>NC_082344.1:40711971-41347971 GCF_027477595.1 Haemorhous mexicanus
AGATGCTGAGTGCTTGCCCCAGAAACAGCTTCTCACTACTCCAGAACACAGTGTTCTTTTTGGTCATGTTCATAAGTAGTCTGGAGATTTAGAGCTCATAAGGGTTTGGCTTATGAAATCAATGTATAAACATACTAGTTCATTACTGGTGATTTTTAGCATATGATGGAAAGAAAGGTCTTGGAAGAACAGGGAGGCAAAGTTTTAAATAGATTTATCCAAAGTGTCCTACCTGATACTTGGGGAATTGTGGGAAGAACTGACTCTTTCTTTTAATACTGTGTTTGGTGCATTTACACAAAAACATACATGAAACCCAAACAGTTATAAAGGTGGTATTGGAAAACAAAAAGTTTTTGACCAGTGAATTAAAATTTTGAGTAAGTGACCAGGTACAATATAGAGATTTTTGCTGGACTCATGTTTTATCAGTAACAATCATCTAAAGCAGAATGCAGTCCTTTTAGTGCAGCCAAGTAACTAAAGAAGAAAGTCCATCAGAGACTACTCTTAGTATCGGTGATGCAAGTCTTACCTTGAATTTTTCTTTCCTAAGAGAACTTTTTAATTTATACTGTACGTTCACGGTATGGCTCTTTTTATGGTATAGTTTATAAATCCTATCAGATGAAGTGATTACAAAAAGCTATTTTATAGAACAGTCCTAAACTGCATTTGCATTGTAGCAAATGGGGTATGCAGCATTGCAGTGAAAGTTACGCTAGAAATCACATATATTTTCATTATTTTGTCTTTTTGTTTAATGTTCCTAATAATATTTTTTTCTAATATTTTTCATGTACAAAATCTCATCACATAATATTTTTATGTGTCAGAAAATTTCTGTGTTATGGGTTTTCTGCTAGAAAGGTGAGACTGTCATTTAGACAACGTTCTTGATTTTTTTCTGGTTTTCGTTGTCCTACCCAGTTCCTATTCTTGAATTCTAATTTCTGTAAAGTTATTTAGGTCTTCCTGAAATCACAGCACAAGTCAAACTTATGTGGGGCACTAGCCATTTTTGAATAAGGATATGAGTGTTGTGAATTCTTACACTGCTTTAATGTTACTTGCTTTATCCCTGCAGGTTTAACGTACTTGCTTCACAGAGACAAAGTACACAGAAACTTATCTTGCAGTGTCAGCTAAAACTACTTCCTTTGTTCTGTATCTTGCTGTCTTTGTATTCAGATAAGCCTTATTAGTTCAGAGACATTTAGTTTACATAGATTAATAAAATTCAGGAAAAGAATTTTCCAGTGAATCTTGAAGGCAAATCAGAGTATGAATCCAGCTTACTTAGATGCAGAGAATGTTCTGAAAAGAAACATTACCTTATGTTGATGCTAATCAGATGTATGTTGTCCTCCAGCTTATTGCAGAGTGAATCTCAGCATTTTGTAGTTAGTGTTCTATAAAAAGAATATTACAAGACTTGATTATCTCGTTTTTACAATCAAAGCAATAACACCATAGTGTCTCAATGTCATCCAGAGAGATGTTGCTTTGTTGGTGGGATAAAAGGTTATTGGGCAGCTGTGGCAATATAGAATAGACCAAACCCATACTCCACTACAACATCTGCATATAAATTTGTGTGGATTGAGTTACAGGAGGAATTTTAAAATCAAACAAAAATACAGAAAAAAATGCCCCTTCTTGGTGGTAAATAACAATAATATATATCTTTTCAGTCTACCCAGAACTTTTCTTTGCAATGGTAATTGTTTTATTTTATAATTTGAGACAGCTAATTTAATTAATTGTAATTTGAATAAATTCCTATGCAGCAAAATAGGTAATTCTGTTTCCTATAAAATGTCAACAAAAATGAACTTTGTGGAACACAGCCAGAACTGGGTTTCATGGAACCTAAATAGTCTTAGATATGTTCATAGGATGAGTGAGTGCAGAAAGCCACAGGTTGTTGTGGCTCCTATCCCAGGAGGTCTTTTTCTTCAAATCAACTCTTCAGGGCTGCTTGTCCCCAAACATTCACTTGTTAGACCTCACCCTAAAACTTAGGTAGGAATTGCTTGGTGACTAAGCAGTATTGTGACAGATTGAAATTCAGATGCCTTTCAAATGCAGAGCGAAATACATAAGAAGGAAGATTGAACAGTTCTTCCACATTAGCAGGTCTGAATAAACAGGGACCAATGTAAGCAGCAGAAAGGAATTTTTTGTTCAAAATCCATCATTAATCAAAAACCCATATGAAGAATGTGCATAAAGAATGTGAAGGAAAATAAGATGTTCAACAGACAGAAGGCTGTCTCTCCCAGAGCCAGCAGGAAAGAAGGGTACTTAGTACTCTGTAGTGTTTGCTCAACTGAGCAATATGACCAGCTAAGCTTAGAAATTGTGTGGAATGCTGATTTCTTGTTTTGTTTAAAATTTTCCCAGTTATGAATATCATTCATTCAAAACATGAAGAAATTAATGGTTACTCTTTTTTGTGCCATGCAGAACCTGAAGCGAGTGGCCGAGACGTGGATGGATGAGTTTGCAGAGTACATTTACCAGCGACGGCCTGAGTACAGACATCTCTCCACTGGTGACATCTCTGCCCAGAAGGAGCTGCGCAAGCACCTCAAGTGTAAAGATTTCAAGTGGTTCATGGCTGCAGTGGCTTGGGATGTCCCCAAATATTACCCTCCTGTGGAGCCTCCACCTGCTGCCTGGGGGGAGGTGAGGAATAGATCAAGTTTAAATGAATCTAACATTTTAGATTGAGGGAAATTAAAATTATTAAATGAGAGTAAACCTGATGTTAAGTAGTGTTATTAAGGAAGTTCACAGAGGTTGAAAAAGTCCCTGAACTATCCTTTAAAATGAGAAACTGTCATGTCTTAGAACTATCACTGTTGCTTTTGTAACTCATTTCAATTTTGTGTGTAGAGGGAACATGATGTATGCACAATGAGGACAAGAATGAGTAAAAAAGTATGTAGCTCTCATTACTGCATGTTGCAGAAGATTTTAGATTCAGAGAATCACCTTAGTAAAAAGGAGGTCTGAAGTCACTGCTTGGGTTTTTTTGCATATCTACTGGTATAATTCCTGCTGTCCTTACAAGGACAGTTGTGTGCAGATGGAGTTACGTTTGCTCACACGTGAAATGTGAAAAGCAAAGCCTGGATACTTTCCTTTTAAAACAACTGCTCTTGCTCAGCTGCTCTATATATTCTGTAGGTGCTGTCATCACTGAGTACCAGTAGCAGACAAATACAATTTCTCCATTGATGGATGAGGGGAGGGAGAGACCACAAAAGAGAAGCCAATATCTGAGCATCATTGCAGAGCAAGGGCTGAGCAAACAGCCAGCTGTGATCAAAGATGTTCTGCATTCAGACCTTTGAGAAGAGCAGAGCTGTAGCAAACCTTGCTTTGACAGTTTGTTTTGTGCAGAAGAAATGAAAACACAAGGAGAGACGTGAGAGGAAATTACTTCCTTAGTTGCAGTGAAAAATTGCTGTAGCTTTTGCCCCCAACGACTACAGCAGCTTCACGCCATGGATAGGTCGTGGGCAGAAGGCTCTTTCCTCTCAGTTCATTAAGATATATAAAGAAGGTTTCACTCTTCCAGTGTATTGTGCTACTTTTTAAAAACCATAGGAATATCTGTACTGTGAGTTCTAGCCTTTTCTGATTTTTTGTGTATGTTCTTGGGGCTGTCAGAAAATTAACTTTCATATTTGAAACCAGAGGCTGAAGTTGAAACTTTGACCAAAACATTTGGTAAAATCAGGCACAAGTCTGCATATTCCCAGTGGTCAAGACTGGACAATAGACTTCTAAACATAGGAACCTCTACTATTCTCCAGAATTTCTATTTAGAAAGGCAAATTACCTCATGGTGAGATTTCTAAAATACATTTCTCTGGTACTAGCAATCCTTAATTCTTCTTCATAAGCTATTAGTTACAGATGTTCAAAAAAACTCTAATTTATATGTGTCATACTGTTTGCTACTTCTTTGCAGTAATGAATTCCTTTGTTGTTAAAGTTTGTTCTTTTTGATCCTGCTGCCCACTCTTTATGAGATTAATGTGTAGTGAGAGGTAAGGAATTTATCAGTAGAAGTCAGGCTGGATCAGATTGCTATGACTCCTACTGTGATCTTCCTTCACCATCTTTCACATTTATACATGGGTGTCCTTGGAGGACTGGGATCAGGAGATGTGTAATTTCTCTAGCGAGCTGGACAATCCTTAACTCAATCGAGAGGGTCTAAGAGGGGGAGCTTTTGATTCAGGTATTCATTCTTTTCACAGCAATATTAATATAAACTCTGCATAATCCCAAGTATTTTTAACAGTAAATCAAAATCATACCAATGGTGTGAAATCTGTGCCTTAAAAGCATTTACTAAGTTCTTAGGAAGGACATGAAGACCAAAGATTTTCTTTTTTGTCTAAAACATACTTTCTCTAAAATAACAGGAAGAGAACTTTCAGCCCTCCTTCTCTAGTTTTTCCTGAGATTGTCACATTCCTGTGCAGTTTTAATTAATTTGTTGGCACTTGCAAGGACCTTGAAAAACCTTGAAGGTCAATGGCTGTGAGAAGCTGAAAGAGGGAAGCAGACTGTAATGTTACTGCTTTGTAAGAATCACTCAGCTCTTGAAACCTTGCTGATTATACACAGCAAAGGCTGTGCCAACACTGTCATTTAGTACCCTCTCTGCTTCCATTTGGAAATACTTTATATCTGCTTGCCTATGCCAGTCTGAGAAAGAGTAAACAATGAAGTAGACAGACAAATTTGGCTCTAGTATTTTGATATCTAGCTAGTAAAAGCATGTGGTGTGAAAGCAGATGTCTCATAAACAGCCTCTTCGCAGCTCCTCTTTTTTTTTGCAAACATATTTATTTAAAATCTGACATTTACATTTCTTGAAAAAATCTGTTTATGATAGAAAATAAGGACATTATGAAAAAAAAAAAAGCAGTTTTTTTTCTACACTTGTCATGGCCTTATCGCCTATGTGTGTTTGTGCCTATCTATGTCCTTGTAACTGGCAGGTCTACATACCCTCAATAATCTGTTCTGCCTTGTAACATTTGAAATATGTGCAGTAGAGCAATGTAACAGCAAATACGGATAGATTAAGGTTAGTGAGACTGTCAGTTCTGTGTTTGAGTGACGTAACTGCACTCTTTTCCACTGTGGAAAAGAGGAAAGTATTCAATTAGGTTTTGTTCTTACTCTTTTGCATATACTAGAAAGTCTGGTACAAGTTGAAAACCGTAATACACATCCCATGCTTTTTCTAAGACAGAATGTATTTGTAATATGAATTTGAAGTCCTGCTGCCTAAAACAATATATGTGAATTTGCCACAAGGTGTTTTCTTAGGAAGTGCTCATGAATTTACAAGCTGTGATCCAGCATGAATATGTTGTGCAGGTATCACAGCTTCCAGTATCTTTGAAAACACATTTTGCATTAAATCAATCATATAATATCAGACATCATCATTTTTTTTAGATTTCATGAGTTCTATAGTCAAGGTGGTGCAAAAAAAAAAGTTGTTTTACTCAGTCAAAAGGGAATTATTTAATCTTCATTTCACTTGCTGTTACATGAACTTCAATAATTTAATGAGGAATTTTCTCACTCAGTGCAGCAGTGCTAAGCTGTAGAACCTGAGAGTACTCCTTTCTCAGCCCCAAACTCATGGATTTTTACAGCACTGACATGAAAATGTCGCACATAAAGTCAAGTGGCACATTTGAAAAAAGAAGAAAGCCTAAGAGCTCACTAACTTCTCTTTCAGTTATATTCCCTTTTTTAAAATGTGTCATCCTTATACCCTTAATGAGTCAATCTGAGCCCAGCAAGTGTCACACATCTGTTGTACAAAAGCAATATAACCCCACCCTGCACAGACCAAGTGCTGCACAGCTGGACTGTTCAAATTCTTTTATCAGGATCAATGTCACACTGAGTAAGAGTCCCGTGTTTCTTCAGTGAGGTTTTTGGCAGTGCTTGACTTCTTTACCTTTGACTTTTTTCTTTTTTCTGGCTCACACAAAGGATAAATAGTTCTAAAATTACTGTGTATCAGTTGACAGGAGAAGTGGCTCATTTTTATATATTTGATCCATAGACATTGATGGCCCTAGGGTTATCTGAGTATGTAAGCAGTGCACTAAAACTGGCTCTAAGTGCTGCTCAAACAAAAGTAACATAAATGAATACTGCTAATGTCTTCTAAGAGTTATATCCATTTTCATATTTAAGGCATTAAATCAGATGTCGGGGCGAGTATTACATAAACTGATAGTACAAGGTACTTCTGTTGTTGCTGTTTCTGTAAGCATTGTCCTAACACCATCTTCACAGTCATTGTTCACAGGTGATGATATTGAACATACAATTGTCTTTATAGTGCTACACTTTCCCTCTTTCTGCTTTTGGCAAAAAGAGTTTCATGTCATGGTGAGCATGCAGGGCAGCTCCCAGAACCCCTGGGAGTTTGGCTGTCCCACTCTGGCTTACCCCTCCGAGGCTCCATGAAGGCTGAAGTGTATACCTGGGTGACAGCCTGTCTCCAGGGCAGGCGATCAAGGCTGCAGCAGCCAGGATATCAGCTACTACCTCAACAGCAAGTCTTGCAGGAACTCATGTGCCTGGGAAAAGTTGTAGGCTTTTAGAATTACCAAAGAATATTGGTCAATATAGCTGCTGGGCTCTAGGAGGCTGTATTCTCTATGCTTCTACACCTCATCTGCTCTCTGCAAGGACTGCAGTACCCATAGGGAGTTACAATGACATTTCAAGAACTAAGTATGTATGATGACTTAGAGATAGCATCCTATGCTTTTGTCAGATTTGTTTAATTCTGAAACGAAACAGCCTTTAATATTACCAGTTGTCTCTGTCCCTCTGGGAGCCTCTCAGGAACCCCCAGCCAGCCCCGAGTCGGCAGATGGCGTGGAGCAACCCCAACACGGCGGACAGCAGGGGAGCACTCTCTCGTGCCCCGAGGGTGCTGAGGGCAGCCAGGCCAGTCACCTTTGCAGCAGAAGAGACGCTTCCATCGGTGGAAGAAAGGGCCGACTCTTAGCAGGGGTTAATCCAAGGTTTTATTCAGGAGCTCTGGGGAGTTCCTACACCTCAGGGGGCCTCCTGCTGAGAGCCCGGGGAGATGTGCCAAGGTTACATTTAAAGGGAGGTGGAAACCAAAAGAAGATAACATTTTACTAACCAGTTGGTGACCCTAAGGGATGGATACTGGGGGATATACATTTAGGACAGCCTAGGGTGTAATGCTTGGGGGCTGACCTCAAGCCTTTGGCTAATCACTTGACGTCCTAGACCGAAGCTTATAGATGGAGGGGATGGGATGCAGAGTGATTGACAGAGCGCCAGGGTGGGGATTTGGGGATGATCTCAGCAAGGGAGAGGGATTACATAGGTAAAAGGAAGGGGGTACAATCTGGGATAAACCATTTGGGAAAAATATGGGGATACAAAAACAAAACTACTTCAAAGCATTACAAAGTGTAAAAACACACTACAACAACTTACCATCCTTGTCAGTCCATACATCAATGTCCTTATAAGCATGATTTTCCTGTATGCTTATCTGTGTGTACAAATGATGGCATTTAAGACTGAGAAAAAAAGTTTTGTCTGTAGCAACTCAATGCCTTACCTGCATGGCTGATAAAAATCTGTCTCCTGTTCATCCCTGGTCTTACAATTGCACAAATAGGAATGTGGGAAACATTTTAGGATCACTAGCTATTTGTTTTCTAGTTGTAACTCATAACCTTAAAAATCCCAAATCCATTGTGCTGTGTGACTGGAGACAAGGCAGTTCAAAAGCATATTGGTGTATAAATGAGAAGAAAAAATCCCTGTGCTTCTGCTTTCCTTCCTTTGTCCATGAAAGCATCTTAGGGGATTTGCAGGCTGTGTGGTGCTGATGCTTGGCAGAATGTTCCCCGTGGCTCTGGCTCTGGCTCCGGCATGATGGCTCAGTTCAGTTTCTAGCAACTGCCAAGGCCACACAGAAATGCCAGAGAACAAAAGCACAGACTTGACTGAAATGCCTTATTACAAAAAGAAAACAAAAAACAAACCGTGACCCCTCTCCAGCTGAAAGGATGAAACAAAAAAAGGACGAGCTAACATGTAAGCTGCAAAAAACAGAGGAAAAACTAACTCAAGCAAACCTTCCAGGGAAAGGGAAGAGGAGAGGAAATAAAGAATGTGAGAGAGATTCCAGCAGTGGAGGAACTAAACGTAGCTTCAGCTGAAACCTATTGCAGAAATGGTCTGAACACATTTACTGCACAGTCCAAATGACAGAGACTGGGATGGAGCGATGCCATCAAGACAAAATTATGAAAGCCTTTTAATGCAATGAGCATGAATTGGATATGGAGCGTATTCACTGTCATTTTACAATTCTGAATCACATAAATATACCCAATTATTAATGGCAATTGTTAGCAGTTCCATTTTAATTAACTTGCATGCTGTAAGAACTGAACTGATGTATCATTTAATTTTCTATTAGACCAGAAATCTTTATCTATACAATGGAAATTTAAGTGCATTGAGAAATGATTGAACATCCTCCAAAAAAAATTATACTCTGAGAAGTTATTTCACATGAAACTTTAAAAGTAGGACATTAAATTCTATTCCTCTCATTATTCTTTCCTGCCTCTTTTGCTGGGTAATATTAAAATGAAGGTTGTTGAGAACTAATCACCTTTCATTTTTTTTACTGTAGGTCTGCCCAGTGCTGGATTTCTGTATCTGGTTGTGTGTATGAACAGCTAGTTTTACCTCATCTTTAGCAACTTTTATTGTATTGAAAAAAGAAAAAATATCCTAGGACTGGGCTGGTCCAATTTTTTTTTTTTAAATGCTTCTCTGAGCCCTGGTGAAGGATCAAAGGTTCCTGGAGGCAGTTGTTCAAACTGATGCTCCCCCCATCTTTTGCCCAGTCTGCAATTTTCTAAGCTAAACAAATGCACCTCCTGAAACCTTTTGTGAGAGTTTTTATATTTTACAGTTTTTACATTTTCTCACTACCTGTTGTGTTCCCATCTGTGTAAATCTTTCTTGAGCATGGGTAATAGACTGGATCCCACTCCTACAGAGTCAGAAAAAGAGCAGAGTCACTCTGGCATGTGTCTTGCATGCACAAGGGTTTCCCTTCCTCGCAGTGTTTTGTGCAATGCTGTGAAGTTTTCATCCTTAGGATGTGTGTGAGGCATGCCGTGGCAATGTGTACATTTGTTTGGCATATTATGGCAACAGCAGTGACTTCTAAAGTATTTTTCATGAAAAAGCACAAATGATTACTCAATTCTATCTCCATTCTAGAAAGCATCTAGCTTTCTTTGAAAAAAGGATCATTGTAGCATCCAGAATGTCAAAAGATGCACCTGCTTTCTATATTTCTATATCAGAATTTCTATATCAGAATTTGCATGTGTTTCTGAGCACTTTGGTTACTTGGTTTCTCTTTATCTCATTGAGAGGGTAGGTTTTTTTAAGAAATTCTTTTCATTATGGAGGTGTTCCTTAGCCCAGCTAAGGAGCTCAAGGAGAAATGTGTGCAGATTTGCAACACAAAGTTAGGATTTTGCTCTTTTTGGTGGCAGTGGGCAAATCCACTTTTCAACCCATTGTTTCAGAGAAAATTTACATGTCAGCAGTAGTACATAACTGGTATGATTGATAGTCACAGATTAATTATTACTCAGTTGCTTCAGCCTCAAGAACAAGATTTTCCTTTTAAGAACAAGTTACACTGCAATGTTTGCAGCTGGCATGCAGAAGGAGCCTCCATGGGTAAGCATAGGTTTCAGTACAGATTTGTTAAGTACTTTTTAAAAGCCTAAGTTTCAGTGCAGACTTGTTAAGTACTTTTTAATTTTGTGCACTTCAGGGAGTAAAGTGTGACCTTATCTACAATGGTGGTATTGTGTCAAAGTAAGAGCATGAATTGGAGCAGGGCATGCCTGAATTTCTAATGCATGCTGACTGCTGCCATACCTCGGAGAGACTCATACAGAAATCAGTTCCTTCTAATACTGTTGATCTCTCTTGCTCTCATAGGATGGAAGAAGCAGTCAGACAAGCTTTGAACTTCTTTTTCTCTTTAGTTTTTTCTGCATGAAGGTATTTCATAAGAGCTGCCTTTTATTTGTTATGCAGAATATTTCAAACTTTGCTTCTTCTGAAGCTGCTCCTATAAAGACTAGTTCATTCCAGGACACAGCTCTCTACCCTGTAAAAAGTAATTCTTACCAATTTTACTAACTGATACTCAATCTCAAGTCCTTCAGAGCTAAACCCCTAACCCCCTGATGCTGAAAGCTCCATTCTGCAGCCCAGTTTAATGTGAAATGTTGCTGCTTGGTTTTGCAGATTCGAAACGTGGCAGCCAACCTGTGTGTGGACAGCAAACACGGAGCCACAGGGACTGAGCTGAGGCTGGACATCTGTGTGAAGGATGGCTCAGAACGAACATGGTCACATGAACAGGTATTTATTTTAATGGTGGAAAGAGAAAATCGGGGTAGCATTGTTGCTTCTCTTACCCAGTTTTTAAACATTTCCTGAGGGCTTCTCCTTTTCTTAAGGTAAAACAGAGTGTAGAAATAATTTTTGAATTATTACTGACCTTCATGGCTTTTACAAAATAATCCTTAACATAACTTCAGAAATTCCAACAGCCACCTGGGCTGTCTTTATTTCCAAAAGGAATTGCAATGCCCAGAGAGCTTTTTGAGGCCCCATTCTCTCCCACTGTGTCATGAAAACATGTTGATTTTGGTTGAGCTACCTGAAAATATTTTAACTATAGTACCAAGCCTTTTACAGCTCCAGTCATTGTCTGTTTTTATGCTTTTATCTCATTAAGCAGTTATATTTTAAACAAGTATGAGGCATAAGTGAGATAAATGGGTAAAAGCAAGCAAAAAAGCATTTCAAGAGACAAGGAATTATAAAGACTAAAAAAACCCTTTTATTTAGGTTGGTCAGGTAGAAAACTATTAGTTCTCAGGAGTATGGAGGAAAAGAGCTTTAATTTTTACTAATTTTGAGTGCCATAGGAAAGGGATCTTGACTTACAGGCCGTGGGTCTTGCCGATGTGAGCAAGGAGAATGCAGATGAACAGTACAACCTAACCATTTATTAGCAAATTTAGTGAGCAAGTCTTTCACAGGAAAAGGTCCAAGATTAGTAAAAGCTGTGTAGTGCTGAGGAGAAAAATTGACCTGGCAGTCACACGACACTTTGTAAAAACTTTAAAGCTCAGGAGAGAGGAGTTCTGAGGGGTATTTGAAGTGCTGAGGTCAAAAAAGCATGCTCTGAGGATACTGAGAAATGCAGGAGGAGAGCTGCAAGTTCATGAAACCAAGAAGCTGAAGGATTATCTTAATTTAGGCAAGTGACAACATGGCCCAGAAAAGGAAGTTGTTGAAAGAAGACTTCTTCAGATAGCTACCAAAGATACTGCATGGGGATAGGGTGCCAAAACTAGATAAATATAATTGTTTTGTTTCTGAAAGACATACAGTAATTCAGGGAGTTAATTGAAAGAAGTTATATGGTCCAGACTAAACCCATCACAGTGTTCTCTGGCTTTAAAATCTGCACAGCTCCAAACCCTCCTCAAGAGGGGAGGGGAGAATGCTGAGGCTCCCAAATACAAGAAAGAAAAAGTTGGATGAAAAGGTGAGAAAATTAAAAAAAAAAAATGTTAGCAGTGAAAAGGGAGACTTGAAATAACCTTTGAAAGAGAAAAGGCTGGAACAAAGGGGAAATGACACGAACTGAAAAAGATGTTAAGGAGGAATCCATGTTTCAGGGTACTCCAGGCTGCCACCTTTGGGATCAGACAGGATCTAAAGGTCCTCCTTCTGTGCTAAGGACACAAAGTGATTTCCTTAGAATCTGTAGGTGAAGCTAGTGCGAAGGGAGTTCAACCAGCCACCTCCTTAGATCCCAGAACCAGAGCTGGGAAGCCTCAAGCACTTCGGTGCTCGACGTGTGCCCCGGGGACAACACAAATCGTCTCCGCCGAGCTGGCGGGGAACAGCGCAAACTCTGGCATTGCCGGAGAGCTCGGAAAACTTTCCGGGAGCGCCTCATCCCTGCGGCGGTGCGGCTGCCGTGCGGCGGGCGGGCGGCAGGGGGCAGCGCGGCCCAGCGGAACGGGCCCGCCGCGGCACCGGCCGGCGCCCCTCAGGGCCGGCGCCCCTCTGGGCCAGCGGCACCGGCCGGCGCCCCTCAGGGCCAGCGGCACCGGCCGGCGCCCCTCAGGGCCAGCGGCACCGGCCGGCGCCCCTTACGGCCAGCGCCCGTCAGGGCCGCTCGCCCTCAGGGCCACTCGCCCTCACAGCTAGCCCCCCCTCACGGCTTACCCGCCCTCAGGGCCAGCGCTCCTTACGGCCCGCGCCCCTCAGGGCCAGCCCTGCGCTGCTGTCACGCTCGTCTGTGGGGCATCAAACCCCGGGCCAGCCTCACGGAGCTCCTCTTCCTTCTTTAGCTTTCACGGAATTTGTAGCCTCGATGAGTTCTGCATGCACCAGTAGAAACTAGCAGAATAAATAGAAGTATCGAGTATTTTATTGTCATATTTCGAATAGCATGGGTTGGCGCTGAGGTGGACTTGTAACTTCTGGTATAAATTTACAGAGTTCAGTGGCAAGCTATAGTAGCTTAATGTGACCAGTGCGACAGACGTCAGTGCCAGAGGTGATCCTTTGTGCCACTTGATTCGTGTCATGTTACCAGGGCAGGAATTAAAAGCTGACAACCTCAGACACCATGGCACAGTCCTTTAGCAGATCCCAGGAGAGAAAGATGACCTTCCACCTTAGGGCTGTGCAAGCCCCTGGGCAAGCAGCAGTCAAAAGGTGTGTGGGGTGCTTGCAGGCTTTCTGGTAAACAGGAAATTGTTGAGAAGTGAGGATGTGTCACTGTGGTTTTGGGAAGCTTCCCCAAAATTGAGAACAAGAGGAGAAGAAAAGGGATGGGAGGATATGTCATGGCACTGCATTCATCCGTCTCTGTCTTCCCAAAGCTAGCTTTTGGCTTCAGGGGAAACTGAGGCTCTGCTGGACTGATAACCAACAGCAAAGGAAAATGACAAGTATCACTGTCTCTTATCAAATTCCCCAGCCTTGCCAGGGAATGGGTGGACAGGCACCATCTCTAACATGGCTCAGCAAGTGCCCAGCTCTTTCTTCTCTACTTGGAGGTATAGTTCAAGCCAGAGCCCAACTCTGAAACATGGCATTTCATCTTTGGCTGGGGGTACGCATTATCCCCTCAGGTGTAATGGCACAGTCAAAGCACAGCGCCAGATGACAGACCCCAGCCAGACAGCGAGTAATTGAGTGACATTGCCAGGCTGGAAAGCATTAATGGCATAAAAAAGGCCTTTGTCCCAGAGACAGTCCCAGGCCAATGGCTCTATCAGGCAATCATTCTTCAGGCCCTGTGCCAATTGTAAATGAAGCTGGAAAGCTATATTTCCCAGTTACTGCATGACAGGACTCGGCTACATGAAAAGGCAAAGCATGAGGGCTGAGGGGTTGCTTGATTGCAAACACAGAGGATGGGGCTGTGTTTTACAGACTCTGGTATGAGAGAAAGCAAAAGAGAATGAGCATCCACTGAGCCAGGACAGAGGGTTTCTGGGTCCAGCAGGGAACAGTGAACAGCAACCCTGCTGTGTTGCAGGTGAAGAATCAGCCTTCTGTTTGTTAATGATGTGTCTGGGAATTTCGTGCAGCCTTGTTTCAAATCAACAAGCAGTCAGAAATGAATGAAGTACAAAAAGGGTACAAAAAGGCTGAGCCATTTCTTTTAAAATCTGACACAGTTTGTTCCTTACAAAAGAACAACAAAATCCAAAGTGACAAGTGCTGGCAAAGCAGAACATTATATACTCTGGGCTCCAGCTAATAACGTGTAGCATTGTTGGACATTATGCAGCAGGGAGATAATATTAATATTGGCCAGATTCAGTTTTAACCAGGGGGAAATTGCTGTTTAAAAGAGGAAAGCTTAGAATTTTGAGATTGTAAAGACTGTACACCTTCATGTTGTGTCTGTAATTGCAAGATCTTAATACCAACTTGGTGTATAGAGAAGTATAACCTTTTTTCTAAATTCTTTTTTCTATTCTCTCTCTTAGTCCTAAAACTGAGTTCCTGTGTCTAAAAAGATTGGTTTTATAGTATCACTAGGGACAAGACATACTGTTGATTTAAAAATAAAACATTTTTTAAAATGAGAGGATAAAGAAGGAGGAAAAAGAATCTAAGCTAGTCTAAGCATTGCTATCTAGTATTACACAGATCTTAATTTTCAGTGGCAAGGAATAAAAGCCCTCTGCTGTTACCATGTCTTGACTTGCAAACAACACACAGCCTTGGCAGTCTTCAGAAACCACAGAGGAGTGGAAAAGAGCAAAGGAATAGTTTGGATCAGTATGATCTGATTTAAAGGTTGGCTTGAGCTCTTTCAGGTGTACCGATGCATTCAGTGGGGTACTAGTCCTCAGGCCAAGGTCCAGAGAGCAGCAAGAATTGGTCCCTCAGCTCACAGCTCCTGCACAGAATGAGAAATTTGGTGAGCCACCCACTGGGAAAGATGAGGCTGGTCCTGAAATAGAATCTCTCTCTGCAGTAGTACTAATGAGAGTGAGAATATCACAGAAGCACTGTTCCACACCATTCCTCTAGGTATTTGTTATTCATCACTTTGAACTCGAGGTTTATTATGTGTCTGTAGAAAGGTAAAGGATAAGATAAAGAAAATGGCTTTTGTTAAAGGAAAAATGTCTTAGGCTTCTCTTTTCCTGAAGAAACAGCAGCTTAGGTTTTTTTTTCTGTACTAGATCTTACTTCTGTCTTTGCTTGTGAAATGATAAGTTATTGTAGGGAGTCCATGATGATGCTTCAAAGAAACATGAAGAAAAGTGGGAAAAGATTTAACCTTTTGAAAAGCAGAAATTGCTTTGAAAAAAAGGGTAAAGCTATCCACTGCATTTTACTGCAGATAAATGTAAAATGCACTCTGGGAGCTGGAAGAAATAAGCAGGACACACAGATTAAGAAAACACTCTCTGGAAAACCTATAATGCAGATATAAATAGGAAGTAACAACAGCTAACAGAGCAAACAAGACAGAAAAATAAGACAGAAAAAAAAAGGTAAATATCCTGATATATGCTTGTATTTAGGGCCTACAAGCCAAGAGAGACAGTAGCACCTTTCAAATGTAGTATTCAGAGGACAATACAGCATTGAAGATGCAGTATTTTTAAGAGGTGTTTCTTTTAGGAAGACTATGGAAAGAAGATCACTATAGCATTTCAAAAGGTGTTTTCACCTGGGAACCTCTAGAGAATTGTTCAGGATCAGACCCACATGATATTTATTAAGCTTCAGTTTGTAGCTGGTTCTGTCAGGGAATGTATACACTGGAGAAGCAGGGTGCTAGATAAGGGCCAAAAGGAAGCTGAGATGAGGGGTTGGAGACAACCTGAACTCAGTATGGGGAGCTGCTTCTCTGGATAACGAGCCTGTATGCACTTGCACATGAACAATCTCAGCTGAACAGTTTCCACTAGCAAAGTTTGCTCATTTAAAGAGAGCTTCACTTTCTCAGTGCTAGTTCCTTTTTTTTTTTCCCTATGACAAATCAAAAGTCATGCAGAAAGCTGAAGAATAGCACTCCCTCAAAAAAAGAAAAAAAAAAAAGAAAGAAAGAAAATAAAATAACCTCACAGCTCTTGACAGAGCTTCTAGGTAGTAATTTACAGCCTGCAACCTCTTTTCTGCAAGGATAGGTCCATGGAAAGGAAAATGCACTCCACGTCTTTAAATTTGATGCTGTCAGAACTGTCACCTTCATCTGATGATTGAAAGACTGCAGTGTCACAGCATCACTTCAGACAGCTGGTGTCTAATTGAGAAGGATTCCTCTATTAACTGTGACCCTTTATGACTCCTCTCAGGCAGAGAGAAAAAGGGCTTTGACAAGCTGCCTGTAGCTCACAGGTTTCAAAGTAGAAAGATGAAGATCATTTAACATGTGTTGTTTGGGGAAAAAAGACAGTTGAGAGAGGCTATGGTAACAGTGTCCCTTATAAACAGAAGGAAACTGCTCATTAAACATAGGAAAGAGGTTGTGATGAGAAGATCTCTCTGGGCAGCTTGTTCAGACCCAAATGAGAGCTAAAGGAACATCACTGGCGGCAGCTTTCTGAGTCCTAGGGAGCTGAAATCCTAGTGCATACAGGTGCTGCTTTAGCTGGGGTAACTGAAGGCTTTAATGCAGCATATCCCCTCTCCTCTCTGTAGTACTGGGTCACTAGAGATTTCTTCCTTCCCTGACATCAGGATTGCGCCTTCCTGGGGTATATTCTACATGGCCACCCATGCACTTTAATTAAGGCAGCTGGCATCACTGAATCATACACAGGCAGGACCTCATTTAACCAGCATCTGGGATATGCAAAAAGGGCATCCTGGATTAAGCTTTTTTGTGTTATTTTAAACCTTTTTTCACTAATAATATATGATTGTATTGCCTCATTGTTTTCCTAGCTCTTCACCTTTGGTTGGAGAGAAGACATCCGTCCTGGGGAGCCACTTCACACCAGGAAGTTCTGCTTCGATGCCATCTCACACAGTAGCCCTGTCACACTGTATGACTGTCATGGGATGAAGGGAAACCAGCACTGGAGCTATAGGAAGGTCAGAGTCACTGTGGGGCATCTCGGAGGTCCAGACTGTCTTTAGCCTGTATTCAGCTTAACACAGGCTTGTGCTTTCCCATCGAAGCAGTTCTGTTTTAAAATCCACCACAAATCCACCACATCCTATTACAATTTAATTTTGTGGTAATCTTAGTAAACATATTCATGTTCCTTTTGAGTATTCGGATATTTAGGTCAAATTTAAATGAAAATGGATCTGATCCAGCTCAGAGGGTGTCTGTATTGGATCTGTTCCCTGAAAGGTGTTTTACCATTCTGGCGCTTCAAGATGCTTGTGTCATTTTAACAGAGGCACTGTTGGAAATATTTTCATCCAATGTGACAGCAGCAAGACATGCTGCTCATGAGTTAAATGTACTTTACAACATTTTAAAGATTATAAGTGGCAGGAAAATCTCCTTCAAAAAACCAAAACAAACAAAAAACAAAAACAAAAAAAAAACACCAAAAAAAGCAAAACCCCTTCCAACATTAAAAGCACTGTAAAAAATATTGTAAGCCCAAAGGAAGCAGGAGTTTATAACCTAAAGATAAGCAGCTTAGACACTACTTTGATCTGCTGAAATTTCAGTCCATTTTTATAAATCACGGAAAACAAGAGGTCAAGCTAGAAACTATCAGAGCTTCAGTTGTGCTAAAAAGTCCTGGTAATGCTACTGATTTGTTGTTGTTGTTAGGGTTTTTTAATAATTTATCAGCAAGTTGTCTTGATTAAATATTTCAGTAATAAACTATGTAGTCCCTTCAGGATAAGGATTTCTGTGAAGCACTGAGGATTTCTCTCACACATGCTTCAGTTTTCTTTGACCATCGTGCCTTGCCTTTCACCTTGTTTAAGCTGGGGCCAAAGTACCAGGAATTGGTCTTTGCCGGATAAACCTCAATACTGTTTTCTAGTTTAAATATATATATAGTACAAAAGTAATTCAGAACCATTAAAAATAAGTTTCTCCTGATTTTTTTTTTTCTGAGTGCCTGCTTATTAGCTTGTGCCTTTTTACCTTATTTAGGTTGCAAATGGAGGTCCATCATAAGATTTTCCAGAAATGTAATCCCTTTGAAGCTGAGGTATTACTTGAAAGAAAGTTAGAATGTATGGAGCAGATATTTAGAGGATATTAATTGTGGTGGTTGTATTGCTGCCTATCTGACTTTATAATGCCATCATAATCCCTTCTTGCTTCAAAACCCTTACGATTTATCTTTTTGCCTACCCAAGCTGCAAATCAAAAAGCTTTCATATTCTTAGCACTTCATTGTTGCTCAATGTAGCCAGTTCATAAGACAAAATGCAGGTCTGGAGTTACACTCTGTAAGGCTCATCACCTTTGATGAGGACAGAATATAGCAGGTACCGAAAAAAATGACATTTGGAAAAAATACACAGTATAAGTTTTATTAAATTCTCTGCACAGCTTCATTTTTAATTTCCATGAGGCTGACAGAGCTCATATAAAAATTCTCAATGCAAGACAGGCACTTCCATCTCAGCAAGAAACACCACAAAGTTTTGTTATGATGGAAGTACTGACACATTTTTAACCATAATCCCAACCTGACAGCAAGCTGGTCAATTTGCATAAACCTTCAAGTTAAGAAACTGCATTGGAATAATAGAACTTTATATACATGGTTTTCTTTAAGCTTAGTTTTAGTTTGCTACACAGTAAGTATTTTTTTAGTGTTTCCTATAATCTGTTTCCTCAGGTAAAGGGCAGATTTATATTAGAGATTTCTGGTAGTACAGCTATACCTCCAAAAACCTTATATGAGATATAATCCTTTTCCAGCTCTGAAAGCATCTTGGCAATAGAACTTCTTGTGTTTTCCCCCCTACAAAACAAAAACTGATCTATGCTAGAGCCTTTTACCTCAGGAATGGTATGCTAGTGAATCTGCACACTAAATAAATAGAAGTGTTTCCTTTTAAAAAACAGAGAGCCGGTCATCCACTCTCTTCTGTTCTCTGCACCACTTATAGACACTGTAGCTTCCTAATGGTCATGTATCCATCCTGCCAAAAATTCTTTTCATGCTTTATGAGAAATGACATTGCCTGTCAATGTCTTATAATAAGCCTATAGGCCTAATATGAAGCATTTCTTATCATGCTCTCATATAATTTCTATAAAACTAGAAGATAAGAGGTTTTTATTCATTTAAAGATGAGTCTCATTATCGTTTGCATCTTGAGCCACTGATAAAAAGTTACGGCAGTGAAGCGATTACAAAGTGCTGCAAATGCTATTTGAAGCCAGGCACTATTTTCAGATTCCATAGTCTTATAGCATAGAAATCGTAAAAACCTGGGTTTGGATCCTGGCAAATAAAAACTGCTTAAATATTTTAGTGGCAAGTAGAATACATTAATATTTTACTTTGGGTAAGGAGTGCTCTTCTGGAAAAAATCTACAGCCTACCCCCATTATGTGCACTTTGCCTCTCATTGCAGTGCAGTCTCAGAGCAGGCAAACCACATTCTTTTCAGATGAATGAAGCCAAAACTACCACTAATAAACATGTGTCAAAAAACTGTTCGTATTCCCATACTACTTAAACTACATCTGGCCAACTATTTGAAAGTCTCGTAAGTCTGCAATATTAAGTAATCAATTTTCTTAGGACCAATCTGAAATACTGGTCTACAGCCAAGTATTCCTTTGAGAAAACCCTGTAAGAAGCAATGGAGCAGAATAAATTCAAGCAAACATTGTCAAGTACTGCAAACATTGCTGCAGGTTGTAAATAGAAGAATGTGAGTAATGCCAGGACAAAAAATATTGGCACCATATTGGAGTAATGTAAGATATTAGATAGATAAATGTAAATAGGCTGTCATTATTAGATATTTGGGAGAATGGCTTTAGCTTCCCAAGCTAAAGCTATTTCTTTGACTCTGTCTGGTATTCCTAAGCATGCCAGAGCCAGTGATGAGCAGTGCCTACAAATTTCCGTTCTTCATAGTGAAGGAATACGCCTCTGGTTTTCAATGTAGCATCGTACTGGTAGCCTGACAGGTAGTGCACTGATTCTGATAAAGCATGATTCAATTTATGTGCCACAGGCCCACTACTGCTATTTGTAGAGCAGAAGTATCCAAGAGAGAGCTGATTTAGTAGGTCTCTAAAAAGAAACAATTGTGCAAAATCAGTTTCATTATATGGTAATTCTACCTTGAGCCTAGTGATTATGGTAGATGCTAGACTGACAGCATCAAAAACTGTGCCCAGAAGGCAGGGGTTTAGTCATAGTCTCCTGACAGCTGCAGGGACAAGCAGTAAGAGTCAGTTCACTTGCCATGCAGGAGGTGTGTAGATTATTCCCTCAGACAGATGAAGACATGTCATAGTGATAGTGGCTTTTATCATATGGACTTCAGTCCTGCTGAAGCTGCACTGGAGCTACTGACTGATTTCAGATAAACTACCACAGCTACCAGCTGGTAATGACTTGCAGTTGCTCTTGACTTTGGCCATAGTTAGAGCAGTGACCTATAAGAAATGAAAGGCTCTGTGTGTCATTACCAACCCCCCTGAACTGTCGAGACCAATTATCCGATGGAGGAGTTTCTCCTTCTGCAAATAAACTTCAGGCTTGCCTTCACGCAGAAGGAAAAAAAATATTCTGCTGTTTTCAGACGTTAGAAATGTCTCCACAAGAGTGCTTGTGGTTTCTCAATATTGGTGTAAAGAGGAATTTATGTATTTCTCTTGTAAATTTCTTCTCTGGGATGCATGCAGCTGTTACCCCTTGAAGTCCTGATCCTGTTTCCACTGAAATCCAGTGGAAGATAATACCACCAAGCTTTGACCTTAAATCAGCATAAGCTTGAGATGTTAAGTTAATAGGCCTTTATATATTGCTATGTCCGCCAGTTTTTCCAGAATGGTAACTCTGTCCCTATTCTTAAAAGACACTCTTCTTTCCTAATAACCAGATTCTCTAAATAAAAGCAGCAATAATGCTTCACTCAAAAACTGCCTGCCTGTAATATTTCTGTAAGAAGGTCTGCCAGCTTTCTGGAAAGGCTGGAGTGTTTTTCTTAGCAAGCTTTTTGTGCTGAAAAAAGCGTTGTACCAGCTATTTTATTAAAGCTTCTAGCATTCCAACTTTGACTTCATAATATCTTGGCTGGCCCTCATGCCCAGCTATACTGAAAGAAAAACCATATGCCTCCTTCCTTCAAGGTCCCACATCAAGCAGGCTGACCATGGCACAGTCACTGTGTCCTGATTTCGGACAGCGCCACTCCATCAAGCTCTTATTACTACAGGAGGAGCTGGCAAGGTGCAGGTGGGTGCCTGCACCACCCCCTAGGGTGCCTGGCAGTTCTTGTAGTCCCACCTCATCCTAGCAGAGACACGATACAGTGTATTGTGTCCCTGTACACAGTACAGTTACCCCCCTTCCTGCAAGCTGAAGTATCCTGCCTGCTCTCCTTGTAGAGCACAAGAGAAAGGCCTCTAGTCATTTGGTTTGGTCTTGTCAGCTTTGATGTCATTCCTCTGAATTTCAGTCTGGTGGGGAGGTATGTGTTCATCCACTGCTTTTGGGAAAAGGCTGGTGCTGAAAGTAAAACAGTGTGAAAGGCAGATGTAACACCATCCCCCTCAGGCAGAGTACAAGATAATTTTGACTTGGTTCTTTATTGCATCTATTAATTTTAAAAAGAGGCATTGTACTTTACCATTTTTTCACAAACAACAAATCAGTGAATTTAATCTTTCCTAAATTAAAAAAAAAGCCTTAATTTTTCAAAGTGGTTTTAAATAGCTGCTGTTTCAGTTTGTTGTCATACTTTTTTTTTTTTTTTTAATGTGGGGTATTTTTAAAGAGAAGTTTCTATTATTGTTGCTCAGCACCCAGAGTACTTGGGTCAGTTTTAATCAATTGCAATTTGACAAGTAGATTTTTTTTCCCTATCACAAACTGGTCAAGCAGGCACATCCGTGATTAGTATTAAAATAGTGTCAGGGCAATCATAGGCATGGAAGGGAAAAGCCTGAATGTGGTTTACCAAGAGTAATCTGAAATTTATTTCAACAGATGCAGTATAGTCCCTGGAAACTTTAAAACCATCTAATGACTCCCACATCTGTCTTTCTCAAAAAACTTTCCTACATCAACTAAGTATATTGAAACTACCCAACTCACCACCTGCTCAACTGACTGCTCTCACAAAGATTCACATCAGGTTACTTACTCTTCATTCCAGTTTTGTGAAGTAAAATTAATGAAACTAATCATCGTAAATATGCTTTTTAAAGCAACTTAATCCATGCTTGCCCTCACAAAATCTCCATGTGGAGCTAAAAGAGTGTTAGGATTTCCATCTTATTAGGAGAGAGAGCGTATTTCAGCGGCTGGTCTTAGCAAGGCCACAGGCATTGAATGGGATGAGAACACCAATCCTGTGTCCCTCTGTCCACCACTTCAGTTAATAGTTCATTTTTAACATCTTCACCAAGTTGAAGATTTTACAGCTGCCCCTGCCAAGAAACACAACCCTGTCAAGAGCAATATTTCTCTAAAAAAGCCCCAAACAAATCCATTTTTCAGGTTCAGACATTTAAATGGGCTTCAAGCAAATACGTGGTATGCAAAGTTATTAAAAGACATTCTATTTTTTCATAATATTATGCAGTTGTTAGTCAAAGGCCAGATGATACCTCCCTCTTTCTTGAATCCCCATTTTCATAAAGGATAATAGCCCAAGGGAAGAAAATTCCATTCTCTACAGCTTTCTAATAATAGCTGTTGTTATTACACAAGGTTAGTGCACAGGGACCACAAAATCATTTCAAACAGGGCTCTTTTAATCTATGTTCTGTAAAATTAGAACACTTCCAATGATTTGGCATTTGCTACTTAATTCTATTTTTTTTTCATTCCTGTAGGACAAAACTTTGTTCCATCCGGTAAGCAGCAGCTGCATAGATTGCAACCCAGCTGAGAAGAAGATTTTCATGAACAGATGTGATCCTTTATCTGAAACTCAACAGTGGATTTTTGAACATATTAATATGACTGTTTTAGAAAAATTTAACAGCAAGGCCAGTTCCTAGAAGGAAAACGATTTGAACACACATATTTACGTATAGACTGCAGACTACATTTTTGCCAGCATCTGGGTCAAAGGAGTCAGGAATTAAATTTCCTAGATCCAGGAAATCTGTTCTGAGGATTAAGAAAATGCCACAGCAAGAGCCAGCAGGCTGTCCTTGTGGATATACAGTATCTGGAGAACTTGGCCAAGAGCCTCACCGGATGCTGCTGAGAACTTCAGGCTGAAAATTCCCTTGCTGGTCAAGGGAAAAAACTTTGTTTAAAAACTGTTTAAAAGTACTCCAAGTTAATAAAGCAAAACAAAACTCTAGAGTTTCTCAGGTCAAATCCTGCTGTAGTGAGTAGCTCAGAACAGACGCTATGATTTGGGATGGGTTTACGGTGTGCATGATGCCAACAGGAGCCTGAAGAAATCCCAGGTTTTAGAATTAAACATGCTGGTAGAAGAATAATGATGTCCCAGCACTCCCTAGACAAGATATATGCTCTGTTGACATTCTCTTAATAAAAGGTTGGGTTAAGCAGGTTTAACCCTCAGAACTGCTGCAATTAATTTTAAATACCTCCCTTTTACATTCCATTCATTACCAAAATAGGAATGGTCGAAATCTTAGGGGCTAGAATTACACTGTAGTGAAGCATGAAATGAACTGTACGGTTTTTCCCTCACATTTTCCCCCTTCAGGAAAAATAAAGCAAAGCAATCAAATTTCTATATATGATATATTTAGCAATTGTGATTCAAATCCCATTGTCACACAAGGTGAGATTTTTTTTTAGTGACAAATATAACAGCAGCAGCTGCAGCATAATAGAAGGTTTGTGGACTATCTGTCTTTTTTAAAGGTAGAATCTTTACCAACATATAAATTAAAATGAAAATAGGCTGGGGAAAAAATCAGGAGGAGAGTGGGAAATAATTGCATGTTGAACTGGTTAGTCAACATGGTATGCTGCCATCACCTAAGTGACTGCTGCATGTTGACTCCCTGCAGTGCAGCTTAAAAGACCTTGCAGTGCACTTCACAGAGGAGCAGAGAGAAAAATTGACAGGAAATCAGTTTGGGTGGTTTTGGAGTTTTTGAAATCTGTGATGGAAATCATGTGAACTTTCAACGGTGAGCAAATGAATAGTGTTGTACATGTCATGACGGAGGAAACAAGAAGTGCAAGCAAGTCACACATTACGATATTTTGGTACTTTAGGCCCAGGCACCATGCAGGGTAATGCAGTCTTCCATCACACTGATGATTATGATGGGTCCCTCAAACCTATCAAGCTGTTGGAGAGAGAGGCCTCTAAAACATTTTAGGAAGGGTGTCAATGGTTTCCTCTCACTTCATAGTGATGTGTGGAATGGTACTGATAACTTTGAGACTGTTGAAGGTAAGAGTGAGTATAAATTTATATCAAGTAAATATGTGGCTTTTGCTTGAAAGATGAATTTACAAATGAAAGCACCATAAATGCAGATAAAGCACATCCTCTGTGCTGTAACTCCTTTCAGGTTCCAAAAATAACATTTGTAATTAAGTTGCTTATTTTGATTGCTGGCGAGGTGGCTGACTAACCAAAATATTGGTGTGCAATCTACCCTGTTTTAAGGGAGTGCAGTGACTGTGTTTTGTTTATTTCTTCTTAAGCTGTGTTTATGCACAAAGAGCATTGATTTCATCCAGAGGATGGTTCTAGTACCAGTGTGCTGTTTTACGGGAGCATCTTGTAGTTGTAGGTCATATGAAAGTTTTAGGAGGGGAATGAGGTGCTGTAGCATTCAGGTCTGTGCACTGGGGAAATTGTAAAATTTCCAATATATTAAGGAATTGCTGCAAGTTATTGAAGAGATCTTTCAATTAATTTAAAGGGATGTGTCCACAGAGTTGTCGTTTTATGATTTTAAAGTAAGTGAGTTTGTTTAGGTATTGTTTTAATTTAATCTGAAGATATGGTGTGCTCAGGAACAGAAGTAAGGTTCTGGTATGAGGATACTTCAGGTTTGTTTAGCTGTCAGTACACAGAACCAGCCTAGCCTCTGCAAACTCTCAGCTTTCCCAGATGCGGTGCTCGCAGCATCATTTATTTGCAGTCTTATCATGAGGAAAGAGGGTTTGGGAAAAGAAGAAAATGGCTTCCTCAAATATAAATACAGCCCTCAAGCTGCTGATTGTAACTGGCCCCAAACTGTCAGTCCTGGAAGCAACACTGTATGCCCAAAATAGAGAGGTAAAGGAGGGTTGCTAAAGCAGAACAGATTGGTAGGGTTATATCGTTCAGTGTCTGACTGCATCTCAGTGGTCTGATTTTGAGATGTCTGATTTTGAGATGTCTGATGGGATCTAGGCTGCTCCTAGGGCAAAGAAAATCTATGCCTTTTACAGCCCATGCTGTGTCATATTGCATAGCACCATACACTGCCAAAGGAAGCCTTCCACTGAATTGTAGCTGATCACAAATTGTAAACTCTTGCAGTCTTTGTCAGAAAGCAATCCATATGACTGCTAGTCAGATATTGTGGGGAAAGAAAACAGTCCTTGCACAGGACTCCTTCAACAAAAGTTTTATTAATAATAAATGACCATTGCTACCTTTCAGTTCAAGCCTGTTTTGGGTGTTCTCCAAAGGTTTCCACTGATAAGAGTATTTCATTACTAATTTACCATTCAGATTTCTTTAATTCTTCCTGCAACCGTGTCTTTTCCAGCCAATAAACTTATGAACAATTTGATAGCTTGGAGAGATGTATCTTCCTCTGATATTTCTCCAGGAGCATTTAACTCTGACACGTTTTTTCAAAAGACTGTGAAATTTCTTCACAGATTTATTTTTTTTTTTTAATACCAGGTAGTTCTGAACATATTTTAAATGTAGTGCACGGGTGGAATTAAGTAATGTGGGCTCATCATTTCAGTGGAGCTATACTGGTTTCCCCAACTAATGACTTGTTCAGGTTTTTTTCAATTTATTATTTTATGGCTTTAATCAAGAAGTCTGAAAAGAAGATCTTTGTAAATTTAAGAGTGTTCGTCACCATCTACCCTAAATGTTTTCCATTTAAGGTTAACTGACTTTTTTTTTTTTTTTTTGTGGTCAACAAGCTATTATAACTGGAGAGAGCAACTGGAGAAACTGAAATAAACTCCAAATGCAACTGAAACTCTAAAATAACATATCTTTTCCTGCATATATTCCAGAATCTAAGCTAAACAGAGGCCCTGGGGGACAGGGCTCAAAGGAGAGAGGAGGAGCTGGGAAACAAAGCCTTTCATGTGTGGGAGAGTAGCCTTGTTGTAGAAACATGACAAGATTTCACTTTCATTGGCCACAGACTTATTTCAGAAAAATGAGATTGCTTTAGAACAAATGTTTCTGTAGCAGTATGGATATTTTAATGATATAATGCATTATTCTTGAGTGATCCATTTATGAATAAATGGTCTCTAGCTGCTGAAATAGGTCTGCCTCATGATAAAGATAGACTTAGCTTGAAAAGAAGCTGTCAAGCACTTAACAGCCTTTGATTACTGGCAATTTACCAGGCATCAGTGCCTCCTGTGACCTTAGTGAAATCTTATGCCACATAGAAGAAATGTGTACAAATAGCTTGACCAAATTGATTAGATAGGTGGCACTTCTGCAGGAATGGATGTTACCTTTGTTAAAAAAAGAAAAGTCATAATCACAATTCATTTGCATTTTTACTGATAACTTCTGCAAGGGACTGAGTGAGGAACACTCTTTTAGCCTACCTGGATGGCATGGAGACGGAGCATTTTAGGAAGGCAGTACTGGCAAGCTTTCAGTGTGGCTGGCACCAGGGATGCATCCATTTGCTAAAGAGCATCTGTAATGCTGATAACCCAGTACATCTCAGGAGAACACAGCATATGTAGTTTTATTAATGGTTTTATTTTCTTTTTTAATCTATCAAGGTTGTTAGAGAAATAATTTCAAAGCCCTTGAAAACAACAGAAAGTGATCAGGAGTAATGTTTTTATAGTTGGTACCAGTATTATAATGTTCATTTTTTCTTGTTTGTTTAACCCTCTCCCAAATATGTTCCATATTCTCTTTAAAAAAAGCACAAGGATCCAAGAGTGCTTTTACAAAACATTTTCAGGATCTTGCCCTTTCTGAAAGTTTTGAAAAGCCTTTAAAACATTAGGAAATGTAAACCAAAATGTAACATAAAAACCCAAAGAAAAATACCTAATATATCAAGTGTATGAAGAGACTTTGCTAAATGTTTGCTAAGATAGTATCTTTTGACTGGAAAATTTTAGATGAATAAGTAATAGAGTTATTAAATCTTTAGTGTGTAGTGCTTTCTATCTAAGATTTGTAATTTTAAAAATGTAGTGAATTTGTGTGGTTAGTTGCTGACAGGTTTTTTTTTTTAAACCACATATAATACACAAATCTGTTCTTAGGTCTACTGAAATACTTCTCTCCTCATATTTCCTTGTTATAATTCTGAATTACACTGGATTTATACACTAGATTTAAGATAATCCAAACATATGAAAAAACTCTCTAAAAGGTAAGAAACATATGTAAAAACAAATAATGAGAAAGTTTAGCTAGAGAAATTCAGAGAAATGCATCACATTTCCAAAGCTTCAGCAGCATTCAGAAAATACATTTGCTCTGTGAAGTTGTTTTCTATTCTTTCAGTGTATCATGAATATCAATGGTACTACTCCTGGGACAGGACTTCTGAAACTGGTGTTACTAGCATTTGTTACTAGCATCAAGGTGCCAGAGGAGAAAAAATATAGGAAGAGCTTCTGAAAAAATTGCATTCAAACATTGCAATCTGGTATGCCTTAAGATTTTCCTTGTTTCTAAGGTTTCTGTTATCTTAGTATTTTTTCTTTTTTACAGAACCTGGCAGTGCAGCAGGTGCTTCAGTGGGCCCTATGAAAACAATGCAGACAACAGGGGAGCAAAGAGGATCTGGGTTAAAACAATAATAATTTGTGTTTACCTAAATGAGTTTAGCACAGCACTGTCCAGTAGGTTAATTAACACACACAGAGAAATTCATGTATTTTGTGCAACCACTTTGGTTGGTGCTTCAGGGAATAGATGAAGGAGAAGGAGCCTTGCAAAGTGGGCCAGCAGAAAAGCTTGTACTCAGTAAAAGATGTAGGAAAACTCAGAATGATCCATGTCAGAGAAGCAGATGGATAAGACATTGAGATATATATATATATATATATATATATATATATATATATATATATATATATATATATAAAATGGACAGTATGCAGGGTATGAGGGGAGCTGCAGTGGGGCAAGTCTGGTGAGTGGTACTATCTTAAAGATACTAAGACATAGGAAAGGAAAACTTGGTCTTCATTAACCTTAGTCCTCATTAATCTTAGCAGGATCCCTAACACTGTGAAAGTAGTAGTTGATTTAATTAAGTTAATCCTTGATCTCCCCACTGAATGACTCAACCTGGAAGGAACCACAGTCCAAGTAAATTTCTGCTGATCACTCTGGAGCATCTAATCAGTAAAAGATAGCACTAGCTAGTCAAAAGCCCCAACTGGCACCGGAACTAAAACAATATTATCGACCCAAAAGATATGTAGGCCTCTGGCATCCCTCTGTGAAAAAAAGATTTCACTTGCCTAAAGGAGTGATTGATGGTAATGATCCTAGATTAAGAAGATCAAGAATTGTGAGCTTTCAAGGAGGTGAAAGGCCAAATGGTGAGATTAGGAGATGGCAGTTTAATTGAGAGAGGCAGGAGGAAATAGGTGGTAAAAGGGAAAAAGAAGGAATCAGGTTTAATTCCATTTATGAAGGAAGTATGACCTACAAGGGTCAGCCACTGATAATTTTGGATACCTCTTCATAGCAGGGCTTGCATTTTTGTTTCCATCACAAATATTTGGAAATGAGAGGCAATCAAGCCCTTTTGCAAAGACCTAAATTTAGAATAAGGAGAACTGCCTAATCTGAAATGTATTAATTGTGAAATACATGATCACAACAGAGAAAAGCTTTGCTGGACCCTGAGTTTGTTCTGAGTTTTCCACTAAAAGTATGTGTTGTGTGTGTGTGTGTTCCTGAGGCTACTTTTTTGATAGTATGTAGAAGCAGTATATTATGGTCCACTTTTTTACCTCAGTTTAATATTTCTCTCTATCCTATCTCAAGCTTTTTTTAAAGAAGAAAAGTGTTTAGCTAAATTTTTCTAGGAAATGTCAACTTGGATCAGTGTGAAGTAGCTCTGCCTGCTCCCTTTGTGGATCAAGATAACAAGTGTTTCTCTTTGGACATCGCATACAGCTCTTAAAAAGAAAGAATATTGCAGCTCTGCCTTTATGGCTCCTTGCAGCATTCACCTCTTTTAGGCATTTCAGTTATTTTATGGAATTTTTTTTTCTTTTTCGTGTTTCTTCCCTTCTGCTGACTTGCTATCTGCCAGAATCCTGGTCCTCTTTCTTCCCACCTTTCTTGTCTGTGCCAAAGGTATTTCTGATGTTGCAGATCCCTTCCTCAAGATAAGAGTGACAAGAGCTGCTTTGATCTTGACTTGGCAGACCCTCAAGCCCTTCTGCCTCAGGGTACCTGGCTTGCTCTAGCAGAGGGATGGGGAGGAGAAAGGCACCTGAGGAGAAGTTCTGTTGTTCTGGGCCAGTCTCACTACAGATTTTGTTCATGGAGGAGTTATAGCCCATAGCACAGACAGACAAACATCTCTGAGGGAAAAGAAATTTCACTAGTGATCTACTTTCTCATCCATTTTCAAAATTCAGTGTTGCCCAGAGAGGGGAAGATGTAAGAGCAGGAAGCATCTTATTCAGTGGATATACTTCGTACAAATGTTTAGAAGCAGCTGAACTTCTTGACTTCAAGTTTTTAACTTTTGGTTATTCCTATTGAGCTAATATGGATACAAGAAACTGAGTAGAATTATTTTTAAAGTGTTGGTTTTTTGTTGTTTTTTTTTTTTAATAAGCCACCAAGGGGTTATAACTTTAACTGAAGGCATTATTCCAAATCTGAAGTGGATGTGTAATCTGTGATGAGTGCATGATACAGGTTAACCTCTAGTCAAGCTGCAGAAAATCAAAGGGGTCTTATTTACAAAAAGAGAGAGATTGTCCAATGTGCAGCAGCCTTTTGCTTACAGCTGTACAGGACTCTAGTTTATTCCTCAGCATGTCAGGAAAATCAATATCTCTAATGATTCCCATTATTAAAGTAACAGTTGCAGAGAAGGCAGTAAAACCTTTTCCTTCTTACTAGAAGAGAATCCTTTCACTGGTTTCCTGAATGTGCTTATGCACCACCAGGGTTTATTTGCAACCGGAACACGTGGATTAAAGTTATACCCTGACCTTTCACTAAAAAAGTTCCTAGGAAACCAGAGTACCAGTGTAAAGGCTGTACAAATGCACTGTCCAAAGGATTGTCAGACAAGGAACGGAGGTTTCATACAAAGGAAAACTAAGACCCCCTAAATGGACAGATCTGGCCATGGGCACTCACAGCCCAGAAAGTCAGACATGTCCTGGGCTGCACCAAAAGCAATGTGGTCATCAGAGCAAGGGAGGGGATTCTGCCCCTCTGCTCTAGCGAGACCCCACCTGCAGTGCTGCATCCACCCCTGGGGCCCCAGGAAGGACATGGACCTGTTAGAGCAAGTGCAGAGCAGGGTCACCAAGTTAATTAGAGGGATGAAACACCTCTCCTGTGAGGAAGGGCTGAGAGAATTGGGATTGTCCAGCCTGGAAAAGAGAGAGCTAAATTCTCTCCTGTGAGGATGGTGAGGTACTGGTTGCCCAGAGAAGTTGTGAATGCTCTATCCCTGAAAGTGTTGAAGGCCAGGTTGAATGGGGCTTCGAACAGCCCTGGTCTAATGGAAGGTATCCCTGCCCACAGCAGGGGAGTTGGAATGAGATGATCTTTGAGGTTCCTTCCAACCCAAGCCCCTCTATGATTCTAAAGTTTGTTTTCCTTTATTCCTGTCATATCAGCCTCCAAACTGCAGCTACTGCTCTACATCAAAACATATCATGGTAATCTACACCTGGAAGGATAGTGATGCATCAGGCCTCTGCTGCCAATTTTTCATACAAATCTGCACCATGGCTATATAAACCTTTCCTTTGGAGTTGGAGATTGTTCTGCAGAGTTGTTATCCTGGCAAGGGGTACATTCCTTCCAACTTTGGCCTGGCCAGCAGTTTTCCACCTCAAACTCTGCTGGTTGATATTGCCCAGCTCTCTAGGTAATGTGGTTCATTGCATATCTCTCAACACCTCACAGCAGTCCAGTCCACACACACACACACACACACACACACACAGTCACACACACACAGAGTTAACAAGTGCTAGGTAGCATAGGTAGCAAAATAGAAATATGTGGTCCCTTCTGAGCCTCTGAGATGCTTCTACTTATCAACTAGTCTTTCTGATGGTCAGAGTGTTTTCCAGGCATCTCTGTGAATAAACACACTTTCCTGCAGGTATCCTGCAAAATATCCATTTCTCTCATTTTTCTGAGAGTCTGGGATTACAGCCTTCACTTGCTGTTAAACATTCAGGACAAAACATTTCCTGGCAATTCAACTACTCTAAACTATATATAAAGGGCCAAGAAGAACTGGAGACAACTTTTTGTAACCACTGACCAATGTCCCAGTAGGCAAGACAGACAGAAATGAGCTGGGCTGATAGGCAGCTATAGTAAGATGGAGTTGTCTAATTTTCTGTGAAACAAGGTCAAAATATTTGGTTATTGTGATTTAGAAAATATAGCTCTCTAAAAAAGGGGGGGAAATATTTTCAGATGTGTGCATTTGAAGTATTATACAATAGACTACAATTAGTAATATATACATTATAATAAGTAAAATGAAAACATACACTTCTGTGCTGACTAGTCTGAGATAGTTGGCTTAGATGCTATTAAACAACAGCTGTAGAAACTGACCAACTTTTATGCATTAAAATAACGTTTTCAGGACATGGTTAAAGGATTTACAGAGAGCACATGCCTGTAAATTTCTGGACTGTAATTAAGAATCTGAACTATGGAATAAAAAATGTACACCTGTCCTATTTCATATTTGGATGTATTACATTGCAGGATACAAAGTAAAAGATTGCTGAACAGCAGTTTCAAAAAAATACCATGATCTGAATGAATAAATACCTCTCAGAAGCTACAGCATAAATTTTTCAGTTTGTTGTACATCTGCTGCTACTAAAATAAGCTGCTGTGTTGAGTGGGTGAAGAACCGGGCAAGCCCATCCAGCTGCAGGGCTGCCCAGGGACATATTGCTGCTCCCATTCCTGCAACTCCAGCCATGCCAACTATGTAATATCAACAGAAAGAGAAAACAGAGTTATATCTTTTAACAAAGAGCACTGTTAGCTCTGGCAATACTGTAAATCATGTATTGAATGGCCACGTAAATAAGAGAAATAAACAAGCGAGGACAAAACAGTTTTATGCACATAATAGTCCTCAAGTGACAAGTAAGGAAGCATTGAAAAATTTTTTGGGGACTTGATTCCAGTAAAACGTTATGTAAATCAAGATTTTTTTGTCCCACTTCCACACACAAAAAAAAAAAAAAACACACCAACAAAGCAACAACAAAAAAATCCCTAGAAATTCCCAGCACCACTAGTCCTCATACCTGCAACTGATAAGACATAAAATACATCATCTTCATAAAGAGGATTAACTGCAAAAGTTTGAGTCATATAGAAGAACAGTATTAGTCAATCATCTTCAAAGACTAAGGAAGAAAGAGTTGATTATTACATATTATTTATATTTAAATGAATTATCTTTTTTTTTTAATTTGCATCTCTTTAAGTTCTATAACTTAATTTTATTGCATACCCATAAGCTTCAGTTCTTCAATGCTGTACGTCTATCGTAAAACCTTCTAATCAAAAATCACTGATTAAATCCATCCCTGACCTTTACTGCATATGACAGAGTTGTGGTAGGATTTAAGTGGTCACAATCTAATTTTTATTTGTTTCTGAGGGAGCAGTTAGAGTGAACATTGCTTCCAGTGATCTCTGAACATCAAAACTAGCAAAACTAAGAGAATTATAAGCATTCTTGGAAAATGTGACTCCTCCTTGTCTAGAGAGCTTAAAGGATACTGTAGTCAAAGCAAACTAAAGATAGCCCAGTCAGGGGGAAAAAATGTGATTTTCTACCTAACCTTTCCACTTAAACTGTTTGGGATTAATTTCTTACAGGCAGTTCTATTGAACAAACCTTGGTAAATATCTTCCCACTGAAACAGTGATTATAAAACAAAGTGTAAGTCAGGGGGCTTTGACAAATAACAAAAACTTCTATCAAGTCCCTAAAGAGACGGGAGTCATTAACATTACAGGCACGACCCTTGGCAAGAAAACAATTAGGAACAAAGAAGAATTATTACTAAGAGAACAATAAAGTGTTTTAGATACATCAAGATTAATTAGGCATTAGTTTTAATATAGCCTAAAGTTAAAAGCTGTAAAACTACAGAGAATTTTGCCATTTGCATCATTTAAAGTTCACAGCCCAAGGAAAATAGCATGTATAAAGAAACCAGAGAGCCTTCTGTGAATTGTGTGTCAATTATCTAATTACCTTTGATAACATCAGGTGCAAACCTTCAAGGAAAAAGCTTTCAAGAGCTCTTGCAGGTATGGGTGTATTAGGAGAGTAATAAGACTTGTTGCAGGGAGAAGGGAAAGGATGTGGAACTGCATCTTGCATTGAAATGAATGTTCTGTCCCTGGTTGCATGAATGTGAGAGACAAGAGTTACACAACAGTTACTGGAGCATGTTTATCAACTCCAAATGCAGCGTCTCAGTTTGGGAAGAGAGACAGGGAGACTGGTTTCTACTTTGACTCACTTCCAGGCTGAGATGCTGCCATGTGTTCCTGATAGTCAAGAAGCAGAGAACCCAAGCCTGGCTCCTACCTCCTTGCCTCCCTCCTTCCTCTGCAAAGTCTGTGGATGGGGAAGAGTGAGAGCTGCCTGGGCAGCTCCTTGCAGAGGTAGCAGGGCTCTCTGACAGAGGAGATCAGTGACAAGATCCCAGCCTACAGACACAGCTCCACCTTAGGGCTTGCATAGGGCAGCTGCCTTTGAACTCCCATCATGAAAAGCTATGCACCACCACCTTGGGCAATAGCTCTGGACATTAGCTGCTCAGTGGTGGTGCTTACATCCCTGCTTCTCTGACTGGTAATTCCCAGCACCAGTTGGAGGAGTGCTGCCTGTCTGCACAATGGGAATTGCTTTGAGGTCTGGACAACATGCTGCCTCAGCCAGGTGGGAAGGAGATGTGTCTGCGCTCCTGGTCAGCACCAGTATCTGCCCTCTGATTTGTGAAGGGATATTGTAGTGACTTCTTCAGCTGGATGCCTTGGTGAGTAGATGCAGAAGAGAGTGTCTGGTGGCATGTTTGTATTTGGATGATTGCTCTAATTAATTAGCTCTATTTTTTTTTCTTTTAACATGAGGGGGAAAAACACAGGGGTTTTTAAGTGTTTTTTTCTCTTCTGCCTAAGTGATTCTCAAGTGACATTCACCGCTGTTTTAATTAAACAGTGCCTCCTGATTTAGAACTGATAAGCTTCTACTTCAAGGAAATGCAAGGGTAAACTTTAATTTTGGCAGGGGGAAGCAAAACTGATAAGTAGAAGGATAGTGTCTCCTAACAGACAGAGAAGTGAGAAGAGTTCAAAAAGTGCAGCAAGGGGGGACTAACCCCAGTAGTAGCACCTGCAAATTAATCCCTCACGGCCCTTTGCCATGGAGGTTGGCTCTGTAGCAACTGCCTGAACTAAAGGAGATGTGCACTTTGTCTGGATTACTTGGTTATTGTCATCTCCTCGGCACTTCCCAGAACTCTGATGGAGAATAGGAAACCAGGCGTCATTGGCATCCCCCTGAAGTGCCTCCATTAGGCCGCCCCACATGCTTCAGGTGACCCAGGAGGGTCCATGCAGGCACCACCAGCACAGGAGACTGCAATCAGGGGCAGGAACTGCCAGCTCCTCATCAGTCCCACATAGCAACAGACCATGTCAGGGATTTATATAAAGCCTTTACAAGTACATGCTCGGGTTGGGGTTTTTTCAGCTGTTTCACTTGGGGTCTTGTTTGTACCTCCTCCTTAGTGACCAGCTGAGCCTTCTCCATGTTCGTGACAAGAAACCTGCACTTGCGGCTCTTTTAGAAGGTTTGACCCCGACTCCTCAAGGACTGGCACACACAACTGACATGAGACCACACCAACCAAAAATCAGGTCAGTGATTAAACTTCTTGATGTTGGCAAGTCAAGTGGCAGTATCAGAAGGGAACTCATGAGGTCATTGGCAGTTGTAGACCCGAGAGCAAGACCTGTCAATTTAACGCTCTCTGAGATTGCAGCTTTTGGGAGGGGAAGGTGGGGAGGCACAGCTTTTCTATTAAGAAATGTTGGTTTAGGAGTTGCCACATCCTAATTTCCAGTAAATGAAAAGCAACAACAATAAATATCATGTCCTATGTGCCAGCTACTTTTAGTATAGGGAATATTGCTGAACTTCTGTTCCATGGGAACAAACCTTTCTCTTGCATTAGATCTTCTCCTGACCCATTACTGAGATAATCTTCAGCTAGCTTACACCTGAAGACTGGAGCTGTGGTGATTCTCAGAACAGTCTTGTCAATGCATATGTGATGAAATTAAGGAAAGTCTAGTCATGAATAAGGTCTGTGTTTCCAGTTCCCCTGAGAGCTTCCATCAAACAAAACTATTTCCCTTCTAAAGCATATGTTTGAAGATGGGGAACTAAATATTTTTCTATTATTTGCCTGCTGGAATATTCTTTACTTGGTGTCTGAGCACAGCGGTTACATACACAAATATTACAGCTCATCTTTTAAAAATGCATTATTATATCAGTAATAAAGAAAACAGTTTGTATTTCAGATTTAGAGACAGCAGTATATCACAAAATATTTACTCTGCCCAGAAGAGCAGCAGTTTACAGACTATTTAACAGCAATTTGTGTATGCATTTAAAGATTACATCTTTTCTTTAATGAAGGTTTTTATTTGTGTGCTAAGTCATTTTCTGTAAGTAAAAGGATCTTTGGATTTGTGTTCTGTGAAAAGCAGTAGTGATTTAGATCTGAGTTTTTATAGCATGTGGCATGTAAGGTGCAATTCTCTTCTTGTGGATATTGTTTAGATTTTTTTTTTTAACTGGTTCATAGTCTTAATTTGCTTTTCTGGGGAGAACCAACATAAGTTCATAAGTGTTCTACTTTTAAGCAATGTACAAAACCTAACCTCTTTGTTAGTTTAGTGATCTTACTCCATTTGCTAACATTCACCAAAGAAGAACATTTTCACTGAGAATGGATCTTGGTCCCTCTTTTCTCTGGTTTTATTGAAAAAACCCAACATAACAACACCAAAGAAACTCAAGACCAAAAAACCCAAACATATGATCTCATCAGTTGACCAGAGGGGAAAAAAAGATCAAAAAATACCTCCACAGAGCACCTATTTTTCCAAAGATTATGGAGAAGTGAGGGGAGATATGAGCAGGGAGCAAAGAAGGGTTAGGAAGAATGCAGTCAGTGCATAGCCCTGGGGCAGACCCTTGGTCCCTGTGTGCCCTGTGAGCTGAGTGAACTGGCACAAAGGGAATTTTGTACTGCTGTCATTAGAGTGCCTCTGGTCACAGAACTGGATTGCAGGTCTCTCTCTAAGTTTTACTGATTGTAATGGTGACAGCTGTGTGCAAGGGTCAAATATGAGCTTACTTGCATGGAGATGTTCCCATCTGCAAAACCCCAGTGAAAGTTCTGTGGCTCTGCAGTGCAGGGTGGTTTGTGACTCTGACTGAACAGCAGCTACTAATGTGGAGGTGGGCAAGAAGTCTGCTAGGTCTTAATGAAATACCGTTTGCAAGGAGAATACCTATTGGCACTTGGCTTCTCCCCAAAAAGATGGAGCTGCTGTAACTCCCCTTACAGGGTGCACCACCACTCACAGTTTTAAGGCACATATTCTCAGGCCACAGTGAAGTTAGGTGTAGAAGAGGTCCCTAGGTGGACCTTTTGCATGACAAAATTCACAAAGAAGTAATTTGCTTCATAAATGCCACAGCTCTATCTGTAGCAAAATACACCATATCAGAGAACACAGGCAGCATCTGTATATCCTCACCTAATTGCTCTATTACTTGTGGCAATGATGCCTCAGAAGAAATCCCCCGGACTAGAGATGGGGCTCTGGCTCCCACTGCCATGGCAACAGAAGTGCTGCCTGCTGAAAAAGCCAGCTGAGTCCAGAAAAGGTCACCAGAGTTCTTTAGAAACCCTGGGAAACCCTTTATCCTCAAAGAAAGAGAAAGAGGCACAAGTCTGAAGCTGAAAAGACAAAATAGTTTGCCAATGGTGAGCATACAAAACTTCCGGTTTATTTCATGAAGCATATTTTTAATGTGTTTTAATTGCCTTTAGGGCTATTTAAGCACTCTGCATGGTTTTAGGAGGGAACTGGAGGGTGACAGGGCTTGGGGAGCAAGGATGGGAAGATTGTGGTTCTCTTCAGTTGTCACAACTAGAATTTATTTACAAGGCTGTAAGGACTAAGGCCTTGTGAAAAAAAAAGCCCCAGAGTTGCAAGAGCTGGCACAAAAAGCAGAAAATATCTTTAGCTTCTTTTCTGCACTGTCCCAGTCCAGCACTTGGCAGAGTAGATATAAAACACAGCACGCTGCTTTTGGGATTGCTTGTTAGAGTACCAGATCTGGGGTTCTCAGACACAGCTTGGTCCCACCCTTTGTGACATCCTGGAGCTGTAGGAACCATTGGATCAATTTACCAGATCCAGGCAGGATCACCTTCTGAGTGGAAAGCTTTTTAAAAAAAGTTGCAGTTCTTTAAGAACCCTTTCATGTTTAAGGCTGTATATTATTGCAGGAGTTCACCCTTGCCTGCTTAAAGCATTTGTGTAATGCTTCCTTAAACCTGTAAAAGCTAGATCTGACAATAACTGCATTGCAAAGAAAAGCATTTTTTGTCCCCAAGAAAAGATGTATTAAAGCTGCTGGGGTTAATACAGGGAAGAAGGTGAATGCACAGCAGCAAAGGCAGCCTGGCTCACTGACCCGAAACATTGTGCTGGCCAAGGAACAAAAGCCTGACTCCAATCACCTTTCCTTTGCCTCCCCTAAGGCTGCCATGCCAAGTCACATCACTGGGCAGCAAAATGAAGCAAAAGGAAAAGATGCCACCACCACATCCCTCCCCAAACTCTCCGTATTTAAAGGGGATAAGCTAAAAGGTGCTGGATGGGACATGTATTGAGGATTCAGACACGTCATCAGTACTGCAACCTTCTCTACTCCCAGTGCATGCTAAGCAAGGAGGTGATTCTGAATGCAGGAAAACTTTTTTTCTTCAAAATGAACACTTTAAGATACCTACAAATGCTTGGTGTGACAGTTGTATTACTAAGATGTAAAGGGTTTAAAAAAGAAGTATTAAAGCATAGTTGGTTCAAGGAAGAGATAAGAATGAAGCCTTCTAAACACTTTAATGTGTGGAAATACTCAACAGTTCTTAACTTCTTTTTTAATTCTTCATATTTCTACCTATCTTTCAGATTGTCATGTCTATGCATGTTATTCTTGTAACCTTAACATTTTCCAGGGTCTGTAAAAGTCTGCACCTAACAGTTCTGGTTATGTTTTTCTTCAGCAAACAGTTAATTCCAATGAATGGGTATTGCTGTTTTAATTATGGAAAAGTCAATATACTTAGGCAGCTTTGGGCAGCATGACAGACACAGCACAAGCCTTAATACCTTGGTTATCAAATTACTTAGGCATATGTATAACTTTATGATACCAGGGTCATGGTAAGATGACTATCACATAATTCCTGAGGAGTGTGGAAGGGAGATGAGGCCATGTGTGAAAAACTATATGTGTACTAGATAGCTTTTTTTTTTTTTTCCCCTCTTCCCTCCCTTCCAGGAGGCTTGCATAGCATTCTTATTCTCCAGTTCTTTGTAATTATGTTTCCCATAGCTCATGATGAATGGCATCAGCTAACCAAAAAGCTGCTGATGGGGCAAAACTATGGCATTCAAAATCTGGTGATATATTGAGGAAGCAGTAGCAGCACAATACGCATTTTTGGTGTGCAAGGGGCTTCAACACATGCTTTGACTAGCTCAGAAGAAAGCAGCAGGATGAGATGTGGTTTCATTGTGTCAGGGGAGGTGAAGGAAAGGAAAAAAAAACATTAATACGTGGCTGTATCCTGGACTGCATCAGGAAGTTGGATTTCAGGTTGACAAATGTCCCTCAGCACTCAGGGAGAGCACACACAGCAGCGGGTGTGGTGCAGCAATGCAAATACTCAAGCACCAGCCGGTGCAATCAGTGAAGCCACCTCACCCTGTTTGGCACGCTGACATAGCTGTGCTACAGCATCACTGCGAAGGCAAACAGACGTATCCGAGGTTAGACCCAGCAAACCCAGCCCAAATCACCAGGTCAGGCAGACTGCAGGCAATAGTTACATGTGAGAGGTAGGCTTACCTGTCGTGCAGTTTGATGGGAAATAATAATAGAGAGTATAATGGACTATGAGATGTCAGGAACCCAATGTATGCAAACCCCAAGCATTTTAGATTAACATTTTGGGCATTGCTAACCTGACAAATGTGTCCCATGAGTCTACCATTTTTGATTGGACTGAGATTTTCCATAAGATATCTACAAGTTGCTGCCACTTATCAGTGGATATGTGGTCAGGCAAAGAATGAGAATGAGTTACCTGTTAAAGAAATGTGTAGTGCAAATATTTTATGCACACAAATGCTAAGTGCAGAGTGGAGGCAAATTGGACAAAAACTGCCGTGTGTATCAGCTGCTGCTAAGAATGACACACCCTCAGGTTTTAAAGTTAAGGGTAGATGTTCACAAGCTCCTCAAGCACAATAAGTAACTTGAAAGAGAAAAGGCTAACTGTGCTGTAAAGGATCCATGCTCCAAGCACAGTGTTTACAAGTCAGCAGCACAAAGAAACTGATTTTTTAAAAATCTTTAAACTCTAAAGAGTAAATCTTTATAGCAGTGCAAGAGAGTCATGCCCACAAATCTCATTATTCTGAAAGCTGCTTAGAAACTTTAGCCCTTAGAGTCAACATCCCACAATGCATTCAGAAGTATGATTTCAGAGTTACAAATGCTTCTAACAATTAGCTAATTTAAAATAAAATAAAAAAAGGAAAGAAGGAGAAGAAAAATTAGGATTTAAAAGGATTTACAAGGAAATTATTGGGGCAGGGGGTGTTAAATGTAAAGAAGGAGGTAATTCAAAAGGATTGAGAGGAATACAGTAGGAAGTGGATGTGGTTAAGGCATTCACAAGATTAGTTAAAGAAAAGCATGGTAAAACTAGAAGTAAGAAGCAAATCCTGGGACAAATGAATATACTTTCTTTGATGTATTTTGAGCTGCATGATCTATACATACTCAGCATCTAGCCTGTGGACCTTAAGAATGATTAGGCAAAAATAGTGATTAAAGCTTATTAAAATACTACCCAAAAAAGCAGTATGCACAATTTGATGCACAAAATGTTCTTATACTCTCAGAGATTAAATACCTAGTCAATGGTCCTGAACAGTTGCAGGTATTTCAGCCTCAGGAGTCTTACAGAATTAAGAAATTTAACAGTAATAAAAGCTGTGACTTGCTCTGCAAGCTGGTTTATTGAAAAAAAAATTGTCACAGGATTCATTACTGCTTTAGAGATGGATTGTGAGCTTGAAACTCATTTTCAAATGTCTTCACAACAAAGCAGGATGATATGAATGCTAAAATTGGGGTGGATGAGGGCAATTTGAGGTGATGAGTAAAGCTCTGGCACACAAATGATACAGGTTCTAATTAGTGCAGATACACCTTTTGAAATTCCTGCGGGGGTTCTGTATCTATAGAAAACATATTGAAATCCTGGATAAGTAGGTTGCGTGTGCACGTGTGTGCCTGCCTGAGGTCTCAATTTCTTCCAGGATTAAAAGACATGCAAATACATGCCCCATCCTGTAGGTGCTCTAATAACAGCCTGGACTGGCCTGTGCTAGGCAATTGAGCAAACACAGGATGAGGATGCGCAACAGACAGTGTGCCAAGCAAAAAGACAACAGAGAAAGATAAAGAAAGAGCTGAACCAGGTCAGCATAACAGTACCCAAACTTTGTACTCCTTGCTAAGCCTGCAGAGCTCCTAGGATCCTTTTGCATACTGAAATTTCAAAACCACAAGGCAAGGTAATCTCTGTCCTGATGTTAAGCAGAACCGTTTCTAAGATGACTCCTATTTCATTTGCCTTGCTTCAGAGAGCCAGTGCCATGTTCAGAGCACTGTCAGCATTAAGGAAGAATAGATGAGCACTGAGAGTTTCATGCTCTTAAAAATAAACATTGTCAGCAGGATACATAAAATAATGTATTGAATTTGAAACACAACATCACAGGAGAGTGAAGAAAACCAGACATATCTGCTGAGGATTTCTGGACAGATCAATTTACATAATGATGTTCTTTATTTTAGAAGTTGGACAGGACAGTGCTTGACATCTGAGGTAACCAACAATGGACACCAGGCCTTTATTATGTCAGAAGAAAAGAGAACCTGGATCCTTTTTTTTTTTTTTTTTTTTAAGCTTGGTTCAAAGCTTATCAGGATGCTCATCCCCAGAACCCCTGAGCTTAGACTTGGTGGAAAGTTGGGTGTGTTCAGACAACTACGTGAAGATTTGTTAACTTGATTTCTGCCGCTTCTTTAGAGCTCAGGTTTTGGTGCGCAATACAAGGATTGTTGTAATGAAGGCATGTGCTGTTACGCAGAGCTGAGGGACATCAAAGTCACAAACTTAGGCAGGGTGCAGGTATTTGTTGAGGGCTTTGACTGTCAAAAGTTCTTGAACCGTGACATCCATTTGCTGAGTGATTCTGCCTGTTGTTTGCATTTTATACCAGGTCTCAGGTTTCATCAGCAATGGATTGTTATCACCCAAAGTGCTGGAGACTTGTTTGGTCACTGTGAGAAGCTCCTCCTACACCTGCATATAGCAGGGAGAAGGCTGTGACAGCAGCTTTAGAAAGATCTGGCTTTATCTTAGTCTGTGTAACAGGTGTAAATGCTGATGCTATTGCTGGTCCTTTCCATGCATCGTGGTGCATGGCGAAACACTTGTCTTCCTACTGGCAATTATTGTGGATAGTTGAATGGAGAGAATCATTTAACTGTACCCAGATAATTGACCAGGAAACTCTAATCCTGCTATCAGGAGCCTAATGAGAAATTCATAATATATAAACCAATCTTTCTTTTTTTTTTTTTTTTTTTTTTTTTGAGGAGTAAAAGGAAGAACTAGGTGCTTTGAATGGTCAGAGAGGATGCTATTATGATATGAAGCAATTTCTAGCATTCAAGGCATACAATGAACTGTTTTAATTTTTCAACAACAATGCAAGTCATGCAGGCACTCATAAAAACTTAAAAGCTCTCTTTAAAATAATAGCATGCATTTTACATGTACTATATGTACTCATTCTCTCAGAAAGTGCAAGTTATTTATCATTCTTGTCTAAGCTAATAGTGCATCTCTGTCTCAATTGCAAAGTTTAATTAACTTCTGTAGGTGTCACAAGGAAAATTATGCCTAGCTGAGTCTAAAATCCACATTCTTGAATGTAGGGCATTTTTAAATCAACATGACTGATACACTTTTTGAATAACAACTTCGTATTTTTCTGCTTCATACAGGGCAGTAGCGTTCCAAGTTTAGACCCTGTAGAATCCACACAAATAGCACACCTTTCTCTCTCATCAAGATGCAATCCTGAAGACTAGAGATAACTCTAACAACTGTAACTTTTGCTCTGCTACTTAAGGCTGATGAGTTTGAGATGCTGGTCACAAAAAAGATGGTGAAAATTTAGTAGCCTAGTGGGCATTGTACCTGATGGGAAATTAGAAGATTAGAGAGCATTTTTGTGTCTTCATCTTGCTACCACCACTAAAGCACAGTGTATACAGGGTTTGAACTGGGTGATGAAGCACAAGAAGGGGTAAATCTCCAAAGCAAAAGGACAAACTGTCCCACACCGTCAAGCTTATTTTGGTATCTTACTTAATGCATAGCATCAGGAAGCTTATCACAGTTAAAAACACCAGCAGAAATCTAGTTCATCCTTCTGCTCTGTATTGAGCTGCATGACCAAAATTCAGGGCAGAGTCACATATGCTTAAAGGACTCTTAGATCCAGTCAGAAATTTGGGCCATGACAAAAAAAGCTATGAGTCCTTCTCCTCTGGTGAAGTCCAGTGTCGTAATAGGGGACCTTGGTGGAAGAGAAACGTGAATTGTGAGAGCTTACACTAAGCTGGAGTGGTTTTAATATCATATCACTAGCCAGTGTGCATTTTTTACCTGTCAAAATGTCACAATATTTTTTTACCTATCTGTGTGTTCAGGCTAGGATGTTAAATGCAAGACAGCAGGATTTGGCCATTCCACTGCACTGGCTATGGGTTGCAATACACCTGTTGTACTTTTGCTGCAGGTGCACTCAACCTGTGTCTAGAAAATCTGCCTTCCTCCTTCTAATGTGAGATAAGACATAAGATGACTTTACAAACACAGGTGCTAAGTATGTCAATGACCCACTACTGCACATGTGGAGGGCAGGTAAATCTTAACTCATGCAAAACTCATGACTGATACTAATTTGACTATTTTTCTAGTGACGTTAAAGAAATAAAGAAGTTTTGCTATATGAATTTTTTAGTGTGTTAGTAATGAGCATTTATGAATAGCATTTCCTGCTTTAGTAATCAACTTACATAGGAAAGAAAAATGAGTATGTGACAAATCTGCATCTTATTTACATTTTTAGTATTACATAATCCTGAAGGTATCAGTAGAAGCATTTAAATGAAGGTCTTGACAACAATCCTGTACAAAATGCAGTGAAAATCCTTTTGATTTTTAACTGAAGGAGATTGCAAGGACATAATTTGAGCAGTGGAGAGTGGAGTTTAAAAACATACCCCACCCACTGCAGAAATGCCTATGCTGTTCTTTGCCTGTGTTTTAAAGTTCATATTAATACATCTCCAATAGCAGGTATTTCTTGTTCTGCAAGTAGTAAGTCGTCTTGTCACGTAGTACTTTACCATCAGGTATAAGAAAAAATCCACTGGCTCTTTGCATAGATGAATGCATGTTTACAGAGCATTGATTCCAAAAGTCACGACACATTTCACCCTCATTATACAAATGTGGCACTGCTTGAGACAGCCAGCACCTTGCATAATTGCATATAAATTTTGCATTGCTAATTAACAGTCTGTTTTTAGTGCTGTGATTCTGTGCTTCACTATGGTGATACACAAAACATGGGTGCAGTGTGTCCCTAGTTCAGTAAGTGCTCTGGGTTATTTTTCCAGTTGCATATCCACTGCTCCACAGTGTTGGCTTGTCTTGATTTAAACACCTCCCAGAGCTGTTATGTGTCTTTGCAAACTGTTTATGTAATTCTGGTAATGACCATGGCAGACTGCAGGCTGCAGCTTATAGTTCAAAAATACAATTTAGTTCCTTAACTTTTGCTGATGTCCAGGAGGCTTTTAGGTGGAATTTTTATTGTGTTTTTAGATCTTTTGTCTTTTCTGATCTTAATTTGATTAAGCACTTTGTATTCACATTTGGCTTGGAGGAAGGAAAAAGTTTATGATTCTTTTGAGTAGCAGATTCGGACTTGGAGATGAGAAGGCTGGTAAATTTCATCCTTAAAACAACTGGGGGTGAAATCTTGGCTCTGTTTAAATCTGGCAACATTCCAGTAATTTCAAGTGAAGCTATTCGCCTCTACTACTTCACATCCTAAGGGCTCTGTAAATTGTTGCATAAACATTATGTAGTTATACAATGAAAAAAACCACTCCCATTTGCCTTTAGAAAAGGGAAAATCTTCACCTAAGGTAAAATCTTTGCTGCCAGGTTTCTGAGGGAGAAGCTGACAGAGGTAATCCAGCAGTGATGGAATATTCTGGGATTAATTAGACATGGCCTAGATACACAGGAGAGAGTATCAGAGCTGACCTAAATGTTGGGAGGAACAGTGCCTCTATCTCCTGCTTTCTTCTAATCAGCCCTGACACCAAAGACTTAGCAAGCCAAGTTGGAGAGGCTGTTTGGATATAAACCTGAAAGAGAGGCAAATTGTTACACTCATTTTCACTCATATTATAAGTCCGCTTATTTAAATCTAAAATGTTCTGAAGACATGTTCACTTCTGTATCTTGGAGGTTAGTAAGAAGTCATCCAGGTTTTTCAAGCAGTTAGCCAACAGTCTACAAAAGTCCTGCTGTAAATCACCATACTTTATTGAATATGAAGTTTTCCTATCTTTTCTTCTTTGTCCTAAAGCACTATTTGGAGGGAAAAAGAAAAAACAAGTAATTACACAGATGCTGTGTTCATTTTGGGATATATACAGATGTCAGAGTTGTTGATAGTAAATCAGGAACGAAATAAACTTCACTTCAGCCTAAGGTTTACAGGAGCAGCTTTCATTACTCAGAGGATCAGTGAATAGGAATAAATCAGTGATTCTTCAGTTTAATTTGAAATAATGTTAATTGGATTAGTCTTCTGCTCTATAAATATGCTTTTCAAGTTGAAACAAGTAAAATTTTTTTTAAGGACAAAATTGTAAATCAACCTTTTCCCACTTACAGAGTAAACTAACATCTAAACCTAAGGGATGTCCCTGATTTGATCAAACTACTCAGAACAAAGATTTAGTTAAGCCAGAGTAAAAATAGAAGTAGAGTCTAGAGATCTGCTTCTTGCTAATTGTACAAACTTGGGAATTTAGAAAAGTTTTTAATTTGACTACTCAGCCAAGTAGTTTTTAAATCATTGCATTTTGTCTTGAATTCACCCCAGCCAGCATCCAAGCCCCACACAGCTGCTCACTCCCCCACCAGCAAGATCAGGGAGAGAATCAGAAAGGTAAAAGCCAGAGAACTCATGGACAAAATAATAAAAAAGATAAAAACAGTTAAAGGGGGAAAGCAAAAGCCAACCACACAAGCAAAGCAAAACAAGGAATTAATTCACTGCTTCTCATGGGCAGGCAGGTGCTCAGCCACCTCCAGGAGAGCAGGGCTCCATCACATCTAATGGTGACTTGGGAAGACAAACACCATCACCTCCCTTTCTCCCTTTTCCCCCACTTTATATACTGAGTATGATGCTAGATGGTCTGGAGGTCAGTTTGCGTCACCTGTCCTGGCTGTGTCTCCTCCCCAGCGTGGCAGACTGAAAAGCAGAAAAAGCCTTGTGCTCTGTGCAACGCCTGCTCAGCAATAAGAAAAACATCTCCCCATTATCAGCCCTGTGTTCAGCACAAACCCAAAACACAGCCCATGCCAGCCACTGGGAAGAGAATTAACTCCACCCCAGCCAAAACCAGCACACTGTGATATATTAGAAAAAGGGGGGTGAGTGGCAGTGAGCTGAGAGAGCCTGCAGTATTTGAAGATGGATGAGATCCTGCCATTGTCACTCTTCCTTGTCATGGGTGACTGAAAAGCAGTGGAGTTTGGTTTGCCAAGATGATGACTTTATTACAATTCTTCACTTTCATTTCAATGTCTTTTTGACATGTCTAATATTTTTTTTCTCTAAAGTTGGTTGGGTTGGGGTTTTTGGAGAGTTGGGTTTGTTTGGGATTGCTTATGTTTTTTGGTGGGGGGGAATTTTTGTTGGATTTTTTGTTAGTTTTTGGGTTTTTTTGGTTTTGTTTGTTTGTTTTTGTTGAGATCTCAGTTTGGGAAAAAGATGGAAAGCATACTAAAAAAATTGAAAGAATTATCTACATTGATACCTGAGCTAAAGCTATAAAAGTTAGAAATCATTTAATTCATACCAAGTAGGGACATCTGTTTGGAGCTCTGAACATGAGAAAAGGGGAAACTTCCCCAGAATTCTGCACTACATGCTGTACTAATGCCCTTATGAAATCTATTTCATTATGATTCTATTTAGTAGAAGACTTGAATGTGTGCAATGTTATGATACAACAGCTGCTATTGCCTGCAATTCCCACAAAACATGCCTTTTATAACAAAATCGTTTCATTGAATTACTAATCAATACAACTTGGTGTCAGACAATACATAATAGAAATAATCTACTGTTTGAGAATTTCTCTCCAAATGGCAGCTTACTAAGAAAAGAGGCTGCTCAGCGTTGTGGTGTTTGTTTCCAGCCACCAATAACATCAAACTCACAGTTTATAAAATCTGCAAAGAATTAAGAAAGCTTGGAGCTTTCTTAAGCTTCAAAAGAAGAATTTGTTGAATTTCAAAAGCAATGCTTTTGTGATTCACTGCTACTGAGATCCTTAACTTCCAGTTAACAATTTGTGATATATTCCACAAACTTCTTATGGCTAATGGCAGTAGTCTTGGTATCATTCTCTGGGGCAGACAGCACTTTCCCAACCATTCCCCAGGACTCCAGTTTGAAAATCAGAGTCTGGCAGAACTCTGCAATGTTATTCAACGTATAAATCTATCTACTGGACTGGTCTTTTCCAGTAATTATTCATGGACCTTTTATGCATTTATGTAAAATGAGGCAGGCCACTCTTTCTGGAGCACTGACTAAGCTAAGGAACAAAAAACATATCCTGGTTTTAGAATTCAGTAACTGTTGTACATCCACACTTTTCCATGTAACCAATTTTGAGTGTCTTTTTTTATTTGCCTGTGCAACTTCATAAGGCTTTATCTTGTGCAAATTTGACATGTTAGCTTTATTTAACTTCTCTAATGCTTTACAAATGCTTCATATCTTCAACAGTTAGGTTTTGTTTCATTTTGAACAACATGGCAGAATATATCCTGAAAAGAGTTGTGTCAAACTTATTGAAGGTTTATAGCTGATAAATGATACTGAATTGATAAGACTCAAGTTGCCAGTTATTTATTAAACTGTCAACAGTTTATCACTAAATAACAAAATTCCTAAGAAATGCAAAAATCAAATTAATCTACAGTTGTAAAATTTTCCATTTTTTCTCTCAAAGTCACTGTGGTTCTTGTTCAGACTGACAATTTCATCAAATTAACTCCACTAAAAGTCTTTTAGAAAAATAACTCAGCATCTGAAATTGTGGGTGTTTACAACATTCATTTTTTCAGCATAACAGAAATTGCAGCAACCTATTTCAATTTTCACTGCCCTAGATTCAGGAAATGATGCAAGTTTAATTTCTGTTTGAAATGCTCAGAAATATGGCACCTTGGAAGAGGAGATTTTCCAGACCTGAGACTGGTCTGAGTATAGGACTACTTATACTTTTGTCTGGCTCAAAATACAGGTGAGTTTCTCTGAAAAGTAATTTAAAATATATATATTGCTTTTTAAATGGCCAAACCATGCTCAGAATCATTCCATTTCTTCTCCTACTTAAATGAAACGCCCACGTAACAGACCATCCCATCCACTATTTTAATGAGATCTAAATCTGTCAAGGATTGTCAACACTCATCAGTGTGGATATTTTGAGGACTTGTAGGTGCAAAAGAAGTTAATTTTTTCTAGACAAAAGCAGTATTGATAATACAACATAGTTCATGAGCATTGACTGGTACTCATTATCAGAAAGGGCAGCTGGAAAAAAAATTATTTTACATTCCAATCTTCAGGACATTGGTAGAATCCAGACCAGTACAAAATAATGAGCTTGCTTACTGTTGCTGTGTGGGAAAAGAGAAGAGGAGCTAGAGGTGATACTGCAGGAATTAAACAGACTAAGTAGGCATGACAGGAGTATGGGGGCTAAATGTAATGACAGGAACTTCATAACACATTCTTCATAAAAGTGACAGGAAAAGCAAAGGAGGCGAACAGCACTCTGCCAAAAGCATCTATTCAAATGCTAAAATACTGAAGGATAATTTTTGGTAGGACATGCATGGCTAAACTGCTGGCTTGAAAAAAGAAGGATAACTGAGAATTACAGGAAGAATGGTACTAAAGACTGGAGATCATGAAGACAAAACAGTGAACATTAGGCAATCATAATCTATGTTGCAATAGCATATATTAAATACTCCCTAGAGGTACTTGTTTGATTAAAGTATTTTTAAAACAATATCAGAAATTAGGAAGAATTTAAAATCTGTACTTCAGTTCCTTTTTGTCAACTCTGAGGTTAAATATACACACATGGTAAATAGTTAGGGCATAATTTTATATTCATCATAATATATGCCAAACTGTGCCCTTTGGATTATTCCTTGCAGTGACCACTTCATTAATCCAGAATTTTTCTTCAAATCCTCCAGTGCTGGGGGTGGTATCAGAAGGGAGAATGAGCTTAAAATAAAGTAAGGGAGATCTGGCCAGGCATCTTCAGCCACACATTGAGCTCCTACCTTCTCAGATGAAAACTAGGGAAGATGTGTCTTGGATTCCACCAGGACACCCCAGGACTCCGACAGGCAGTACTAATAAATCTGCTGTAGGGCTAAGACACTGCACAAGCTTTCTGTAAGGGTCAATGGCCAGCTGGCCTTAGAGCCAAAATAACAGTGCAGGAAACAGCAAAGGCTTTGTTCAGAGATGGCCATCTAAAGGCAAGGTCAGGATGGGAAAAGAGATTACAGTGAGCTGGAAGGTTTCACTGGAGCAAAGGTGTTGCTTTTGTTGAGAGTATTCTGTTTAGGAAGGCAAGTTGCTTTCTGCCAGCTGGCATTTTCCAACACTTTCTTTAATCAAAGCATGACCGAGGTTGCTGTTACATGAAGGCTAGAGTACATCGTGTAGGGAAATACTTCACTTAATGAAGTGCTGGTAGTTATATCTGGAAACATCTAAGGAAAGTGTAACTGTTTGAGGTCTAGAATCCATTTGTCATAGTTTAACCTCAGCTGGCAGCTAAGCACCACACCACCTCTCACACACTCACCCCCACCAGGACGTGGGTGAGAACTGGAAGGGTAAAAGTTGGAAAACTTTTGGGTTGAAATAGAGACATTTAAATAAGTAAAGGAAAAGCTATGCACACAAGCAAAGCAAAAGAAGAAACTTATTCACCCCTTCCCATAGGCAGGTGAATGTTCAGCCATCTCCAAGAAATCTGGGCTTCATCATGCCTAATGGTGACTTGGGAAGACAAACAACATCACTCCAAATGTCCCCATCCCTTCCTCCTTCTTCCCCCACTTTATATACTGAGCATGGTGCCATATGGTCTGGAATATCTCTTTGATCAGTGGGGGACAGCTGTCCCAGCTGTGTCCTCTCCCAATTCCTTGTGTACCTCCAGCCTCCTGTCTGGTGGGATGGGGTGAGGAGCACATAAGGCCTTGATCCTGGGCAAGGCCTGCGCAGCAATAACCAAAACATCCTGGTGTTATCCTTTCCAGCACAAAACCAAAATGTAGCCCCATACCAGCCACTCTGAAGATTAAACTCTACCCCAGCCAAAACCAGCATACCACTGCTAATTTCAAATATTTAATTTCAAACCTATTTACATGACAAAAAAAAACCCAGTTGTGTTTTGTGCTCTCTGCACTAAGCAGAAAGAAATTTGGCCTCTGAACTGCAGATTTTACAAAAATTGTCTATGTGTTGATAGAAGAAAACTCAAATGAGCAAAATGTGAGACTTTATGTAGAATGAAGCCTTTACAGCAGCTTGTTGTATTATGGAACTTTGTAACACATGATTTTCACCTTGAGAGGCACAAAAGTCTGTAGGAATTTGCTTTCAGACAGTGTGTTCTGAACAAGCAGAGTAGTTTTTTGTGGCCAGATATTCAGGACAGAGTTATGGGGTAGATCCACATCCAGATACTTCTCCTATGCGAGCAACTGCATGAGGTTTTGACATTGGTTAGTGACCCTGCTGCAGACACCATCCCCCAAATCCCCAGCAATAAGGCAACTGCATGGCTTAGGGGATTGGTAATCGGATACCTCACCTCCAGGTCATCCTAGGTCTCTGGTTCAAGAGCAGCAAGGCTTTATAATGACTTAAATGCCATTGCATATTTATTTGGAGTCATACATGAGAAGTGAACATATGATTTCTATGTGACAAGCAGTAGGTGTCCACATACAGATACAAACATTGTGACAGTTGCCAGCCCGTTTGAAACATTTGAATGACTAAATATCAGTCTAACAGAGATTGATTAATTCCCTAATAACAGATTAGTGGTTTGTTTTAATACTGCCTGTATAGTGAAAGCATAATGGTTCATATTTATATATTATGTACTTCTTTTACTTTAATATATACTTATAGTTATATATATAAATTTATATTTACTTACATTTTGTAACTGAGTGGGACTAAAGCCAGTGTTTAACCCTCCATCTTTTTCTCTCCAGGTTGTAAAAGACTTTGAAAAGTGGTTTTGAATAGTACTGGAGGCAATCCAAAGCCAAATTTAATTTGAATTTTCTATCTTAGCTGATACAAATTCAACAACAGTGAAAATATGTTCTATAGGTTTTCTTAGGCACTTTACTACATAGGAGGAGCTGTAAGTGCAGAATTTGAAACTTCAGCACATCCTTAACAAGGATACAACTGAAATAAAACACTTCCAAGGTCAGTATTAATCTAATACTCTTGGAGTCAGACTGCTGGCCTGTGCGTGAGAAGAAAAAAGGTAGATGATGCTCGCTGTTGAGGAATCAGGGCAGGTACAATGGTCAAACGGAAACATGACGCCTTCTCCAATCTGCTATCATTGGTGGCTGCGGCAGAGAGAGGGGCTGGCTGGCATGAACACCCTGTCCATTGGCCCGTACTGCCTCCCAGTGGGCATCAGCTACTTCTCTTTCGGGATAAAGCAAACGCTGGGGGGTTTAAAATTCGTGAAGCCGAATTTTCAATTGTCGTCAGATAGCTAATGGGGGAGTTCACTGACAGCGAGACTTCGGCTGTCTAAAACCAAAATGATAAATCTCTTGATCATCCTCCAAGGGTGTAGCTCTCTGTGAAATCACGAATGTGTGGTTCACCTTTGCCTCTGGCTTTGTGCAGAACATACACCTCCATCTGAAAAAAAACCTCCAAACCCAAATCTGGTTTCAGCAGGCAGCCTTACAAATGTGAGTTGTCATCATATCAACTTGCATGCAGAGGGCTCTGTCCCCACCACTCTCAGTTCTGAGGAGCAGCAGCAGAGCAGTATCACATCCCATGGCTGTACCTTCTGTGCAGTGCTATAACTAACTTTATTTTTCTTCCTGCTTTCCTTGAGTGTGCTGAGAGCAACAGCACAGGACATTCAAAAGGGATGCCAAAAATGAAGAATGAAACAACATGGGGAAAGAGCACTGTTTGCTACAATAAGGTGTCCACTAAAGACTGCAGGAAGAGTTGGAGAGATGCTTCTATACTTCTCTGACAGCCTACCGACCTTCCCAGTTTACAGCCCCAACTTGCCTTTTCCCTCTGGGCTCAGCAAGCTAGGGGATCTGCTCAGAGCTAGGCACATCAACTCTGTGTGTTTCCCATCCAAAAAACCCTAACAGTCCCTCCCAGCCCTGTGCAGATGTTGCTACCTACCTGAAAACAGTCACTTAAATCTTTACGTTGGGATGTTTGTGTGGTTGCTGCAGCTGCACACAGGGAGGGGGCTTTGAGGAAAACAGCTCTGTGCTCCTGTGGAAGTCACAGGGCTGTGCAAACACTTACGAGGATTAGAGATGTTGCTCATGCCTTAAACACTGCATCATTTGTCAATTTCTCATACCTTGATCTTATAGAATGAGAAAGAAAAAAAAAAAAAAAGACATCATGCAGTGTGATAGCACAAGCTATATGAATAAACAAATACTTCTTTGGCTAGGTGTGTCCAACTACAAAGGTCACTTAGGTGTGGGCAGTTTTTTCCTCCAAAGTTATCCTGTTCAAGGTGTAATATCCTGTTTTGTTTCTGCAGTCCTTATCATTGAAAGTTCAAGATCCATGGATCTGATACCTTCCCAGTGCACATAGGAAATAGAATGGAAAAACAGAGCAAGGGGATAGTACTGAATACACAGAAAAAAACCAAAAGTAGTATTACATTGGAAGTACTGTTTTTGCATCACTCTGGTTTTGGGAGAGCTCACATTATCAGGTTTCTGTGTGTGTGTGCATGCACGTGTGGCATTCCTTCAAAGGAGGAAATAGGATGCCTAACTTTTAGTGCAGAAAATTAGTAACAAAATAACACACAAGCTGTGGGGCTGATAGTATCTCTGTAATCTTGTACTTAATCTGCTATACCCAAGAAAAATCTGTTGACTTTCCAGTTCTACTCTGCCCAGGCTGCACACAACAATTAAAGGGCCTGCGCTACCCTACGCCTATATGACAACCCCTGAAGTTAAACGTTTGCACCTCAATTTTTACAAATCGGTGCCCAAGCAGCGCTGCTTACCCAATCTGGAAAACCGAAACCCCACTCGAGGTGTCCCACTGCTCCCTCCTTTCCCGGAGGGCTGCAGGCGCGGCTGGCCGCAGCCGCGGTCCGGGCGGGCGCAGGTGCACGGGAGCGCACGCCCGGCGCTGAGCCGGGGCGGGGGCAGGAGCGAGCGGCGGCCCGGGGCGAGGCTCTCCCGCCCCGGTGCGGGGCGGCCACGTGGAACCGCGCGACTCCCGCGGCGGCCACTTCCTGCTCCGCATCACCCCGGCCGCTGCGCCCGGCGGGGAGGCAAGCGCGCAGCCCGCAGCCTACCGGGGCGGCGCGGGGGTGGGAGAAAAAAAGGGGGGAGGAAGAAAAAAAAAAAAAAAAAAGTTTGTACGTGCGGCGGCGGCGAGAGGACAGCCTCCACAGGCGGGCGGCTGCCGGAGAGCAGCGGCGGCCGGGGGAGGCGGGGGAGCGGCGGCGGCGGGGCCGTGCCGTGCGGTGCCGCGGGGGGCGGAAGGCGGCCGGTGCGCGGGGCCGGGCGCTGCGTGCTCGGCGGCGGGAGAGAGAGGGCGGGCGGGAGGATGCGGCTGAAGCTGGGCTTCCTGCTGCGCGCCGTGCTGCTGGCGGGCAGCTTCTTGGGGCTGCTGCTGCTCTGGTCCTCGCTGTCGCCCCGCGCCGAGGAGCCGGATCTCCCGGGACGGACGCGGGTGAGTGCGCGGCCGCGCCGGGCGCTGGGGCGGGCGCGACGGAGCGGGTGGCGGGGCCGCCGCCCGGGATGTGACCGGCGGCGGCTGCGGGCGGGCGGGGGGCGGCTGCCCGGGCTGCGGCCTGCGGAGCCTTGCAGGCCCGAGAGGGGAGTGCGGAGCGGCGGGGCCGGCCCCATCCGGCCCCCGGAGCCGGCGTCCCTGCCCGGGCGGCGGCGCGCCCTGGGGCTGCCCGCGGCGGGGCCCGGGGGCGCCGTGTTCCGAGGGGGCCCGGGCGACCGAGCCCGGCTGAGGTCCGGTCCGCGCCGCCCCGCCCGGCTCGGAGCCGCCGCAGCCCCCCCGCCCGCCGGCAGCGCGCCGCCGGTGTCCGCCACCGGCGCGGTGGTGCGGGCAGCGTCCCGCCGGGGACCTTCCGTCCCCGGGATCTCCCCGCCGCCGGGGCCCTGGGCACCCGAAAAGCGTGGGATCGTCTTCCCTTTGGGGGTTTTCCATCGCTAAATAACCGCGCCGGTGTCCCCTGCGTAAGAGTTCCGCAAGGGTCCCCCGAAGCTTCAACAAAGGTGCAGGTGTTCCCTCGCCAACTCACCTAGCTGCCGCGGATCGGCTTCCCGACACTTTACTAACCAAAGGACAGGTTTGGCCAAGGAGAAGCAGCAGATCAGGTCATTTAAGAGCAGCGCACGGAAAGCCAAAGGGCGCTGGATTTACCCAGCTGCTGGTGCAGGTCTCCATTCCGAAATGGTGGGAGCACAGGTGATATGCGAGGCGGGCAGCGCTTCAACTAACTTCCAGAAATGCTTCACGAGGTCAGACGAACAAATCTGCAGTATGAGTCTTGCCATGGCCTTGTATTAGGTGAAAATAATCTGACCCTTTGACACCAGGGTCTTAAAAGGAGTCAAAGTAATTCTTCCGTTTTCACCAGATGTTTTAGAGCTCAGGAACATAACTGGACTTAAGGAGATCTGCTTGAAGTAAGATTAGCCAAGATTAAAACAATCATGGTAAAGTCATAAAATTTTCCGGTGATTATCTTAAAAAGGGATCTTTTATTATATGTTCGCTAATGATCTTGGACCTCTCAATGGGCTGCTTTGGATAATTGTGTAAAGCAAGTGAGTTGACATAACTCTTGTTTTTGAAAACTGGAAATGACTTTGGACTCCTTCAGCAGGCACTATGTCTTCTGAAGCTGCTCCAGTTTGCTGTATCTTGGTAGTTACTGCTGAGATAATAGGCCATAGCAGGTTTTTTTTGAAGATAAGCAGTTTATTAAGTGGTGAAGTTTCTGTAATCTGTTCTTCTAAACACAACGTGGGATTTTCTGTGTGTGGAAAAATCTTCAGGAATTTATTTGTATACCTCTGAAGAAAATATCAGGCAGTAGACATTTTGCATGAAAACGGGTCAATTACCTTTCCTGCTCAGGAAAGGACTGTGAACAGACATTCAAAGGGGCCATCTCAGGGGGAAAAAAATGTGTTTGCATTGCTGTGTAGTGCAGTGACCATCTTCAGATGCTTATTCTGGGGTGACCACTGAAGTATTGGAGCCCTGGTGTGTGTGTCCTGTGTCAACTTACTCAGGTGCTGTAATGCATCATGCTGTCCTTTCTCATTAGCCTAAAGGCTTTTGCTGGGAGACTTTTGTGCTGAACCCTTGTATCCACTTCCATTCACATGTGAGGTCTAATTCAGAAGTCTTTTTTAGCTGGTTTGTGTACCAGTAAAGGAATTGCAAGAGTTTTTACGCTCTTGCCCCTTGATAAAGCAGCATTCTGTCTTGATTACCTGGTCTTGACCTGAGGAGAAAATATCCATGACAGCCATCTCAGGAAATAATTCAGTCTTTGTTGAGAACAAATACAATTATATTAAGTAAACACTGTCAAAGATGAAATCTAAACAATATCTGATTAATTAACTAGATCAGCTGTTTACTTGCCTTTGTGACGTATATGAGAATAACACATGCTGCTTCATCATTTTCTGTGGAACATTATTGTTATTACTGAATTCATGTTTGGGGTTGGAGTGCTTTCCACCTCTGAAGCTGCTCAAGTAAGGGTTATGAATTAAACAGTAAGCACTGTTTCCCACTTGTAGTGCTCTGGCATATTAGTGGGTAGCTGTCAGAGCCCAGGAATATGTTAGGACCTGCATACCCTGCATCGTGTTAGGAGCAGCTGAGCTGAGCTTGTATCTTGGAGTGTGCTCCCTGCAGCACCTGAGAACAGCGTGTGCCTTGGTACAGCTTCAGCATAAGGGAATAGGAGTTTAATCTAAGCTGCTTCTCAGAAATGCAGTGCTATGCTCTTTGTTCAGTCGTGGAAATGTGTGTGTTTGCTCTGCTGTCAGTTGCCCAAAAGTTTGTTAAGCTAAAGATGACAGATAAACCTTCTTCCCGTACAACACCCTCCTCCCTTTTCTTGCACTAAAAGCTCTAACCAACAAATATGAAATTCCTTGTCAGACAGTACCAGCTTAAAATAGAATTTAGCTTTTTTAGCTAACTTCAGGCAGTATTGTTTTCCTCTCTGCAGTGTAACCCTGGGCACTTTTTAGCGACACCAAAGCATTAAAGATGCAAAGATTAAAAGATTTGCTGTGTTGTTCTTTTTTATGTTTATAACCTTCAATGTTTTCCTGCCCACAGCAGCAGACAATAGGCAATACAGAAAATCTTTCCATATTATAAATATGAACCTTTAAAAAAATATCCTTTCAAATATTGTGGGGTTTTTTTACTGATTTAAAAGATTTCAGAGGTCTTTCAGAAAGTAAAAATGATTAATGTACAGAGAGTTTTCAAAACAAAAATGAAAGTGGAGAAGTAGGAAGGAAATGACAACCAAGTGGTACTAACAGTATTACACATGGTTGGAGATAGCGCCTTTCTTTTCCAGTAAGACTGTCACTGATGTATATGCAAAAGCTGGGAGGGCAGAACTGTCCTCTGGGTAACCTCACTTGAAACTTCCTCCAGGAATCCATTTGAGGAAAAAGTGCTTGTGGGATTTGGAGTGAGAGTTTAAGTATTCATTTGCATTATCAGAAATTGCTAAAGACTAACTCTGATCCTTAAGAACTTTCAGTTTCCAATCTAAATCAAATCAAAACAATGAAAATATATCAAGGTCTGTTCTCAGAGTCTTAAGTGAACATCTGCTTTTGTGTAAGTAAGGATACCTGCTATCTGATAGTAGGGATTGCAAGGCTGTGAGGAAAAAATGAGGTGGAATCATTGATTTGGATGCTTTCTGATACCTTCTGGTCTTCTGGATAAAGGGATTACAGTTCTGGAGCCAGCAGGAAATCATTGAGAATCATAGAATCACAGAATTTGCTAAGTTGGAGGGGACCCTTCGGGATCATCAATTCCAGCTCCTGGCCCTGTGCAGGACACCTCAGGAGACACACCAAGTTCCAATCACACCACTGAGGCCATTCATGGTAACAAGATTGCTGTAGGGATCCCAGCTACAGTATTTGTTGTTCTCCAGCGAGATGTGTTGCTAATGATCAGCCTCCGAGGTACAGCCTTAAAGCTGCTGTTGTCAAGGAGTAGGTAGTACAGCAGGCAGAACCAATGGGCTGAAACAGTAAAGAAAGATTTGTTGCTGAGAAGTTGAAAGCTTATTTAAAGGAGTAAATGTACTGTAGGTCAACTCTGTCTCTCCAAATCTGACCAATTACAAATGACCCTATTCATTTGTCTATATGAAGGGCAGTAAGGAAGAGTGTCCAGTGTGTTCCTAGGGTCCAGAGGGAGATTAGTAAGGTGGAAAAAGATTCGCTGGAAATGTGTGCCTGACCTTGCACAAGGCAGAAATGTAGTGATGAGACTGCTAAACCCACAAAATAAATTCCATAGTCTGTCCTGTTCACAGGTGTAATGAGGAGAGCTTCCTGAAAATTTGGCACAGGCTGTTTGGCCTTATATCTGGGAACCTGGTGCTTCAGATTTGAAGCATTACAGTAAATTCAGCATTTTCCATAACCACGACACTTGAGCCACCAATGGACTTGCCATATATTGAAGGCATTTAATTTTGTGTCTGTAAGTGACATGATTTTACTGGGATTTTGTTTAGGTCTTACTTGTTTATCAGTTCTCAGACTTTCTGGACCACGTTGCAAGGGGTTTTTCAAAGTGTGCATGAGCAGTTGGACAACAACTGTCCCCTTCCCCCTTCCAATCCTGAAAGTGTGCATGTCTCGGGTACCAGATGTGCTTAACAGGAGCTTGTCAGGTCAGTCTGCCACCCTTAGACATTTATACTCCCATTTCCCTGCCAGGACAGCTAACTGTCCTTGCTGCCAGATGTCATGGCAGCCATGCCAGAGTGAGGGAAGTGTGCTTGCCCTTGGATAGGGACAGCAGGCTTTGCTGAGTGCCCTAGTCAGGTGGCAATTCCAACACATCCCTCTGGTTCAGGAAACCAGATGATGATCTTGCAGCTGGGGCTGTGGGCCTTCACCAACTGCCAAGTTTAAACATTACAAATCCCACATGGCCAATAGAAGGTGGAGAATTTATGATGTGGAGGCAAAAGCTTTAGAAAAATAAGAAGAAATAAAAGCTGAATGGACATTTTCTGAGCTTTTTGGTGACACCCCTTCTTCCCCACTTTAAGAACTGCTAATATCCTGTATACCTTGGCTTGATTGTCACTGAGATCTTAATGACAAGTTGCAGACTGAACTTCAATTGTTATTGTGGTTTAAATTAGATTCTTTGTGTGGAAATCCCAGAGGAAATTGTTCACTTTTCCTTAAGGAGTAAGTGTGCTTAGAACAGAAACTGAGACACAGCAATTTGCAGTTGATATCATTACTGGAGGAAAGGCAGGAATTGCAATAAGATAAAAAATCAGATGTAAAAGGGGCAGTAGTGTTCAGTAGTGAAAGGATTTGAGTTTTCTGAACTTGGTAAAAATGTGGTGCATGGTGGTACATAAGTGATTAAATGACAAAATAATCTCTCTCCAATTGTTATGTTTAGTTATCTATACATAGGTCACTTTTTAAACCAGTTTGCCTTTCTGTAATTGAGTGACACCAACACAAAGGACACTGCATCAGTTCTGCTACTCTGGCATTATCTGAAAGCTGAACTGCACACAATCATTCATCAGCTGGGTTTGAAAAGCTCTATTCAGGTGCAGGGCTAGATATAGCCACACTGCCTTCTAGAATCAGAGCTGTAATAAGTCACCACTTCTTGTGTGACATTCACCAGAAATTAACACCTTGGCAAACTTCTCATGCTCAACAAGTTTGGTCTGAAGACTGTGCACAGTGAGGTAATGAGCTTGCTATAGCCAAAGTATTGCTGTTGTAGAAAGTAACCATCACTTCTGACAGCAATCTTTTGTGTTGCTAGCAACATTAATAGGCAAAATATTTTGAGATAATAAATTATAATTTTTTTAATATGTGCTTTTATCTAAATTTGCTTTGAAAAAGTTTGTAAAAATCTATCACCCTTGGGAGAGTATAAAAACCCTAATCTCTGTCATATTCAAAGGGAAATAATTTGACAAGTGCTTCCAGTTATGTTGCAGAATCAATGACCACAGAACAAATAATGTGAAGAAATGGGGAAAAAAGAAAGCCTATATGATACCTACAATTTAGTATACATATATAAATTATATTTAAAATTTCTTGAACTCTCTTGTCATTCAAAAACCATTGTATTAAGTTAGGTGAAGAACTCATTATCTCAAGACTGTTAATTATGTATTTGTCCACTCCTCTTCCAAGGGCAGTTTTGCACCATTTTTCTGTATGTGACAAGATTCCTTTTGTCCTGTTTCAGCCCCAAGTGTTGCCATTTGTGAATAACGTAAAAGAACTGAAGAGCTGAAAAATCAAAGCTTTAAGCTAAGACTGGCATTTGCTTTTCAAGAATCCCATTGCAGGAGAAGAATGATCTAGGGTATCCAGGGAACGTTTGGCAGCATCCTCAGCATAGGATGAAAGGTGACTCTGCACACTTAGGTAAGATAATGCAACAAAAACATAGCAGTTGTATCTGTTTTGGGGATCACACAGGTAAAACTACTAATCTGTTGCAGTATCTAATGAATAAACTGTGAGTAACACCACAGAAATTGGGATCAACACCATCGATTGGGTAGTCTGTAATTTGTGCTTTTGAGAGAAAAAAACCAAAACAGAAGTGGTAATTTGTGCTGCTTAGGGGCCACATAGTGGAGCATTGAAAATAACATGTAACAAATTCCTCTTTTAAATGAAATTCTAGGTAGTAGTCAACTCTCAGTTTTAAAGGTAGTGAATATGAATGGCTAAGCTGAAGTAGTAAAAATTCTGATGCTAGTAAATTTCATTATTGCAAAAGATTCATTGGGTCATCAGGAGGACAGCATTTTCCAGAAGCAGATATGTAGATTTTTCTCCACATAGCCAAGCAGCAGTCACCTTCCCTAACCCAAGCTCTGCAGAGTTAAAATTGCTTGTATTGAGCTGACGTTCTCTAATCAAAAATGACAGCGTCTTTGTCCTATTTTTGTCAGATATTAAATCAGCATTACGGGAGACTGCCAAGTGGAAATAGGGCAGGATAAGCTGTTACATTAATAGGTTTGACTTCTACCTTGGGGGGGGGCTGGGAGGATGCTTTTTACAGTAACTAGGCCATATAATCTGAGAGGACCTTTAAGTCTGGCAACAGTTATATTTAATTACTTGATTTACTCTGTAAGTATGGAAAACAAATGTCTGCTCTGGACGATTAGTTTAAAATTAGCAACATTAGAATTAGCAGCATACTCTGTGATTCTTCACAGAGTATTCTGAGTTGGAAGGGACACCCAAGGATGATCAGGTCCAACTCCCAGCCTTGCACAGCACTATCCCTGAAAGTCACACCATGTGCCTGAGAGCATTGTCCATACTCTTCTTGAACTGTCAGGCTGGTGCTGTGACCACTCCTCTGGGGAGCCTGTTCCAGTGCCCAGCCACCCTCTGGGTGAAGACCACTTTCCTATATCCACCCTAAACCTCCCCTGCACAGCATCAGGCCATTCCCTCGGGTCCTGTCACCACTGGTGCTTTTCCAGCTGTGTGATGGATGTTTTGTCCAGATGGATGCTGAGAGATGGTATCAAAAGCTTTAGTAAAATCCTAAAAGATTACATTGACTGGCTTCCCTTGATCAGCTACTTGGATTACCTTGTCATAAAAGGAAATCAGATTTGGTAAGCAGGGTTTTGCTCCCCTCATGCAGTTGTGCTTGCAGTGACCAATGACTGTGTTGTCTTTCAGGCATTCTTCAATACCTCCCAGAATAATCTCCGCAACTTTGCCAGCCACTCAAATGAGATTGACGGGCCTGTGGCCTGTGTTTCTAGGGTCCTCCTTATTGCCCTTTCTGAAAATTGGAACATTGTTAAGCAACTTCTAGTCAACTGGGGTATCTACAGATTCCCAGGACCTTTCAAAAATCACCCCGAGAGGCTTTGTGATGACATTCTTGGATAAATCCCATCAGGCCCCATAAATTTATATGGATCCAGGTGGAGCAGCAGATTCCTCAGATCTTCAGGGTCCACTGGCAGTTTAATGTTTTCATAGCCAGGGTAGTCCATCATCAGTGTTGAAGACAGAGGCAAAGAAAGTATTAAACATCTTCACTTTGTCAGTGTCCCTGGCTGTGCAGTCACCATGCTCCTCCTGTAACAGGCTGATGTCATTTCTGCATTGCCTTTTGACAATATATTTTAAAGAAATCATTTTATTGTCCCCCCCAGTTCAGGTCAGCTTCAGCTCCAGCAGAGCTCATGCTGGTCAAAAGGCCACCTCCTCCATCAGTTTTCTTTCATGTTTTTGTGAATCAAAGGGAATTTATCTTGCTTGAATCTGTCTTTAGCAGTGCACCTCTGCCTCACAGTGCACTAGGTTAGACCCAGTTTTGATGAGTGAGGTTCCCCTCCACCATTGCTACAATGCTCAGGTGGTGTGTTGAGGAAGAAAGATGTCCCAAACAAAGGGGAGTAGTTAGCAGCCAGCAGCATGCATGTCCTCACAACCTGTGCTGCTGTTTAGGCTTGGATTTGGAGCTTTTCTGGCTTTTCACTTAATAAGGGTTGTAGAAGAAAAAAATAAACTCAGTGGGTTTCTATGAACTTAAATGGTTTAAGATTGTGCTTTATGGCAGATTAGGATTTATCAGTTTAATTATAGCCTCCTCCTCTGTGAAGGAGTTTGTGGGGAAGATATGTGCTTTTGTGGAAAAAGTATTTTGTTGTTAATAGCTGTGCAAAGATATGGAGGAGAAAGCTGATACTTGTGTTCTGCCTTTGTTTTTCAAACAAGCATCCTTGTGTTCCCCTTGCTTGGGATCAAATAATTTTAAAATGTTTGCTCATTCATTGGAATATCATTTGAATTCGCAGTTCTGAAATTTGAAAAAACCCAAAACTGTGTGAGCTGTTTTTGAAATAGGTTGCTGCTTTCCTTCCACGTGTGTTTTATAGCACAAAATTCCTATTTTCTGAAAATCCATGGATTTCCCATATGAAAATGAAATAATTTTCTTACCAGGCTGCGTGCAGACATTATTATTGAAACAAAAACGACCACTTTTGTAATTAGGAGATGATGCTTTAAAAAGAATTGTATTAATCAGGAATTAAGCCTGTTTCTCCCTGCATAAGCATGCCTCTTTGCAAAGGAACAAATTGCTCTTTTATTTTTTCTTTCTATTATAGTAAACTAATTGTTTGCTGCTCTGTGGTGGCCTGTACTTATTTTAAGTTTCTCTTATGGTGTTTTCTTGAATCCCTCGTTCTAATCCCTGAATGCAGTAAATTTTTTTAGTATTGCTCTGGCTTTCCTAGGCTACAATGTATTTTCCTTTGACTTCCTTGGTGAATGTTCAGTTGCAAATAGCAGCAGTCAGCACTGATGTGGGAACCTCTGAGCAGCAGCAGGGATTGAAGGAAGGTAAAAGGTAAAAACAATATACCAGTTTACGTGTGGAAAACTTGCTTTACAGGTGACAGTCTCAAAATATAATTGTTAATGGAACTACAGCATGAGCAGATGGTGCTCAGCCCACAAAGTTTCGTACTTATTTTTATTGTCTTTTAAGAAATTGGCAATGAAAATGGCTCAGCAAGAACTGTTCTGACTTGAGTTGATCTTTTTAATAAGGCAGAAAGGTATTATTTTAAATACTGTGTTTTAGGAAAAAAATACAATGTTTTTAATGAAATCAAGTACAGTCTTTTTCATATTCAAGCATTTTTGCCACAGTTTGGGGGTTAAAATTTGCTTTGGTTTTAACCTGCAGTAAAACATTTTCTTTTTGAGCATTAATAAATGAACAAAGGGCCAAAGCATAGCATCCCATTTTATTCCTGCCTTTATGGTTTTGAGATTTTGAAGCATTGTCTTTCTTTTGAGTTGTTTATTAAGAATTCTAGCTATGGCAGAGAATTAGTTACCATTTTAAATTTGCTGTAGAAAATGTCTCATCTGTAATAACATTTTGAAGCAAAACCTCAAAAAAGCAATGAAGCTACATCTTAAAAAAAGTTCCTTTTTTTCCAGTTGAGGAAAGAGGATCAAGAAAGAAAGCATTAAGATAATGGGGTCTTCAGAGGAAATTAATTGTTCTTTGCACGCTTTAGTCTTGAAACAAGTTTTGCTACACTCTCAGTTAAACGAGGCCTTGAAGTCAGCTCTTCAAGGCTTGTAATATATTGCTTTTATTGGACTGCTTCCCCTGTTCTGGCTCTGCTATTCCATCTCCCACAGTGTTATTCTAACATTTCAAAGTCTATGAGAAGCTTTAAACCACAGCTATGAAATATATTGGTTTTTCCTCACCCCTTCCATGGTTTCCACCCTTATTTCCTTCCCCTCTGTGCAGTATGTTCTGCCTGTACAGAGCCAGGACCTGCAGTAGTGACAGCATGAGAGCAGTGTCTCAGTAAACAGCAGAGATAGAAAAGTGCAGTAGGTGGGGTTTTGTTGTTTGCTTCTTTTGATGGAATATGAAATTCTAGCCATAGGAAATGTATCGCTCACTTCTAATCTTGGCAGAGTTCTTAGCCAAGAGCCTCAAATGCAGAACGATGCTGCATGGGTTTCCTGTGCCTCAGCTCTTGTTGGTGAGTGTAAGAATCTCCTGCTGCCTTTTGGATGGCTTTTTGGAGAGCTTCAGCTCCAAATTCTGATATTTCAGTCAGTGCAAGTAAGGTACTCCTGCAGCATTAGTTTACCCAAGTTAGTAAAGTGATATTCTCGAGTTCTCTCTGTGGAGGGATTTCAGCCCTGGGTGTCTGAAGTAAGACTTTGAATTAGTTCCTTGGATGCATATGTGTGATCTTGGTGAGTCTTCTGTCCCACATTCTGTTTACTTAAAGACTTGCTTATTTTTTTATTTATGTAACCACTACAGGAAAGTTTGGGCTAAGAAAGGCCAATAAATGTTAACCTGCCAGTGAGGCTGTGAAGCTCTTTGAGCAGTTCCAGGCATAGTGTCATCCATCAAATCATCTGAAAACCATCCTCAGCGAGAGCAGCTGTCCATGACACTGGAATCAAGTCTGGGACAAGACTTTGATGCCAAACTTGGGGCGAAGGGTTACTCTGGCCCAGCTTTGGCAGTGGATGATGAGACCCTCGAGTGCTCATTGACAGAGCAGCGAGTAGGTGTGCAAAGTGTCAAAGTCATCACCATTATTTTGTGTAGAGAAACAGTGGGGGAGGAATCTCTGCAAGATGCAGAGTTTCTGTCTTGGAGAGCAGGCTTACCTTTTGCATGAATAGGCACATCAGTCACCTCTCAGGGAGTTAACAAGTTTTGCTCCCATTATTATCTTCTACCAAGACTGGTGATGACAGGGGAGTTGTCAAGCTGTTGTGATAAAAGGGAGCAGACTGCCAGGATAGTTCATGTAGCTTTTAATCTTTGTGTATGCCTGAGGGGCCTTGGGAAAAGAGGATGGCAGGGAGCTGGCTGGATTAATTTTTCTGGATAAAATGGATATGTCCTGGGGGTTGGCCTACTTTAAAAATAATTAGAATTCTTTGAAATCTGTTGTCCTTGAGCACACTTCATCTGTCCTATGTCCCCTTTTCTCTGATTCTCATATGCCTAGATCTTGTGGTTGAGAGATGCCTTGTGCCTCTTTGGGAGGCATTTGTTTTGGTAATATTTCCCAGGGGTGCATAATTTCTAAATCAAAGCTGACTGGTGTGTATGTGTGTGGTGAGATGCACACAGGGACTGCAGGTAATCAGAGGTACCCAGTTATGATTTTGCTCTTAAGCCAAGAACAGAGAGGCTGCTCGACTCACAGTGAGGTGTGTGTGAGACACTGATGCTCAGTTCTTAACATTCATATTTACTGGAAACAAGGATGTGGTTTTCTTCTTTAAAAGAAACTTTATCAAATAATCCTGCATGTTTGCATCAGGTGACAAAGGTCTGGTTGGGTCCTTACAAGGAGCCTTGATGGTGATCACTGATTGACTGCAGCCAGCACAAGTCCGGGTTAGTGTAGTGAGGTGCATTGGTCTTGCTTATATCTTGATTATTTCATGTTCTTATTCCAATCTCATCCTCATCTGAAGGATGAGTACCTCATTTTACTCTGTTTCTTTTCTTCCTGTTCATTCTGTTTTTTTTCATCATTCATTCATTCTGTGTGGGAATTTGGGGAGTTAATTCAGCTTATTCTCACAACCCCCTGTTCAACAGCTTAAGAATTTTCCTGCATTGCAGTAAGGTATTAAGTGACATGGATATGTGGAAGTAAAGAAGCAAGATAAATGGTCAGATTTCTCCTCTTGACTTTATAATAGTCTGGGCAATATATTTTCCAACAGGTTTGTCACATGCTAAAGGTTTTATGTGAACAATAAGTTTTCATTTTAAACTCTACAATTCATGTCTGTGATTAAAGAAGACTTCACAGCCTTAAACATTAAGCACCAAAGTTTTTACTGATAGACTTGGCCAGTTAGCATTGCTGTAAAGGAGGGGCAGATTGAACAGGTTTTTGAACATGTTTTTTTCTTATATGATATTTGCAAGAATTTATTCTGTACTGAGAACTTGTCAAAATACTGTTTGCAATCTAATCCCAGCAATCATAATTTTTTAAGAATGGCTTCACAGCTGTTAATTTCTAAGAAACAAACAGAACTTTCATCTATAATTCATCTAGCAACCATAATGTACTACTTAATGTTACCAAAGGCATAATGTTGCAAGCAGAATTCATTACAATTTTTAGCTTTAAAAATATGCTTTAAAAATATATTTTATTATCTTAAAAAAATAATCTTGACTCTGATGCCTTAACATGTTCATTGCTGAGAATGCTTTTGCATGTCAGAAATAATTGTTTGGTTTTTTTCCTTGTTTTATTCTCCAAGCTGAGATTTCTTTATTGCAGAGCATCATATTTTTTATTTATTTCCTAAAATGCAAGGGCATTTATTTTAAAGCTGAGTATTGCTGATGAGGAAGATAAGATTTCTGATATTCTGTAAGTCACTTTGGCTTTACATGTGGAAACTTTTCAGCAGTGTATATTTAGTAGATCTATTCATAGCCTAACATCAAACCCCAACAGCTTTCCTGTAGGAAGTCCATTTTCTGCCCTACATGTATTTATTAATTCTGTCACTTCTTAATGTTCCTTAAATGCTTTTATACTGTACAGTGTATAGGATTCAAAGAAACTTTAAACTACATGAAAAAGACCAGTTTTGGCAACTCAAATGTTTTATAACTGGTGCTGATTTTATCCCAGTGCGTGTTAACCTCCATGATGTTCCTTTACCATAATGTGTTTATTTTAAAGTTTTGGTTCCTTAACTTATTTTGCCTGCAGACTGAAGACATACCAGCACTAGGCTGACACATTCCCTAATACCCTTTCTTGTCTAGCTGCAGTGGCATCAAAGATTGGACACAAGAGTGAGAAAGTACATGGAAGGGAGTTCTGCCTAACATTTGGGTGCCCTTTCTAAGGAAAGGGTAATTTTGGACACATAGAAATATGTGTTCAGATGATCATGCTGTGAAAAGCCATTGGTTCTATGTATATATTTTAATAAAAACTCTATTGAGACTCAGAGCTTTCCTGAAAAGCAAGGTGCCCTCTCCTAGTGGAGGGCAACTGCTGATTATGCACGTCTTCCCTCTCTTCCATGAATTTAAGAACATGCAGCTTTCTCCTTAATTCTGTACTAAGAGATAAAACAATCCTATGTGTGTAGATTTGGCTTGAAAGAAGAAAGGGAGATTCATATCGCTAAGAATATTTAACAGAAACATACTTTGTTTTGTAGAGCAGTGTTCCTGCTTTACTATTAATACCAGAGGAATCCCTGGGAGAGCACTCATGGGCTCCTGGGGAGGGGAACAACAACCCTCACCCAGACCACTCAATCTGTTTTACTGTTGTGGGCTTCTCCTACTTGGATTATTTCCAGTTGGATTGTTTCTGATACAGTATCTGGGTGTGGTAGCTCAATAAACCACCCAGTTGGGCAGTTCTGCTGGGTTTTTTTCTGATGCTCTTAATACACCATGAGTATCTGACCCTAAATGCATTAGGGACATGAGTGTGCTGCCTTTTGTGGCTCTGCTTTCTCAGCACAGCAAGTGGGTCTCCTCCAAAAGAGAAGAAATGTTTAAAGATAATAACTTGGTGGGGAAGATGTTAGTTGGTGTTTGTTTTGTTCACAAGGGCCGTAGAATGGTTTGGATTGGAAGTGACTTTAAAAATCATCTGCCATGGGAAGGGACTCCTTCCACAGGACCAGTTTGCTCAAAGCCCCATCCAGCCTGGCCTTCAGCTCTTCCAGGGATGGGGCATCCACAGCTTCTCTGGGCAACCTTTTCCAGTGCCTCACCACCCTTGTAGTAAAGAATTAATTCCCCATATCTAATTTAAACTGACCCTCCCTCAGTTTGAAGCCATTCCCTTGTCCTTGTCAGAAGGACAAGAGCCTGTCCTCTCCCTGTCTCCTGTAGGTGCCTTTGGGTACTGGAAGGCTGCTCTAAGGCCATCCCAAGGCCTTCTCTTTTCCAGGCCGAGCAACCCCAAGTGTCTCAGCCTGCCTTCATAGGAGAGATGCTCCATCCCTCTGGCCCTCCTCTGGACTCAGTGTAGTTGTAGTTGAGTTGTGTAGTCTCGTTTTAAAGGTGCAGAAGAACCAACCCTCCCAAGTCAGGCAGCTTCTGTCCTGCCTCTCTGCATGTACTTGTCCCTGGTGTCCCTCAGGGGTGCTGAGAGGGCTCTGAGGACAGGCAGCCCCAGAGCCCCCTGTGTGCCTGCGCACAGGTAATGGTTGTGGACAGCTGGACAGGCAGCAGTGTTCTCTCTGTTTTGCTCCTCCCAGGCACTCTGCTTTTCAGCTACCCCTCGCTTCCAGCAGCTTCCCCCCTGCCCCAATACTGTTTTGAGCTAGCTCAGCACTGCTGTTTGCCCTTGTTACGGAAGCCAAATCCTTTTGGCGTGCTCATGCAGCTGTCTGTGGGGAGTCCTTGATCCAGCTCAGCGTGCAAAGGGTGTAAAGGTGCTCATGTTGGCACGCAGACAGAACAGAAATGTATGCTGTGGAAGTAAACTGCAAAAATGTAGCCATCCCACTCCGTAGCATCAGCTTGAAATATCCAGCACCTATCAGACAGAGGTTTAAATCCAAAACAAATTAGCAAAACCAAAAATTTAAAGGCAGCTCATCTGCAGCAGCTAAAAAATACCGTTTTCATAAATTGTCTGCAAGAACTACATGAATCTTGTAATTCATGTTTCTGCTGTTCCACAGTTCTCATTGCAGCAGAGATAGAAAATATCTCCTTCAGGTTTTGCTGTATGTCTGCAGTGATGGGAAGATAAACATCCCAGTAATGTATCAGTGTTGACATTCAGAGAAGCCTTCCAAATTTTGCTTTTTAAATCGAATGGCAGAGTTAGCTTTGAGCCTCTTCACTCTGTAGGAAGAATGGTCAAGTGATGGTTTTTTTTCCTTTGCCACATCTTATATAAATCTGACATCCCTTACAAATCTGCAGTTGCCATACTGTCAGGAATTGCAGAACTGGAAAAGTGCAATACTAAACAAAAGGAAAATATGCCAGGTAAAACACTATGTCTGAAGCAACAGCTAATGCATAGACTTAAGCTGTTCATGTTCTGTTAAAATTATTAAAAATGGAAAAGTGCCTAGTGCCTTATTTTTAAGCTGTTATTTTTTTTAATTGAAGTGAATTGAAAAACAAAAATGTCCAGGTTGTGGTGGAATTTTTGCATTGTTTGTTTGTTTTGCTTTATTCATATCATTTACTGGAACTATTTAGTGTAAGAGTGAATCAATCTGGTTTTTTCTATCTTAACTTAGAATATTTGTCCAAGTCTGTATCTGATGATAAAGTAATATATTGCGAAAATGTTGATTTGGATAATTTGCATATGACAGTCTTAAACAGAGCACATACCTCTTATGTTGTGCTGTTGGCATTTGTTTGTAAGAGCTTCTCAAAAGAAAGCACGTCATCCCAAAAGGTGACTGATTATTGACAGCAGTACTACTGGCATGGTTGACAACCATGGGAATGTAGGGTCTCTTACAGAAGAAGCTCTTTTATATTGCTTTTCCTTTATCATTTTCTATATCAGAATTTTGCAGTTTATTGAACTGTAGCAAAACACAGTGGATTTTTGTGTGTATGTGTGTGTGTACTTTGATTGGAGTATCATCCTTGTGGATTTTGGTTTCTTTTACTGATTCTGTTTTGATGTACAGTAAACAATTCTGTACTGTTTAGTGTCCTGTCCTGGTACATTTGCCACTTCATCCTTCTGTGGTATTTGATGACTGATGTATGTAGCTTCTCTTCTATATCGGAGATTGAAATACTGACAATTTTCTTCTTTTGCAGTTTCTCCTCCTGGGAGGCACTGTCTCACTCCCCAGTCAGACTAAAGCATGAACTGCCTTTCTGACTCTTCATTTTCCAGCTACAGGCCAGATTTTGCTGTGTTGGAGACAACAGACTCTCTTTCCCAGGGACTGCAGAAAGCCTTTGAATTGAGTTTTCTGACAGGCTTTAACAAAATTGTCTTTGTTAGAAGTTGAAGTGCAAGGCTAGCACATAAAGGTCTTGATTCAGTGAACTGTGTTCCAATTTAAACACCCTTTTAATGAACTGGATAGATCATGAGCAGACTTTGTAATGTCTCTTCTATGGAAGATGCAGTAAGTGAAGGGCACAGTTTTCATAAATGCAGTTATTAGCAGCTCTATTTGAAAACCACAAGTAATGCACATGCCTAGGGCTTGTGGAAGTCGCTCCAGATGGAAACAGCATTACTGGGGTGATTATACCCTGAGGAAAGGCTCGCTGTCATTTTGAGATCAATTTTTAGCCAATGTTCCATTCTCAGTATTTACATGGAGAGTCTGAATTGCCAGAACTTCAGATTTCATAACAAAAGTGCTAACAAGAAGTGAACATTTGTTGAAAAGATTGTGTTGCTGCATAGAAATGCCTGTTGCTATGCTGGTTGGATGGTGAGAGTATCCTGCAGACAGAGGCACCGTGCTGAGAAAGCTGACTTCCATTTTTTCTGAGCAAGGAGGAGCCTCATGCATCTTTCTTTGTGTGTGTTGTACACCCATTAATGGGTGAACAGTGCAATGCTACAGTCCCATTGCTAAGGAGTCAGTGCAGATGGGAGAATGCTGTTCACTTGCATCTTCCGCAGGTGTGTGGTCAGAAATGCCAGCCATAGTGTACCTGAGCTGGAAGCACAAAGGTCATGTTAAAAGTCTCTTCTGGATCTGCCAGATGTAAGGAGGTCCCTCAGAAGATGTTCAGGGCTAGAAGTTAATCCTTGGTGCCATGGAGAAGGCAGTGGGATGTCAGTTCCCACTGTTGGCTTGGAGTAACGTTTTGATCATTAATCTCATACAGCTTCAACTTTATATTGTGGCACCGCCATGGATCATTTGCCCTGACAAAGTAAATATCAGGGCAGTCCATTACTTGAAGTTCAGGTGCAGCATGGTCACCTTTCTGATTGGCCCCGTGGTCTCAAGGTGCCCACAGTGTCTTCCATGCTCCAAATAAAAGATACTGCATGGCAAGTGCAGAGAAATGTGCAAAGCTGGAAGCACAGGCTGGTTTAGTGGAGCCCATTTAAGAAGTTTGTGGATTATATTATAGCATTCTTGCTGGCTGTCTAAAAGATACAGATGCCCCAGCTGTGCTAACACATTATGTGGCTTCTAAAGCAAAGCTAGAAGATAGATTTTTATATTCAGCATGTTTACCTCACAGCAAAACAAACAATATCACTAGCTGTATGTGTCACAGAAAGAGCAGTCTGTTTACAAAGATTGATTTATCTGTTCAATATATTGGTTTTTTATTAGTTTAGTGTTGCTGCAGGTTTGGTGGTTTGTTTTTGTTTTTTTTTCCTTTTTATGCTTCAAATGCATGTGCTGTGTTGATTTTTGGGTTTTTTAAAGTATTTAAACTTACCTTACCTCAGTGGTTCAGTAGACTATAACTAATTTATTGGCAAACATCACACACATTCTTCTGTGTAGGAAAGACCTGTGAAGGAATGAAGGGCCAAGGAAAGATGAGATCAAATCACAGAGAACACAACTGATCACAAGTTATTTCCCTTCTCTTGTCTAGTCAAGCAGTACACAAGGTAATTACATAAATACTCTGAATTTTGGAAATCTTTTGGGAGTTCAGATGAAACTTGCAGAAGCGGGTTTTAGACTGTGTATAATTTGCATACAATGCAGTTTTTGGCTTTAGCTGGCTGTTTCATTGAAGAAGCTTTCAAAATGGTAGGGTTGATCCAATTCTAAAAAGCAATTTAAAAAAAGACAAAAGTAGACTGTGGTAAAGTTTGAGAATGGTTACAATATTTCAAGATAAAGGAAAATCTAATCATGCGGTTTGCTCCTTAATAGCAAGAAGTATGAAAAGAGATTGACATATCTCTCTTTAAAAATTGAGGCAGACAAGATATAGCACAGAAAAGTGCATCCCTTGATCAAGCATGTCCATTAGTGATGGATTTATTATATTGTAAATGTCATTTACTTGCTGAGTTATATAAAAGAAATGCATGATTTTTAAATATCTATCTGTCCCACATGACTGAGAAACAAGAATGAAGTTCCTCTGCAGGCTTGAACCAGTGCAGTGTTCATTGGTGATGCCTGCAGAGCCAGAAAGGCTGGCCTCAGCCACTTGGAACGTGACAGTTGATGATAGTTCTTGTTTCTTTCTGAGGCTTTTTCCGAAAAATAAGAGAAGTTGGATTTTATCTACAGTAAAGTTATGGATTAGATATTGTAACTCTTTTAATTCAAAGTGAATGCTTGTGTTGTGGTTTAAGTTCAGTCAGCAGCCAAGCCCCAGGCAGCTGCTACCCCATCAGTGGGATCAGGGAGAGAATTGGATCAGTAAAAGTGAGAAAACTCACAGGCTGAGATGAAGACAGTTCAATGCAGAAAGCAAAAGCCAAACCCACAAGCAAAAAGGAATGAATTCACTGCTTCCCATGGTTCAGCCATCTCCATGAGAGCAGGGCCCCATCACAGTAACTTGGGAAGATAAACACCATCACTCCAAATTTTCCTCCCTTTCCTTCTTCTTCCCCCTACTTTACATACTGAGCACGATGCCACATGGTCTGGAATATCCCTGTGATCAGTTTGGGTCACCGTCCTGGCTCTGTCTCCTCCCATCCTCCCATGCATCTCCAGTCTCCTCCCCAACATGGCAGGATGAAAAGCAGAAAAGGCCTTGGCTCTGTGCAACCCCTGCTCAGCAATAACAAAAACATCTCCCCATTATCAGCCCTGTGTTCAGAACAAACCCAAAACACAGCCCATGCCAGCCACTGGGAAGAGAATTAACTCTACCCCAGCCAAAACCAGCACAGCTTGTTTTTACCTGCTTATCTCTGCAGCTTAAAACTGAATTACTTAAATTTTCATCATTTCAGTCCAAAAGAAACAGTTTTATCTATTTCTTTCTTCAATTTATAGAGAACATTCATAAAATGGGCTTGGTCTTGATAAAATTAAAAGCCTTGCTACTTCCTAGTCCACTGTGTGATACTGCTGCACAGGAAAAGAAAAATAACTTTTGCTTTTTGGAAGAAAATGAAGCTGGACAGAGGACATCTTAGAAATTCTTAAAAATTCCTAATGTCTGTATGAATAAACATGAGTTCTGTTTTTAAGATCTCATTGAAACATATGCATAAAGTGAAGGATATTCCTAGAGTGAAACAGAACGTGGAAGGAACAATGACTCAACTAGAAAGGTCACAAGCTTCATTTGGTGTTGAAATGTAGTGATGAGAACAAATCTTGTATTGAAGCTCTTGAGTCATGTTGTGTTTTAAGCCTTTTCACCTTGGAGGGCACAACTTCCCAGGAAAAAAAGATGAAGGAGGTTTTTGGGAAGGAGATGTTTGTTATTGCTGAGCTATTAAGGGCTGTGGAGTAAAGTTCTTAGCAATTGTAACAAAGCACTGTGTGTGAATGAGAAATCACCAGAGAAAACATCCACGTGAGAGAGGTGTTGGTGGTCTGGATTGTGGCAATATTGCTGCAAACTATTCCCTTCTCATGTCTGCTTTATCTTTCTTCCATTTGGTTGCAAAAACTGCAGGAATTGTTTCCCAAGCACTTGACAGTGTATGCATGTGGCATCAGTAGAATAATACTGTGGAAAGAGACTACATGGATCAGCATGTACTGCATGGCTAAGACATCAATACCACAGTATTTTCAGGTATTCAGGCTATTCTTCCTCTTAATATTTATTAATCAATAAAGTTGCATATCAACATTACTAAAAAAATGTCCTCTTTTGCTACCCTCTCATTGCAATGCAAAGACAGTGAAAAAATTTCATTCTTACCATCTTCATTTTTTTAACAAAGAGAGTAAGAAATATTCCAGGAGTCATGAAGACCTGAAATCTGGAGGCCCTTTTGCATCTTACAGTCAGCTCAGCATAGAGATGATGCAATTGTCCATTTTGTTCTTAACACTTACAAATTTTCCAGTTAAGTATTCATAAAATCCCTCTAAAAAAAGAAAAGTTGTGGACAGTTGTCTAATTATGACGTTTCCCTTTTTTCTCTTGCATCATAGGCTGAAAAGGTGTTAGTTATTCAAAGTATTGTGAAGCAATTTGCTATAGCTTAAGCATGCTTCTGACTAAACATTGTTTTCAAAATCTGATTGTATTGCTCCAAGCCACATGGCCCTGGGCAAATGTGGCACTCCTAATCACTTGGAGGAGGGAGAGAGGATAAAAACATCCTGCATTTTGTGCCATCATTTCTGCAGTCCAGTTTTCAGAAGAGATTTCCTGTTATTTATCTTTGGCCTGGAAGAAAGAGTTGGAAAAATTTCTTGCCTTCACCTTCTGCCCTTCTCAAATAGGGTAAGTAATGGCATCGTCCTCAGAGCATTGTAAACATAACTGGAAATTTGAGAGAAATGAAAAGGAGAACAGAAGGTGGCATTTGAACTAAGTACATAGCAGTAAATGTTTACAGAAATGAGCAATTATTATATTGATTAGAGCCACCAGAATTCTGAGTATTTGGAGATTTCCCATAGCCTTCATCTGCTTAAACATTGTTCTGGAGTTGGCTGTGTCCCTAGAAGCCAGTTTCATGCACTTGTTGTTTAGAAATGCCTCGTTCTGCTGCTTTACTGCTGTGATACCTACAGCTGCTGGCACATCAGCTTCAGGAGCAAGTCACCTTGCTGATCCTCTCGTGCAGCAAGGCACCCTCCAGGTGAGGAGTTGAAAAATAATTATTTTCATTATGTTTTTTAAGTGAAAAAAGCTTTAACTTTCTAGGCAATAGGTGTGGCCCTTTCTGTGTGTAGATGCAACGTGACATCTCCTGAGACTTGATGTGGAGAGTGGCATCAGGAAAAGAAGGAAAACTGGAATTGATTGGGTCCTTAGTGTCTCTGCTCTCAAGACTAAAGAAGAAACTAGACTAAAGAAGAAACTAGACTTTATCTTGGAAACATGGGTCAGAGTCTGATGTGCTTTGCTTACCTGGAACAGATTTTCTCCCTGCTGCTGCAGTAGAACTGTACCCCAGGGCTTGGTGCTCTCCTCCTCTTTGGCCTCTTTAAGGGGCTTGGCTGTTATCATAGCAGCATTCTGAACAACTAAAATACAATCAAATGTCAAATGGCTGGATTTAGCATGAAATTAGTCAACTGGCATACAAATTAGTTTGGCTTTTTTTTTAATTGTGTGGTGTCTCATCGATGGTGTAGTAACCCATATGGTGCATTTGAGGGTAAATATCACTAACAGGTGCTTTTTTCTTGGCTTGGAGCTCTGAGTCACTGCAGTCTCTGTTTGAGAATGAATTGCTGTGGGTGATACTCTGCAGAAGTTCGTAGTTGAACTACCATGCTAAATACATACTAATGACAATGTAGGCTGCAGTATGTGGGAATGTATTTATCTGTTGGGCAGAGAAAGAAGGAAGGCTATGGGTTTTGAAAAGCAGACTGTTCTGCAGTCACTGGGTCAGCTGGGGGTTTATTGTATCAGTCTTAAGTGCTTAACCTAAGCCGACTTACCTTGTGTGATGTACAGTATTTGTCTTTGCTCAGTTTGTGTCAGGAAGAGAGCCAGGATCAGTGCAGGCAGGTCTCTTGTGGTCTCTGGTTCCTTGGGGACAAGACAAATTGCACTTGGATGCAACAAACAAGCCATTTAATTAGCAAGGAGCAAAGACACACCTGAAAAGATGCAGTGTGTAGGGAGATACTTGGTTTTATGCTTCTTTATGTTCTGTCCTACTTGATCAAGGCCAGTTGGATGGGGCTTTGAGCAATCTGGTCTACTAGGAGGTGCCTGTGGCAGGGGGGGTGGAACTGAGAAATCTTTAAGGTTCCTTCCAACCTAAGCCTTTTTGTGTTTCTATGATTGCTTCAGCTTTCTTCTACTGAAAATGTTGGTCTTGTTGTAATAAACTTGTAATAAATTCTTGCTCTTCTGAGTTTAAAGTTTTTCTGTCATCTTTAGTGTGTTGTCTGTAAGGAGAGGATTTAAGAGGCTTTGGATCATACTTCTCTCTTATCAAGGGTCCTCTAAAAACTTTTCTGTTATTCTACAGCAAGCAGCTGCAGATACAGCTTTGTGTTCTTTTTATTGCACAGGTTACTAGTGCCAACATGTTTTCATTTCTAGAGCATGGGAGAGACTGAAATACATCCCCTTAGGTAATGCAGCAGGCTTCATTTGCAATTTAGTTTAAGAATATTTCATTTACTTGGAAGTGATTGTAATCTTAATGATAAGAGACTGTTTTGCTTGCTTCAAAACTAGCCTTAGGTTACAAAATCAAGGACAGATTTCTTTGATATCAGTTTATTCAGGTGTTTATCTCAGACTTTCTATTTTAGATCTCATTAATTACTATCCAGATTGCATGGTACTCTCCATAGCCACACGGAGAGGTGCACTGAGAGGTACCAAGAGAGTAGGTTTAGAGCAGATATTAGGAAAAAAGTTTTCCTGTGAGTCACTGGAATAAGTTGTCCAGGGAAGTTGTGGACACCCCACCCCTGGAGGTATTCAAGGCTAGGTTGGATGTAGTTCCAGGCAACCTGGTCTAGTGGAAAGTGCCCCTGCCTGAGGCAGGGGGGCTGGAACTAGGCGGTCTTCAAGGTCCTCTTTCAACCCAAACCATTCTATAAGTCTGTGATTGCCCTGCAAAGTGCTGGGGTGTAAGTGGGGGCTTTGAGTGAAATGGATCTCTGTCAGGGCTTCTTTAACACACTGTGACTGCTGAACTACAGATGGGACCAGGGGTAGTGTGACAGGACCAGGAATGGCAGGATGTGTAAAAGCTGAGTGAGAGCTGCATCTCAAGCAATCAGGAAGGAGATTGGTAGGTTTAAGAGCTGGTTCAATATTCCCCAGGCACTGAGTGCTAGTGAAGATGAGGGCATTAGGACTGCTATTTTATACAGTAATCTGTTCTGAGGCACTCAGTGGCTTTATTTTTACTTGCCTTCAGTCAGGCAGAGTCTAATTGTGAAACTGCTTGTCGCACAGGAATTCAAGGAGTACTGCACCTCTCCTCAGAAGGCATCATGTAACATAGGTAAGGTACAGGCCATGTTCTAGCTGTCATTTCTTGTACTCTTAAATCTCCCTGAAGGTGAGAGAGTGAAGTTTGCAAGTTTTGGGCAACCAATGGCAGCACTTCCATGAGACTGAATCTAGCACAAGCACTCTGGCCAGCTCTCTGGGTAGCCTCTGCTTTCAGTGGAGGTATCTGGACTTCCCAAAGTAAAGGAACTTGGTCAGACATGAATGTGACAATTGCGTTTGTAGAAGATCCAGACTCCAAGAGAGACATATCCAGCAGTAAGTTCTGAGAGAGCATTGTCATTGGAAGATGGAGTGAGGAGCAGGGACAGGGGGTAAAGCATTGCAAATTGAAAGACCAGTTGTGACAGGATTGCATTCCTTTGCATGAGTTTTAAATGATACATACACAGGAGGCCAAAGAGGATGACAGAAATATTGTTAGTTCCCCTTGCAAGTGAAAGATAATGTCACAACAGAACAATTTCATTTAAAAGGGATGCTTAGATGGGTATCATACTGACATCCAAATTTGGGCATGTCTTTAAGCAAGATATTCTGCAAGTAAACAGGTGAAACTCAGGATTGATTATGTTCCTTCTGTTAGGTGAATAACCAGGGAATCAGGTTATTTCAACTGAAAATAAGTATTCTTCCTTCTTCCATAGGATTTTTTATCTGAGGGCTTCCATAGCTTAATACCAGTTCCTGTGCCTTGTGAATGACCTTGTGAAATGCTGGCTGCAGACCATGGCAGTATGCAGCACTAGCCTGAAGTCACTGTCCTAGATGAATGCTTCTGCTGTGACAAAGTAGATGACATCCAAGAGGACAGGAAGAGCTAGTGGGTCTTTTTGCCCAGGGAACTCTTGGAGCAACCATTCGAAAAATGAAATAAAGTTGGTGAACTAAGCCTTATCTTCCTCAGTGTCTTTCTTGAACTCACAGGTTCAAACACCAGCAGAGATGGCCTTAAATGTTAGTGAATATTATTAGTTTTTAGACTCATTACTAGATAACAAGAGGTTGTTTTCATCCATTAATAGGAATCCGTGATGCAGAGGCTCATGTAGATTAATGCAGTTGGAACTTGAATGCTAAATTCTGTCAAACTCCTTCATTACAGCAGAACATTGAGCTGTTAACAAATTCACATCTCTACAAGCAGTTCCTCTTCTTTGCTATGTGCCCTTCTTATTTTTGGACATGCCACTTTTCCACAAGCAATGCTCTCCTATCTCAGAAATGTCAGCTATAAAATAGAATAAACTTGTTGATCTTACTCCCCACTAAATTGTTTTGCCTTGGCTAGCACAGGTAATTTGGGGGCTCAAAAGTACTGCTACTTTACTATTCTCTCAGTGGGCTGAGTGAGTGAGCTGTGGTCTGCTGATATCTACTGAAAACTCAGTAACTTCTGTACTGCAGAAGTTATATTTACTAGTGATTGTCCTGTTCTGCCTTATCTCACAGGACATAAGGAGTGAGTGGGAAAGGGATTTCTCTCAGTGCTGGTGACTAGCAGTTCTATTACAGGTATCTATTCCTGGCAAAACGGTTTCCTCTCAAAGAGTTACTTGGGATCTAAAAGAAAAATACAAGTTGGATAAAGGATGGTGCAGGGCAATGAGTAGTGTATCACATGTCAATCAGCTTGATAGATGCTGTGAAATCTAGGAAAGAGGTGAAGGAGGAAGTTGCCCTGCTTTTCTTTTAATTAAATTTCAAAAAAAGAAGAAATAAAATCCTACCCACAATGTTTTATTTGCCATTCCTCAGATATAGGTGGGAGTACAAAACACATCGGTATAAAAGTACTGCTCAATACTCATTTCTTCAAAGCTGATTGAGGCCCTTGCACCTCATTTACACTTCAGTGTTATGTATTTTTTAGTGAGTAGAACACTAAATTTTAAACACTATTTTATATATATATATATATATATATATGTATATAAAAACACTATTTATATATATATTTATCTGTACATACGTAAATATACGTGTAGTGTAATGCTTGCTTGTTTATGTCATCAAAGTTCTTTTTATCTGTTTGGACTTTGTGATTCATAAGTGGCTTCTGATGAAGTTCATGCTAAAGACTCCAAAAAATAACAGATGTGGTTGTTGTCTTGTAGGATTAGATTGCTTGCTCTTCAGAGATGCCATCACTGCAATGTGTTTGTGGTACACAGCTGTATAGTCGCGGTAGTTCTGTGTACCAAAATTTATTCCAGGATGGTAGATATGAATTGGTCTTGTTTAAGTTTGTTCTGTTTCCCCTAGGATATTTAAGAGGGCAGAAATCTACTATGGAGAGGTAGCACTTACTGTGCAGTGGACTTTTGTATTGTCAGTATATGTCCAAATTGAGGGTGACTGTGAACATAAAAATACAACTTAACAGAATTCTCTTTTCCTGAAACTGCTGTTGACAAACACCATCAGCAGCATGGTTTCTCACTTGGGTTGCGCAAAGCATGCAATGGAGGGATTAAGCAATCTGTTAGTTTTACAAACATGCATTTTTAAACTTTAAAAGTTTTCTCAAACTTAGCGTCAAATTGTATTTATCTCTGTGTTTCTGGAGTTCTCATAAATGATCTGTACTAATTTTCCACAAGTTTTAAAAGTCACTGTAGGAGCTACTGAGCATGTAAGTAGCACTCCATCACTTTTGAAGTGCCTCTGAAATATACTGAGAGGAGTCATAGCAGGATAGAGGCTGTTTTGCCCAGGCACTGTGACAGCAAATGGCCCTTTCAAGCCAGATGGCTTGAATGTCATTGCTCATATCTGACGTAGGAGCTCTCACAGTCCAACTTCAGCCTCAATTTGAGTCAGCAGGGTCATCTTGTGACAAAATTGTTTGATGGAAGATTTAGCAAAATATGATTTAGAAGCAACGCTGCATGTGGAGCTTGAAACAGACTTTTTTTGTGAAAAAAGTTGTAGTGATTGAAAAGGCTTTATTTTTCTTTTTTAAAGTGACTGCAGAAGTGCCGTTGATCTTTATCCTTGTTTGAGAAGCTGGGTGTTTTTCCATTTGTGTGTGCTTTAGGTCTGCAGGACTGCCTGTAGTAGGTATAATTTCTGCTTGCTCGAATGGAGGCTACCGTGGCAGGGGTGGGAGGTGTGAAGTCTTATGGGGTGGAACCCTTTGAGAGTCAGACTGCTGTGTTGAGGGAATCATTGCTTATTTTGTTTATTCTGAAGTTCTCAAAAGAAAATTCTGAGGAAAATCCACTTTTCTAAAATCAATTTTTTTTTCAGACATTATTTAATAGAGAGTTTTAGGGAGTTGCCAGTCTTGAACTAGTTACTGAAGAAAAGCAGATTACGCAACTTTCACATTGGCAGTTTTATTGCCAGCTACAGCTCCAGCCCTCCACCAGATGACTGATCTTGCAGCCTTATTAAGACCTCTCAAGGTCTTTCCTTTTACTTTGTATAATTTATAGGCGTGTTTTCAAAGGGAAACAGTTATGTTTTCTATACCTTCAACTGCATTCCTGTCTTCTGCAATAAGGCACTCAATTTGTGAAATAACATGACAATGAATAACCCCCTTTTTTATATTTACATGTCAGGAGGTGATTTTATATCACATCACTGTTTCAGGAACACCCATTGCAGTTACTCATACATATTTCCCTAAGGAGTGAAAAAAGCATTCAAAAAATAAGGAAGCATGCACCAAATTGGATCTAGAAAGCTGGCAGGAAATCCTAGGTCCAACCCTATGGGAAAAAATAATGGTCTGTGGAAAAAGCTTTTTTCTGTGTTATGTGGCCTTTTTATAAAGATGTAATGAGGTTTTGTTGGTTTTGTTATTTGTCTTCAGATGTGAGAGAGTTCGTAGGTTTGGCTTCTCTCCTCATTTTTGGACAACCCAGAAGTGTAGTATTCAAATGCATGTTGTGCTCACTTCTTCTGAGTCCTCCATTCACTTTGCTGTTACTATCACCTTCAAAACTTTTAAAATAATTTTCAGACCAGTTTATTTTGCCACTTTAGGAAGGTTGATGTGCTTTGTCTTTTTTTTATACACATGCCTTCCAGTTTGGCTGTTATTGTATGACTACTTTTACCAAACTTGTAATCAGTGAGGAACACTGATTAAAATTCTTTTAGACTTCTAATATATTTTTAATTTTTTTCCTTTAAAAGGGGGTGTGGGCCATAATTCTTAAAAGAGAGAGGAAGCCGTATAAGTTCCTAACTAAGGCATTGTGGTTCATATGGTGACTGGTATAGTTCTTTGATTGTGATTTGACTTTGCTTTTTTTCCAGACGATGTTTGGAAAATCCTTGTCTCATTTATCTGTGGAGAAATGACCATGCACCTAAACACTGCTAGTTCCTCTTCTGTATTTTTAATGTCCATAAAGTCCTGAGATTAAGTTAGTTTTCTTCATAGCATCCCCTATGATTGCTGTGTTTTAGATTTGTGTCCAGGGTTAGGGAGGAAGGAGAGAGCAGCTGTGTCGTGCTGAGCTGCTTGCAGGGGTTAACCCACCACAAATGCTTTCTATCTGATTTGTCCTCTGAGCATGGATATTGGAGGAATGGGATCAATGAGTGTGCCTGTGTATTTAATTTCCTTGTTTTGTGAAATATTTTTCCATGCCAGCAAGTATGGAATATATTTAGGGAAAGAAGGGAACAATAGATAAATGCATTATAATGCAAATTGTGCCTAGCAGTTATAATGAGGCTAAATGTAATAAAGGATAAGTCAGTTCTGACAGCAACAAAACAAACAAATTTCTTTCAGAAGGGTTATGCTTCAGTCGAAGAATTGGCAAAGTGGAAGCTCATAACTGTTTTATAGGTAATGGAAGTGGAATGAGAGGTTATTCAGTTCCACACAAACCAGGGGAATAAGAAATTCCTGTCTGATTGAGACTGATGATCCAGGGTGGTGACTGAGCATGGCAGTGTGTAAACCTGGCTACTTTCTATGCTGCCTTCCCTTTGGACTCTTCCAGCATCTACAGCTGTTTAATTCAAATTTTCAGAAGGTCCTTTTGCAGTCCCCCTATGGACCTGTCATCCATCACAGTAAACAGCAAGTTTCCATTGGGTTTATCCATGACTTCCATGATGTTTTAAACTTCAGTTGTATACCTCTCAGCCATTGTATCTCCAAACTGCAGGGTCTTGGAAATGAAAGATGAGTGGCCTTTCTGGTCTTTCATCTCAAGATACCTTTCTACCTTCTCCTTGATTTTTGGTTACCCTACTCTGCACTTTCTCTGACTTCTTTTGAGATGTGGAGACCAGAACTAAATATTACTGAATATATGAATGCATCAAATTTTATGTAATCAAAATTATGCTGTCTTTAAGCATCCTTCCTGATGATGCTGACTTTTTTGTTGGCTTTTATAGCTGCCTCCGCACTCAGAGCAGGAATTAGATGTGAGCTGAGAGCTCAGCAGTGTTCTGACAGTCTAGTGGCAAAGCCTTCCTTTTGATTTTTGGGGTAAGTGTGAGATGATGCTCTCTTCAAAAGTCCTCTCAGGGCTTTATTTAGATCCATGACAGCCTTTGACTTTCTTGCAAAATATGCCTTTTCACATGCCCTTAAACTTCCCTTTTCTAACACTGACTTTTGAGTTCCTGAAAAAATTATGATGGAAGAACAGAATAATGTAACACCTCTGCATGTTGTATGTCCTCCCTGTTTAAACTATAACAAACAGAGAACTCAGAATGTTTCTTGAATAAACTCTTTATTTTGAATTGGAGCCAGTCTGACTCTCGCTGTTACCATGTTAACCTAGAAATATTATATGCTGTATTTTTCTTAATTTCTGGAGGTTTTTTACGTGGAATGATGTAAGGAAAATAGTGTAATGTAGTAGGAAGTATTACGTGGTTTAATTGAACATGGATATGAGTTAGCATTGTACCCTTGTTGCAGTAAAAGCAGAGTGCATAATGGGTGGATGCCCTAGAAAGAGCTTAGCTGTTTGGAGCTCTGTGTGCTTTTTCCTCCCACACTACCCCAACACAGGAGAGATGTTCACAGATGCAGAGAACCTAGCAAAGACCTGCTAGGGAGGCTGGTTTTGGCTGGGAAAAAAGTCTAATGGGGAATCTAATTGCATCTTTTCACTCTAAAAAAGTGAAGTTGCAGAGCAAATGGAAATAAAATCTTCTGAGGAGTGCAGACTGAGAGGACACGATGCAATATGAGAAACTTCTACTGAGGTATGAGGGAAAAAGCTTTCACTGGGTCAAGCAACTGGAACAGGCTGTCCTGAGAAACTGGATAAAGGGGTGTAGGGGTGTCTGAGGAACCCCACCTCACTGTGAACCCACCTTCAGCAGGTTTGAATGGGTGACATCCTTCTGATCTCAAAATTTTGTTTGATTCTGTGACATTGCTAAAATGCGTGTTGTTTTCTGGAGATTTCTGAATGATCTAACATTTGTTGTCCTGCTTAAAAATAAACAATTTTAGCAGGATATCTGAACCTTCAGCAACATTTCCCTGTCATACTCTTGGATAGTAGTATTGGAAAAAGTTGTGATTGTGTGTTTTGGAGTGCTTTCATGGGTGGTGCTGATGTGTTCTGGAGACTTCACACTCAGACACTTCAAAGCCTTTCTGTCTAGTGTCTTCCAAAATCACCCACCCTTGTTCTAACCCCACCAGCCTCACTGATCACTGAAAATGCTGAGCAGTTTTCAAAATGCCAGCCCTGCTTCTCAGTGAGAACTTCAAATCTCTTGGTGTGGAGAGAGAGAGGAGTGTGGTAAAATTGTTTTAAACAAGGATGCAGGAGATGTCAGTGGCCGTGACAATTCTCTTCAGCGCCAGCACTGCCTCCCCAGGCAGGTCTGCCTGTGTCCATGCAGCTGATCTCTTTTTTGCCTGCTGTCCCCAGTGCCATCATGTCACCTCCCAGCTGTAAAAAAGCTGTTGCAGCAGAGGGAGGAGCTTGGTGGGAGCAAGCTGGGGGGACAGGAGTGTGTGTGGAGGGCAGGGGTGGTATGTGGCTTGTGGCTGCCACAGATGAGTGTGCCAGGTTACTCGTGGTTACAGGACTCTTTCCCAGCTGAGGCTGGTTTCTAGCCAGCTGCTTTCTTCTGAGGTTTCTAGTAAGCACTGAGACTCTGCTGAGGTCTGAGCCAGAGCAGCCTCAGAAGCACCCCCTGTCCCACAGTGGGACCAAGGATGCCATGCTGTGGACTGTGGCACTGTTTGCCTCCATGTCACCTTCTCCTTCATAAAATGCTCTGTCAGTGCCCCTTGCACATCAGTTTGAACTACAGCTCAGACTGCATTCAGGTGAATGTGTCCTGCATGGGTATTTGGTCTTTGGGAATTCTTTGGGCATTCGGTCATTTCCAGAACGAGCTCACCAAGGTAAGTGGGAACAACAGCTGGTGATGTTCTCCAGCAGTCAGTAACTTCAGTAAAGCATGTTCATTGAGCCCCTCCAACCATAGACTTCTCCATACTTGCTCAACATGCATTTAGTACCAACTCTTAGTACATTACACTGCTGAATGTAAATAAACAATGGATCATCAATTGATATGGTCTGCTGTTTCTCTGTGTGTATATAGGATGACAAAGAAGCCAACAGACCCCTGCCAAACAAAGGAGATCATGGACTAGGAAATGAGAAATTCAAACCTGTGGTACCTTGGCCTCATGTTGAAGGTGTGGAAGTGGACTTGGAATCCATTCGAAGGAAAAATAAGGCCAAAAATGAACTAAATCAGCATGGTGTTGATAACAAGCAGCAAAACATCCTCCAGAGGCAGTATCTCACATTCAAACCTCAGACATTTGTATACCCAGACCCTGTGTTACGACCTGGAGTCCTTGGTAACTTTGAACCCAAAGAGCCTGAGCCTCATGGAGTCGTTGGTGGCCCTGGAGAGGAGGCGAAGCCATATGTCTTAGGAGCAGATTACAAGGAATCCGTGCAAGCCAGCATTAAGGAGTTTGGGTTTAACATGGTGGCGAGCGATATGATCTCGCTAGATCGGAGCGTCAATGACTTGCGTCAGGAAGAGTAAGCAAACCTTTTGTGTTCTCTCGGTTCTGTGTTGGTGGGATTCGGTCATTTGCTTTCCATATAGCTGAATTGATGCCTAAAATATTATTTATTAGGCCACTCAAGGCTTCTTGTGCTGAAGGCATGACTGTTGTACTATACCACGTTTCCACATATTCTTCTCAATGCTGTTGCAATGATTCCTTCCATGAATACTTAAGCTGGAGTGATTTATCTCTGAAGTAATCTGTTTCAGTGCCACATGCTTGTATTTCCGTGTTCTGTGTCTAGCCATAGTCTTCTCTGTCATAGCTTTTCTTAGTCCTTAACTTCTTAAGATTTGTCTTCAAGAAGGAAGGATTATCTTTATTAGATATCCCTCTGCTAGTTTTTTTATTCAGTTTTGATTTACCCCAATGCCTTTAAAATGGAGCATAAATAGAGAACAGAAAGAAATACTGTTCTCTTTAAAACACTGCTTATTTACCTGCAGTAACAGAAGTATGGATCTGCAGTAGTGATGGTTGGAATAGTCTTCCAACAGTTTCTCACAGCATTTGCCCTAAAGAGGAAAGCAGTCTTAGAAAAAACATTTATGTACTTGCTGAAAAGGTGTCTAATTTGTTGTGGGCAAAATCTGGAAAGTTACTAACATTTGCTTAAGAGTTACTAACAGGTTTACATAGTATATTCTGACTTTTGATATATGTTGAAGGCAATTTTGCTCTCAAGTTAATCTGCATTTAGTATAATTTTCCTTGTTAAATATCAGTTAGGGATGGGTTTCTGAGCAAACTGATTTAATTGCAGGGTATTTTTTAGTCTGTTTTTTGGTTGGGGTTTCGTGGGCAGTGTATGAAGTTAGATATGATGTTAAGTACTTTGCAGTTTTCACTTCCCCCTCATCCCCAGCAATGGGGATTGCTGATCCCTGGACTGGGTACCGATCCCTGGGCTCTATGTTTCCAGCTGTGGTAAATAATCTGTTGGTGGTTCATTGACTGGTTACTGGGGCTCTGCTCTGGCCTTTATGGTGGGTTTTCTTTTCATTTTGCAAGGTAGGAGAGAACTGGCCAGCTGTGGGTCTGAGTCATACCCATGCATGTGCAGCTGCTTGAGTTTGCTATGTGGTGTGCTCTCCCTGAAAGCAAATGAAGCGCATGAGCACAGAATTTCACTTTACTTTGTGCTGTATTCCTCAGGTGACTGACTAAAGGTTTCCACTTCCTGGCAGTCAGAGGAGAGGACCATGCCTGTCTGCTGTTGGTGGCAAGGAAGTGCCAGCTGTCCTGGGGGCTCACTTTGCTTTTCTTTCTTTGCTGTGCTCACAAGTTGGTCCTTCATACTAAAGAGATTTTTCTGAAAGGGAAGGAATGTTCTGGGTAACCTGTGTAAGTCAGCATTTTCTTTTTGGGAGGTTTTTCCTTGGACACTGCTGCCTCTGCTGAAACATTTCTTCCCTCTGTAAGGACAGCAAGTCAGAGGTGGCAACATGACACATGCAGGTGGGACTGGGCTGCCTCTGCCCAGGTGAGTTCTGGCAGCAGAGTTCTGGCAGTACTCCTTCCCTTTCATTTTTAGGTGAAGGACATCAGACAACCTGTGGTATCTCTCAAATAGTTCCACACCTTTAGGTTCCTGAAGTATTTTTGATGTGATCTCAAAATTTGTCTTCTGTTCTGAAGGACATTAATAAATAGATATCCCCAAAAATTATTAAATACTTTGAGGAAGAGGGGGACAGCCATGAAAAGATGAATTTTAAAAACTGTTTCCTTCAAGCACAGTTGCAGATAAGCCTTTGTGAGGTGAAAGCCACCAGCTTGAATCAGTTAGGTTTTAGTATTTAATGTTTTAAGCAAGCAAACAAAACAGCATAAAACACAACGTGAACAAAAGGTATTTTTCAGACAACATTATATTCCTTACTTTATGTATTGAATACTTGGGATGCTTGCAATTGCCTAAGTAGGTTGAAGGTTTATAGCTTCTACGTGTCTCCTGGGAACAGAAGAGGGGGGAAGCAGTGTGAGATTGGCTGATACTGCTTTGTGCTTTCAGGCTCCCACATGCTCACTTTCCTGCTCTCCCCAATACCTGAGAGAAATGCAGCAAAAGGTGGCAGATTACCTATTGGATGCACCATTTATTTTCCTCCCACTGATCTATTTAAAAAGACATTTGTGGCTGGTAAGGCCACTCAACATTCATTTGAATCCTTCCAAAGAACAATATAGTATTTTTTTTGTTGTTGCTGTTAATAGTAAGTTGGCATTGCTAATTGAGGAAGATCTTTCTGGTAAAGACTGAATTATTGGTTCATAGATTGGTAGAGCTCCCTTCAGCTCCCTCTTTCTTCAAGCATCAGAATTTTGAAGCGTTACCCAGTGCAGTCAGGTTTGTTCAGTGAAGTATGCCAAATGCTTTCCCAGGCTGTGCTAGCAAGAGTGAAATAGTGCTGCAAGAACTGTCTCTCTCTGCTTAAAAGCCATATAGCCTCAGGGCTTGTCCCTGCTGGAGGGAGAAGAGGAAAGAAATGCCAGTAAAGGGAGATTCAATTCTGCTATGCTTGAATTTGACTTTGTAGTCTGACATGTTGCCAGGATGATTTGCCAGCTGCCTTTATTGATTCCGTAGGAACTTTGCTGGAGATTCTGGGCAGTCTCAGCTGCTGTAAAAAGCCTTAATTCTTGCTGTATCCCGTAGGGAGGAATGACACTGGATGGTGTGTTCAAGTTTTTTGTCAGGTACATCAGACTATTTCCATTTTGCCAGTAACACATACTCTTGGCTTATGGATTTTAATATATTTCAGTGTTGATGCCCAGCACTTGTGTTGACATACAGCATGTCATAAGTTTGGTAAAAAAATCAAGAATGTATGGGGATATGTAAAAGTCAATGTACAAAATTTAGAAGATGGCTCATCTCTCTGCAGTCTTTCAGTACTCTGCAAGGGGGCCAGGGTGAACATAAACTAGATTAGTAGAGAAGTACCTGTTTTCCACATTATTTCTAGCAGCAAAGAAGTAGAGCAGGCTTAGCAGGCCCTGTCTAAACTTCTGTACAGTAACTGGAAGAAACTTTTTTTCTTTAAACTTGGTGATTTTTACCTTTTTTGGATCTATTTTAATCATCCTGATAGGTGGCAGACCTGCAATGAAATAATTGTTAGCTTTTGGGAAGAAGGATATTAATTTAATTGCTCCCTGCTTTTTGTGTTCAGGAGTCTGCACAGAGGTAGAGCTGAAGTAAAACTAGAGTGATAAATTTTCTGGATTATTTTGGATCCAAGATAAATACACTGTGCTAAGGAAATGAAAAGGGACCTAGGTTTGAGGGTGAATACTGTCAGGTAACAAGGTGTGTCCTCTCAAAAAAAACCCCCAATAGATAACTGTGGAGCATTGCTGCTAGGAATAACAAGAATCAAGTTGTTTAACCAGTATAGTGCTCCACTTGATCAGAGTATTTTAAAATAAAATTTACTTTTAAAAATTCATCTGTACTGGGTCTGACTGGTGATTGTTTCTCTTGACAACTTTAGCTCTGGCCAAAAACATATGCTGGTGAGAAAACATACAAGAATGGATAAGCGTCATTCCTGGCAACCAGTGCACTGGGGCACTGGAGCCAAAAATTGCAACAGGGTTGTCATGCTTCAGAGACCTCTTTCTGTGCACAGACTTGTCTTTTGAATGCATTTATAGTCTTGAAATTAATGACATCCTGAGTCAGTGACTGCAGAATGTGGTGCTTGTTTTAACCTCTTCTCCCAGATACAGATACTGTTATGTGCCTCTGTGACTCTGCTGCCCTGTGATATGGGACTATCAGAGATAGCTCCATGAAGTTCCTAGATAAATGTTTCATGTTCCATCATTATTATTCCTGCTATTTCATTTCCTTTTTTGTTAACTCTGAGCTAAAATTCTGACAGACCTATCCACGTCTGAGTCCAAGATTTTTTAAACTTTTTTTTCCCCAGTGGTAATGCAGAGTTTAGGATCTGTCACTGAGTCTGTGCACTGAGTGGTCTAACCCTCCATATGCAATCATTCCCACTTGCACTGAGCTCTCCTGCTGGCTCATTTCCTTGATAGCATTATTGAATTATTCTGCAGCTGTTGATAGTCACTTTCATTGCAACTTACCAAGACCTTTTCTATTGTTCAGCAGTGACCTGGAAGAAGAGGTGGGCTGCTTAGCTCCCAGCACAGTTATGCTGCTAAAGTCACAAACTTGCTTACAATTTGGAATTAATAGACTTCAGCCGTTACTAGCCTAAGAGATCTGCCGTAGTTTGATGAAGAACTGTACCTGTAAAGAAAACAACCTCATCAAATGCTTTGGAAATTCAGTTACTGTATTAATAGCCTCACTCATGTCCACAAAATTTTTGATTCCTTCGAAAGATGGTAATATTTTTATGTGGCCTGGCTTTTTTTCCACAAAAGCTGTGTCTACGGTTTACTAATTTTGTTATTTATTACTAGCTTCTATTCAGCACGGAAGTCAGACTTAGTGGTCTGCAATTCTTTAGAACCATTTGATAAAAATTGGTGTTGTGTGTTCCTCTGTTTACGACTAAAGTCAGCAGTGCAGTACAAGAGTTTGTTAATTCATGTTGCATTGTTTAGGAAATACTGGGTTTATTTTAAAAAAAGGCAGTTAAGCTATTCATGGCAGAAAATTCCAGTAGAAGCTATCGTGCAGGTTATCTGAAGATAGGACTATTTAATAAGAAGTATCACTGTGTACTTGCCCTTTGTTTTATTCTCTTCTCAGTGTATCTGGCGTTGGGCACTGCTGAGAGTTCAATGGAAATACTTAATTTAGATTTCCTGCTTCTGAAGTGGTCTCTTTTCATTTTGGTCATGTATCAGCCCACAGACTTTCTGGCAGGCATCCTACTTCTGGTGTTTGAAAAAAATAGTTCAATAGCAGCTTTCATACCAGTAAGCTATTTCTCCAACTTGGGTTTTGGGGGGTTTGGTGGTTTTTTTGGTTTTTTTTTACTCTACCTCTTTATTTACATGCACTTAGCTTGAATTAAGACTCATTTCTGTTTCTCTTGTTTGGACGCCATCCTGTGTATTTAAAGAATGTATGTCTTACTGCTAACAGCATCTGGTTTTTAATCATGGTGTCTTTCCCTTCTTCACAGTTCCTCTTTTCAAGAGGAGGTGTCTCCTGCCTGTGTCTTCTGTCCTGTCAGGTGCTCTGATTCTTCCATACACGTCACATTCTTCCACACACAGGTGCTGAGTCTTTCCTGGACATTCAATACTTCTGTGTGGTGCTATTGATGGCTTCCCCTTGTCCTTATGCTAAACAATCCCTGGCACATCTAGACCCTAGTAAACTGGCTCAGATTTATTCTAGCAGAAAGCAGTCCTTCGTGGACTAAAGTTAACTAAAGTTAATCAGTTCCAAAAATTTCACCCGGTGCTAATGAAGTCAAGGTCATCCTTTCCTGGATCCTGCTTCTTGAAGGTGGGCAAGAATTTGTTTTGGTCAGTCCGAAGGAACCACTTGTGAGCACCAGGACCTTGTAAATATGGTAAAGCATCATCTCACAATGACATCACAAACTTCTTCCATACCCTCTGGTGCCATCCATCCAGTCCCATGGATTTGTGCTGTGTTTATCCCATTTGCTGTGATATGTCCAGGCAAGTGGTCCCTGACTCACATCTGTGGTGGGTATTCTTCCTCTTCTGCAGGCTGCCCCTAGGCTCAGGGACTTGGGAGGTGTGGCAGCAAACCTTGCAAGTAAACAGTCAAGGAAATCAGATATTGACTGTCTCGGTCTTTTATGTGTCCTTTGACACAAAATTTTATCTCTTTTACAGTTGAACTCATGTTTTCTTTAGTCTTTCTTTAGCCTACAAGCTCTTCTCATTGCCCTTTCCGTCTTATGGATTTCAGCTGTACAAAGCTTTGCCTTTAATGCTCTCTCCATGGGCTCAGGCAATATTTCTGTATTCCTTCTAGGTAGCCAGTCCATGCCTCTACCTTCCCTAGTCTACCTTTTGGAGTTCTTGGTGCAGCCAGGAGGGTTTTCTGCCACGCCTGTTGGACTTCCTGCATGTGGGAATGGATGGCTCCTGTGTTTTGGGGAGGTTATCCTCAAAGATGCCACTCCTGGGCCCTTCTTGACAAAGTTGTAGCACCCAAAATCGTAACTTTCTTATGGCAGATATAAGGAGACATGTAAATAATGCATGGAAGAATCAAAAGGGGAGAGAAAGCTGCGTGATGGACAAAACCACTGATGATCACAGATGTGGAGCTCTGAGAAGAGGCTGTTTAGTGTATGGCTCACAGGAGCTACACCTGGTTACACAAGACCAAAGCAGTGCAAGATGTTCCAAGGAATCTGTATTCAGTATTTCTAAAAAATACTTATCTAGGATGCATTAGTTGCAGTATCCTCTTTTTATACTTCTAGCTCAAAAGCACTATGACTCAATGTAGGTTTTCCTTTTTGAAGTCCACTTTCACAGTAGAACACTCCAGTCCACACCTGCCATTTCCATTCCTGTATTTTGCTGGGTTGGAGACATACTTACTGCACTTTTGAAGTCAAGAGGCATTTTCTTACGGTGTATTTTGAGTGATGCACTGTGAAACTCCCTGTTTCTCCTCTTAACAAACTTGCACTACTGTAGAGCCCTTAAGCCAGGGATGTTTGTAGCGCTGATCAGATTTCATGGCAGGGTAATTAACTGTGCTAGCTGAAAGAAAGGATTAGAGCTCAACATGCTTTGCTCAGGCTTGATATGCTGTTGTTATCCAACCCATGGAAGGCTTGATTACAAATTATTCTTACTGACCCAGAAGGTTTTAATCTTATGACTTTATTTGAGCTAGATTTTTTTTTTTTTTGACAGCTTCCCTTGACAAGTGTTGAAGGAATTTTATCTGGAATAGTTTGACTGGGAGAGGAAACATCATTAATGTTTATGGCATGAGACAAATTAATCTCGTTCTGGATATTTTTTTTCAATATGACAATAAATAGCTGCTGTCTACTCATCAGCATGAGCTAGAATTTCAGCTGCATCACCCACACACATCTGTCAGTATGATTGTGGCAGAATAAATATTTTTAAGTGTTTTTTCCTTCTGTGAATTATCCAGTTTGAGTTTTCCTTTATAAGGACATTGTTGCTGTTACAGGGCATAGTCCCTGGGCCATACAAATTTGTACTTGAATAATTGGATCTGTTGCCACAGGTCACCTTTGACTTCAAACAGAACAACTGGCAATGAGCTTTTGTTGAAAAACCTGAATAGATAACTCTCCATTGCTTGAGTACAATGTTGTGTGCATACAGAAAGGTATTTTTGGACAACTATTTTTGCAGCTCATTTTATAAAGCAAAAGGGAATGAGAATTGGCTTGTTTTTTAAAATGGCACATGTAGTTTTGAAGGGTGTTTGTTTTATTTTTCAATTATTTTTAGCATAAGAAAAGGAGGGAATTCTTGCCAAAAATAGACTTCTAACTTCAGTAAGAATGCATACATGCAGAGCTGTGTGATAGTAAGGCAGAGCTGTTAGTAAAGGTATTTTTTCTAACATAATTTGATAGTGCCAACTTGGACCCTTTATATAGTCCAAAATATTGAATTGTGTAGAAAATTGTTAGTACTAGATTGGAGTAAAAAAAACCCCAAAATCTTTATCTGTAACTAGTTACTCAGTATGAAATAAGGCAGATGAGTCTTAGCTCCTCATTAGAAATGGACAGTCTTACTACTCTGGGCAAATAACATGAATTTAATATGTTCTCTTACGGTAAGTAGTTACTTGTCCAGTCAACCTTGTTGTAGCTAGGAAGATTGAATACAAAGGCTCTGGAGTGGAGCCTGCTTTCTTCAAGAATGTGATTAGTTCCTTAATTATAGCACTTTACAAATTACATATTTGATACTGTTACAAGAAAAAGGATTTCAGTAATTACTTTTGGTATCTATATCATTGGAAACGAAGCATTAGGGACTTGGTTTAATTTCACATGGTACCCTGGGAAAATCTTTTATTCCAATGCCACATAATACACTGGAACTGTTCTGTAACAAAGAAAACCAGTTCTATAATGTGCACATAAATTTTTGTGCACCTCGGTGAGAGCTGGAGTCGAGAATCAGGTGAATTATAGTGGTCACACTAAATCAGGAAGGCTAGCTTTCCACTGCAGGTTATCAGCTGCCTTACTGCTGGCAAGACTCCTGAAGGGAGAAAAAAAATGGTGTTTAAATTGTAATTAGGCATGTATTGTGAGAGCATCTCATGTGGTCAGGAAAGGTTTAAATTCCAGGTATTCACCTTAAAGCAGAACCCAGCATTTTCTGTTAACATTTCAGGTCCCAGTAATGAAAACTACAGAGAAAATGGATCCTTTGTCTCTTTAGTGTTGGCTGCTAGCATTTGAAATGTTAAGTTTTGAGGGAGAAATAATTCACCCGAAGAGTACAAAGAGGTTGACAGAGGCCCCAGGTGTGTTATCTGTAGTTGGATTTACTTACCTCTCTGTGTGTGCATCTGAAATAAGATGACCAAGCTCTGAGCATGACCTCTTACTCAACAAAAACATATATATAGCACAGCACCTGGAGTATATTTAAATTCTGAGTTAAACCTTGACTTCAGTGGAAGGGCAGAGGAGAGGGGAGCGATTTCCTGCAGCTGTTTGTGTAACCCTGCAGGTGCCAACCTGTAGCACAGAAATTCTGGGGCACATGGAGGAATCATTTTGTCAAATGAGTTGTAACCTGAATGTGAAACTAAAAAATGAAATGCACTCCTTATGCTCTGTCTTGTTCCTGTTAACCAGACTGTACTGTGCTAGAGCATTCAAATAAATATGCATGGTACAAGTTGTAATGCAGTCCAGATGAGCATGGGTAGGAACTTCAGGGGTCAATATCTGATGAGCAAGGCATGGTGGAAATACAGTATTTCTGTGAGACTGAGCTCACTGCCTCAAGTTCCATCCTAGCTGTTTATTACATTGGGGAAAGCATGTAAAACTTTGATAATCCCAGAATTAAACACAGCCTCCCTGCAATACCCACAGTGTGTCACCAGAGTGCAGAAGGCCTCGAGAGCTGTGAGGTCTTCTTCATTTTAAACCAAAACAGGCAAGCAGAAGGCTTTTGCTCCATCTCTTTCTATGGGTATTTCCCCTTCCCTAAGGAAAAGATTTTATTTTAGCCACCTAGATACCCCAGCTTTCCTGCCCTGTGCTGTTTATTGCTTCAGTTTTTCAATGCTGGATAAGTGATAGTATGGGCAAGATTCTTATGATTAGAAGAATTGCAAAGGTGATTCCTTTCATTCTCTTGCTATCCCTGATGTTGGGTTTCTGTGCAAACCTTGCCCTGGATTTGGATCTTGATGCTTTCAGAGGTACAGCTGATACAGCTTTTGATTCCAAGGGCACTAATAGTAAAATGTAGTCACATAGCCTCACATGTTACTTCAGGAATGGAAATGGGCAAAGCTCGTAGCTGTTTTAAAAATAGAAAATTCTATTTCAGCATAGGTTTAAGCTGTTGGTAGTGTGTAATAGAGGTTTTGCTGCTGTCTGCTGAAGGGAAAAAAATTATTCAGCTGATCAATCTGTCCTTCTTGCATTGTTTGTTTGCTTCTTTTCCAGAAGCCCTGTTTTGTAAGTCCACTGATATAATCTCATTTTGATGTTGCTGATGCACAAAAATGCCCCACAAGGCTTCATAGGTAACAAATCCAGTATTAGCATTAGATTTACTTAGTTGTATCCTAACAAAGAAATTCTGTGATCTGTTTCTGTCTATCCTGTCTGCTCTAGACTTAGGCAATGATCCCTCTGACTTGCAGGTGTTAAGCAGCCAGTCTCAGCTATGACCTTGGTGATGTCAATCATACAGATGAGCAAACAGTTGAAGGTGTTTTGTGAAAAAAAAATCCCATCCATCTTCCTAGGGGTTAGGTTCAGTTCACTGCAGTAGTCATAATAAGTTGGGGATTTAAAATAGCAAGGAGCCCTGAATTCAGTATTAAAAGCATGTAAATATCATGCTGTCAGCTGGATGCCTGTCTCCTTGTAAGATAAGAACGGGACTTACTAGAAAAGGAAACTGAAAATGAAAGCAGATCTCCTAACTTATTTTTGGGATTTGCTTGTGCCGGACTCTTTTGAAGAGTTGAGAAAAATGCACGTTCTATAAAGCACTTATAGTAGGTGATAATACAACTGTGAATTTCGTACCTCTGTAAACCTGAAATAAAATTTAAAATACAATTTTAAATTATGAACAGTTCTATATTAGTGGAGAGGAGAAATTCCATTTTTTAATGTTGGTTATGATTTCAGGATAAATTACAAATGGAGACCTTCAGCTTGTACTGATCAAGTCCTTCATCTTGCAACAGCTGATTAGCTTCTCAGGAGCTTCTTGGCTACTGGAGTGAATACAGGAGTGTGATGGCAGCTGCCTGCCTGCCCTCTTGGAAGAATCTGTGCTGGTACATTTTGCTCTTAGCACACAAGTACAGTGCTTTAAAGTCCAGAGGTACTGATGAGTCCTTGGTACCTGCAGGTGCAAGTTACAGAGCTGACACGAGGAAAATAGTATCAGGATGGAGACTCATGATACACAGTCATGATACTCTTACTTCTGAAGTTTAGGTGCTGATATGCTGGCACAGACAGGGGTTCAGCATGGCAGGAGAAACACTTCTGTTGGCTCAAAATCTTAAATTGCCCTCTAAGTATCTATCTGATGGGGCTCACCCTTCAATTGCTGTCAAGATGCTCTCCTTTTTCAGCTGTTGCATTTTTGTTAGTGGTTAGATTACTCTTCCAGGTAAAGCAGACTCCACCTCTGGCTTTTTTTAAGCCTGAGGAAATTTGAGTCTATATCTGCATCTTCAGTGCTAACAGGGAGCCTGTATGGCCATCCCAGCCTTGGACCACGTACCCACAATCACTACTGTGGAGCCCCAGGACATCCTAAGAGCAAGCCAGTGAGTAGAGTACAAAGCTGTAAGAGCAGAAATTTCCTCAAGCCAAGGAGCACTGCAGCCCAGATGCTCAGCTTCTTGTGCAGAGGGTCTCCTGTGAAGGCACTCCTCTCTGCCCTGGCTGGTGCAGTTTGTGACTGAGGGATAAGGGACCTTGGTGTGGCACAGGCTCCAGCAGAGCTGTTCCCTCCAGGGCTGGAGAGGGAGTAGAACTAATTCACATCCTAAGTATGCTGGCTAATAGACAGAAAAAACATTACTCACCGTGTCTCAATTAGATCACAGCTGTGCCTTCTGAAGGGCTCTCTCTCCTGCTTCAGTGGTGAGTCAGTCCTGTTTTTCCCCAGCAGTGCCAGCGCTGATTGCGGAATGGAAACTTTTTATTCGTGGACTGATCTGAAGGTGTTGTTTCCTTTCACCCATGAGTTCCCCAAGGAAAGGGCACACAAACAGAGCAGCTCTTCCCTGCAGCACTGCCCAGGGAAGCCCTTTGTACATCTGTGCATGCTTGTTCCTCTTTCCCCATGCAGTAACTCTTTACAGGGCTCAGGAAAGGTGATGTGAAGTGTCTAGAGGCTAGCCTGGCTTAAGGATGCTGCCTTGTCATTCCTGCATATCTGCTGCAATGTGCCATCCTCTCAGCTCCATCAATAAGAATTCACCTTTTTAAAGTGATTTTGTTTACTAATTTGGTTCACAGTGTATTGCCACAGCTGGCCTGCAGGCTATACCTGAAAGGGCACTGTGCTAGTATGTGGGCAGGGGATGAGGCACCCAGGGGATGAAGCTAGAGGTTGAAACATTTAAATCCTCTTTGTCACAGACCCTTCTGTACTTTGAATCTCCTTGTGCCAGTTTTCAATAGCTTGGAGCTTTTGCCTGAACTTTCATATCTACTTTACTCTCTCTTTTAAAAATAAAGAGTGTTCCTGGAAATTCAGGCATATTTATTTCCTTTTTTGGTGCCTAAAATCTGCAGGGGAACCAGTACTGTAAAATCCAGCTTCAAACAGAAGGAAGGTGCATTTATCGTTTGTTGGTATGTGGTTTGCCAACCACTGGATGTCAGTGCTGCTCCACTGAGGAAAGGCTCCACCGAGGAAAGCTTTGCCTGCTTCCTTCCCTGAAGAGATGAAGGAAATTAGGCTATTGGCTTTTGTCACTCAAACACCTCAGCAACATTCACATCTCTTGAAAAAAACAGCCTCAGAGATTAAAACATTTATTAATTGCACATATCTAAAACAACTACTTTATTTCCAACCTCTAATTCTCAATTCCAGATGAGGAACAAGGTTGTGCACAGGAATTACTGCAGTCTGTCAGAGTTTATGGGCTTGGTGAGTCGGTCTGTGGGCTGTCTAATAAGTGAAATAAAGTGTCTGGAAAAAGCTGGAAGCATGATGTTGCAAGAGATATAAATGTAGTGCTTCACTGCTTGCAAATGGCACATTTAGCAACACCTGATTTGAGATTTAAGTTGGCTATGTAGCAAAAACCCTAGACCTCTAGGTTTATGTTTCAAAACTGTATTAAACTTCTGTGGAAGTGGAAGAAATAAGCCATTGAAAGATTTATGTTCTTTTTCAAGGTTTTCTTTGTTTTTGTCCTTGAAGTCAGGGTGAAACATTGTAGTTGTCCCTCTCTTTATTCAGAAATAAGCAACAAAGTTTCCCAGCTAAACCTCAGCAGGTGCAGGTCAGGAGCACAGTGCAAGCTGCCTCAGCTCCTGCCTTCTCCTTTGAGACAAAAGTGCAATTCTGCTGCCTTTTCCATGGAGCTCTTGAATGGCATTCAGCTGCTATGCTGGTTTTTTTTGGAAAGTATAGCACCCTGTTTCCCACCTTTTAACATAACCACGTCACCAAAATTAATACTGAGAATATGTGTGTGGAGCAACACCGTTCTGTAATAAATCTGTTATTAAACATATTCAATCTTCCTTTTACACAGCTTACTTAACACACCTAGGGAGGGTATCCATTTTATCTCTGCAGATGCTAAGGAAGTTGCTGACAGCTTAAATGCTTGTGCTACAAGTGTTAGTACTGCAACCTGTAATCAGCTGGAATCTTTGAGAGGGATCTCTGGAAGGAAGGCATCCATGGCCTGAACCTTTTAAACAGCCAGTCTAGCACTTCTTTATTGGTAACTGTGATTAGCTGCAGCTACTTCAGGCATAAAAACTGAGCTGAGGGATTTGAGTCAGCAGTTTGTACTTTTAGAGATTGTGCTGTTTCAGAGGTTGTTTACAGCACACCTAAGAAACAAAATGCCTTGCTAGATAAAATTTTGTTATAGTCTGTTTTGATTGATTCTGTAATTTTCTTCTTCCACAGAAACAAAATTAATAGCATGTTTCTAGCAATGTTTTATATTTTCTGCGAGGTGAGAAATGCATATTGATGCCTTGAGAAGTGAAATGCATCCTTCACTAGAGAAACTCTTTAGATACCCATGGATCTGTTATGTGAGTTCTTTCCATGTGTAACTGAATGTAGTTTCAGAAACTCCAGTGATCTCTGATGATTAAGGTAATTCTTTTCAAAAGCAGCAATGTTTCTGTGCATTTAAGCTGTTTATTGTATAAAGAGAACTATAACTAGTTGGGTTTGTGCATCTGTATGTTTAGAAATTTTTATTTTTCACTTATAATTTCTTAATACCTGATAGCTATCCTGGAAAAGTCAGAATCTCTCTAGTTGAGACTTTATTTGCTGAAAGATGAAAAAAGGAAGGATTTTTTTCCATTGAAATCAAAAGTGCTATGTCTCTATGTTCAGTGATAGGACTATATTATTAGGATATAATATAGTAATATATTAGGATATATTACTATAGTTGGAAAAGGGGCTAGTGATCAGGTAGGGAAACTTCCAGTTAAGGAAATACTTGGTCTGGTTGTAGGGAGTGAATAGGCTCACTTAGGGCTGCAGTTGGGGAAATGGACATTAAAATTGCAAATTAAATCCATTGTTGATAAATGTGATTTAGAAGTATTGGAAACTGTGGAAGGTATTGGAAGTACTCAAATTGCTTGTTTCTAAATCATCTCTGACCCCTCAGGAAAAAACACCTGAGTCATCAGCACTATTTTTGTTTGGGTTTTTTAATCTCTCTCTTTTCTTGTATTTTTTTATCCCTATGTGTCATATCTTCCAAGGAAGGAGCCCACTGAAAATGGACCAAGGCTGAAGCCTGTGCTTGACAGTCTACTTTTCTTTTTTTATTATTATTTGTATTTGTATCTGTGATGCACTTAAGCTCTATTACCTTTTATATCCTGTCTCTCTTAACTCTTGAGGATAGATGTCAGCGAAGATTTCATTTGCACAGGGATGCTGTTAAGCAGTTCTGTAAAAGACAGTGTGAAAACTAATAAAATCAACTCTTTTTGCAGATGCAAATACTGGCATTATGATGACAACCTGCTCACCTCCAGCGTTGTCATCGTCTTCCACAATGAAGGGTGGTCCACGCTCATGAGGACAGTCCACAGTGTCATCAAGAGAACACCAAGAAAATACTTGGCAGAAATTGTTCTGATTGATGATTTTAGCAACAAAGGTACATTCAGAATATTAACACAGCCCTTATAGAAAAAGATTTTTTTTTTTACTTTCCTGAAATAGTTTTCTTTTGATTTATTACCTGCCATGGTTTGAGTTGACGAATGGGAGAAAAGATTGCTTCTTCACAGTGCTTTGAGGTCTCTACCACAGTTTTGGGGACTATGCAGAAGAAAGCTGGGATAGCTAGTATCTCTTAGCTCTTGTGAAAACAAGTAGTTTGAAGAGTATCAAAGGGGTTAAGCCTGTTAGGAGTTACAGGTTTCTCTACTGCATAAAGGAATGCAGATGTCTCTTTTTTTAACTATGATAAAAACCTACCTAGGCTATCAAATTATTCAGATTAATTTTCAATATCTTTTTAATCTCTAACATCCCTTTTTAATTAAACATCACATTATGCTGCTTATTGTTTCTTAGTGAGGGGAGGAAGCTTTTAAGAATTTGAATATGTTTTCATTTCTGCCTTACTCTTCTGCCAACGTAAGTCCAGAGATTTTCTTTTTCCTTTGTAATTTACATTCTGATCTTGGTTTATTGTCAGGATGCATGTACTTGCACTTGTCTTATAAATGTAAGCATGCATTGTTTTGGGTTTTATCTTTCATGATGGAATTGTCAGCATTAATGCCATACAAGGCTGCATACAGAGAGGAGCTGAAAGTGGTCTCCTAGAGATATAAGCTGATTGAGAAGGGGAAAACAGACTGTTTTTCAACTTCAAACAAATTTCAAAATAGTGCATCAAAGCTGCTCTCTCTGAGCAGCTAAGATTTTGTTGCAGCGTGGTTCTTGAAGAGATATTGACAGAGAAAAAGAGGAGGCACATAAATAAAAATATGATTTTGACTGTGTGGGATGACAGTCTCTTCCAGACAGTGTTGGTGATGGCTGTGAGCAAAGGCAAGTTTGGTCAGTGGCACAGGATACCCTCATCTTTGTTTTCACATGAATTGTGTAGTGGCATAACAAACAGATGACCATTCTGAAACTCTCCTTTTTATTAAATGATCTGGGCTTCTTCCAGTTCCACAGCTGTTTCCTATGGGTGTATTCACTACAAATTTTAAAAATTATCTCATCACATAGCTGAGGTAGCCTTTTTTGAGTATAAACCACTATTAAAAATAGTTATTGTGTGTTATTTTTTGCATAATTCCTGTAGATAGGTAGGTATCATTTTGTTTGTTTTCACAGGAGAGGGCAAGTTACCTGTATTATAAACCTGACTACATTTGGCTTAGTCTAATAAAGATACTGAATGCTAAGTTATAGTCTTCTGTATCCTTTAACAGCTGTTGAGAATTTGGCTTAGATATACACACATGCTATAAACCAAAAATATCTTCTCTCCTAAGGGATGTAATTTTAATAATTCAGTCAGCAGACATATGCTGTGTTTTAGCTTTTCAGCTAGATCATAGCTTTCCTTCAGAGCTGTTCAAGGACTGACTTAGCTGTATAAAGTAAATGTGACACTGATTGTGGCTAGAATACTTACCAGATTTTTTTACTAATGATAGGTCTCAGTATTTGGGTTTCACATGACTTGTAGCTGACTCTGTGCTATGTATATGTAGTTCATGGATTGAATTTGTCTGGCATAGAACTTGTACTATTTTTCCAATATATGACATTTGTTAAACAAAAGCAGTATTTTTAAAGATTTTTTTTTCTTAGTACAGAACTTTTTTGCTTTCTGCTCATAAATGAACGGTTAGCAGACACAGCTAGCCTGCACCTAAGATCCAGCAGACCCTTGACTCTATATTTCTCACACTTCAGTTTCCCAGATAACTTTCTTAAATCAGAAAATTCTATTAAGAAAGCTCAAGGTGCAGTTTTCTCAGGTATGGGTGGCTGGTAAGGCAAGCATGGACTGGAATTACTCTGAACACCTCACTGCAATTGCACTGGTTCACCATAATAATTCTTCAAATTGCTTTAGGCTATTACTTGGTAAATATAATTAACTTAATTTCATTAGTTCAGTTTATGTTCCAGATGAAAAATGGCCAAGTGAGCAGAATCTTGCTCTACTTCTTTCTCCTTAGAGAGAAGAATGAGCTAGTATGGGCTGTAAAGCGTGCCAAGCTACCTGAAGAGTTCTCCAGTTGTTAGGAGAGCTGTAAAATACAAACCCTCTTAATCACAGCAGAGCTGCTGGTAGCTTTTTGCTTTTCCAGCCAGAAGAAAAGTCATGCTGACAGCACAGATACAGGATTTTCTTCTTCCCCACCTGCTTTCAGGCTGCACACTTCATGTCTGCCTTTGCACCCAGCAGACCACCCTGTGCTCTTGGAGCCTGCTGCTGAGTGACATATGCTGGGCTGGGGGGATGTTTGCTCATGCTCAGAGTGGCTGTCCTTATTTCTTAGCTGCCACCCTCTCGAGTGGCATCAAATTAAAATGGGGCACAGCAGTTGCAAACGCTTCTAAAGGCTGGCTCCTAAAAACCTCTGCCTGTCCTTCCTTACGAGAAATCCTGTCTCATCAGAAGGGAGTTACAGCTGCATAGAAGCTTACATGTGTTGTGTCTGACAGGCAGGAACAGTTGCAGTGCTTCTTGGAAAATGGCCTTTTAGTCATAATTCTTGATATAAAGTCGGTAGGGAGCGGTACTTTTGCTGAATGACGCTCTTTCCTTAATCTCTCCTGCAAACAGCAGGGTTTGACTGGGAAGAACTGTGCAGAGATATGTGCTGATTTCTACTCTGGTGCTTTTTTCTTTGTCAGAGCACAAAGAGAAGAGTAACAAGAAGATTGCCAAGCTAATTGAATGATTCTATCTCCATTTTCTATGGAGACCTCTGTATTAATTCATATTAGAGTCCAAGAAATGTTGCAGCGATTTCTACCACAGTGTCAATGAGGCCAGGCTGTTACACATGAGGGGGTTTTTTTCTATTTCCCAGTTTTTCTTCTATTGTCAATAGAAGCAGTTTCTTCTTCTGTGTGAAGGAAACAGCTGTTCTGGAAGGGCAATGAGAAGTCATAAAACTGTATTTTCTAAAGCTTCCTACAATTACATTGTGTGTATAGGTCTCCAGCACTTGTTGTGTATTTGGGCCCCAGCTTGCTTGTTTTCTGGAGCATAGAGGCCATTACCTCAGCTGGAACTGCTTTTGTAGCCTGTGCACTTGTAAAGGGAGGCTGTGAGGTAAAAAATATCAGTGTTCCTAGTAGCATTTAAAGGCTTTGTCTAGCTTTTGTGTTTCTTTCTTGTTCCCTGTGTTTCCAACTGATGCAGCATCCCCTGAGATAACCAAAGGGGAAGTAATGAGCATGGGCAGGCAGCAGTATTTTTATTAACCTGTGTAGTGGTGCTTGCCATGGGGAAACTGAAGCAGTAATCAGTGCCAGTGTTGGAGCTGAGAGCCCACCTTAGCAGTATTACAGCCCAGGGTACTCACAGGCAGGAGGCAGCTGCTCTAGGGAGCACTTCTGATACCATTTCTCTAGTTCTCAGACTGCTAGCCATGAGCTGAGGAGGAAAAAACCTGCTTTCCTCCTCCTCCTCCTCCCCCTTTGTAATCTGCAGTGCCTAAGATCCTTGTGTTTGTAAAAGACACTGATTCATGCTTTAATCATGCACTTAGACATGAGAGAGGAACTCAAACAGGGGAAAGCCAGATTGGTGATTATAATATTTTGAAAGGTAAAATATACATTTTTGAACAAAAACCAGATTGCTGTAAGGCTGTTGACAGATGTCATAAATACACATTCTAGGTGAACAAAATGTAATGCTGGCCAAACAATATTTTTGACTGCAGAAGTATCAGGATTTTCTATACTAGTGTCATGCAGGCTTTGTAGTATGGGAAGGAGGAAAATTTCAGATTTCCTGTGGGAAACAGCACTTGCTGCTAACCCTGGCATGGTTTCAGATAATGGACTGCAAAGTCCTGAGACTTGTACTGCAGAAAAGCTTTACACAATCAATATGACAGGTTTTTACAGCTCCCTGTGAGCCTTACATAGTTGAACATTTGATAAGTAAAACATTTGGCTTCATAGGCAGGAGAGCTGGAAATAACTTCAGGTTTTAAATCTTTAAAACATTCCTGACAGTCCTTCTGTAACACATACTTGGAATTTGCAGCATAAATCATGGTGTGGTATAAAGATTCTCTTAGTACCACTTCAGTATGACCTCAAAACTCTGTTGATTTTATCCTATAAAAATTTATATCACAGCTATCAAATAATATATTCTCTATTTATTACATGGCATGTTCTTTTATACAGCATATGTGATAAAATTGTTCTTTCTCTAGTTTGACATCTGTGTAACCTTGACGTTTTCCTAATGCGCAAGGATTTACAAAAGAAATTTTAAATGTGTGTGGGAAAGGGGAATATATAAAACTTGGTTGAGAAAACTTTTTCTTTTGTAAGGGTGGAGAGGAAGGATAATAAGAGTAGCAAAAGATAGTGATTTCAAAAGATTGTTCTTTGGTAGAACTGCCAAATTTTCAATACTGGAAACTTCATTTCCAAGAAACACCATTTCCTTTTCAACTACATGTAGCTTTTTTTCAAACTATTTTTTCAATATTGCTGACAAGAATGCAAAACATACTGAAACATAAGTTGTGGAAGTCTCCAGACTTCATCATTTTCACTCAGGTTGCAGGAGGTGTTTGTGCTGAAGTAGCCTGATGGCATGTTGCTGCTGAAAAGGACATCCTCCTCTGCATGTCCCCCCAATCCTGTTAGATCAGCACTATGCCTTAGGATTTTAGCCTTTATCTTTTTCAAATCCTGTACTGCTTTAGTGCATAACTCTAAACTCCATATGAAGTGTTAGTTAATTGTCTTCACATTTTGGTCGGGCAAAACAATCCCTCTGTGCCTGAGATTCAAGGGCACCTTTCAGCCTCAGGCCCCAAAAAGTATAAACAGAAGTGAATTGGGGAGGAGCAAACTGGGGGAATATGACTTCATCACCTGAAGCTCTAATTGGGGGATTAACCCCTGATCTGTAAATGGACCAAACTTATATCTGTCTGAAAAACTCCTGACCATCATCCACCTTGGGTGTAGCCTCTCTTGGAGGCTTGGGCTGCCCAAGGTGTGTGTATTGAAGGCCTTCAATAAATACCCACTTTATTCTCTGAGTCTTGCCTAGCCTCTGTTCCAGGCATCAGGCACAGGAATAGTGGCCATCAGCCCCTCAGAGCTGGTGCAGAGCAGTGCATGGATGCCTCAGCCGTAGATTGAGTGACTTATTTTGGTTCCTGACTGAGAGAAACTGAAGCTGTCGGCAATTCTTTTGAGCCTTTGAGTACAAAAATAGATTTTTAACAACACCAGTAGCTAAATCAGCATAGCCACAAACAGCAGGCGCCTGATTACCAGCCTTTCTGCCTTCATGAGTTTTCTCAGCAGAATCATCTGGGCAAAAATGCCAAGCAACAGTAGGATCCTTTTCTCAAACTGTGTAGCAGGAATGTGGTTTCCAGAGAAGTTTGGCCCAGACAAATACAAATCTGCGAATACAATTCTGAAACCATTTAAGCACAGCTCATCTCGATTCTTGTGTGGTTACTCATCCTTTTACTGATGGAAGTCCCTTTGGCTGAAGGTTTGTTGTCTCCTCAGTATGATGCACTTCTGGCCCTCCAATTATTCTCATTAATTTCAAGAGAAGATCATCGTAAGACCTGCACAAGAGGGAACAGGTCTAGATGAAGGAGAGCAATAACTTGAACATGGTGAGATTCTGCCTCAGGTTTCCAGATGATTAATAGACTGACAGAAAATGTTATGAGGGTGAAAGTAAAGGGAAGGGAAGTGTTTAACTGAAAAGTGGTGCCTTCAGCTGTACATGTGACATCATCTGATGAGGAAAGACGGTGTGCTGAAGTGTAGACACCTCTCTGGCTGCTTGGAATACAGATGAAAAGCTGAAAGCCACTCTGTGATATGTAGAAGTGGCTGTGAGTTGTCCAGCCAGCTCCCTGCAGCGTGGCCAACCACTTCAGCTGCCATTTCTTCAGATGTGCCAGACACAAACCTGTGCCATGAGCTCAGTGCTCTTGATCTCCTCAGTTTTGGTGTTTGTGAGTAGTTGAATGAAAGGTTCTTGTAGGTGTCTGAATGTCTGTAGATATTTTTGGCTTATATTAAGAGAATAAAACTCTTTATTATTAAACCTCCCCAAATTTTTTTTCTTTGTTATCTGATAGCCCACTTACAAGAGAGGCTGGATGACTACATAAAGCAGTGGAATGGCCTTGTAAAGGTATTTCGAAATGAGAGGAGAGAAGGTTTGATCCAAGCTAGAAGCATTGGAGCCCAGAAGGCTAAACTTGGACAGGTAGGAGCCAATTCACTCACAAGTCTGTCTTCTTTTTCTTTTTTTGGGGGAAAGGTTGTGGTGGCTTCAACAGACATGTGGAAATTATTGATATTGTTTTAAGAAGAGATTAATTTTACTCATTTAATCTTCATTTTCTTGTTTATAATATGAATGTATCTCAATGTAAGTAAGCTTAATTAAATAACGATGTTGTATACAGAAATATAAGTTCCTTTTTTTTTTTTCTTTCTAAGGTTTTGATTTACCTAGATGCCCATTGTGAGGTGGGAATTAATTGGTATGCACCACTTATAGCTCCTATATCTAAGGACAGGTAATGTTCTCCTGTTACTTCCAGTGTCTGGCCTTTTAGAAAGTAAAAGTCACAGTAATAATCCTCACTTTTCAAACTACAGTCGATATGTTTTATATCTATATCAAATTACAATATTTTCCATATGATGATTATATTATCTCCAAGCATAAAAGATATATAATGAGGAAGGAATATAGTCAGGGAAATTAATCTCCAGGCAGTTTATTTTAATAGGCATACTGAATATTTTGTCTAGTGTAGATTGTATGTAACTCTTGTCTTTTACAATGATCTGAGGCACTGATATTGAAATGTTCTAGCTGAATAAGGGGCATGATTGAACAAAATAACAAAAAAACTGTGGCTTTTGGTAGAGAAAAAGTAGCAATAAATGTTTTGATTTAATGGGAATTTAAAGCCCCTGTGATCTCAAGAGTTTTTAACTTTCTCATCTTTGGTCTTGATGTATGGTCTTATTTGTTTCCTGTGAAGTGCTTTGGAGCATTGTCTGTAGCAGAGTGAGGCCAGGCTGGAGCTGTCTGTGCCACAGCCCCAGGCACTTGCTGGGAGTCTGAGGGGGGAGAGCCTGCACTGTGAGGGGTGGCAGAGGAGAGACATCCCCAGGGCTGTCACTCCTCCCAGCTGTTGAAACGCTGCTGTTGCTGTGTGCTACTGCACTCTTGGCTTGTGTGGTCAGTGGTATGTGTGTTTAGGAAACCATGTACAGGATTAAACTCTTTTTAATCCCATAAAATAGCTCCCTAATCCTAAAAACTATTTGTTAACCTGCCGTGCTACCAGAGTTCTCTTGGAGAATTTGGGTTTGTGTGTTTTAAAGGCTGTAACTCAACCAAGACAGGATACTAGAGAGAAGATGAAAATGCTTGTGTGCTCCCATTGAGTGTGTATTACTGTTTTACACAAGAAAGACTGGTGAGAAGAGGGGCTTTTAGAGGCATCCTCCAGCACTGCCCACAGAGGGGAAGGCTGCAGGATGATGACCAGAGGTGCTGAGACACACAGTGTCAGCAGACAGTGCTTGGCAGCCTCCTTCCATGCCCTGGGACCCAGGCATACCCTGCTGCTGCTTCTGCCTCAAAGAACAGCATGGTCTTAACATATCTCTTCCCCCCCTGCCTTTTCTGTCTCTTGGAGCTTCATTTAAAAAAGTGGAAATGCTCCAGCCTGGGTCACTGGGAAACTCATTTGAAATATGTGGGGACAGAAACCACATAATGTCTTTTCCTTGGTGAATATTGTGTGTGATAGATCACAATGAGGAGAGTATTACAAATCAAACAGGAAGAATTCTACTGAAAACTGCTTCTAGGAGAGCACCAGTAATGGTTTTTTATTCTTAGAACTTGGTGGGTTTTCAGGGCATTTGAATGGGACAGTGTAATGAAAATCTGTGTTAACACTAGTAAAAGCTAAGTGTTTATCATACTTGTTGACAGCTGAGATCTGATATGAATAGAAATTACAGGAAATGACAGTGCTGTGAGAACCCTGGCTCCATGGGGGCTCCTCTGTTGCCTCCAGCAGTGCTTTATTAGAAGACTGGTATCAAGAAGTCCGTGTCAAGGAAAATGTACTGATAAACCAGTTGATATATTAGCATCTCAGACCTAACTTTTCTGTTTTCAGAACATCTTAAAACAATGTAAAGACCATCTATTTTTTCTTCTAACAGGGCTTCATTTTTTTAATAGTTGTGTTTACAAGTGACTTTATATACAGTGCTCTATAAACTTAATTAATGGTGTAAATTTCAGATTAGACAGATTACTCTTCTGAAATTGTATTTTGCTCTTTCTTTCCCTTCTACAAATGTTTCAGAACTACATGTACTGTACCTCTAATAGATTACATAGATGGGAATGATTATTCCATTGAGCCACAACAAGGTGGGGATGAAGATGGTTTTGCCAGAGGGGCCTGGGACTGGAGTTTGCTATGGAAACGCATTCCGTTAAGCCACAAGGAAAAGTCCAAACGAAAGCATAAAACTGAGCCCTATCGGTAAAGAGAGCTGTTTATGTACTGTGAATCTTACGGAATGATTGTCTAAACCCTGTCGTTTTTCCCTCCCCCCTCTCTCCCCACGGACCTGGGCGGGCTCACGCGTGCCTGCCCTGCCGTACCCGCGCCCGCCCGCCCGGCCGCCCGCAGAACCACATGCACGGTGCCGCTTATAGATGTCATAGATGGCAACTCTTTTAAGATTGTGCCGCAAGGGGGTGGTGACGAAGATGGGTTTGCTAGAGGAGCGTGGGATTGGAGTATGCTATGGAAGAGGGTTCCCTTGACCAAGAGAGAGAAGGAAAGCAGAAAGACAAAAACTGAACCGTATCGGTAATCACTAAATCACTTACCCGTTCCTTTTTTCTTTCTGAAGTCGATATTGATCCACTAGAACTTGCATGTACTTCTAGCCTGAGCACCTTCACGTTTCTAACCACACTAGCTGCTTTGTTTTGCCACAACTGACTATTTGCTCAAAATATCTTTTGCTACCTCGTGTTGCCTCTCCGTTCCTGCTCTTGTGTGGTTGATAGGGTGCACATCAGAATTTCTGGGTTCTGTTTGGCAAAATAAAATATTGTATAATTGTATATTTCCCTATGTGGCCAGGGAAAACTTTAATTAGCTCTGATTTTTTTTTTTCCAAGTACTGTTGGAAACAACAGTGCTTGTTTAACCATTTGGTTTGAAATAATGAGCATGCTGGAAGTATTTCTGATAGATGGTGATGCATAAAATCTGCAGCCTGCTGCCATGGCCTAATGCATGCATACAGCTGGAGGATTATGCATGTGTATCAAAAAAAAGTCTCTTTTGTCATATATCTGCCACTTGCTTCACAATGGATCACATCTGACAAAGAAGCATACTGTTTGAGGATCTTGGCTAGATATTTCCTAAGAATTTTAATATAATACACATAACAATAAAAAAAAAAGAAGGAAGAAAGATAAAAACAGCGCCTTTTATTGTGGGAAAACTCTGATAATTTTAATGGAATTTCTGCCTTTTTATTATGCTTTGTAGTGGGGTATGTTTCCTTCCCAGAAAACAAAAACTGCCTAGAAACCCTAGCTTAGAAGCTATGGTTTCTGGATGGCTTTTCAATACTGGGAGGCTGTGGTTCTGCTGGTTTTTTATTACTTTCCCCTTCACACTTAACTAATCGTGTTACTACATTTGAAAGCAATCTTCACATCTTCAGAATCTAATGTCTTCTCTTGCTTCTATATATGATTTAAACATAGTAAGAACTGATGTTGGTACTTCCCTATTCCCCACCCATGATTGTGCTTTGCTAAAATGGCAACACATGCAAGGAAGTTATGAAGCTTTGATCTGTTTTGTATAGTTTAAATAATGCCATTTTCTGATGAGGCTGTCCACATTGGAACTTTAATATTCACGTAGCGGGGGATAAACTATTTCAAACATTGCTGTAGTGTTCTGTGTTTACCATCCAAACAGGTCTTAAAATCGTTTAAACTGTTCCCAGAAACACAGAACACATGTTCTCAGAATGTTTTAAAAGATGACTTTATTTTTAATAATACCTTCAGATTTACAATGTTTCCTTTAAAAAGAGACATGCCCTGCATCTGTTTGTCTCTAGGCTGTGTGCATTTTCTTGCAGCAATACCAAGGCAAGTAACACCAAGTAATAGTCTTGCTGAAACCATAGCCAGGATTGCTTGGCTTAAAAAGAAAACAAAAAGATCCTCAACAGCTTAAAGCACCGAGGCAACGTTTTTGTAACGTGAGAATTGCCCCAGGACTGAATCCTTCTTTCAGTAACAGCGCTTACCTCTTTGTATCCTGTGAAGTAAACTGCTGAGCTTATGTGGCTTTTACTGTGTTCTTTAACACACTTGGCAGCATCTTGGAGGCCAAGCCTGAAACTGCAGTATCTGAGGCTTCTACACTTGCCAAGTCTTTACGGTGCTGAGGAAAACCAAAAGTGCAGAAAAAGCTGCGGTGCTGTGCTATGCAAAGTGCTTTCCCCTGCTGTGTCTTCTGGCTGCTTCAGGATGCAAAAGCAGTGTTGGAGGAAAATACTGCAGGCAGCAAGTAGAAAGGGACATGTAGCAGTACTTTGGCATGTGATCACCTAACCTGGACAGCAACTAAACTGATAATTAATTATGCTGAGAGTCAGCACACACACCCAAGCAAAGCAAAACAAGGAATTAATTCACTGCTTCCCATGGAGAGGGAGGTGTTCTCCCAGAGAGCAGGGCCCCATCACGTGCAACGGTGACTTGGGAAGACAAACACCATCACTCCAAACATTCCCTTTCTTCCTCCAATTTTCATATACTGAGCATGATGCCACATGGTCTGGAATATCCCTGTGCTCTGTTTGGGTCACTTGTCCTGGCTGTGTCCCCTCCCAAGCACCCCCAGTCTCCTCCCCAGCGTGGCAGACTGAAAAGCAGAAAAGGCCTTGGCTCTGTGCAACCCCTGCTCAGCAATGACAAAAACATCTCCCCATTATCAGCCCTGTGTTCAGCACAAACCCAAAACACAGCCCATGCCAGCCACTGGGAAGAGAATTAACTCCACCTCAGCCAAAACCAGCTCAAGCTGTAATCCAGACCACAGCATCTTTTTGACACATTAAAATTTGATAACTGAATCATGGCGTATGGGAAGGGATTTACAAAGTCATGGAAAGGAAAAAGGTAACAGCAAAAAGACTAAACCAAAACAGAAACCTTCTACTACTTTATCTAGGCCCTCTTCAGAATTTCACTGAGTATAACATAAAGTGTCTCTTAACAGGACAAAAAGAGCTGGAAGATCAGAAAGCTGGAAAAACTCTGTTACTTGCTTAATAGACAATGTGTTTCAATGTGGCAGCTCTTCAGAACATAAACCTGTTTGCAGTTTCACATTATCTCAAAAACTAGAAAAAATTTTGAGAGAAACATCTCATCACACTGATTCTCATCTTGTTTTTTATTTTAATAGAAGGATGATGTCTGGCTGAATGGAAAATTCAGACCAAGATTTTCTATCATCAAATTCATTAATTAAACAAATTACTTGTAGAAGAAAACCCACAACATAATAAAAAACTGTGACCTCACTAAAAATTATATAGATGCCACTTCAGAAAATTGCTGCGTGCTGATGACAAAGCTTTATGATTTTTCAGTGTATTGCCATTTACCTGATCTTTACTACCTGTTAGCTGAATTGCTTTCCTCCCTAAAGCTTTCTCTGAGTGCTGTTGTATCCCTTTGGCAGAAGGAGTTACACTGTCTTCCTCTTCGCAGGTCCCCTGCAATGGCCGGTGGATTGTTTGCCATTGAACGTGATTTCTTCTTTGAGCTGGGTCTCTATGATCCAGGGCTTCAAATCTGGGGTGGTGAAAATTTTGAAATTTCTTACAAGGTAACACCAATATTTGAAAACTAATTCAATTAAATAGATTTTTTTATTTTTCTGTAAATACTTCTGCTTGGAGTTTAGACAGAGCTACCTCTTCCTCTTGAAGCCCAGGTTTTGGCGTGAGGAGATGTGACAGAGGTGTGTCTCCTCAATGTTTCCTCGTGGACTTTGGGACAGAAGTGTTCAGACAGTTGGCTTCGTGCTGAAACCCAAATGATGCGTAATCTAGATTTTGTAAGCAGTTTGGGATTGCGCCCCTAACTGCCCAAATATCCAATATGAAATTGGCACATTTGATGTGAGGAAACTGAATGTTCTCATCATGAGTATAGGAAAATGTTGTTTCTAATGAAAGCAATGATAGAGAACAAGTAGTCCTCATAGTCCTCAGCTTATGCATGTGCACTTGGAAAGTATATAACTGTGGAACAAAAAGTAATCTGCTTCCTCCCTGCCATTTTTGTGAGTGAAAAGTTATTTCATATGCTTTTCAGCATTTCAACACCTTCTTCACAAGAGAAGTGTTAATAATTGAAATACTAACTGCATAATCCATAATCACTGGGAAGGATTTTACTTTCACTCCTAGGCATATGCATGCTCTTCAGTTTGCAGGATGATCGTCATTAGCTTCTTGTAGCTTCAGTATTTGTAAGGACACAAGTGCAGACAGCAGGAATCAGGCCCAGTTAACAGACCAAAGTGAAGATGTCTTATATCCTCAGCAGCAATCTGTGAAATCATAGCTGAATTTTGCAAAAAGTACATTCAGAGCTCCCCTAGTTACTCTTGCTCTGAGTTCTTTACTCTTAATAACTGTGGAAAGCTCTTCATGAGTTGGAGGAAAGCCCTGAGTGCACTTGCTCAGCTGTAAATCCATATGCAAAGGGTATTTATTGAGGGTGTTATGCGCACGGGGTCTTTATCCATGTAATTCTCCATCTTGCTTAGATCAAATCATGACTGAAAGGACTTACAGTAGTTCTGTGACTGAAATGCTCATTATGTAGACACCTCCAAAGTGGTTTCATGTAGATCACAACCAATCTTCAGAAGCACTGAACATTTATCAGCCTTGCATGCTCACTCCTAGATAGCAAATAAAATTAATATCCTTGCATACCTGAGGAGGTTTTTTGATGAAACTTAAGAAAATTAATATCATGATGCAATGAAGAAAGTGAGATACTCTGCCCATCTTTCCTGATACTGGTAAATCATATTCTTAATCTGGAATTCAGACTAATTTGAAACATTCACGAGGTTTGCTTGAATTAGGATTTGTTGCTACAATTAAACTTCTCCGAACTATAAGCAACTAAATTCTGATTTAAGTATATTTTCTTTTCCCCATTAAGGGATTATCCAAAGATATGTGGGAGTGAGGGAATTTCAGAATGTTAATATGTTTTACCTATTTTTTATTTTCAGCTACTATAGTCAAATAAATATCTGTTTCTGCTTGGAGCAATGGGTTACCTAACACATCCTTATCTCCTACTAATCTTTATTAAGAAAAACTTAAATGTGAATGGGCATCTAGCCAAAACCCATCTTAATGATAGCATGTGAATTACTTCAATAAAATCAAAATATCAATAATTCTGTCATAATAAAAATTACCCAGTTCCTGATTTGGGGCACTTGTTCATTACTGTTGTTCTGAAATAGTGATGGAATAAGATGCCCAACTTTTTAAAAAGCTTTTTTAAAAATTGCTTTTGTTGAGTAATTTCCTGGCTGAGTTGAAAGTGTACTTGGTATACCTCTTATTTCAAAGACCTGTTTTGTTTATGCTTACATCTGGAGCAAAAAAATATGTAAATATATGATAGTATAGTAAGAAATGTAAGCTGACATTTCTTCCATTATTTATTATCTATTTGTCTGTCTTAAATTCCTGTGCATATATATTAATAATACCTTTGTTTTATCCTGTAGATCTGGCAGTGTGGGGGAAAGCTGCTGTTTGTTCCCTGTTCTCGTGTTGGACACATCTATCGTCTGCAGGGCTGGCAAGGAAATCCACCCCCTGTGTACGTTGGCTCTTCTCCTACATTAAAGGTACAGTTTTGAAGCACCCTTGAAGCTGGTTTTTGATTTCAGATAAGAACAGTTTTAGATAAATCTGTTTAAATTACCAGGAACAGTTTAGAGAGCACTTCATCCAAAGCGATTTTGTATCTTCAGCTGGGATGAGAGAAATCTTTGTGTTAATCCCACTGTTTTTAAGAGTAGAGAATCCTAGAACCCATTTTCTTGCTCTAAAGCCTTGCCCCACTATCTTTGAGGTACAAAAACACTTCCTATTACTTATCACACCTCCAGCCTTTGCTGCAGTTGCCCAAGTATGTATGAACAACTCTACACACTCCTGGAGATGAAGATCATGGGCTTGAAATCCCCTTTTTTCTTGATAAAGATGATCCTAGGCCAAGTTAGTGAGTTCTGGAATCTAGCATTTCTCAGACTTTTGTGTCTGCATTTGTTAGTTAACAAGCAGCAAATGACACCTGGGAAGATGGTATGCTCTGCTCTACATCATGAGGCTTTGCAGCTCCTCAGGTACACTGCAGGTTGTAGAAGTGTTATTCAAGCCCTGAGATTAAAATTAGACATCAATTCCAGAAAGCAAATGAGCCAACTCTATATCTGAAGAGAGAATTTGAATCACAAAAAACTGGTAATATCAGTTTTCATCTACCAGCAGGAAGAGAGACAGCCTTCCTGTTAAGTTTTTCTATTGCCCAGTTGAGGCTTTCTCTTGGGCTCTGTTCTGGGCATCGGTGAATCCCTCTTCCAAAGACCCAGCTCTTTGTAAATTCCAGTCCCTGAGCAATCTTCCTAGACAAGGAGTACCTGTAGGCTTAAAGAGTATGGCTTGAGCCAACCTAACAGTTAGTTCCAAAGGCAGTGTCCCAGCCTAGCTGAATGGTAAAAAACTAACCTGGCATACACACCCCCACATCCCCAAAAAAAGTCCCATATTAGTAGTGTGACCTGATTAACATTTTGATGAAACAAGGACTAGGACCAGTACAAGGGAGCCCAGGGGGACATATCTGGGATTAGAGACAGAGTAATGGGCAACAAGATAGCAAATGATAGGTCCATTGCTCAGTGCAGGCAAGATGCTGGTTTGCCTTGTCTGAAGTGATAAAAATCATTCAGTCTTCTCAAAAGCTGATCAAAAATATTTATTGTATATCTTAACACCTTACATGAGTCTGCTGGCCTGCTTACTGAATATAAAAAGCACTGCTGAGTGCTTTTAAATATTAAGTTTCTTCTCTGTACAAGGCAGAATGCTTTTTCCCCCCTTCAGGCACTCTCCTGTCCTCACAGTAAATGTCACTTTTTTATAGCTTTGTTCGATTTATGCCAGATGTGGATTAAAGTCACAATAATTTGTGCCTTCAGTCAAATCTTTTAAGACTTTTAACACAGGAAACTAACACTAGAAGAATTGGACAAAGTGAGGCATCTAGAATGTGTGCAGGTTATATAGAGATAGGAGTCATCTAAGAGGATAAGAAAGATGTGAGGGAGAGGCTTGTTGCCGAGTGAGGTATCCAATCTTCCTCCTTCTCCAAGTAGCTGACCCATTTAAGACTGAATTATTTTCCCTGTTAGAGGACCAATGCATATCATTCTCTTCATTAAAAATTGTGGGAGGTGAATAGAAACCATGAATTGCAGGTCTGACAGAAGCAAATGAATGCAACATTTTATTGCACCCATAACTGAAAAGTCTTTATTTTCAAATAAACCATCTCTAATCTTACAAAAAGACTTTGCCCTCTCATTAAGCAGCCCAGTTTAATTTGCTGGCTTTGGTCCTAAACTATCACTTGAAAATAATATTCATATGTCTTGTATATTCTGCTGATAGTGACAGATTGTTAGTGCTATATAATAGTACTATGCTGTCACTTTCTAAGAGGATAAATTCTTAAATTTCTGTTATTAACAAGGAGTTGCTTCTGGCCTGTTTGTGTGTGCTTTGAGGTCACAGCAGTGTCTTTACTCTCCACAGAACTATGTCAGAGTTGTAGAAGTGTGGTGGGATGAGTACAAAGATTACTTCTATGCCAGCCGGCCGGAGACAAAGGCGCTGCCCTATGGAGATATATCTGAGCTGAAGAAATTCCGTGAAGATCACAACTGCAAAAGTTTTAAGTGGTTTATGGAAGAAATAGCATATGATATAACTTCATATTACCCCTTACCACCCAAAAATGTGGACTGGGGAGAGGTAGGTACAGCACATAACACCTATGTGTTTTAGGAGCTTTTTTTAAAAAACTGAATTCAAAAGGAAGCAATTGTGACTTGACATGTGAACAGGCTATTTGATTACTTCTGTACTAAGCTATATGATACTAACCAGAGAGCTATAAAGATGTGACCCAGGAAAAAAATGATATCTACTTTTGCAAGTGTGATTTTTTAATCAGTTCCACAGGTCCTTGAAGGATAATTTATGTCTAGCCCTCTCCAAAGCACTTTTTTCCATAATCAGAATTTAAGTTTTCTCAAAAGGAAAACATTTGAATCCTGCATATAGGAGTGTTGGTGAAGATTAATAGGTGAAAATATCTTTTGTGTGAAGGCCTAGAGAAGAGATCATGAAATCCAGGTGGAGTTCATTCTGCCTGTGTTTGCTAGACTGGGATGTACTCATACATTTACAGCCTCAGCTAGTCCCTTGCCTGCATGTAATAATTTGATATGATTCTGTCACCATCATTTCCAGCATCAGTGTATACAATTATGACTTCACTAAATTAAGAATGTGGTTGCAAATGCAGCACTTCCAAGTGGCTGGCAGAGGAAGCCGGGATATCACAGGTGAATGCAGGACTCCTCACTCACTGAGCTCTGCCTGTCTCGTTCTGGCATTTAGCCCACACCTTGGCAAGCACATACTGCAGGTCTCCTGCCTACTTTCAGATTTTTTTCCCCCTCTGCAATTGTTTGCATCTTTGCCCTGTCTCTCCTATTTATTTCACTTTTACAGACTGTTGAGGGAAATTAAGGAAATCTTCTTCCTAGCTGAGGAGAACTCCTGTGTCCCACCAAATTTAGCAACCTTCTTTCCCAAGATGTGATGAATATGGTACATGGTTTTGCAACTTCAAAAGCACATTAGAAAATACAGATCTCTGCTGTGTCCTATCAGCAAGCAAGTGTCATCTCTAATTTCTTAATGCTAGAATTAGTGATACAGAGCACGTGCGTGGTGAAAGGGGGTGCAAATAATCTTCTGTCTGATGGACTAGATGAACAATGCCACTCTGATTCCTTACCTAAAAGCTAGCACAAAAGCATCAGCTACTGTATGAACCCTAGACCTCCTCAGGTATGTACATAAAGGGTTTGGAAGGTACACTAAATATTGCTGTTCACCAAGGTGAAAGCATCTGAAAAGTATAAAATAATACTGGCGACCTTGCAGGAAATCATCCCTGATAAAAGCAAGTGGGTCTGGTGAAGCAACAGGAAAATTCTAAGTGCAGAGACGTCTCTGAAGGTTTCTTCAACTCTTCTTTGCAGGCTGCTAGTTATCCTACATCTGAGCAGTCCTGTTCCCCCTCCCCCCATTTGTAACACCACACTGATTGCATTTCCACACTCTAGGGTATGAAAGTAAGGGTTCATCTTCCCTAGCACTCCCTGGAAGAGTCTAAGCTTAGTCCTTCAGACTTTTTATACCATTACAAAGAGGAAAGAGGCTCTAGCAAAGAAAATAGGTCTGGAAAAAATGTTATTTGTGTCATAAAGTCTTTGTAAGGCTGCTTGTTGGCCCTTCTGAGAAGGGAGTGAGATAATCAGCAGTTGAGATGTGCTTTATGACAGGACTTCTGTTCTTTATCCCTGTGCCTGTGCCTGTCCCTCATCAATTTTATTTCTTTTTTTTTTTTTTTTTTCTGTGTAATTGCTGCTGCAGAAGGCCCATCTGAGCAGCTGGGTCAGTGGGCTGTGTCTGGCTGTGGGTAATTGCTGCCGTGCATAACTTCTCTGCATCCTGTTTCTCTTCATCCACAAGATGAGAGGCACTTATCTGAGCTCCTGAGCTTATTTATGAAGACCTGGGAGATGGAACATGCTCTGATAGGAGAGTGAATAAATTAAAATACTTGGAAGTCCTATATTTTGGTGTTAATAATTTGGAATTGAGCTTTGCTACTCTGGCTTTATCAGCATACTGTGACTCATGGAAGAGCCTGCAAATTAGCATGGGCAGGTTGAAGCTCCATCTCCCAGAACAGTTAACATCAGTACTCGAATTTTATACACAGGTTTGTCTAATCTCTCTGTCAGATACCTGTTTCTGGTTTGAGAGATAAGTGAGAATTTTCTGAACTCCTTAGTGCTTATTTTTCCCTTGAGACTAACTTAGAGTGCAAAACCTCTTTTCCAGATTAGAGGCTTTGAAACTTCTTACTGCATCGACAGCATGGGGCACACCAATGGTGGCTTTGTTGAGCTTGGGCCATGCCACAGGATGGGAGGGAATCAGGTAAGGAGCTTGGAGGCAAGTCTGAAGGAGAATTGCTTGCTGTGGATTGATAACAGGCAGGTTTTCTGTTAAGCCTGTACATCAAGTCACCTAGGTGCCAGCTGCAAAGGTGGGAATTAGAGTTTTCTGTAAGCATACTGACATTGCTAAAATACAGCAGTCTGGAAATACCATTGCAGACATAAATGGTATGAAATTGAAGGCAAATTGGTAATCCATTCTTTCAGGGAAACAGGTACATGAAGAAGCAACAGTATCACTGCTTCAGCTCTTAGCATTGCTCCTGTTTCACCACTTACCTTTACTTAATAATTATGCCTTCAGGAAAAAGCCTTTACTGCAGCTCAAGTATGTAAGGAAGTTGTTTTGGTCTAAGCTAAAACACTTTTGTGCAGTAACTCATCTTCCACCACAGTGGAGGAGAAAATGAGCAGAAATTTATCTCTGCTTTATTTACAAATTAATTCACAGAACATAATTACTATTAGAGGGTTGCAATCAAAGCTTTTATTTTTTATTGTGTTTGACCTGTATCTTCACAAACCTGCCCAAACTACCACACAGACATGCTGTTCTGTCTTTATATCTTCTTTTCTGGTCAGAAAATTTTTCAGAACTTAAAGTCCTTATTTAAGCCCATGTAAACTTAAACCAGGCAGTTTTTTCGTGGCAATCATAAAATTGCATTTAGGATGATGTTTTTAAAAATCCTATATGGATTAGCTCTTAGTAGCCCCTGGAAATGTCTCTTTTATTCTGATGTTTAATGAAAAGGTTCCCTAAACTACTTTTTCTGTATATGCTACTCAAAAAAACCCGTAGCAATTTTTCTGTAAAAAGTAGCCAGGATAATCTTTTTGTATCTGGATGAATTAGATTGATTTCCTCCATGGGTAAAATGCCAAAGTTTTAGTGTCTTCACATGAAATTACTGTCCAGGATCAAGGACTTGCTACCAGACTTTTATAAAGATAATGGGTTGTTTGGCCATCAAATCGTACAAAGGTCTGTAATCAAACACTTTTAGAAGTCTCCTTAATATGAATCCCTTTACCATTTTTGTCTTTCTGGTTAAGTTTCTTGGCCTTCTAAGTCCTACAGGAAAGTTAACCATGAAATTTAGTATTGTGATAGTAAAAGCATGTTATGCAAAATAAAGAACCCTCCTGAAAGACAGGTGTAATAAAACCAGAAAATGTTTTGAGTGTTGCAATTTCATTGTGTTTGCAGTGTTTATAGAATGCTCATTGAGTCAACTGTTGTGAAAATGGCTTTTTCTTCTCCATTAGCTTTTCCGAATCAACGAGGCCAATCAACTCATGCAGTACGATCAGTGCTTAACTAAAGGACCAGATGGATCCAAAATTATGATTACACACTGTAATCAGAATGAATTCAAGGAGTGGCAATTCTTCAAGGTATGCTACAGATATATGGAAGAAAATACATTTTTAGGTTTGATTTTGTACTGGGTTTTTTTCAGCTTTAAAACTTGTTTTATGCATATCTGAAATTAAAGATCTGTGGCAAGGTTAACTGAATTGAGTAAATTTTTAATGGCACATTCTCAGAAATACATGCAGGCTAGAGAAACTTCCTCTAGTGGAAGATCCTTTTATTTAGTACATCTAGTTGCTGTCTTCTGTAGCAAAATCTTTAAGGAAAACTCTACGAGGCTACATTTGTTGCCACAGAGATATTAGGAGTTAGCCCGTGTCTCAGAGGAAGCAAAGAGCATGTCCACTACTAGTGACAGGCTTTATAAAAGCTTTTAGTGCCATCACCCTCTCTGCTTGTATGCTCTCTTTCAAGAAAGTCTCTTTATCTCATATATGCTGTGAGAAGATGGATTAAATGCTAGAGAGCATTTAGAAGCTTGGGTCAATATTAGGTCTCATTTTGAGCAGTCTAAATGAAGTGTTTCTCTGTTTAAAGACAAGATATTGTTAAGCCTACATAGAAGTAAATGTAAGATTACTCTGCCTTTTCGTGTTGTCTTTGTCTTCTTCAGTATTTCACTTCCTGTTTGTTAGCCATTCTCTAGTAACAATAACATGCTCTGTTCTTAAATCCTGGGTGTGGTGCTGTTATAGTGCTATTGCAAAATCTATAAATTTTTAATAAGGACTTGGAATGTTGGCTGATATACATGTGAAGGCTGCTACGGTCTATTTAGTCATTTCATCTGTAAGTCCTCTATTCATGTAAGTTTTGTTAGTGTTGCTTTAAAAATGCCTACGTTTCTATTTCTGTTTGTCTCTTAAAAAAGTGAGACTGAATAGTCCAGGGGTGACGTTATCCTTGCATATAGCCGCATATAACTTGGTCCTACATCTAAGAAACTATTCCATGTCAATTTTTCTTCAGCTTATATAGCTAGCATATTGCATATTTATTAATTCATTAGCTGGTTATCTGGATTCTTTATTGTTTGTCTGGATTCTTTATTGTTTGTCTGAAAGATGCACAGTTGAGTGCAGTGAAATCTCTTGTTATCCTTTAAGCTACTCCACATTTTCTGGTGTTTGCATAGAGCTAGGAAATACCAGGTACCATAATGCCATTTCCATCCAGCTCAGCTTCCTTGTGCTGGAGAGACAGACAAATTTCTTTAAACCTGAAATGTAAAAATTAATAAGCAGTGGCAGGTAAGGGCGAACTTCAGCTTTAATATTTCAGGAGAATAATATGTAGCAGTTTTTAACTCTCCAGCCATTCTAGTTTGTCCCAGCATGTTACTTGGCTTCTCTCTAAGAATTTCATTTTTGCAAGATCCATTTCCTCTGCACTAGCACTGGTTGTGTAATTGTTTGCTTATTACCACTAGTTATAAGGAAGCACAGTAAGCACAGTCTGGGCTGTAGAACAAAACACTGACTGCCTTCTAGAAGGAAAAAAAAGGGAGGTTGAGAGTGAAAGGACCACCAAAGGTGTGTAACCAAATACTAGGAAATGGGCACACTGCTGTGCAGTACAGAGGGTAACTGTTTCTTCTAATGGTGAAGGTGTAAGGAATGAGACACGTACTGCTGAAAAATGTTGTGGCCTTCTGTAAATTAAGGCTGCAAGGAGATTTTATCTGGTTGATCTGTTGTCTGTCTCTGAAACAAGCAGTGTGCCAGTTTGGTGAGTGTAACGTGCTGCTTGAGCACTGAGCAGTAGCAGGGATTGAGAACAGGGCTGGTGGTGGTCTGCCTGTTGCTTTCATTTAGGCATCCATTTTTCTCTCCAACTAGAGGACCCCCGTATCTGGCCACACAGCAGGAGCCAAGTATTGATCTGAAGCAACATTTGGCTGTGCACATGTGTGTGGGGTGATGGAGAGGGTCCCCATGCCAGGGGGATGTGTGTGCGCGGGGCAGGGCTGCAGGGCCCCCGCAGTGCCATGGGCTTGCTGCTGCTCCCTTCCCCTCCCCACTGGATGCAGCAGTCAGTGAGTCAGGGCTGCCTCTGGCACAGGGGGTCAGCAAGCAGGAGAGGAGCCACAGAGCAAAGGCAGGAGACAGGAGCATGGGAGCATGGTGGGTGTGGAAGGAGGCAGATGTGCGAGAGTCAGCCTGGTGCAATAGGCTTGCACTTCCTTGGGCAGCCTCCTGCTGCTCAGGAAGCCAGACTTAACTCTCATACTCTTCACTCCTTCTTCTGCCAGCCAAACAGGGAGCCAAGTGAGTACTTTTTTTACCCCTGTGGTGTCAATGGTGTAATTTGTTTTCTGTGAGGGCTGACTGGAGGAGGAGCTGCCCAGTGAAGTCCTCACAGAGCTGTCCTCAAGAGTTAATCTTCTAGTTTGGTTACAGGATGGATGAAAAGGCTAAAAGCATTTTAGATAGAGTTTTGCTCATTTTGTTAGCAGTTTGTTGCCTGAGAGAAACAGGAGGCATCTCAGGAGGACCTACAGGAACAAAAGATTTAATATGAAGGCTGCAAAGTGCTATGTTTAACAAATAGTAAAATGAGTGTAGAAGTGATCTGTTTTGGGATGCTGAAACCTGGTTTTGTAAATCACTGTATTGCAGATGTAAGGAAATGTTAAAAAAACCCAAACAAATGAAAAAAAAACCCAATGAAAAACCCAACACATTTTCCTGGTGGTTTTGTCTTTCAGAATCTACACAGATTTACTCACATTCCATCAGGGAAGTGCTTGGATCGCTCCGAAGTCCTCCATCAAGTTTTCATTTCAGAGTGTGACTCCAGTAAAGCAACACAAAAATGGGAAATGAACAACATCCTTAGTGTGTAGACAGACAAAACCTACCTACTGACGCATTCATTTGTACAGGACTGAAAATAGCCTGAAAACTGCTGCAGTTATTAACTTTGTACAGCTGTGAGCCTCCTGGCTTGGATGAAGGACATAGAGGAACTGTGATTATTACAATAACATTATCATCCGCAGTTAATGTTTACAAAACTGCTTTACCTTAAACTCTGTAGATGTTTACATCTTTTTGTTTCAAGATGTTGGTAAATTAATGTGCTGTTAGCTATGGTTCACAGGAACATAGTTAAAAGCGTTGTCGTCTTCTTTGGGATTACACTCAGGGGTCTGAAGGCAGTTTTTTTACACACACTTGAAAAGGTTGTAGTAATCAGATTTTCATAGAACTTGGTGATTATCAACCTGTTGTATATTTTTATTTAATTTTACATCTTACTAAGCACTGCCACAGGTTATTAGCCAGGGTGGCCTTCTCTCACAATCATGCTGCTTTTTTGGAAGATGAATTTGAACATATTTAGTGCCTCTTTCATTTCTCTCTTTCACAAGGAAAGCATTTGTTGGAAATTTACAGTGGGTTGCTCTGAGCTGTCACCGGGGGTAGGTACCACCCTATGTAATTACTGTGCTAACGAAGACAAATTTCTATTGCCAGTTTGGCTGCTTTGCTTTGACGGAGTGCTTGGTACAGTGGGAGGAAGACTGTCCAGTTTAGTGCTAATGTGGTACAATTTCATGGAGGTAAGCACCCTCACAAATCCTGTTAAGAATTTATAAGCACTGACTTGCTTGTTTAAACCATGCCTTACATAAAAATAATTGAAATAAACAACAACAACAAAAAAACCCAAGCTGCACAATTATGTAAAACTTGGAAAGAATCAAATACTTCATTTGTACTGCTATTTTGAATGGAAATCACTTAGAGGTAGGCTAAAACTTATAATTAGGAAAAAAGCATCCAGCTACTTAACACATCTGCGTAATTCATCACAAGGACATCTGTCAGACAGTTTGGATGCCAGATTTCGATTCCAAAAGAGAAATGGAAATCCTGAAATCACACTTGTTCGTACTAATCTTCTTGCTATTTCTGTCATTCACAACTTCTCCAGAGGGATTACAAACACGAAAAACCAGCTGCTTGGTGCTACAGTGTACAGAGTAGAATGTGAAGAAGTTGTTTCTAAAAATGTTCTGGAAAGGAGTTGATGCAAACTCCCTTAGGAATAGAAATATTGACTCTGAACAAATAGAGAGGTGGAGAGGAAATGACTTATCCTCACTTCCTTTGTCCAGATTTTGTAATTTAAATGTTGACATCAGTGTACTGATTCCATAACTGTTGTCCCTATAACACGTCACACAATTAAGTATGACTAAATTCTTCCCTGAAGTCTAGAATAGCATTGCATGCAGCTTCCATTGATGTTAACAAGGGTTATGTATCATATTTGGTGACAGACTTGGATCTTTATAGGGCTGTCAGCACTGATCTATTAGTTTGGGATCTTTCCTAGTTTCTTTAAACTTCTCATCTATCCTTTCAGAGCTATGAAAAATAGAAAATAAAGGAGGGAGAAACTGGAAAAAAAAAGGAAAATAAGGTTTTGTGCTGGTACTTGTTCCTTGTGTGTGTGAAAACTGACTCCATTTGTGTGTTGGGTAGATTAATTTAATCATACAACTATGCATAAGAGAAAGAATGGTGGCACATAGATTGTGCTGGTGTGCATTTTAAATGGGTATTATGTGCAATTCATTGAAAGCTGATGCTGTGTGTGAATATGAGTCTGTATGTGAGACTGAACCTTACAAAACATGAGATCATAAGAAGCTGTTGCTGTAATGACTTTTTCCTACTATAGCCGGCTTGGAAAAAAATAATTCCCATATTCTTGCTTTGTAAGTTGATGATAATATCACTATGCATTTCTACATATTTTATAAATTTGATTTATGCAGATTTTGATACACTGTATGTTTCTGTAGAAATTGTATAAATCTTTAAAAAATTTATTAGGGAAAAATCTGGGAAACCTATGTATATCTTACTCACGGGTTGCTTGTTTTTTAGGTGAAGTAAATAAAATATTTGAATTTTTCGTTTTACTATACTTTTACAGAGTAAAAATGGATTATTATCTTTATAGAACCCCCCCCATATCTCAAAATCTAGGAAATGTCAATGTTACAAACTTACAATTATTAAATGTGGTTTATTTTAAGTTTTATCTAGGAACCTTTTGTGGGGACTCAGGTTTTTTCCCAGTGAAATGAAAACTTAAATTCCCACTGAGAACTGCCACATGGACATATTTAGATTTTTGTATCACCTGCCTGATAGAATCAGGTAGATTTAATATGTTCATAGAAAATTAACTTGAGAGTAGAACCAAAGGCCAGGTCTAGTTTGTGTCCTTTTTACTGTGTCTTATCTTAGTTCATTTATGTTTTCAAGAAACATGTTTGAATCAAACTTTATTTTTTCCTGAGAAGGTTCCTTAGCAAAAGGGGATGTAATTAAATCAGGACATGAAAGACACAAGTTCTAAGAGCAGTGCTGAAATCTACAGGGCTTTTTTCACAAATGGGATTTTTGCTTCCCAGCCATATCTGCCTGTGCACTTTTGAGTATTCAGGTTTCAAAAAGCTCTTTTGACAAAACCCTGGAGTTATGTCACAGACTATTCATGTAGGCTACACCCTTTTATGTTTGGATACAGGGACCAGGAAGGAGGAGACATCTTTCTTTATTACCAGAGATCCTGGCACCAGCAGAACCTACAGGAATACCAAAGACTTTGTCCCCACTGATGGGTTCCTAGAATCAGTGCATTCTCTTTCCCTACTGCCAGGCAGTCTCCTTCACTACTGCCTGCTTCTTCCATACCATTTGCCTCCAAACTACAGTCCCTAAAGCCAAAACTTATCAACTTACTGCTCTAAAACTACATCCAGAAACTTGAGATCTTTTATACCATGCCAGAGATGTTAAAATTTTATGCTTAACTCTTGACCTGTGAGCCTTCTTGCAAGAAAAAGAAAAACATACCAGTGCCTGTAAAAACACAAAAGGTGCTTTGGCAGATTTTTGCTGCATATAAAGCATAATTTTCTTTTTACTTTAAAAACCATCAAATTGTACAAGGATCTATGGTGGCAAAGTAATACGGAGAGCTTAAGAACATGAAGAAGAAATTGTCTACACTCTTGAACACAAGCTTTGTTTCTGTAAAAGCATTTATTGTTTGTTCCCTGCTGGTGAGCTTAGAACCATCAACTGTAATAGGTGTAAAGAAACAGGGGAAAACAAATTGGCAATGTTTCTGTTTCTGGTTGTTCTCATTGCTGTGAAAGGCATGAGAATGCTAGGTCTTGCTGTGTTCTGAAATCTCACCCTGCTTACTTTGATGAGAATCACCTGGGAAGTGTCCGTGGTTATCTTTCGGGGGTAATATGTACTTTCAAGGAACATCAGAAGTGGTTGCCAGCATTTGGTCCTCTGGCTGTCCAACCCTGCAATCCTCCCCTGAGCTCCTGCAGTGTTGGATCTGTAAATTGTGTAGCTTGGCTGGCACTACATAAAAGGACTCTCTACATAGAACGAATCTAGTTAGAAAAAGTGAAAGGTGGCCAAAGAAATGTAGGTGATTTTGGCTCCCTTGGGTTTTGAATAAAACCTAAAGCATAAACTGCAAGAGACCCTGAAGTCTGAAAGCAGTTTGGCCCTCCTGTCACGGGGAGCCTCACTCGCTGCTGCCTCAGGTGTGTGCACTGGTGTGAGCTGTCCCCCTTGTCACACCCTCGGCTGCAGGAGCTGCTGTGGAGCCCAGAAAAGCAGGAAGAAGTGTTCATGTGGATTTTACATCTCAGGAACCCAGGTAATGGTTAGTTACCTTTGTTTTTTAAAATCTTAAAAATCTAAACTGTTTTTTTATATGGAGGAACTAATGAAGTGTTCTCCATGACCACATAACATGGGGCCTGGTGATATTAAAACTAAGGTGTCTGCACAGCCCTTGGGATTTTTACCTCATTGCACTGCTCTGTGGCTCTGTGGCTTTTCTGATCAACAGTCTGGATGGAGACTCCCCAGCAAAGAAGTGGTCTGTGGTGGCTGATGGGTCTGAACTGACTGATGTAAAATGCATGTTCCTTCAGGTCAGTGAAGGTGACAAGCGTCCAAGTCTGTAAGGAGGAGTTAGAGCTGCTGAAACACCAAGATGAAAAGGTTTGTTTGCATGTTAGAGCCTTACTTTTTCGTACTAATCAAAGAAACATGATTGTTTTAGGGACAGGAACAATGTCCTCTCTGAAGTGAAGTGCAGCTAAAGCAGGGCTGAGGGCTGGGTGTGTCCAGCAGCTCTGGTGAATGCAATCGTTTGGTGTGAAAGCAGATCTGCCTCCAGTGATCTAACATTCAAGTGATGTTTCTTGTGCAAAAGTAATGTCTCCTGCACCAAAAAAAAAAAAAAAAAAAAAAAAAAAAAAAAGAAACAGAAAGTTGGGGGAATCAGCATAGCAGAGCATAGCAGCATAGCTCTAACTCATAATAAAAACCAAATAAATGCCTGAGATGAGTGTGATGGCAATAGCAGCCCTCTGGCTGAACGTCGCTGGCAAAGGGAAAATGAATGGAGAGATGATATTTTACTTCCCTGGAAAGGGCTGCTGGTGGCAGTGTGTGTCAACTAAGAAGGCAGCTTGCCCAGACGGCTGTCAAACTACAGCCTTCGGATGAAGAAGCACAGCTTGGAATGGGCTTTATGAACCATGTGGAGGCACTAAGGTGGAAATAGAAATCAAAATACAGACTTTCCCCTTGAAATATGTGGGACAATTTCCCCAGGAAAATAATGTAGGGCAGTATCTTTCTAGAAGCCCTGATGTTAGACAGGAGTAGGTCTTTGGCTACAATGTCTTCTGGATTGTCTGTGTGGGGGGGTGCATGTTCCCTGAGTTAGAGCTGCCATGGGAAACAGCATCAGCACTTGTGGGAAACAGCTGGGCCAGAGCCATGGGGACTGGTACTGGCATTTCTGAGGGCTGGTGGTGAAAACACCCCACTGCAAGCTGATGACAACACCCCTCTATATAACCAGGGACTTTGTCCCTCTGTGTCATTCTGCACAGGAGACCCCGAGCCCTGCCTGGGAATGCAAGCTTTGCCAGCCTGAGCCTGTGGGATGGCTGCAGCACCTTGCCAGAGCCCTCAAGGCCATCCCAATTGCCCAACACACAGCTACAAATGCAGCTTTTGTGGTTTTTTATTTCTGAGACAGCAGAAACTGTATGGAAAAAAAGTAGAACTGGATGAAAGTAGAAGCCTTGTGGAAGATTCTTGTGAGTTCATAAGAAGCAGAGAAGATTTGGGAAAAGCTGACCAAGAGGAGAGCTCTGGAAGGGCTGCTAGTCATGCTGCTCTTTTGATTGCACTGAGGAATGCACTGAAGTCCTGCCTGTCCTGAAGATGCCAAGGAATCTCTAGAGATACAGCTAATCAATCTGGCAATGGGAAGGAAAGCTTCTGTCCTGCCAGCTGGGAGAGAAGGTAAGATGGTGTGGGGTGTTGTTGAGGAAAACAATTCTGTAACCCTGTAGCAGAGTCGGGTCTGGCTACTATTGATACTAAAGCTTTTGAAGATAAAGTAATATTGAATGGGCCATTTCCATTTGGAGATAAGAAACACTCCTGGGGTTTTTTTCCTGTAACATTATCCCATTATCTTCCAAGTCAGTATGAGAAAAATGGTGTCCATGTTCCAGAATTATCATGGGCAAGCTGAAAAATATTTTGAATTGGGATTAGAACTGAATGTGACATTAAAACATTAAGCACATGCAAGATCAGATCAAAAGTCCAGGTGGCACAGCAGCCTATCTCACTCAGAGGTCGGAAGGATCAGTGTGGTCAAAGAGAGCAGGGCAGAGTGAAAGGATGCTGCAGGGATACTTGTCTGCCTCTGCTTCTGGCATTATATAACCCAAGCACTTTCTGACTAGAGATGGCATTTCTGTTCAATACTATAGAATTCCTCCAACTGCTGCTTCAATCTAGGCAGACTTTAGTCATGTGCCATGTGATTTATGCAAAGAGTTTTAATGTTTCTGAAGAGGCATGCTGGCTCATTTGTCCCCTCCTGACAAATCAGTGAGATACAGGTGAATTATGAAGGCTTGTTAAAGGTCTTAATTCCTGAAGGGGTAGTCAATGCTGGGTCAGTGCAGAGTTCAGCCAGCCAGCAGCTGGTTTCAAGGTAGCAGCACTGACAATAACATCAATAACCACTCATTTTTCAAAGGGCCTTTCAGAATGTTGTGGTCTTGTCCATACAAACATCATCCCTCCAGCTGTGCTGAAGAAATTATTTATTATACCATTAGATGTTTGGGCTAGGAAATTCTGATAATAGTCACACTACTTACAGGTGGATCACTGGATCTGCTACCTATAAGGATTTTTCTGGTGGCTGACTTCATATTCAGTCCTGGAACACCATGAGCCTCTCCAACACTGAGGCCAAGGGAGATGGTTTCAGGATGTCAGGATAATCAGAGCAATGTACAGGTTCACTTACTAATTGGTGCTGGCCTGTGATAATTACGTAATTTGAGGAATTTGTGTAATGAGTCATCTTTTATGTCAGGTAGATCTGAATCTTATGTTATTCCACAGTTAGGAGACTTAATGCATCCCTGGAGGGCTGTGTGCATTGGAGAATGCAGCAGTGAGCTCAGCATCTGGGCTCTGTTATGGGATTCTTGACAGTGGATTCTAACAGGATCACGGAAAAGCCAGATGAGTTGTGATGCAGCTCATACAAGAGGCCCAGCAGTTTTTGGAAATGCAGAGCTTGCTGACCAAACACTTAGATATTTCAGGATGTGTAAAGAAATAGAAGCCAAAATGAGAAAACAAACAGAAAAAATCTATGCTAAGGCAAGAAAAGTGGGATCAGCCACCATCACTAGCGCAGCAAATAATCCATCTCTGACAATATGTACTAGATTAAGTAGCAATGCTATAGACCAGATGCCTGTGATAAACTGTTATGAAAAAGTTCAGTACATCATTGGCCAATCAAAGGTAAAACTCCTATTTCATTCTTTTTCTGATTTTCTCTCCACAATCATCTGCAACTTAATTAGTGTTCTAGGAGTTTTAAAGCCTATATATACTGCATGTATACAGTTCCCAGGTCTGTAGCTGTTCTAACCAAGACACACACACACACACACACATGCATATTTACGATTTTCCAGACCATACGTTTAGCTTTGGAAAAATAAGACCAGCTTTGTAAACAGGCTTTGTTCTTTAATGACCTCAGAAAAAGGAAGCCTTCTAGGAAAATGATAAGGCAATAATGAATTTGTGTTTTGTTTGTAACTCTTTTACCTGATAATGCCTAACATGGTATTTGCTCTTCTAGCACACATTCATTATGTCTTCACAGAGTTATCTGTTACAGCTCCAGCATCTCCTCCAGACTAATGTAATATTACCCCATATTACCCAAAACTTGAATGTTAGGCCTGCTTTTCCCCCTTCACATGTGATAGGGGAGCACATATTAACATGTAATACAATTTGTACTAACACCACATTTCATCTGCTGGTTTTACTGTTCTGTCACTTCAGGCTGCAGGCTGGCTTTGCAGATCTTCCCTGTTAGCTCTTGTTATTCATGCAAGATCTTCCATGGTGACTTACTTCTTTTATGAGAGGTAGACCAGAAAAGCTCAAGTAGATCAAACCTACCTGATCTCCTTTACCTTAAGGTTTGCAGATTTCTTCAAAGAATATTTACAGCTCTATGGAACATGATTTCTTCTTGTGAAATCACAAGTTCTGTTTAGCCTTTTGTCCAGCAACTCTCGGCTGTACTGTGGCTCCTACCAACTTGTCATGTGGACATTCCTGGTCTGAAGCTCTCTGCATCTCCACTGAATGTTCTCTAAAAATTAGTGTCGTATTTGTGACCTTCCATTCATCTAGCACTTAAGACAGTTTTAAGTGAAAAAAATATAAAGTACGGTTCAAAGTTCAGCCATTTCATCACTTGAATTTCCTTAGAACTCTTGGATGAATACCATCTGTCCTGTCATTTTGTTTCAAGGTCTTTTACACTTGGATTTGAGACAGATGCTTCACCATGCATATTCCATTTAAAAATTTTGTCATGAAAACTGCATGAAACCCCTCTACAAGGTTAAAAAGTTTTCTTCTAGGCATCGCTACTGTATCTTGAGCATGCATTGTCCCTGGGACAGTTTGGCAGCCCTCTTGGTTCTGGGGATGCACAGGCTTTGGATGACTTAATTTTCTTCCTAGTAGCTCGTACAGTGCTGATACGTATTTAGGGGGAGGATAATGATTTCATTTTCACTGAGCAGTGTTTACACTTAGTCAAGGACTTTTCAGCTTCTCATGCTGCCCTGACAGTGAGGAGGCTGGGGGTGCACAGGAGCTGGAAGGGGACACAGCTGGGACAGGTGACCCCCATCACTGACCAAACAGATATTCAATGCCATAAGAGTCAGCATATAGCTAAGGGGAAAGCTGGCTGAAGGACACTCTTTGGAAACTGGCTGGGCATTATTTGGTTGTTTTTCATTTGCATAACTTCATTTGCATTTTTTAATCTTTTTGTAATTTTCCTTTTTAGTATAATTTATTCATTTATTATTATTTTATTTCAATTTTGAAGCTGCTTCTATCTCAAGGCATGAATTTACTTACTTTTTACCATCCCACTGTTGGGGATGGGAGCGAGTGGCTGTGTGGGGCTTGGTTGCTGTTTGGAGTTCAGACACGACAGATGTGTTTGAAAGTTGTTAGTCTGTTTTCTCATGTTGCTCTGATGCTCTTTTCCTTTGCCACATGTTGCTGCATCTGGCCTGTTGATGTGCGGGGATTTTTTTGGCTTACTGGTTTAGAAATAACTTGAACTTTTTAAAAATTGCTTTCCTACATCTGTTATTTTCTCATTCTTCCCCTTTATCCACCTCAGACTTATTTTTGGTGGTCTTTTGGTCTGCTTTACTGTGTGGGATGTCTTTATGCTGAATGTCTAGTGCAATGTGAGAGTTCTTCCCAGTGCCTGCAAACCATTTTGGGCATCCCTTTTAGTTTTGGTTTTAGACCTTCCAGTTCACCTCAAGTGAGGTATTTCATAAGTTTGTCTGTATTGAGCCGTGATGTGAAAAACTAATTTAGCTTTTCTTCTATGGCCTTATCTTTACTGAACATTCCCCTTACACTTTGATTGCTTATTAGTCCTTTCCAGCAAGTGCTCACAGATGGGCATTACATGAACTCCCTGACCTGGCACATACCTTTTAAAGCTTAATTTGCAAGCAGTAATTTTCATGTACTCTTTTCCATTTGCCTTTGTATTGAACATTCTTCTTGCGAAAAGGACAAAATATGTGGTTTTTAAAAAAATGTTAATTATCTTTTGTCATAGCATTGTTCTCAGTTGATAGATCTGCTTGGTGCAGAGTTTTTGGTGTGCAACTTGTAAGGACACCTGAAAGATTATACTTTATTTCAATTAAAAAAAAAAAACCAAACATTTCAAAAAATCAAATTAGTCAATGTACTCTGACTTTACCCCTCCACTGCAGAAAATTTAAATAATCTTATCGGAAAGACTCCATGAAGCATCACTGTTCTGCCCAGGGAGAGAATGTTAGAGGTGGGAGGACATGATGTTGCATTTCTACAGGGAAGTCTGAACAGGAGGTGGTAACAACATCAGCATGATCTTGAATACACACTATAACACGGAATTGCCTCTAGATAGAATTCTTGAGTTAAGTATACAGGTGCTGTAGGACTGCGAGTTCTACAGCAAAAAATGTTCTTGAACACTGAAGGTGCTGTCCTGCCTCTCACTTCTGGTTTATGCCTGCAGCTTCAGGAAATCTGAGCCTGAAAAATGGAGACATTGATCTCACCTGTGCCAAGTTATCTCTGGCAGGTCCAACATGTAAAACAGCAGCTTCTCCTTCTGATGCCACTTAAATATCTCAGGGGCAGGGTGGGGAGGAAAAAGAAACTCTGGGGTTCTAAGGCTCTCAAAGATTAACACCTACTCCAGTATAAAAATATTTGAATTGTCTTTACAGTTACTTAATTTCCATGCTTACAAGAATATACTGTTTTTCTCCAGCCTCTTGTTTCAGAAAGTGCTGTTATCTTTGACCTATTCAGTGACATTTACCATAGTAAAGTCCTGAAAACACTTTTTATCTTATACATAGTACAATGATGGGACACAAACTTACTTCATAAGCTAATGGACAATAGGGACACATTTTAAACAAAATCTTGGAAGCCTGCTCTCTATATTACTTAATTTTTTAGACATTACACATTTCAGGGCTGGGTTTTTCAAGGGCTAATAAAAGTTATTTCCTGGTATTCAGCTCAACAAATTAAACTTGAGCTATTTAGTTTAGCTGTAGGATCTCAAATTCCCCAGCTGAAAATACTGTTAGGTACCTAGATTTAAGCATTTATATATATTAAAGTAAAATAAAAAGTGAGAGCCAAGAAATAGTGTAACTGGTGACACTGTTACAACCATGAACAGGAACGTATCAGGAGTACTTGTTTTTTACAAGTGCCTTCTCTTGCTGCAGGAATCTACCGGGGGTAGACATTCCAACATTTTTCATGCTGTTCTGCAAGCAGTGTATTTTATGAGAAGCCAGTAATACTAGAGCCAGGGGGAGAGGGAAGGAGTAGCAACATCTGGGAAGACATGCCTCTAACCACATCTGTCTTATAGCCAAGGCCAGGGACCCTGAGCTCTGAGAGCTCCAAACATTCACTCATTATCCGCTCCTATGCCAAAACAAAGGCCTGTGCTTCAGCAGTCTGGGGAAGGAAGATCATCCAGGAGTAATTACCCAGAACTTGACTACTTAAGAGACTTTTTTTCACCCACAAGGTAACATAGGCAAACGCTACTGTTAGAAAAGCATCAGTTTTTATCAGTGGGAGAGGAAGTCAGTTAAAGGAGTTTAAGTGGCAGCAAAAGCTCCAGGAGTCAATGCCTAAGGGACTTGCCAGTTCTGCAGTAACAGCAAGAGCCCAAGAACACTGCCTGTTCCCACAGAGGATTCCAGCATTCTGGGGGTGCCCAGCCTCTCAGAAACATCATGAACGCAAAAAAAATAATGTACAACATTTTATTACAAAACTGTTAAAAAAGTAATACAATGCAACAAAAAACTACAAAATATAAGATCAGCTATTAAGCTACCTTTGTTTTACTTAGCTAAAAAGAAACACCTGGCTATCAGTCACTGAATTTCAATAAAACCATTAAATATGCAGAAACAGCAGAAACATTCAACAACTTTTGTTTTTCCAAACCGAACTGTAGCAGCCCTTGGCTACTGCTTACATTATAAATTGAAGTCTCCCTACAAAGAACCACATTACCTATACACAATTCTGTACAGATTTTTATACTGAAGCTAACAATGAGCTGCACTTGAGTTCACATTCTTAGCAAAATATTGGATTCCGAGCATAAATCTTTACAGCAGGACATTCATTTATTCCTCATCCTCATCTTCTTCTTCCTCTTCTTCCTCCTCTTCCTCCTCCTCCTCCTCCTCCTCTGGTTCTACTTTCTTCTTAGATCCTGCAGGCCTACCTGGGCCCTTCTTTCCTGCATCACTCTTGCTCTTGGCACGATATGCTGCAATGTCCTGCAAGAAAAATTCTTTTAAGTTGCTAGCACTAGAATACTGAAAACAAATCTGTACTGCCTTGGTATTTCAACACTACTGTACTGCACAGGTCAGATACAGTGCATGCAAAAAAGCAGAATTCTCACCTTGGGACTTTCATGCTTAAATCTTTGAGCAAAAGAACATGCAGTGCAGACAGTTTAAAGAATTTTACGACCACAGTGCTTTGGAGTCTGACTACATTTATTTTAGCAAGCAGGTGACCTGATTTCTGGTAGTAAGTCATCTTACTGGTAAAATCTCTAGACAAGCAAAACCCATATCTAGGTTCACTGTAAGGATTAAAGATACCTGCCTTGCCACACCTTTCCATGTCTTCTAAAGGGTGACAGAAAGCATTAAGAATTATAAGCCCCTTATGGTGTGGGTGCAAGACCCAAGTTACATATTTACAGTGAGCTCCACAACGTCAACTTTGTTGTATTACTTTTACTGTACCTTTTCATACTTCTCCTTTAGTTTTGCAGCCTTCTGTTCATATGGCTGTTTATCTTTGGCCGACTGTTCAGACCACATTTCACCCAATTTCTTTGCTGTATCTCCAATAGACAAGCCAGGATGGTCGTTTTTGATTTTCGGACGGTGTTCAGAACAGAAAAGGAAGAACGCAGATCTACATGAGAGACAGTGATTAAAGTTAAGTATCAAGCTATTAGAATACTTTTCTCTAATGGGGTGAGGGAGTCATAGAAACACTCACGGAGGTCTTTTAGGAGCATTGGGGTCCTTTTTCTTTCCCTTCTTCTCGCCTTTGGGAGGAACATAGTTTTTCATCTCCCTGTCATAGCGAGCTTTGTCTCCTTTAGCCATTTCTTCAAACTTTCCTTTTTCCTTGCTTGACATTGTCTGTGGACACACGGAGGGGAAAGAAGAAGCTGGATGAGATAAAGCAGCTACTGACCCACTAACGCCTAAGCAGCAGCTGCTACCAGGGATCTTTTCCCAGCAACCCGCAGCAAGGGCGGGGGCTGGCCCGGCAAGGGCTCAGCACGGCTCGGCCCGGCCGGGCGCCGCTCACCTTCCACCGCTCCGAGCACTTCCGCGAGAACTCTGCGAAGTTGACGGACGAGTCCGGGTGCTTCTTCTTGTGCTCCTCGCGGCACGTCTGCACGAAGTAGGCGTACGAGGACATCTTGCCCCGCGGCTTATTGGGGTCGCCTTTGCCCATGGCGAGGTCGGCTCGGCTCCCTGCGGGAGGAGGTGGGTGGGGAGGGGCCGTGAGGCGGGGCCGCGCCTCAGGCTGTTCCCGCCTCTCGCCCGCCGGCGCCTTCCCGCCCCAGCGCGTCCGGCCCCGCCCCGCCACGGCCCCTCTGCCCGCGCCCCCCCGTCGGGGCCGCGGCACCTTCCCCGTCGGACGTCTCTCCCCGCCCCCCGCGGCGGCTGCGGCGGGCAGCCCGCCCGTCCCCGCCGCCCCTGCCCCAGCCCGCCCCGCCGGGGCCGGAGCCGCCGCCGCCCTCCCGGCCCCACCCGCCCGCCAGGAATCCTCCCCTCAGCCCCGGGCGCGCCGCCCGCCCGCCCGCCGGGGGAGCCGCCCGCTGTCTTTGCGCCCGGGACCGCCGCTGGTGTCCGCTCCCCCCCCGTGCTCCCTCCGTCCTTCCCGGCACGCTGAGCTCCGCGGGCCTTGCCTGGCTGGGCGGAGCGGGCGGCGCGGGCGCTGTTCCCTCAGGTGCTGCTGCCGAATGGTGCCCGGCCGCGCACTCACCGCCTCTTGTTTTCCGCGGCACTGCCCGCCACAGCAACCCGACCCGCGGCGCCCGAGAGCCCACCCCCCGCCTCAGCCCATTGGCTGCCGCGCACGTTCAAACTGCCCGAAACTCCACCCCCTGGCGCAGAGACCGGACAGGATTGGCTGTCTGCTGCTGTGACGTCAGTGGTCGAGCTACTCCCGGGCTAGGTCGAGCGCGAGGGGGTCGTTGGCGCTTATACCCGTTGGAACCGGTTGGGGTGAGGAGAGCGGGGGGGCGGGTCTGGGCGGAGCGCGCTGGGCGGCGATTGGGGGAGAGGGACGGTTTAAAAAACCGCGGGGGCCTCTGCCATTGGTCGGCGGGGACTGTGGCCGATCTGATTGGGCGGAGCGCTGGGGGCGCAGCGTGGTTTAAAAATACAAAGGGAGCGGGGCCGGCGGCTCTCTTAGCACTGTTCCTCAGCTCCGCCTGCCCAGCTCGGGCCGGCCGGGGCAGCAGCGCCGCCCTCTGCCTCCGTCCTTCCCTCCGCGGGGCGGGGGTTTGGCCGGCAGCAGCAGCTGGCTGTAAAACTGGGCTGAAAGTTGGGTTTCGGCGCCCAGGCGAGCCCTGTTTCTGGGGGTCCCCCAAGCGGCCCGGCCCGGCCCGGCCCGGCCCGCCGCGGGGTAGGACCTGCGGTGGTGCCCGGCCCCGGCTCCAGTCCGGGGTCCCCCGCGGAAGGAGAGTGTGTGGTTTGTAGCGATCCTTGGGCAGAGAGAGCTCCTGCTCCCGTCTCCCCGGCTAGAGGGGCCTGGAAGAGCCTGGGGCTGCTTGAGAGCGGTGCGTTGCGCACTCAGGCCGGGGCAGAGGCAGCGGCGCTGAGAAGGAAAGGTGTCGGCTCTCCGAGTTGGTGCTCCCTGTAATGTGCAAGCTGCAGCAGTGGAAAGCCTGGAACGCAGTCTCGGTCGAACTGAGGCTTTAATGCAAGCCACGCCCGTGGTTTGCATTAGTGCTTTCAAGTGTACCGCTAGCAGCAAATCTGGCCCTTTGGGTTTGCGGAGAAAACTGAAGTTTCCATACAGTTACTTATACTGCGATGTCACCCCAGACTACATACACTGGTTTTGCTGACACGTGTTTTCTTCTGTCTGATTATTTTCATCCAATTTTCAACTTTGGGTAAATGTTCTTAGTAATCTAAGTGGTTTTTAAAACTTGTTTTTTCAGGTGTAGTTTATAGCCCTAGTGAGAAGCAGGTTATTACTTTGTTTACTGAAGATACGGTGCCTTCAGTAGAACTTTCATCATGTTAACCTTCCTCAACGGTAAGAAAAAACAAATCCCTAAGCTGCGTGACAGTATTGAGCAGCTGCAGGTGTGACAGTGGCCAATGTCTTGATCTCCAGCCTCCCCAGTTCAGAGTTGCTCAGTATAAGAATTTATCAGGTGCAGTTCTTCAAGCTTTTCTTCTTTTCCTTCTGACAAGTACAAGTTCTCGTGTAACAGTTCACTAATGTGGTAGTAAATGCCTCCTTTATCCCTGTTTCATTTTAAGCTTTGTATGTTTGCCCAAACTGCAGCCCTAAAAGCCAAAATCCGCTACAAGAGGGTAATTGGGAGGTAAACAGAGCAACCCACAGATTATGCATTCCCTCTGCAGATGTCAGAGCCTTCACAAGCCAGTTATTCAAAACCTTGTATCAGTTCACTTATGTGGCTATCACTTTTGATTGTGTTTAGCATACAAATAAAGCTTAGCCTTCCTTACCTCCTAAAATAAACATTTGCATGGGGAATGTCTCATGTTCTGGTTTGGGCTGGTTATTGCTGTATTCCACTGCTTCTCTGAAGCAAATTAATGTTCTGAGTTCTATGCAGGTCTGTCTGTCCACTTTGCAGAGAGTTGTTTTGTCATGCGGCTTTAAAAATGTCTTTACCTCATATCTTACATGGAAAGCACTATTTTATTTCACGAGTTAAGCTGCCAGATGGGTCACTCATTTACTTTGTGGTGAACCACCTCTGTACAAAAGCTACTTGTGAAGTGTGTTCTTGTTAATAAAGCAATTTTGTAAAAGATGGTAGAATTTTACAATACTGGTGTGAGTGAATCATAGTACAACCATTGGTACCTGTGGTGTAAAAGCATTCCTTGTGTGCCAGACTGATCTAGACACTCTCTGACAGTTATTGGAGGGGGGGGGGAGAAAACGTTTTAGGTAAGTTTTATTAACATTTTCACTCTTTTAACATGAATGTACCACGTTCATGGAAAAAAATTACTTTGGAACACTCTTTGGAAATTTTGTGATGTAATTGCAGTAAGGCTTCTGCTGTTGCATCTGTTTTTATATCTGCTCTAAGAATATGAAGAAAATTATTGTGGACAAGCAGGTGGGCTGAGAAAGTGTAATTATTGCTAAGGGAAAAAATGAGATCTGCCTTTCAAATGATTTAATCAAATGTTTTAAGAAAGAAATTAGGATCTTTAAATTTTCTTACCTGGAAAAGAAAGCTTTTGTACACTTTGCTAGACCCATTGTGTGTTACATCATGCTGTCTCATACAACATAGGGCACATGAGAAACCAAAGTAACATCTGTCTGTCCTCCAACAAGGAAGGCAGTATTGAGAATTTTCCATGCTCGAACATGATACTGGAAGCTTCCCACAGCAGTGCCAATGCTGAAAGCCCCACCACACAAGAGTGCTGATGTTAGGAACTTGTAATTCCCAAAGCTTTGCCTTCCTCCCAGCACCCTCATGCCTGGAAAAGCACTTCTCTGCTTCCACAATAAGCTGTCGCTGTTTTTCATTGTTCCACACTGTTCCTTTTCAGACGAAAACACAATTTGTGTCTCCAGAGATTCAGTCACTGTTACTCTTCTAAAGCAGTGATCTATGCAGTATTGACTTTGGTCGGTACGCGTGGTTAATTTATTAACCACATGTGCATGACAGTTGTGGGGAAGAAGCATAAACTCTGGGACTTGGAGTTACTTCAGTATGAATAATTCTGCTCATGAAATGACTCTTTGGTTTTATAGCTCCCTGGCTTTGAGCCCTTCTGGGTTTCTCATCTGCCCCACAATTTGGGGTGCTATTGTTAACTCAGCTTAATCTTCAGCAAACTGCAAGTGAGAGAGATGAGCAGTGAGGCTAGGAATTCTGGATAGAAGGTAGAGAAAAGATCAGATGGTTGGGACTGGGTTATAGAGCTGAGAAATGGATTTAAAGAAAAGCATATCAGAGACAACAAAAATGTGTGATGTGAGTGATACTGCTTTCTGTCATACTGTATCTCTTGGCTTCTGTGGGCTGCTTCTAGAGCTTTTCTGGACAGGGGTGTCAGTGTGGACAAAGCAAGGGAAGAAAGGAACAAAGGCCTTTTATTTGAATTAAATCATCAGTGGATCCATTACAACAGATACTGTTCAGCTGAGGAGATTGCAAACTACAGTTGGGTGACCTTAACTCTGACCAAACTTGTGTTCTTGTATAAGTGTATTTATGTAGTGATGCTGTCAGTCAGTGGGATAAGGAAGCTCTGCTGTTACTTTCCAGAGAATCTCCTACTAACCAAATTCCTATATGGAATATGCCTTAATGTAGCCTAATGGCAGTAAAATTCTGCTTTGGAAAGCTATCACTCTAGACTGATAGGCAATTTCTTTTTCCAGGCCTGAAAAATCAGTGGATGAATAATGAATGTGAGGTAAAACTGCTCTCAGTTTTAATCAAACCAAACTTCACTAATAGGAATGGAAGATGTTGAAAGAAAGCAAATTTAGCTTTAATCAGCAGGTTTCTTTGTTGCAGAAAAAAAGATTAAAATTCAAGACACAAAAAACATTTAAGTAGGTCACTGCTTTGAAAACCCTTTTAATGCAAGTTACAAAGTCTACAGCCAGCAACAGTGTTTTAGGTCTATTTTTTGTGAGCATCTCTCACTAGATATATGGTGGGACCTCTAGGATGAAAAGCAAAAATCAAAACTATTTAAGCTACTGCTTATCTAAGTTCAACACAAAACTCATTTTGTTGTAGTCTTCCGGTTATAAGCAGTTATTTTCTTGTACTTTACTTTGATAAAAACACATAACTGCTGCTTCCTAAAAGTTTACAAAACTGGTATTTGTCACTATCTTAAAGAATTGCATTTAAGACAGTGTGTTAGAAGTTCCCCAGTTTTTTTGGTGTTGTATAACATGTAAATAACATGCATGTTGTAAAAATGAAATCCATTTACCCTTTAAACATTAGGGTTTTTATTATGCAGGCCATTGTAAAGCCTGCATAACCAGTTAAGCAGCTCATAGGCAAATGCAGTTGTATTAGTTACACCAGGCTGGGTTAGTCTGAAAGCTCAGAGCTTGTTTTGACTTTGTGCTGTGTACCCAATACCGAAAACAAAGGCAGCCTGCATGAGACACTATCCGGGACAGCTGCAGAGCAAAGGCTGAAACTGCAGCAGTCGTATGTTAAGAAACAAATACAACAAATCTCTTCTGGTACTAACACAGATGGTATTAGGAACAATAGCAATTCCTGATCACAATAATTGTTACCTGAACTTTTACATTCTTAATTTGACAGTAACTTTTTTTTTTTTTGCATTGGGTTTACAAGCTTTTAACTTTTTAAAAACATTTTTTTGCTTTTCTAATTCACCTGGCTTTCACTCACTTTCTTGTTTACATTCAAAGTAATACTCATGCAACATTTTTCCCTCAAGATATTTAAAATTTTTCTTTGTTTTGCTATATTGCTAATCCCTCTTTACAGGTGTGAGAAGAAAGCAGCAATTTGTCTATATATAGTGTGGATAGTTTCCCACACGGTTTAGAGGGGCTCTAAAATGTTGATAGCCCTTATTTACAGCAAGAATATGGTTTAAATGGGTAAAATGCTTTCTATTCTCTCCCCACCTCCAAACTCTTCCAGTGTTGGTAAACATTGGTACTTTGCCTGAAACATATACACACACAACTTACTCTTAAGAAATGAAATTTAATTGACAATGAAATTGTTCTGTCTTTTGTGAATTGGGGAGCATAGTTTGAGAATGTCTTACAGCTTAGAAGGAGAAAAACAAAGGGTTGGACTGCATCTGGCCCTGGAGGTGTGACATCCAGTGAGGAGATCCAAAGAGGTTGTAGTCACAGTCCAGTTTCTAAATAGTCTTGTTTGACAGTAGCTGTGGGTGCTTGCTGCTGCCAGAATGAAGTCCCTGTCAACCCATGGTGACTTACAAATATTGACAAACCACAATGCTTTGTTTGTACCTTTGTCCGACCTAAGGAACTGTTTTCTCCTGTGGTCATGTGGGCTAGAAACTTGAAATGAGTCTGAACCTAACAGTAGGATGTGTTTGCTATGTCACTGCAGCTCTAAAGTCTTCTGGGGAAGAGAATAGTGGGAGCTGGCAAGGCTGTGTGTCATGGGCTGCAAAAGGAAGGAGCCAGCAGAGATAAGTAGGTTTGCCTGGTAACAACCAAGTACCTCATAAGCACTGTGATATTCATCAACATACTGGTCTTTGTCTTGCATCCAAATAGTGGAAAAGTTAAATTAATTTCAGTGGTCTCATTAAACTTAAATGGGTCTCAAGTGTTGGTCATGCATCGTTGTTAATGTAGACATTGTTGGGAGAATAATTTATTCTGTTACTTCTGGCAACTAGTGCTGTGATATGTGTCATAGAAAGGACACAGGATACCTAGGTGGTCTGAGACTAGAAAGAAAATGCTCATGAAGTTTTGAAATTGTTGATTGAATCATCAGTCTCATTTTTAGACATGGTTCCCATGGGATTTTCCAGCAGCTGGTGATATCAATGTATCGCTTCCTTACAGCAGCCCATTGCACACCCTACTCTATACTGCTAAAGAACTTTACAGTAACAGGGGAGGTTGAGTTTGTTGGAATATAAGTCTATCTGTATCTTTTATCCAGAAGGAGCTCTGCAGGAGGTCAGGAAAGCATTTAAACCCCAAATGCACAGGTAATTTTATTAATTTTATTTTTATGAAAGTGTCTGCGTTAGTATCAGACTATGTTGTTTTTACTGAGGAAATCCAAGTATCTAACTGATGGCTTGGTGGAAGAAGTGTTCACCTGCTCCCAAGAGGCACTTAAAACCAGCTGTTAACTTCAACTAGAGTTAAGTCAGACCTGGAGATGGTTATAACTGTACTGCAGACAAGGGCACTCAAAGAGGCTCTTAAGGCTGCAGAACTTTCCTATTTTCCTTACTGTAAAATGAATATTTATCAGAAGAGGACATGATGGTGTAGAAAAGCCCTGTAGATTCTAGGATCCTTTGATAAAACCTGAAAAAACCTCTGGCAAAACCTGAAAGCTGGAGATAGTGTAGTATTTGTTATACAAAGCAAGAGATTAAAGCCATTGTCAAATCTGAATTTCTATAACAAGAAAACAGTAGCTCACAAAATGCAAGACAGTAGCACAGGGTACATTATGTACAGTGCTTTTTGTGGTATCAAGAGTGCATTATAGACCAGCAAAATTTACTGAAAATATATGACAGTTTATCTTACAGGTAAAAAAATCTGAGCAAATTTTTTATTTCATTTCAAAGGATTGAAAAATAATTCTTAAGCAATATACTAAATTGGTCTATTACTAGTAGTTAAACTTTTATTGCATTACACAAAACCTCTGGGGGTGATACTTTTCCACAATATGTTTCAGATAGCTGCTTTATATTTCTGAAGAGCATGAGTGATGATTTAATGGAGTCTCTTTCAAACTGCAATCTCATACAATGTGAAACAAAATTAATCAAAGCAACCTGGATGAACAGGAGATGAGTGACTGTGAAACAAGCAGATAGAGGTGCACTTGGGTTGAGTGGAGGCTTCTGAGGAGGAGAAGGGGCATTGAAACTGAGGGGTACCTAAGGCAAAGCTGGAGGTTGGCTTCTCTGCTTCTGTATGGTCATTGTATTTGAACTTCCTCTCCTAACACATCCTTCATTGTTTAAGTCCACTAACGAACAATTTGTCAAGTACATTTAACAAAGAACATAACATAACTTTTGCACATAAGAACGATGCATTCTACCAGAAGATCCTCCCATGCTTCCTGTAACTAATGGCTTATTATGAAAGAGAATTTGCACAAACCATTACAGGGAGTGAATTACAAAACTTTAAAGCTTTTACAGTACATGGGTTTAACAGTTTTAATCCTAAATTATTCTAAAAACAAAATGTGTCATTTTGGACCTTCTTTACTGCTTTAAATCTTTAAATAAAAGCCTTTGTTATTTATACTCTTTCATACATCTTGAGTTTCTTGTACAAGGCTGAATGCCTATGAAAAAAAGACTGGCTTCAGCTGGATTCAGACCTGGAGATAATTCAGGTTAAAGTTATGATTCTTTTTTCTGTTACTGTATTTCTTGAACCATATACAATAACGTCTATGTGTACTAATACAGATTAGGTTTTGTTATACAATTAATTATCTGAAATTATACTTTAACTATCCTAGCCTAAAACGTAAAGAAGTAAAAAAGTACAGTCTGTAGGCAAGTTCCAATATTCCTATGCTTTGGGTCTATGCTTTAACAAATTTGGACAATAAATTAGGAGCAGAGCAACAGGCAGTAGTAGGTTAGGTGGTGCTGGAGTGGGAAAAGAAATAAGGTACTATAAAAAAATCAGAAAAAAAAGAAAAGGAAAAATTTAAAAGATAGCACTTGTTTCTGGTAAGGAAGGAGAGATTTGGTCACTGTTCTTTATCACAGGAATGCTTGCTTATCAAGTAGGTTGCTTTTTTATTAAAATTACCAGGGTGTGTGATGGAATTTGCAGAACTTTTAATGTGTTTTAAAGGAATCTTTTTTCACTGAAGTCATCATAATACATATCAAATAAAATGTATATTTGTTGAGAAAAATGTATACCAATAGTTTTCCTTATTATTCCTTTTGCTGACAGGATAATTTCAGGTGCTGAACACAAGTGCAGTAATGTACCGTTAGACTTCAAGTGAATGGTACCTGCTGGGGAAGGGAATCATCCTCCTCAGCTGAACTTTGTGCCATGGAAATGCATACAAAGTTGCAAGAGCCACTTTTAACTTCCAGGATTGATTACCAGTAATGTATTTGCAATGTGCTTGCAATATATCCAAGGTGATGTATCTGATTATCATTCTTCTCTCTCAAATTACAAAACACATCAATCAAAAGCTAACAGGAGCTGGGACATATGGCATCTCAGAGAAGAACAAGCTGCTGGCTCCCACCTGTGCCTGGCCTGCCTCAGTGCCAGGAGGGGCCACTGAGTCCCACTGACTTCAGAGCCTTGGAGTTGTGAATCCAGACTTTTTGGGATGCTGTAGCTCCTGCTCTCTCTGCATGTCACTTACAAGTCATCCATGCTGTGTTCTTGGCACCCCCAAGGGATACAGATTATTGCTGCCTTCTGTGCTACTCAGCTTTGCTGTGAGTACTAGTGACATGTCATGTACAGGAGTAGTTGGTTTGGAGCTGCCGTTTCCTTTGAACTGATTTAATTTTTGAAGTTTGATCAGTATATGGTTGCAATGCTGCATGTTTTTATGTTCATTTAAAATATGTCCCTGTACATGCTTTATTTATATCTGAATACTTATGGTACCCAGTATTACAGTTTATGTTAAAAAATTGTAATTTTAGACAACACACACACACAATGATTTTTCTTTTTATTTCATGTAGCCCAAACTTCATGAAAGCTTGCAAATCCATTTTGTAGTAAGCTTCATACTGTCTGATAAACCCATGTAGCTGCAGCTCTTTGTATTTTTCATCCCACATGTGATGCAAGATTAAAAGTGACATTATTTCTTTGTTACTGTAAGTAGGCGATCATACCAAACGAGGTGGTCTCATGGTCCTGCCCTTCTGCTGCACTATCCTGTGTGCTGGGGCATCCTGCAACTGAGCAGTAAAGCAGATCAGGATTAAATCCAAACGATTTTTCTTCATGATAGCTTAGTTGTAACCCCATAGAGTTTGGTGTGCAGCCACAGCAATGTTTTTATGGGCACAAAGAGGCACAGGTGTGAAAATGAGCAGCTTACAGCAGAAACAGAACCATCTTTCTAAGTCCCACGACTCTCTTATCGTGACCTAATCATGAAACTATGATACTACTTTACTTGAAATTACGCTTATAAATTAGCATCTTGGCAAGCACGGCTGGGTAACATAATCAGACTTTTAACTGCTCCTGAACTGTACAAAGAGGATCAGAAACATTTAAAATGCACAAGTGATCTTTCCATCAAACCAAACAACAGCAGCCAGACTCAGATAGACATATTTTATGCTCACAGTAAGGTCAAATCCATCAGAAAAAAAAAAAAAAAAAAGGACCTCAAAAGACATTGTCCAAGAGTCTAGAAATTGCTATTCATGACCCAGATTTCCACCGAAGAATTCCTGGAACTCACCCTTGTCCCACTTTTCCTGGATTTTAATGTCTGCTATTATTGTTATTGGGGTTTTTGTTCTTTTTTTATCTTAACATTATTACATTTTTCAAAAGTTTGAAATCACAAACTCAAAAAGTGAGTTAAACCTTTGATGCTTGAGATTGCTCAGCAGCAGAGCGTGGAATTAAACCTAGGTATTATACATAAGTCTTCAGCTTGGCTGATAACAAAGCAGAGTTCAGGGTTTTTTTCCAACTCTCCTCCTATTCCCCTCGCTAATCACTAAAACGTGCCCCGTGGATAACTGCTGTGACTTTACGCTCAGTGTAGCTCCAGTTACTGTATCCTTCATTCAGCTGCGGCAGTGGGACCTACCCTTATTCTCTAATACCAGGTTACGCAATCAGATTAAGGAGCCATCTGCAGCGCAAACTGAAACTGCTCTATAATCGCGTTCCCGGCTCAGGCAGAACTTTGGCTTACGCAGGATCTGTGTCTCCTTGAATTATTCACCAGCCTCCCCGCTACTTCTCTCCTTCTTCAAGTTGGAAATGCACAGCAAGCGATACGGTCAAATATTTCAGCGATTAAATCATTGCGCTTTGAGCACGCTCCGCTCAGATGCCGCTTCTGAGATTTAAAGGAATATTTGCGGTAGTTCAAAGGGAAAGCAAAACCTCTCCCTTCCTTGTGCCTCCTTTGAATGTGCTTGAAAGGACAGTAGATCAGAGCTTGCTGCTTTTGCCACTCTGCTGTCAACAGCTGAATTGTTAAATGATTTAATGCCAACGCATCTCTTATGTAGCTTTGTAAAGCCTCAAAACTAAAAATACCTGCTTTTGTCAAGTATTCTCAGTGTCTATTTTACCTAGTCGCGTGCGCAGCAAGGTCTTGGTTCATCATTAGCGAAAATAATTCTGCATTCTCAAGGCTTTTCTGTTGTTACAGTCACCTTTACGAACAAAAAGTCCTTTTAAATGACAAATCTGGAAACTCGCACTGTAAGTCGCCTTTGTCTTCAGAGGGCTTTGCCACAGGAACGCACGACGGAGCCCTGACTACGTGTGTTGTAAAATCAGCTCTAACAAAGGCCGGCGCTCCGTTTGTTTTCTGCCGAGAGACGCACAGCCGGCGGCTGCGCTGCGGCTCCCGGAGAGCTGCCTCCCGCAGGCGGAGCGGCAGGAGCGCCCGGACAGAGCCCGCCCGCCCTCTCCGGGCGGCGGGAGCCGCTGCCGGCCATGGCCGACAGTAAGCGGAAAATAAAGGAGGCAGCGAGGCAGGGAAGGAAGAGGCCGAGAGGAAAGGCAGGAGATAGACGATCCGGAACGAGCAGCCCGAGCAGTGCCGGCTGCGACTAAAACACTAGAGCGAGAACAAGTGAACAGGGGGGAGCCGTTGCGGCACAGCGAGGCGCCGCCGAGAGACGGGAAGAGGCGACGGAGGCCGCCGGCCCCGCGTCGCTAGGAGCGCGGGTACGCTCCGACCCGCGACACCCTCCGGGGCCGCCCTGTCACATCCCACGGCGGAGCCCACGGGGAGGCGCGGGATGGGGGGAAAGAGAGGTTTCGGGGGCTTTGCAGCGAGCCCAGCCTCCAGACGGGAGGGAAAGGGAGCGGAGCGCGACACGGGAAAAAGAAGCGGCTGCCGCAGCGTGTCCTCCCCCCGGCGGTGCCTGGGCCGCGCTCCCGCCGCCGCGCGGTGCCCCGGGCGCTGCGGCCGCGCCGGCCGGGGCAGGAACTGCGCTTCCCGTGGGGCCGCGCGCGGCAGCCGGCATGCGCGGCGGGCGGGGCGGGGCGGGGCGGCAGGGCAGGTTGCTGTTGTTACATAGGAAACAGCTGAAGAGTCTCCACATGACAGGGGGGGAAGGAGGAAGTGGGGCGGCCCGCGGGGCTCTGCCGCCGCCGCTCCGGTAGTCGCGGGGCTCGGTCGGCGGCTGCTTGCGGGGAGAGTCCTTCCCGCGACGCGTGGGCTGACCGCCCTCCAGGGCGGACTTGCGCCCCGGCGCCGCCGCTGAAGGGAGGCAGGCAGTGAGCGGGGAGCCCCCCGCCGGGCCGAGGCGCCTCGCCGGGGAAGTTTGGTCCGGGGCGGGATCCCGCCGACCGCGGCGGTGGCGCCGGGTATGAACGGCTTCGCCCCAGAGGAGGTGACCCAGCGCGGGGCAGACCCCGCCGCCGCGGTGGTGGTGGGCAATGCGGGCTCCGCCGTGGAGGTGCCGCCGCCGCCAGCTCCGCCGGGGCTAGGTCCGGCCGCCGCCGCGGGCTCGGCGGGCGGCGGGTGCGCGGGCGGCCCCGGGGCCGGGCAGCTGTGCTGCCTGCGGGAGGAGGGGGAGCGATGCGGTCGCGCCGCCGGCAACGCCAGCTTCAGCAAGCGCATCCAGAAGAGCATTTCGCAGAAGAAGGTGAAGATCGAGCTGGACAAGAGCGTAAGTCCGCGAGGGGAGGACGCGCCAGGGCAGCCGGCGGTGCGCGCGGACAAAAGCGGCCGATAGGTCGCTGTATCTGTGTCTTAGTTGGCTGGGGGGATTTTAATCAAGTTTAGTAGGGAATGAGGGGTGTTTGGCGGCGGGGAAGTGTTCGCTCCCCCTTCCCACCTCTTTTCCGTAGCACGGCCGAGTTTGGCAGGAACGCTGGCTGAAAGTCCCTCCGGGAGGGGGGCAGCGCCCGCCTTTCCTGCCTGCTCCTGGGGTCCCCTCCAGCCCCAAGAGCCTGGGCATCGACGGCGTGTGCCCCCCTGTAGCCGGAGCGGGGGTTAGCGTGGCCGGGAAGCGCCGCTGCTCGCCGGAGCGGAGCGCAGCCTGCATGGCTCCCGGCGCGCTAGTTTGTCTGTGTTGTTGGCGAGGGCCGCGCTCGCCGCCCCGCCTCGTGTTGCAGCGCCGCACGTCTCCCGTGCCGCTTTATCTTCCGCTCGGCAGCCATCGGACCCCGCGCTGCGCGGCTCGGCTCGGCCGGGCAGGGCGGGGGCCGGCCGCCTTCCCGCGGGCCGGGTTGCCCGGGAGCCGGGAGAGCGCCCGCCCTCGCCGGGTGCCGCGGAGGGCAAGGCGGGCTACAGCGCGGGGCGGCCGGCGAGAGCGCCCCGCGCCCGGGCCGATTCTGCGTGCGCCCCGAGAGACCCCGGCCCGGCTGTGCAGCCCGTCCCTAACGCTGCCCCGTGCTCTCATTTGCCCTGAAAACACGCGGGCTTGGGGATTCCGGGCTGGTACGCGCCCAGATCTCCCAAAGCGTACAGATCCCCACGAAAGGGAAACTTGTTAAAAAGAAAGAAAGTAAAAATAAGTGTGTTGCGTGACCACGCCGGGTAGCGGAAGTAAAACAAGGAGGGGAGGATATAGCTGGGGAAATGAGAACCGTCTCTCAGCCCTGCAGAGAAAGCTGAAATGAAAGCTTGTTTTTTGTTTGCGTGCTGCCCGGCCCCCGCGGTGCGATGTGCGGCCGGAGGGAGGGCTGTGCTGCGTAGCTCCACAGCCTGGCACTGCTGCATCGGCCGATTGCTGCATTTCAGCGAGCTCGGGGCCCAGCCGGTGGCGGGGAGCTGCAGCGCAGCGCACTCTCCATTTAGAAGAAGCCGGTAGAAAAGCTTCCTCAACCCAGTTAATGTGGCTGTGAGTGCTTAAGGGTTGTCTATCTACGTGCACTCTAGTCTGGGAGATACACTACGTGGGTTTGATTGAAAGATGCCGTTTTATTCTTCTAGGCAAGACATCTGTACATTTGTGACTTCCACAAAAATTTAATTCAGAGTGTGAGAAATAGAAGAAAGAGGAAAGGCAGCGATGATGACGGTGACTCACCAGTGCAAGACATCGACACTCCAGAGGTAGCTAAACAGTTTCGGGTTTCTTCGAGTTACTGTGTTGAGCTTCTTAATGACACCGAGTCTGCACCAACACCACTCTCCCACTTTTACAGCTTACCTTACATGTGGGAAAGGGAAGATTCTTGATTCGCACTGTTCTTAATATAACAGAATTTAACTGAATTTTGTGGCATGTTTTCTGAGTAAATGGTGCAGAGTACAATGAACAAGAGTCTCTATTTTTAAGTGTCTGATGGTTCTCTCAGAAATCTACTGTTTTCAGCTTCCTCCTCCTTAGCACATAGCATCGATCTCTTATGTTTTGCAGGAGCTGACAACCTGAAGGGAGTTGCACATAGTGCTCGGGATATAAATGCTTCTCTGTCCTGTCCCTGTTGTGCTAAATGTATTGCAGATGGTTCTTGGCAATTACTCCATTGCCCTAGTCACTTTAAAGACTGAGAGTTTAATGATGGTTGCTTTGTTTCTGCCCCACTGTAGGGGGAAGAGCCATTTGTGGAGCTCTGCTATGAAGGAGTGGAGTAGACAAATAACCGTGTCTTTTCAGCCTGTTTTCTCCACTGCACATCAGTGAAATCTGACCCATTAAAATAAGGGAACCAAAGTGTTCAACTTTTTTCTTGGTGTAATGGGTTGGTCTTGAACATAAGGCTTTCTTTTTCTTACACATGCTCTGGGTTATTTTTGCTACAACGTTGCTTAGCAGGTGCTCCACAGTGTGTTAATTTTGAGCAGAGGCTGTTATGCCTACATGGTCCCTTCTGAGAGGGATTGTTAAAACATTCTTCAGAAATTGCTCTGTAAGTGTTAATTTAATGGCATCCTTATGGTCAGCATCTGCAGATAACAGCAAGTAAGCAGAACCTTTGTGCAGGAATCTGTGCCTTTAGGCTCCAGAGGCTCCAGTCTGAAAGCTCTGGATAAGAGGATTTTAGGAGATTGCAAGTAGCTTGATGCTGGGTGGTGTTGTCTGTCTGTTAAATATCTGAGATTGTTTCTTGGAAAGTTCTGTCTAAAGCTAGTGCTGTGAGTGACTTCAGGTAGCTCTCTGACACTGTGTAATTGCAGCTCTCCTGGAAGCCTGTTTTGTTTTCTTATGCCAGGATTATAAAACACATCACAACTGATGGATATCTCCAGAACAAGAAAACAAGCCTTTTTTTTCCCCTTAACAGTAGTATTACAAAAAAGAAAACTGGGAACTGTTTTTGAAGAGTGTCAGCTGGCTGTTTGGGCAAGGGCAGTATGTTCATTCCTTGTAATTCCTGTATGCCTTACATCGTTGTTTGCCCTTGACCACCTTTATTTTCAATTATTACCCAGTTTGCTAAGGAAAAAGGTGCCATTCTTCTGAAGAGTTGTAAGGCACTGCTGCTCCATCTCAGTCATGACCATCTTTACTGGTTGGAAACGATTCCTACAGGAGGAAAAGAAACTCCTGCAGTACTGGTAGCTTCTGGGGCTTGGTGAAAAGCTGCTGTTCTTCCTTTGTATGATGCTGCAAGGGTGGCTTCCCCACTGTGGCTTAGGAAGTGTAATTTAATGCCATGTAAACTTTAGAAACACCAAAGGATACCATCCTTTATCATGCAAGGTGGCCTCACTTCAGGTCTGGCCAGGTTGCCAAGTGTGGGGTAGCACTGCTGTTTAAGTGTTCTGCAGTGAGGCTGATAAATGAATTTAAAGCAAAAGTGAATGCCTTCATCAATCTTTAATGCAGTGAATTTGGAGAATACTATCGTAATTGCAACTGCCCTAACAGAATTTCTCATTCAGCCTGCTTTCTGAGCTTGCTCTCCCACTCAGTCATCTGATTAAGCTCTCTTAGGTTGTCAGGGAGGATGGGAAGGGTAAGCTGTTGCTGGGAGAAGTGACTGATCAGAGTACATAGGATTCAAAACTGACAGAGTACTGGATTAAGGCTGTGTATTTGTATCCCTGAGAGGACTTGGTGTAATTCTCTCCACTGTTGAATGACATTGAGAAAGAATTTTGGACGTTTATGCCCATGCACATAACTCCTGCATGTTGCTTGTGTAACAGGGATACATTTGGAGAGCAAGAGCTGCTCTTTTCTTTTCTCACCTCAAGCCAAGAATGCTTGTGCTCTAGACTCTGTCCTGATTTTAGTGTGTGCTCTTTCATGGTGCAGATGTCTTTCATGGTGCATGGTGTCTTGTATGTAATCTACATTAGATTTAATGGCTGAAATTACAATATAGGGGCCTCCTTTGGATCAGCATCTTTATAGATGTCATATAAAAGTTGCTATTGGGCTTGTGTTATCGTGCTGGAACTGGGAAGCAAACAAAAAATCCAGAATGGATGCAAGTACAATAGTGAATTCAAAATAATGTCCCCAGCTAAAGGGAAGGTAGAGGCATGCTCAGTAACAACAAAACACTCTTAAACTGAGCTGGGCTATTTTCCTTTCTGTTGGAAGGTTTGTTTTTTGTCAAAATGACATCTGCTGAGCTGACTGTTTACACTTGCGTATCTGTGAGTTTCCAAAATGTTTTTGCGAGGAGAACTATTAATGACTGAATTTTTTTCAGTTATATTAGATTGTTTTCTTCCCCTTCCCCCTCTTTTCTTCTAGGTTGATTTATATCAGTTACAAGTAAACACACTTCGAAGGTACAAAAGACACTTCAAGCTACAGACCAGACCGGGACTTAACAAAGCACAGCTTGTTGAAGTATGTATGAGTGTTTCCCATAATAGAAAATGCAACTTGCTGTGGCATGTGGGTTTCTATACACTGTGATCCTTGCATAAAGTGCCTATATAATCTGGATTTTAGGAGAACAAAAGGGAGCTGCTTATCTAGCTTCCTTCATTGGCTGCATCTCCTGAGCCAAGTAAATCAAAAGTAAAAGCTCTTTCCAGAGGAGGGACTCTTAACTTCCAAAAGGAGTGTGTGCTGCTTGTAAGCACAGCGTAGAGCTGGAGCAGTAAGATGATCTTCGTGTCCCTGAATGTCGTAGAATTAGGGATTTATTCTGTCTGTGCATCAATCACAGCTTCACCTGAAATGTCCTGCTGAAAAGAGCTAGAAACTGACAGCTGTCAGTGAAGTTCTGGTGAGGTTCAGACTTTGCTTTAAAAAGCTAGTTACTGCAAACGTAGGTTTCTGTGTATGTAAAGTACAGAAACCTGAAAAAACATGCTTCTATGGATAATTAATTATTTTAAAACCACTGGAATCTGTTGTCAGAAAACTGGAATTATATGGAATTTACTGTTTCCAAAAGTGCTGAAGCTGCATGTCAGTACAGCTGTATGTTAGCATCTTTGCTTCGCATGAGTGCAGCTTGAAAGGAATTCTTTAGTGCTGCAAAGGTGCAGTCACAGCATATTGATGTAAGTAAGTGGAAGAGCTGGTGATATTAACAGAAAGGTATAGCTACTGATTTTTCACTTTTGTGCAGTGATACATTCAGCTGTATTTAGGTGCAGACACTGTTTTCATTTCTCCTTAATCTGTGTGGATTAAAAGCAAGGCTCTTAAAGGTGTGGGTAAACTGTAAAGGAATAGTCCTGCTACCACTAAGTGTAAGAATGCAAAATCAGTCTTCCATTTTCTTATATCTAGGTTAGCTCTTGAATTAGAAGGACTGTGAATTGAAAAAGCACAGGCAGTTTTTGTTCTGCACAACTGGTGTTTCACAGGGTCTGCTTTAGGTACATCTCATATGATACCTGCACTAGGTTATTCCAATGCTGCATGGTGTCCATGGGCAAAGCTTTCTGCCACATGCTTGGTTTGACTGACCTGCAGGTATTTGTGAGCCATAGCCACAGGGCTTCCTTAATACACAGTACATTTGATTCCTTGTAATCTGCCCTAACATGCCATAGACACTGCTCTAGCTATTACTGAAAGTTCACTTCAAATTACTCTGTCAAGCTGCTTCTCTGTCAGTGCTTTTGGGGTAGAGTTTAGAAAGTTTCTTAACTTTTTAGTTAGGCTGAACATTTATCCATTTATCCCACACATATCCTGTGGTGCTTAAGTGAGCAGTCCCATGTTTTTCACTTCGTCCTTTTAATCTACCAGTTTGGCAAAGTGCCAGAGAACAGATTCAGTTACAATATTTTGCAACTTTCTTTTAATGTTCATTTTGATGAAGAGAAGGACTGCTGAAATGACAAGTGATTCAAGAACTGCTTACGGATTGTTATATTTCAATGGTTACAGCATGGTGAATTTTTATTAATAGCTTTGTTTTGAAGAGCTGAACGTTCAGTTATCATTTTCTGGTAATTCTTGTGTTGTGTTAAATGTTTCTGTATGTGATTTGATGCAGACATCACCTCCAAAGTTGAGTGGAGAGCAGTAGCCTCTCATAATTGTGCTGTCACTGTTGATATTCTGTAGTCATTACCTGTTATATTCAAGCTCTAACCAGACAAATGTAATGCTAGTCCCATGATTGTTCTGATGGCTTTGAGGGGTTTATTCCCTGAAAAAATTCTCAACTTTTTACTTTGGAAATTAGAGGTACAGTCTGCTACATTTAGTTCACAGTTATCAGTAAAATAGTTCCTGTTTACCTTCTTATGACTACTGAAGACTTCTGAAGAGAGGCAAAATTTCCTTTTTTGTAAGCTTCTTAATCAATCTTTTAAACTTGAATATAGTGCATTTAAATATGAATCTTCAAGTTTTGCATGTAAGAGTGATTATTTAATTTCCTTGCATTCTTCCTTTATAGATAATTGGCTGCCACTTTAGGACAATTCCAGTGAATGAAAAGGACACCTTAACATACTTCATCTACTCAGTGAAGAATGACAAGAACAAACCAGATCTAAAGATGGATAGTGGGATTCATTAGGCAGAAAAGGTTGGGACTGAGACTCAGGCTGCAAATGAAAAGACTGAGGTTTTGTTGATATGCAAAAGCTTTCTTTGTAACTTTTTCTCCTGAGAGAGTTTTCTGTTTTATTTTTCATAACCTTGCTGATTTGTTTGAAAACCATCTCTTATGAAACAAATTTCCTCAGCAAAATTATTTTAAATAAATATCACTGATATTGTTGCTCAAATGGGTGTGTCTGTAATTTTAATGAGTTGGACTCGATCCTGACAGGTCCCATCCAGCTCAGCATATTCTGTGATTCTATGATACTTGTACCTAATAGTTAAGCTTTAATGAACTATGTAATAATATTAAAATATTTTTCAATTGAAACGTGCCAAGGATATATTTATAAGTGTACCTCAAGTGCTTATGATGCAATGCATTTAAAAGAAAAAGCTGTAGCAGACTTGGCAATAAGTTCTTTTTCCTAAGGTAAAAGGCTTTAAGTGCCAGTTCTGTTCTTAGCTGGGCAGAAATGGCTGACTAGCACTTTTTTTCCCATTTGGAAACAAGTATTGGAGGATTCTCTGATTTGTTTATTCACTGTGTCATTGCTGAGATATGTGCTTCCAAGCGCTGAGGCCTTCCTGCTCCTATATTAAAATGGAAAGAAGTGCAGCTCTAGAATTTCAAAGCTGTAAGTACAGATGAAGAGACTGCTGCAGCTTACTGTGCTGAGAAATCCTTTGACTCAGTAAGAAATCCTTTACCTGCTGACTTCTCCATTTGTCTGCACGGACTGCTGCTAAGAACTTAATTGGAGAATGGGAGTTGAGCCTGTGTGAGGTCAATACAGCCTCTTCTAACAGGCACACTGCTTCTTTTTCATTGCATGGATTAGCTCAGGCCTGTTTAAAAGGAATAACCCCCTCTCAATAAAGCCAAAACTCATGGTAGCTTATGGAGAATAATATCCAGCAATACTTGGGCTTTTAATTGATTGTCTTAGAAAACTCTGATGTTGAAGATGGCATTATGAATGACTTCTTGTATTGCAGCTATTGTGCCAGCCTGTGGTGTATGGAAAATGATTTCTTTCAGCTTAAAGCTGTGCACGTAGGATGAATAAACAGCTGAGGGAAAATAGTTTTTATCCTAAAGGTGAGGAGGATGTGGCATCAGCTTCTTCAGTTAGCATGCATTGCAACTCCCAACCTTATCAGATGTTTAAGCTTTTCCTTAATTTGGGAAAAATAAGAAAGCAGTATGTCTGTGATCTAATCTGCTTGATGTTAATCGTTTGAGTTTTTTCAAAAATTACTGCTCTGCTGGCATCACTCCAACTAAGATGCTTCACTTTGCTTTTTTTGACCTGTGATGCCTGCCTAGAACTGGATGATGATAAACCCTAACCTCAAACTGGCTGCTTTCCCAATATCTCCCAGTGGTATGATTTCTTTCACTTGTACTGCTTTATCTATTTCCACAATACAGTTCTGCAGTGCTGGCCAAAGTTCAAGACAGTGATACCTAGCTAGTGACAGCTAAAATTGGTGCTCCTTTGAAGATATGTTTTCATGGCCATTTCACTACAGGGATTGTCAATTTGTTTACTAAATGTCCTTTGAACACATTCAAGCTTCTTACCTTCAAAGTGCAAATTGCATAAAAAGCCAGGGAACCTAGTGATGGATAGGACATCCAAAGGATAAAGAGTTTTTTTCTGAGTGCATGACAGGGTTGAATGTTCTCACCTAGGCCTGGCAGGACCTGTAGATGAAGTTATGTGAGGGGAGGAGAGTGGGGAAAGAAACAAAAGCAAGCTTCTATGGAAAGCCAGTTTTAAAGTAGTAACTTAAGTGACCCTATCTTGCTGCATGTGGATAGTGGCCAAGTTGTGGATTGTGGATTTTCCAGGAGTCTTGGAAGAAATTTAACTGAAAGCCACGAACTTTAGTACCCAGCCTTGTATCTGCCTTAACTTTTTTTTTGCTGCAGCTGTTTTGCAAAGCTGTAAATGCCAGCCATATGCAATGTGATTCTTGTAGAAACTAAATGGCATACACAACAGAAGTTTACCTACCCTAGAATCTTGTAGAGGACTTTACACAAGAGCACATACCATAGTTTTTTTTTTTTTTTTTGCAGAGCACTGACTTTGGATATTTTCACTGGGTTGCCAGAGTTATGGGGTTTATTTTACTATCAGTTGATTATTTGATAGGAAGCCCAAATTATTCTGCTTGAATAATTATACAAGCAAGGCTTAAAAAGTCTGGTGACACAAACTGTTGAACAATCAGTAGGGCAAAAATAGTACACACAGATTTACTTGAAACATTTATTATTGGCTGTGTATAAATCACCCCCTCACCCAGTATCCAACCCTTGTTTGCTAACAAGAAGAAGAACAGTCATGGTGATATTTCATACTGACACAGGAAGTAAGCATGGTAAACTGGTGGTAGCAGTTTGGGCCAATGTGTAAGATTATTAGGTGAACAGTGCATTTTTTTGAGTAGATAGGACTGCACAGTTCCTTCACACTCTCCATGTGGCTGGCTTGAAAGCTAAAGAGTTTATATGTGTAAAACAGCAAGTCAGGCTTGCTGCCTGTAAGCCTGGCTTGTTCAGGTGACTCTGCTTAAAATTATGTGGTCACCTGAAAACACCTGCCAATACAGATTGCCATGTAACAGAAAAATGGTCAAAATTTATGTCTCTGTATCTATCTCATAGATCACAATACCACTTAAATATTAAGATAATTATCTCTATGTTTTCTGTAGCTATTGCCTTATGGGGCTAGCCTAAAAAAGCCAGCATTTTATCTTACTTTGGAGTACTGTATTTCAAACAGAGCTTGAATAAAAAATCTGTTGTTCTAATATTTTTAAATGCTCACTGCTAAGATTAAGCAATATAAGGGTTTAGAGATTGCATAGTCAAGGCAGGTGACCAGTTAGACATAAGACCCAAGTGTGCTTTAGTACTGTTAATGCCAATTTTTACTATTTATTCCAGTGAAATACTTTCAAATGTGGAGATACAGTCCTTTTGTATGTACATGTATTTTAAGATGCCTAAACAGAACATGGGAGCTTTTCTTCAGAAGTGCCAGGGATTGAGTGGCTTCAGCTTAAAGTGACATTAAAAGTGTGATGGCAATAATGGAATAGGAAGCTGCACTGCCATAAGTTGCTCTGAGAGTTATGTTCCTAACAACATGAAGGCTTAGGCTTGAAGTTTCTTCTTCCAGACTATCTAAGGATATTGTGCTGAGTAAGAAGAGTTATGCTTTTTGCTGGGGTATGCAATATTAGGACACATTAAGAGCTTGTACAGTCTGTTAAACCATGGAAATGGCTTTATGGAAATTAGGTCAGCTACCAGATTTGAGAAGAAAACTTCATAGGTATTTGATATTCCATAAAGGTATAGAAAGAAAATTCTTTTTACAGTGTAAAGTGAGGCAGTGGCTTGTGATTAGAAAGGAAGTTTTTTTTTGTTGGTGGTAGTTTTGTTTTACCCTTGAAAACATTATTACATGATGTCTGTTATCTTCACTTGCAGACTTGGATCATTGACTGTTGCAGGGGATCACAAAAGATATCTTTGGTCCAAAGAAAATATCCCTGAAAGATAGGATCACATGTTTAAACAATTAGATCATTGGTTTGTTAGAGCTTTAATATGACATGCATTTCCCACTGTGGATATTTTTTTGCATGTATGATGATGTATGTGGGATTTCTGTGTTTGTGGGATGTCCTTCCAGCAAAACAAATGCAACTGCAGATCTGGATGAAGATACTGCATTTCTACCTCTACCAGCCTGCTATGGGAGCAATGGCCAAACCTTCACTGCCTGACCGCGTTGCAGAACTCCACCCTGGCATTTTAACTTTGAGAAAATAAACTTACCAAATAGGTTATATTATCAAAATAAAGGACTTGGCATGTGCACACATACTGTTCTAGTGCAGTTTGTCCCGAGATGCAGATGCAGATGCAAAGCAGGTCTTGTGTACCTCAGGATGATGGAAGGAGTATTTTCTTCCAAATTTGTACCAAAGGAAGAGGCTTTACTATGCTGCTCAAAGGTTGAAGCTAGAGACCCAGGGAAAGATTAAAATCTTACTTAAACCCTACTCTCAGTTTGAATGTGAGATTTTTAGCTTTAGAAGTCTTTCCCACTTGGTTCAACTTGGGTCCCCTACAGGAGTGCTGAAAAGTTGCCTTTATTGGATTTTAGGGGACGAGAAATGAGTGTTAAGAGGAGCACATATATATAAAAAAAGCCTTTTGCTTGCCTAAATAATGGCATCACATTTTGGTGCCTCTGAAGTATTAGTAAGTTTTGAACTGTTGATATTTCTAATCCAAATTTACTGAAGATGTTGCTGAAGAGCTGAATGAAATAATACTTCTTAATACATTTTATTACCTAAAACCAGTATGGGCTGATGGTGTTTATTTAACTCAGTTATGTTCTTTCTATGTAACAACAACAAAAACCAAAGCTCAGTGAGAACTTCACTGTTCAACTTTGTCAGCAGTGCAAGGAACCCAGGGAGGTGTTGGTGTTCTTGGGCTCAATCTTTGCTTTGCTTTATACAAGTATATGTGAACCCCTGTGCTCCTCCTTTGATTTTTCTGCTTTTAACAGCTATTTTTACAGAATTACTTGTTCAACTGAAATATGTTCAGGCACTTTAGAATAGCAATACAGTTCTCTTCCATGGAACAGGAGTGAAATGGAGTTTTTCTGTGGTCGTGAAAACTTCTTCATTGTAAAATGGTCAGAATAAGTGTTTTATGTAGTTATTCTTAGTTTGGATCAAACAGAGGAGTCAAAAGTTGGGTAATTCAGATGCTGAAGTCCCTGTTAATAGGACAGGGAGGTTTACTAGGTAAGACCCTGAAAAACAAATCCTCAAAACTGATAGTTACAGAAAATTGGCTATATCTTGGTATCATTTCAAACCATCTGAAGTGAGGAATTGCTTTAAAATGATCGCTTATTCCATGTCTGGAAACTGTAAAATGATGGAAATAAAACAGGCAGATGTGAAGAACTATACGAGTTTACGTGAAATGAGTGTGATCTTACTTTGGGCAGCAGAGCAATTCATTCCAGTTGCAGTAACAGATCACCTCACAGCCCTTCCCTTCCCAGAAGTGATCTGGCAGAGCATCATCGACGTGCCGGAGGCTGTCCCAGCCTGCAGGGATGCTGTGGCAGCCGTGCTCCTTGAGGGGCCTCTTGTAGCAGGAAGGGCGCTGGGAAGGCACCGCGGGGCTACCCGGGAGGGTGCTCAGCAGCAGCAGCAGCAGCGCCCAGACCATCTTCATGTTTGCCAAGCTTCCCACAGCAGGGTGCTAAAGAGAAACGAGGGATGTGACACAGTGTTGCTGCAGAACAGGGCTCTTTCCCTCATTTGCTTCCTGCCTCGCATTTTTCTTTCCTGTGCTGTTTCGGTCATTTGAGCCTGAGTGCTGGAGAGTGTTCTCTCCTAGGAGGTAAATAATATTGCAGCAGAATTGATATTCATTACTTTCTGTACAGCCTTGGGAATCCTTTCATTGTGAATTGAGGCTTCTGATGCTGGCAATTTTGTTGTTTCTTTGGCCTCTCACCTTGAGAAAATTGCTTTGAGCTGGCCGTGTTTTTTTGGTGATGTAAGTGATTGTATCGATTGCTACCAAACCAGGGGGAAATGTCTGGATGTGTGTCCTTGCCTCCCTGGCCACTTTGCCTGGCAAAACAAGAGTCACTCACACAAAATAAATAGTATCCTTCCCCATCCAAGCTGTGGAAAAACTGCTTGCTGATTGAATCCTGTGTCATGGGCTGTGTGAGAAACTGAGGCGCTAAGCAGCCCAGGAAGACGAAGCTGTCTGCAGTGCTGCTGTCCTGGCCTCTGGTATGATGCAGCTTTAGGGAGAATCTTCTTTACTGGGCTTTTTTAGTACAAGTCTTGCTACTGGAGGTCATGGTTTAACTGGCTTTTTAAAAGGTGGGATAGATTATCCCTTGCAAAACTCTCCTGCTGGCCACTAGGCTTTCCATTGTTTTCTTTAATGTCAGCTCTGCTGTTCTGTGCTGCTTTGCACAGTCTGACCGTGCCACAAAGCTTTGGATCCTTAACATACATTCACCTTTAAATTAGGCTTTTGAACAATGTTTCAGTTGAATTTTTATTGGTGTTAGGAGAGTGGTTTTCTACCTTTCCTCAAGCTCAAACAAAGTGGTCTGTTATCTTAACTGAATTTAAACAGGAATTCTGCTCTGAAAATGAAAATAATGACCAGCTCTGCCCAGCACTCTCCCTGTATATTCATTTTTCTTGTGTAGGACTTAAGGAAGACTTTGCTGTCCTTCCTCCTGTTGGCACTCTGGAATTGATGCCCTGACACAACGTTGTGGGCCAGCCCTGGTCTGCATTGTGGGGCTGAAGATTAGAATGGACTAACCCAAAAATATCGAGGTGTAAGACAATATCTAATCAATGACTATCAAGGTGTAAGACAATATCTAATCAAAGACTATCAAAAGTGAAGTTAAGATGGTAGAGCTATTATCTAGATAAGGAAAAAAAAGAGGTATGCCAGCTGTAGATGTGACTATAATATGAATTACTTTGTAAAAATCTTGAGATCACCCTTAAAAAACAAACAGTAAAATTTTAAATATCTAAATCTACAGTATTTTTTAGTCATTTTTCTTGGGTAGTTTTCTTGCCACTATAGCTATCTTATCTTCCATGTCTTCAGCCAATGAATAAAATGCCATGTAAGAAAATCTGGAAATTTAGATTCATATTAGGGATGAAATACAACGTCTCAAAGCTTTTTGGTTATTTATTTTTATATTTAAACTTGGTGTTTTTTGAACATCAGTAGCGAAATAAAGCAGTAAAAAGTGGCGAATATATTAAAGAACATGAGTGAAGTGAGAATAAGCTCTTCTGGTTTTTTTTTTTTTTTTTTGGCTTCTGTTGTAGAAGGAAAATTCATTGAATGATTCCTTTTAGTTTCCATGAACTTGTATGGGAACTCTAGAGTAGAAGACTCCTATAAACTACTAGTAATGGAGCCTTGGGGATCTATTTTTAATTACCTCAGAGTGCAGTATTGAATAACATATTGTCTTTATTAGTTTTAGACCTCAAAACTACTACTCAAATTAAGTAAACATTGCCTAGTGTTTTTTAGACTTGAGTGTAGAATCTGTATTATTATATTCATGGTTTTATTTTGTAGGAGTATAAACACTTTGCTTATGAGTGTTCTGCTCAGAGAAGTCTAATGCTTAAAGAGAAAATATTGTTGATTCTATACCTAGATAAATGCCAGTGTCAGGGAGTAAAATTTAATCTTCTGTTCAGCTACTTTGACTTAATTATTGAAGTATTTAATGGAAGAAAAATTCCATGAAAGAAAAAATCAGCTTTGTTTCCTGTAGTTGGATTATTCTGTACTCTTCTACTGGAGGATGAGGCATTCATGATTCCTTGGTCTGGTGAACTTTTAAAAATTTCTAATAATTCAGGTGATCTTTCCCTAACTGGAGTTCAACTGAAATGCTCATTTGACTCTGTTGACAGCTGCCTACCTCCTCAAAATTTGTAGGAATTCACTTCCTGAAAAATAGTCACATTCATCCTGAAAATAGGTGCATTCTCTATACACTGTCAAATTGCTAGATTCAAAAATCACCACCTACAGTTTTTAAGGTGATTCTGTAACTCACTACTTGCCATTTAATAAAAATAATGGGATGTTGCTGTAGTGTGTCATCAGGAGGGTTTCTATGGGTGGCTGCCAAAATCAGTATTAGCAAAATCAACATGCTGGAGAGCTATGGATAGACAGCTCCTCTGACCAGTTATGCATTTTACCAATGATAAACATTGTTATTATTCAGAAAAAAATATTATAATTTTGTTTCTGCTTAAATAGTTCCTCTTGGGGTTTTTTTTGTAGATCAAAACAAAATAGAAATTTTTTATCAAAAGACCTTTCTTCAAACAGGTATTTCTGTCTTGGGGGAGAGCAGTCTCTGTTTGCAGATGAAAGATTGCCAAGGAGCTGAAGTGTTTCATCAGCTCCCTGCACAGGGTCGATGCAGACCTTTCAGATGCAGCATCTCTGTCTGACAAAGTGCTGCAGCTTCTTTTCCTGAGCGCAGTTGAACAGATGTTGGAATGTCACTGATTGCCTGGGTAAAGAACAGAGCTAGTATGTGCATGTTTATTTCAAAATGAGTGTCAAAGGCTTTGTCTGCTGTTGCATAGCACAGAAGATAGGCTTTGCTCATAAAACAAGTCAGGAAAATGTGATGAACAAATCCAATTGCTAACGTGGCTCAGAGACTCATTCACTGCCAGCAGGAATCCTCTTACAGTCCTTTATTTTATAAAGCCTTCTGAAAAGATAGCAATGCCAGGCATGCTAAGCCTGACCAGCTTGCTCTATCAAGATTTTATAATTTCAAATTCTAGCAAGAGTAAAGCCATCTAAAAATGCCAAAAATGAGCTCCTTGCATTTGCATAAATTCTTTTTCATTTAATTATTTTGATTATTTTGACAGGGTGTAAGTAAGGTTTAACACCAAATGCACCTGGGAATACAAGTGCTTTGAAATAGTTTGGAGCTTTTTCTAAAGGAAAATGGTTAGTTTGGGAATATGCATGATGAGTCAGGAATTAGTGCTGTCTCTGCTTGTTCAGCTGAGAGTGTTTGAATTATCTTGCCAGGCAATTTGGCACCATCTACTCTTTGGATCCACTAGATGCAGAGGTAATCAGACTGAAGAGAAAACCCCAAGCCTCAGCCTCCTTGTCCAAGAGCAGCATGGGCATAGTTCATGAGAAGTGATGTCCTTTAAAGGTCACACAGTATCAGTAGGAGCTCAGGTGTTAGAAAGAGAGAAAACTGAGAAATGGCACAAAATGTGTATTTCGGCACTTCTAGAGATCCTGCGTGGTTGGGAAAACAGAAATATTTTTAGGTTGGTCTATCAACCATTAAAAATATCAATCCTTCATTAAATGTATCCTTCTTCTCCCCTTAAATAGGCTGTATTTCTAGTTGCCTAATGTCGAAAACAAGAAATACATTAATTAGTACACTTTTGGTGTATATTCTTTTCCAGTTTGTCCAGTGGCATGTGCCAGGTTAACAAGTTGCACTTCAAAAGCATATGTATTAAAATTGTTTCACTTATTTAAAATGAAATGTATTTTAGTGTTGATTTATTTGTCAAGTTTGCCTTTCACAACCACCTGTAAAATGTGGAGTATTTAGTATTTAGGTGCTAGTGCTTGATAGTTGGATTTATTAGTGCATTACTAAAACATCATTACACAAGGACTGCATAACTGATAATATTGTGAAGAATTTTTTTCCGTTTAAAAAAAATGTCAAATCTATTTTGCTTGAACAGTTGGTGCACTGTAAGGACAGCAGCTATTCCACTGAGGATGAATTCTGTGAATTACTGCTTTGTAATTGTCATCAATACCATGATTCTTTCCAGAAACTGAGCTCTCATGAAACCCCAATTAGTTTTCTTTAAGACAGCAATTCATCGTGAGGACACCTCTCTCCATATTATATTGAGCACTGGCAGGCAATCTAGTATATTTAGTGACTTCAGGTGTTCATATGTAGTATCCAGCTTTGAAGAAAAGCACGATAGTAAAGGAATTATTCTGATCTGGATCCCAGCCATGCAACTGTCTTGAATAGTACCTCTCGCCTGCAAGATAACAGCTTCTCCCAAATCTTCTTCTGCATGTTCCCATATGTATTTCTAATTCTGTAATCTGTAACTAGAAGGAGCAGGTAGACAAGGATAATTGCAGGAGCAAAACGTACCTTAATCTTCTGGTTCACTCCCTTCCACTTTCTTGGCAGCTGTATCTTTTTAGATGTACCCAGAGAGAGCTAGAGCTGGGGTGAGAAGAGGGAGGGAGGGCTGATGGGAGATGCTGTACAAACAGCCCTTTGTTTGTGCTGACTTCTGCCTGTGAGTGATGAGCACTGTTCTCCAGCAGTGGGTCAGAGGATGGGCTTCAGGAGCCTCCTCTTTCCGTCACTGCCAGGCTCATCTTGGGGCAAAAATGTAACATATCCCTTCCAGCAGGAAACAATTAGCTCATCCAGGATCTGAAGCAAAGGTGCCTCCTCAAAGAGCAAAGCATAACACCCAGAACAAGAGAAAAGATCCTGTGGAATAACTGTGTCTTGCGTGTGGAGTGTGAGCAGGCTGGGGGAAAGGGGAAGGAGCAGTTTTCTGGGGTTGCACAGCCAGAAAAACATGGTTTATATACAGGTGCCTTATTTTGCATCTGGTGGACAAGAACACAACAATCTCATGCAGTACTTTAATTTTTGACTTTGGGATCCTTTCAAGTTTTCTGAAACTGACATAATAGAAAACCCCCTTAATTATTTTAACCAGATTTCTAGTACAGCATGCTCAATGGTGCCACGTATCAAGTTCTTTGCTGAACAATGTTTAATCAAGGGTATTTCAGAGGAAGTTATTTTAAACTAATTTCAGATTAATCAAATGATCTGGTGCCATAAAAACAAGGATTTTAGATGGAATTGAAATGTTATATACTAATGAGAAAATAGTCTTGAGGGCGAAGCATGTGTCCTCATATTTCTCTTGCAATTTATCTCTTGCTCTACTGCAGTCGTTCTGGACCTGTTTTGCAATGGGAATAGAGAAGGATGATTGTTGAGCTGCAATTCTTATATTTTTCTTGTGTGTGTTGTTTTAATTCTGATGCTGTGTTGTAAGAGTTCAGTTTTCTTTGTCTGTTGGTCTGCTTCCAGTACAGAGATTTGTTAGGAGTACGAAAAGGTGCCCCAGCTCAGCTGGTTCAGTTTACAATTTGATGTCTTGGTGCATGTTCATCTTGATTTATTGTATGCCAGAAGTGAGCTCGTGCCTCTGTAAGAAGTGCATATCCCATGTTCTGCTGCCTCAGCCAAGAGAGCGGGTAAATGGCACAGTTATTTAGCAGCAAGCCTTTGGAAACTGAGTTACCTACTCATGGTGCTCCCATCCAGCAGGGTGCTCCCCCCTCTCTGTGGGATGGGAGCACCTGGGATGGAGAGAACAGGATGCAGGGCTGTACCTCTGCCTCCAGTTCTGGTTAGAAAGGTGAGGAAGGACCTTTTTGGCCGCTGTGGTTACACGCACATAGCAACTTAAAAGTGGAGGGAGGAGATAGCTGCAGGCAGTGGCTGTCAGAACAGGACAGCCTTGCCTTTTCAGGGTGACAAAATGCCTGCTGCTCCCTCTGCCTTGCTCCAGAAATTCTTCCCTGGTGCCGAGCATGGCCCCAGCGTTCCGTGCCTTAAATGAGATTATCCTAATGCCTCCGGGAGCACGCGGTGTTCCAGGGCAGCCTTCTCCATGTGAGCAGGGAGCAGGCTGGGAGCCTGCTGGGCATGCACGGCAGCAGGGGACTGGCTATATATAAGCAGGGATAAAACTTGGAGAAGGGAGAGAGAGCATAGCGTGCTGAAGCTCTGGATTTGAATGCCTTTTTAGTTACTTGCAAATAAATTCTGCTCTGAATAATTTGAAGTTTTTATCAGAAGGTGTAATAAAAGTGTGTTAGGATTATTAACTTGCTTTTTTTTTTAAGTTTTCTTGTGTTTTCCACACATATGTGTGTTCAGAACACATTTTCAGAGCTTTGTCTCGACAGCAGTCCAGTGAGCTGACAGTTTTGTATATAAAGTGGAGTATGTGAGGGATAGTTTTCTTCAGGAGATGTCTTGCTGCATTTTGAGAAAGAAAAGACAGTTGTAACAAAGCTGGTGTTTGCCTGCTATTTTTCTTTTTTTTTTTGCTCTCCTCTATAGTTCCATATACAATGTTTTCAGTCACTAAAAACCTCCAGGAATGAGACAAAATTTTCTCCCTTGTGATGCTGTTTCAGAGTAGAGACTGAGAATCAAAGTGGGATTTGGAGGAAGCAAAAGTTTTGTGTAATTTTGTCAGTGAAATGCAACCCAAATGGAAGTCACTATGACTGCTGTAAAACAAGCCTTTAAGGAGTTAAAAGTGAGGTATGGGAGATGAATGGAAGGGCTGGGGAGCCTGCATTGGGAGAAAGTACGTAGCAGTGCTTCCAGATCTTGCCTTCTTTCCTTTTCTCCACTTTGCCCCTGACCCACTGCCCTGAATATCTGTTTCTCCTCTGACTCTGTCTCACTCCTTGCCTCCAGCCCTGGTGGCCTTTTCTTCAGTTTTGGTTTCCTTGGGCCTTTCTGCTCCAGCCCCGCATCCCAGTGGGCTCAGCAGCCGGTGTCTGGCACAGGCTGGCAGGGTGCCAGCTCTGACAGAGGGCTATTGAAAATTGCAGGAGCCCTTTTGTTCCCTACCATGGCATCTGGGATCTACAGGAGAACCATAAGGGAATCTTGCTTTTTCACCCTCCTTCATCTGTGTAGAGAGAGTAATCCTGAGCTGTGTTTGACTCATTTTCCTTAGACACACTCTTTTAGATGTACACGTATCCCTGTTTCTGTCTGGAGAGCAATGGCATTATTAGAGGTAGGATGCAAAGCAGAGCTCCTTTGGGGTTTTTTTCTCTTCCCCAGGCTGAAGTCAGCGAGAAGTGATGGCCCATGAGGAGGCAGTGGCAGATGGAGGCAGGAGGGGGTGTGACAAGGTAGCAGCAGCAATCTGTAAGAGAGAAGTAGTTTTCAAAGGAGAATGGCCCCTGGTAGGGTGAGACAGAAGAAAGAAAAGGCAGCATTAAAATTCAGCTGCGAAAGCATGGCTGTCTCTGACATGTAGCATTATTCTAGACTAAATTTGTGTAACATGCCCTGGGAAAATAATTTTTTCTTTTTTTTTTTTTCTTTTTTTTTCCTAAGTACTCACTGCACTCTTAAATGTGCTTTGCATTTTTAACGTCAGCCACACAGGTTTAGCTTTTTGCTGTCAATGAAAACCACTTTGCATCTTATTTGTATCCTTGATACCAACACTAAGCTCTTTTCAGGCTGACAGTGAGAAATAGTGATGCATCTCCACTCACAGTAAATCTCCTTCAAAGATACCACTTTGCCTTTGAGTTAACTGGCTCCTTCATACACAGAGCTCATATGAGGAGATCCATAAGGAGCCTCAGAACCTGATTTTGGCAGATGATGCAGTCTAAAACTGTACTTGAAGATTATAAAGGAATATAAGTATTGTAGGGATGCATAAAGACCTTGGAGACATAATGCCAGTAGTCATGACAGTGCCAGCAGAGCTAAGATATTAACTGCTGTCATCATTTCTTACAGGACCATAGTGGGTAAGGGACCTGGAATTGAAACATCAGCACAATGGGCTTTTAAGCACAGATAAAAGTCTTGTGTTCATTTTGCAAACATACATAAGTGTAAAACAAATATATCTCACGTTATACCCCTCATGTCACATTTTTCATCACTTAAATTTTATTATGTCAGTCAGAAAAAGTATTTGGAAGCAGTTTTGGTGCTTTTATTTTGTACAATTTTATTTTTTTCATTTGTTCTCTTGACTTTTTCTTCTTTTTTTTTTTAAGAAAAAGTGCTGTTAAATACCCTACAATTGTCTTAGCAATTTTTGCATCTGATAATTTGCTTTATACCTTGTACTTGCATTAGCCTGGGGGATTCATCTGAGCTTTCTGGAACACCTTGATTGTTTGTTCTGTACAGTACTTCTTGTTCATCCAGCATTTCTTCAATTTCTTGCCTTTGTTTTTGTGCACTGCTTTACTTCCAGCTGTTGTTTTCTGCAGAACCCCTTTGTTTCCTCTCTCTCTCTCTCTGATTTTTGGCTTACTGGTTTTACTGTCAATTTTTACCAGTTTTTTTCTGCAGGTTGCATTCTGGGCTTGGTTAAAATAGGAAACCCAAAGTACTGGGCTAATCAAAGGCATCTTTTAGTGTATTTCCTCAGATCAATGGCCTGTTGGCATGCTCAGGCTGTTGCTGGTTTTTTCTCTGAAGGCAGAGAGGATGCAGTATACTCAGAACCTGCTGTTGTGATGAACCATTAGTTTCAGACAGGCCAAATGAGTCAATGTTTTAAGTGTGTATATATAAAGTTTGGTGTCTCAAGCTGGCAAATGAGTCTGAATGTGTTATGAAAAATTATTTTAAATTGAGAAGCTATGCCCAGCCATCACAGATATTGCTTGTGTGATACCTAGAAATCCATGCCTGCTCTGATTCTCTAGTGACTCAGGATGTTATTGGCTCTATTACCTGTGCTAGTTTCTGTCTAGTAAAGAAAATAAAACTGAAAATAAAACCAAAACCTGCAAACTTAATGATAAGATTTGACTTAGTTTTCCTAAATTACCACCACCAAAACCATGATGGTTGCTGCACTGACTTTTGGAGTGCTGTGCCTGTCCCAGGGCAGCTGTGACCCGACACCAGGCTGCGTGCTGCGTGCTCAGCTCTGCGGTGTTGCAGTGGCACCATGGAGGCTTGTCCAGCCTTCGGACTCTCTCCCCAGCTCTACAGCCAGCTGAGCCCTGAAAGGCTTCAAGTGTGACTGTGTGAGGCAAAAGCATCTTTACCCAGATTGGCCAGCCTAGGGAGGACAGCCTTAAAAAGGAACAGGACAGGAAGGAAGATGGCAGCCCAAAACTGAGTGAGGGAGCTGTCGTAACCTCGGGAAAGTGGCAAAAGAATCAGAAGCAGAGAGAGAGGATTCTGTGCAGCTGACACTTATAGGGCCTGGAGAAATAGGCTGTCAGGAACACCATGATGTTCAACAAAGGCAAACACAAAGTCCTGTATGTGAGGAAGAATGGCCCCAGGCACTACAATAGGCTGTGGCTGGAGCACAGCTTTGGAGAGTAGCATCTGAGGGTCCTGGATGGCACCAAGCTGGATGAGCCAGCAGTGGACCCTTGCAGAAAAAAAGGCCAACAGTGTCCTGGCCTGCATGAGGAGGAGTGTTGTCAGCACGTTGGGGTGGTGATCCTTCTCCTCTTCACTGGTCAAACACACATGGAATGCTGAGTCCAGATCTGAGTGACCTAGTGTGAGAGGAATGTGAATGAGCTGGAGTGAAACCAGTGAAGGGCCAAAAAGGTTATTAAGGGACTGGAGCATCTATTGTACAAAGTCTCTGGAAGGACTGGGAGTCTTCAGCCTGGAGAAAGGATCTTGTGTGTATCTCTTCATCTAAAAATACCTGATGTGGGTTGGGCAAGAAAGAGGAGCCAGACTTTTTTTAGTGGCGCCCAGTGACAGGACAAAAGACAATGGACACCAGCTTGATCACAGGGGATTCCTCCTCAAAGTCTAAAGAACTTTTTTATTGGTGAGGAAGGTAAAACAGTGACCACAGAGACTGTGGAGATCTCCTTAGACATATAAAACCCCAGCTGAATACAGGCTAAGACCAAACTTCTGTCACTGACCCTGCTTGCAGGACTGCATGGTCTCCAGAGGTCTTTTTCAACCCCACTACTCTGAGATTTCAGCCCTTTACTCAACTGAAAATCCACTAGCAGTGCAGCATAGGCTCTGAACTGTAATCACTCATACTGAGTGTACCATCTTGAGTGAGCTTGTGTGATTGTGGTTTTACAAAGCAAATCTTTTGTTTGCAAACTCCCTATCAGTCCCTGTCGCTTTTTGTCAGGTCACAGCCCAGATGCCCTGGAAGAGCAGCAATTTCCCTGTGTTGTGGCAAGTGATTGTGTATGTAATCATTAATTTCTGAACAGTAGGTATTAATAGAAAATTTCATTTCCTTAGGAGCCTCTGATGAGGGATTTTTGCCAAAATCTTTCTGAAAACTGCAGATGCTGTGATAGAAGCTGAATGACTCTTAGACTTAGTCACAGTTCATCTCACAGCGATGTTCTTCCACCTGCTTTACCTGCAGGGAATAGTTTTGGGGTATAAAAGCTGAAAGGTCTTTTGCCTTTGAATCTCAACAGAACCTCTTTATTTGCTCATAGGTAATAATGAGCTCATTTTAGAAGTTTATTGACAGGAAAAGGATTTGTTTGTCTAATAACTAACCTAGAGTAATAGTTACAGTTATTAACTATTTGCCCTATTTTTGTAAAGTTGTCCCTCTGGCCTCCTTCATCCCAGAAATTATTACCCTTAGCTTCAATTACATGGTCCCTTGGTACCTTCAAATTGATTTACAAAGGTTTTGTACCTGTAAAGGGCTGTAGCTCCTGAGCAGAACTGCAGCTATTTTTTTTTCCAGGTCTTTATGAATCCTACAGCTATTGATAGCAAATGCTACCAGCTTTGGGGATAATACAGAGTAGCTAGCAAGTGCACTGGTGTTAATAGAGCTGTCTGTGGTATTTCATATTTCCTGAGATGAGGACTGCAGAGACTTGTTAATTACACCTGTGTATGTACCCCAAATGAAGGCCCCCACAAGGAATTGGGAGGTTTCACCCAAGCATTGCTGCTGCTGGCTGACACTGCATTCTGCAGCCCTTTGAAACATATTTTAAAAAGATAGGTCTTTGGCTCTCAGGCAGACATGGCTCTGTCAGAGGATGGAAATGAAGGGAGGAGCATCTCCACAGTCTGCAGCATTCTTCATGAGAAGTGAGACAGAGTGCTTTGCTGCTGGAAGGGCTGGGTTAAGTATGCTGTGGGCCCTAGGTGAAGTACTGCCTCTGTTTCTTAATTTAAGAGGAATTTTACTGAAATCACTTTTAAATTCAGACTTTTATTCTGCACTCAAAACAAAACTTCAGGGTCTTATATGTACAAGCTACAGATTGCATTCATAACTGAAATAGAGAAAGAGTGGTCTCTAGACTTCTGGGTAACAAAACTGTAAATCACAGCTGACACCTTTTTTTGAATGATATTAGGCTTGACACTCAACAGAGACAAATAACATGGTTTTATTTGTAACATATGTCAGTGCAGCTGATTTTTAGTCAGCTTTAACTCTAAAGGAGACCACTTACTGTGTAATTTACTATCATCATAATCCAGAAAAATCCACAAAGAATGTTATTTGTGGAAAAATTAATTTCATCTAATCAGTCTTTATTTCTGAGCTCAAGAGGGTTGACAATTATTCTCTTGCTGGGGTATACAACTTGCAATGAATACTTTTTACATTGTTCCCCTTGGTCACTATGGTTAAGTATACTACTCTTCTGATATTATTTAATTTTTCAATATTTATATATGCTAATTCAATAGGAAAACAAGCCATAAAATGATGTCTTTATATGCTTCTTTTGGTGATCCTTAAGTCAATGAAGAGTATATTTTGGCTTCCATGAGCAGTGGTCTTGGTAGTTCTTTCAAAAGTACTTAGGTGACTACTTCATTGTTGCATGTTTCTTGTTATCACTGTAAATAGTTGACAGAGCTTTTAACTTTACATTTAGTTTTGTACATCATTTTACAGTAGACCTCTGTTTTCCAAGGTTTGAAAATAATATACATCTTTACAAGATATCTTTTATGCAGTATATAACATATGTGTAGATACAGATCCTCAGCTGCTCCTTATGCAGCCTTCCTTGGTCGCTGGAATGACTGAAAATTTAATCCAAAGCATTGTCAAAAATACTTTCCAGACTCTCCCTGCTGCAACAGAGACTTAAATGCATCATGTTCAGAATATCTAAAACTGAATTATTACTTTATAATCTTTGCACAGCCTCTTGTTTGTATTAGCAAGACCTGGCAGTAGAGTGTTAGGTGAACATTGTTCAACTCTTCAATACAGAACTAGTAAAGCTGAGCATGTTTTGGCAGTAAGTTGCCCAAGAAAAAGAACAACTTTACATAAAGCAAAAGCAATTAAACAATTTACTGTTGTCTTCAGCAACCTTGGCACTTATTAATCTTAAGATATACCAAACACATGGACAATAAAAAGCATAATTTGACATGTGTATTTATATAAATGTTTATATAAAATTAATATTTTCTATTTATTGCCTTAAGCCTGTTCACCACCAAATTAATCAGGACTTACTACAGAGGATTAGAGAATGGGTAAAAAGGAAGGGACCACAGTGGCTCATCTGATCCAACTTTCCAGCCAAGCAAGGTCATCCAAGAGCATATTGCCTTCCTCCTTAAAATATTTCATCGTCAGATTTGCAAGACACCTCTATGGGAGTAAACTATAGAAACAGTTTCATCTGGCTTTTGTGTATGTATCTTGGCATAAAAATTTAATTGCCTGTATGGCATACATTTGCAGCAGATTTCCCACTAGATGATTTTGTGGCTCTTTTTGGTTTATGTTTTCTATTTTAATAGTTAAAAAAAAAATTGCAAAGAAGTCTTTCTGTCCATAGAGTGACAACCCAAGTGTGAGAATTCTTCACATTTCTTGAGGCATGCTTGTTTGGGAGAGAGCTGGTTAACCAGTTCAAAAGGTTACCCAGCCCCTGTTTCCTACATATTTTTGTTTGGTTTGTTGTGCTGTAATGGGACAGTCTCCCTGGGATTCACAACTCAAGTGAAAATGATTATTTGAGTTGTACTTCCTTTTAATCCCTCTTGTCAATGCTGTTCCTCACTGTTGAACTTGTGTAATTCAGAGTCAGTGTTACCAGATTGCTTTTGTCAGTACCAGCACATTAACATGCACAAAAGGGACTGGTTTTGTACCCTGAAATATAAACTGTCACTAAAAGAGCTTGTACAGTTTGGCAAAACTGGAAATAACTGGCATTCAAAGCAGCAAATTGACTTCTAGGTGCTGAATATTCAGCGTTTATAAAGTCATCATGAGAAATTCATTATTGAAGGCTCTTTGCATTAAATTTCCTGGGTTTGCTTTCTCATCAACTTAATAAACATAGGAAGGCTTACTTAAATCCTAGTCCTCATTCTGCCTGTTCTAGAGGGCTTTTAGTTATCCAATAAGAAAGTAATTTGTTGTTAATTGCATTCTGTAAAGCTGGACTTGATGGAAAGTGTGAAGACTTGTGGTTTGAATACTCCTGCAGTGTTTACTGCAATGCTCTTTGCTTGAATTCTACATGGTAGATCTAACTTAATTAATGAATTCTTAAGTTCTCCTGTTGGATAAGGATTGATTTCTGCTCTCATGTTACTGTTGATGAGTCTGATTTATTGTGGAAAACACACCTAAGCATAGCTGATTTACTAATTTTTCTTCTCTTTATTTGCTATTCCAGTTCTATCACTGTCCTAACCCATGTAAAGCTCAGACAACACCATCCAGATCCCCAAGGCATTTAAAATGAAATAAAAATATGAAGTAAAATGAAGTAAAAATATGAATGTTGTTAGCAGCACACAGCATTCCAAAGGTAGATTCTGAGATGGAATAAATCAGCCTTGGAGTGATCACAACTTACCCCTAGCTGGTAAAGCTTAATCACTAAGTAGGTAATGATTTTTCTAAAAAGTCACTTATTGCTTTGGGCTTTTGTTTTCACAGTTTATGCTTTGAAGAGGTTACATGTCGTTTATAGGTTGTTTTGGCACTGGCTGCTCAGTGGCTGGGATTTTTCTTAAATTTAAACCCCAAGGCTTGGGGTGGCTAGTGGATGAGGGGGATAATGCTTCCCCACACCAGCTCCCTGGAACTGAGTGTCCTTGGTCTGTTATTACTGTTAAAAGTATGTAAGACATGTATGGAAGGGGCAGTCAGAATGCTGAAGAACTTCTTTCCTTGGTGGCTTTCCTGAAGAAATGAGATTTCTAACAAAAAGGGGTTGTGAATAAAGATTAGTCCATAAAGTGTAAAGTGTAATGCAGTTGCCTGATGATGGAGAAGGTGTTCCTGCACAAGATTAGAATGTAAAGAAAGACTATACAGTACAGGAAGATATAAAGTCTGTGTCCATCATGTGAGATCTTATGGATTGAATATATTAGGGTTTTCAGGGCTCTCAGAGCTAGTTTTGTGCATATGTTATTAAGCATCTTTTGAAAATTAGTTGGGTTTGGTTACAAAGAAAAATGAGAAGTTATGGCAAGATTCTGTGTAATATAAAGTAATTTTTAATTCCGGGAGACAGACACAGTCTCATTGTCATTGAAAGTGTCTAAGTCCACATAATACACAAGAACATGATCTTGTCATGTTCATGCAAGTAGCTCTCTGAGAAAAGTTCTTTATTTGATTTGCTTGAACTTTTCATTCACGCTTTGTTGGAATATGTCCTTGATCTTTTATCAGAGGAACCTGATCCCCAGTTCTCCATATTGTGTGACTGGTGTCCAATCTTGCCACCTTTTACTCGAGTAAGCAATGCCTAGTTATTTTAATTTGTCTTTTATGGAGCTATGTGTGGATGGAGGGAGAGCAGAATTTCCTTGTTGGTGAGCCAGGCAGTTTCAGAGTAGGAAACTGGGAGATTGGGCTAGTAAGGAAAATAGACTCTTTTAACTTTTTCACCATGTGAAAAGTAAAAATATAACCTGAATATTGAATTGCTTTGGATATTAATGACCATTGTAGAAAAATACAACTGCCACAGGAGAAAAAATCATCCTTTATTGAAGCTGGTGTTCAGTTTCTTATACCCATCATCATCACCCTGCACAGCAATCCTGACCTGCAGGTATTAAGCCTGAAATTTGCAGAATTGCATCACTCCTTCTATCCTTCCTGAACCTCTGCTTAAAGTAAGGAAGTCACAGCAGGGCACTTTGTCTCTTCAGTGGTGGGAGAGAGAGCACCCCTAATGCTACTGAATTTGGGAAGAATGCCAGTTCTGCCACTTAAGAACACAAAATTAAAATTAATTCTGCCTAATTACTCATTAAGATTAAAAAAAGAAAAAATAAAGTTCATGACCTACTTGGTGGTCTGAAGACATCTAGCTTGCAGAGATTCTGATAGCTGTGATTTAAATTGTACCCCAGCAGTGTAAATAAGAAAGGAAAGAGCTGGCATCGCAGGAAGCACATTGCAGAAATTGTACCTCATTACTACATGAGAAGGCAGTAAATGAGGTTTATATAATCAGCTTTGGACAACTTCATCTTCAAAATGCAGAGATAAGTATTAAAATCTAGAACTGGCTTTCCTTAATAACATTTTTAAAGGCTGTTTGACTTCATTCAAAACTAACTCTCCTTTAAAACTGTTTTTATTAGTTAAAGCCTGACTTGAACACAACCTTTTTCACTGATCAGACAGGTGGCTCATGTGTGACTTTGTGCTGGTTCTTGTCTTGCTCTGACAGTGCTGATCACACCCCAGACCTTCCATTGCCTGGAGAACTTACATCAGGGTAAATGTGAATCTGTCCATAGGGTTGGTTTGATAGCACAGTGGTGTGTGTTAGAATGAACAGCCATATTTTAAGAGACAATGTCTATCTTATGCTGCCTCCCACTGCCCAGCCCACCCTGTTGCACTGCCCTGAGGCAATGGGGAAGTGAATCCTCTGAGGACTGCTAACCACAGGCTGTGTTTTCATCCAGAGGGAGAGCAGCCCTCAGGTGGGATATCCACACTTCATCTGTTGAACAGTCTCTAACAGCACCTTAATTTTTATTTTGTTTTCTGTAAGAACCTGGTTAAGTCTCTGCTTCTGAGTTTATAAGCAGCCACTCTCCTATGAAATATGTGAATATTTAAATTCTGATTGCTCCCCTTTGCATCCTGCAAAGGAAATGAGATTAAGTGATTGGTATCAGATTGAACACCTGCACATGTAAAAGACAACAATTAAAATAACTGTATTAACCTTGTGTAATCAGGTTTTCCTTGCCATTGGTACACCTACAGCAGTACTGTGGTTTCTCAACAGCTTACACAATGGTCTTTGAGTGTGCTTTCTTGTGCACACACACACAGAGTCCAACCAGAATAACATTATTCATTATATCAGTTGAAAAAAGATGAGATGCTTTGGGATTTTCACCTGAGAGGTTTCTAAAACTTCATATCAGAAGACATTGAACTGCCTGGTGTAGCTGAAGTTAACCCTTCTTTCAGCTAGACAAATGCAGTCTGTGGCTTCCAAAAGTCCCCTTCAATATTTTCATGGTTCTGTGAAACACCACGGTGCATTGCCTTCATACCAGGTGCAGTTACAGTGCTTCTAAAATTGCTATTATCAAAATGTAGGAAAAAAGGGTCTAAAACTTTCTCACAAGGAGAGGTGCAGGGGCAGGCAGCAATATCTGCTTTCTGGTGGCCATCAATAGGACCTGAGGGAACAGCATGAAGCTGTGTCAGGGAGGTTTAGGTTGGATATTAGGGAAAAGTTCTCCATCCAGAGGTGGCTGGGCACTGGAAGAGGCTCCCCAGGGAAGTGATCACAGCACCAAGCCTGACAGAGTTCAAGAAGTGTTTGAACAATGCTCTCAGGCACATGGTGTGACTCCTGGGGCTGTCCTGTGCAGGGCCAGGAGCTGGACTTTAATGGTCCGTGTGGGTCCTTTCCAAATCACTTTATTCTATGATTCTATGAAGAAGCAAACCAGCCAGTTCATCCTCCTGTGCCCTTGGTCTTCTGAGCAATACCCTGCAGGGCAGAAAGCACCACCCTTTTTTGAGTGCATGACTCATTTTTAGGCCCAGCATGTAAAGTTTGCACTTCAGCTTTTGCAAAGAAGGAACTGTCCAGATGACCAAAGCACAGGGTACAAATCATGCCTGCTGGCTGTCCAGCATGTCCCATGAGCACTTACACATCCCAAAAGCAGGATTTCTCCTTCCCCAAAACACTGGCCTTGCTCTCTTTGGCATAAGATCTGATCGAGCAGTCTTATCAAGTGGTGGTGGCAAAGAGAGCCCATTCAGAAATCTGGTGACTTTGTAGCACTTAGTTAGGAGGAATATGTTTTTGTTGTGAGCTGCTGAGATAGTCACTGCTGTTCAGGTTCTGGAATGAGCATCTCCACAGGCAGGTAAAGCCAGGAGTGCCTGTCTGCCCCTCCATTCCTCTCCAGTCACCATTTAGAGGAAGTCACTGCCCTTGGAGAACTCACCCCAGATCCATTCTGAGGTTTGTTATGGTGTTATGTTTGTTTGGGTCTTGCTTTGGTTCGGTTTGCCTGTTTGGTTGAGGGGTTTTGTTTGTCTCTTTGGATTTTTTTTTGTCTGTTATTTACACTATCACACATTTCTGTGAGACCTTCTCACCAATTTAGGGGGGAAAAAACAAAAAAAAAAAAAAACAAAACAAAACAAAAAAACCCCCCAAACCCCCAAGAAACAAACCAGAAGCTAAACCAGTGCACGCGGTTGAAACTTGTTATTTGGTGCCACCTGGTGTTGGCGAGTCCGGCCGAGGCGGGCGCGGTGCCGGGGCGGATGGCGCGGCGGGCGCTGCGGGGCGGGCGCCGGTGCGGGGCGGGCGCTGCGGGAGCCGCTCCGCGCCCGCAGCCGGGCAAAGGCGCTCGGCAAGGAACTCACCCCGCCCCGACCGCTCTGGGCTTTCCTGCCCGACCGGCGGCCAGTCCGCGCTGGAATTCGCCGGGACAGACGGCAGAGGGCATGAGTGAATGCCTTAAGCTTCGGGGCTTGCTTCTGACGGGAACCTGAATCTCTCTGGAAGTGTAAATGTACCCTTCCTCTTCAACCTTTTCCCCCCTCTTTTTAGCATGATGTTGGTTATATTTGTCATTGATTTCTGCATGCTTTGTTTTAATTTCTGCGTATTTCTGTTATGTACCTCCTGTACAAATACAAAGCAAAACATTGCGGAAGAACCCAGGTCTATTCTGCCTGAGGGGATGGGAATGTACCCGTTAAAAAAAGACTAAAATGTTCGGCATACGGCTGAGGAAGTCTAAGCTTCAGGAAGAATAGCAAAAAGCTCAAAGCCGTTTTTCCCTCCTTACTGCTCGGTTATTGCAAAAAGAGTCAACTGAGACGTCCTTTTGATGGGAGTATTGCTGGGTTTACCAGACCCGGTGGAGTGCCTTTTTAAATCTGTGAGACTGATCAAAAGAAAACACTCAGCTACTCTAATCCTTTATAGGCATGTTTCACTCTTGTACTATTTAATTTCTGATAGGCAAGTTCAGGACTGAACTAATTTATTCCTGGCATGAAGCCTGGGATGTAACATGCCAAAGAGCAGTATATAATAACTACAATTGGATGGAGGAGCGTAGGTCAGCACATGTTTCACACCACTCCTTTTACTACTGGAGTCATGGGGTAAAATCTACTCTTTTTGCCAACTTTGGTGAAGGTGTAAATGCACATGCACAATGTAATGGCTTTAAATCTTGGAATCCTACTTGTATGCACCAGATGGATCTTGTATAAATGTTCCACTTTACAGCATGTTAGCATTTGCTAGTAGTTAGCCGGAGGTTATAGCTGCCAGACTTCTTTGTGGCAGTTTCCAGGCTTAAAAAAAAAAAAAAAAGGCAAAAAGGGAAAACACAAACAGAGAAAACAACCACCCACACAAGAGGGAATGTCTGAATAATAGATAAAACTAGTTTTAAGAATTGCATGTACCTGTGTTTGTTCGTGAATAGTATTTGATTTGACTTGTCCTGATTTGAACTACATGGGGTACATGGATATTAGGATTTTTGAGACTTTTTCAACCACTACCTTATCAGTAGTGGTTGAAAAAGTCTTATAAATGTTTGTGTATTGTACATAGGATTATGCCTATCATATATATATATGTACAAGTGTATATGTTTTCCTTAAGTCCAATTCTGGAACCTAGATAGGTTCCAAATTTAACAATAATTTAACTTGATTATATGGGTCAGAAGTATTTTTCAGATAAGCACTACCATACATAAAATGCATTTGTGCTATCTGAATTTTTTAAATGCTTTTGTCTTTGCTAACTAGAAGTCTAACTCTTCCAGACTACATCTTGAAGACATGATAATATGTATTTTAGGAGGCCATGAATTCTTGCCTCCAGTCCAAATTTGCTATTCTATATACTTCAGGCATATATTAATGGTCTTGGAAAATATGCTTTAGAGTGCTTACTTTTCATATTTCTCAATTTCTCTTTCCTTTTCATTTTCCTTTAGAATTAAATATGTAATTGCTGCTGGAGGGAAAAAAAAAAAAACTAAGACAAAGGTTCCAAAAACACTGAAGAAAAATTCACCAGTTTTATGATGCATGTATATAAAACCTAAAATACTGACTAGGCAATTGTTAGAAATGGGGCAAAGCCAGGCCTTTCTTAGCTGGTGTCTTTCTCTTGTTTTCCTTCTACTGCCTGATTCCCACTTCCTCCCACAACTTTCTTGTACTCCAAGCAACAAACACTTTTTGTCCTAATGAAAAGCATGTCAACACTTCAGTTCCAACATTACTGTTACAGGTGTGTAGTAAGAGGTACATGGTGCTGCTCCAGTGACATCCAGGAGGATTTCATCACACTGACATGGGACAGTGGGGTGCTGTTAGTCCTGCCAAGTGCAAGGGACATCTTCATCCCTCACTCTCTCCCCTGAGTGTGTCAGAAATTCAAAGCTTTGGTATAATCTGGCTGCAACCCTGAAAAGGCAGCGCCTCCGGGCATGGAGAGGAGCATCCAGCCATGCTTGATGCTCCTCTGGAAGTCAGTGGCTGCAAAACTCCCCCTGCTTTGCACCAAAGGCATTGGAAGTCACACTCCTGGGCTCTCAAAGTATAGCACATGGGCCCTGTTTGTGTGCTCATTTTAACTTAAGCAGGTGCTTGCTTTGGGGGATCAGTCTGGCAAGACCTGTGTCTGTCCTCTGCTAAACCTGGACAGCACCACTCCTGACAACGGGCTCTCAGGTGATGCCAATTTGTAAATTGTGATTTCCCTCCTCTACGAGGTCATGTTCAAAGTCTTTTGTTGTGAGGGAATTTTTTTTTTCCCCCTAAGTTCCTTCCGTAGGTGAAGAAGAAAACACTGTGATTTCTGTGCTCATAGCCAAATGTCACAACCTCCTCTGCTGCCTTTCTCTACAAGATCTTGCCATTGCCCCTGCATTTAACTTCAGGGAATGGTCTCATGTAACATTTATAGATGATCATGTCACATTTGTAAAAATGTAGTTTAAAATGTCTGGAAATTTAATAGTTACACTTCCCACTATGGAAAGCACATTTGCAGAAAAACTAATTGTTACCAATAGCTCCAATTGCCAGCCTGGATCATTAAACTTTGCCTTGGGTCAGCCTTTCACTCTGCCTGATTGTTAAGTACAGATTAAGAGGCTGTTGCTAGCATTAACTTTGGACTCATGAGACATCACTGTTCCCAAATTTTGTGCACTTTATCTGAGAAAGCTCCAGCAGCAGAGCACTTTTCTTAAAACTTCCATTAGGGACCAGCTTTCAGAGGGACTGAGGGCTGTAATCTGATTTTTGCTTCCCCCTGGATGCAGAGGATACAGGCTTCTGCTTGTCTCACGCTGCAGCCTGGCCCCTCCCTGCTGCCTTCAACAGCTGAGGAATTGTTGAATGGCCACGGTCTGGGGGCCGTGTCCTTTTGTGCTGGGACACATTCCCTCCTGCTCGGTGGAACATTTTAAGCTTTGGAAGCGTTCGCTTCTGAGCTCACCGCACATTTTAATTCTGCGCTGCTGGCCAGGATTGGTGTATGTGGGAGAAGAGAGCTTCAAAACACCTTCGGATGTGGTTTCCTAAAAGCTTATTTACCTATGAATTGTTAAAAAAAGAAAAAAAAAAAAAGAAGAAGAAGAAACATGTGTATCACACTGGGCCGTGCAGTGTTTCCAGGCACATCTTACCGATTAAAAAAAAAATCTTTCCTGCCTGTTGAATTTATGGCTGAGATAGCCAGATTACTAGAAACACTTATGTGTTTAATCTTTTCATGTTTTGAGCGGGAGAAGGTAAGGCAAGGAAAATGCCATAGAATTGCTTTTTATTTTGTGGAGGCTGTAAATTCTGTTATGGAAAATGTAATAAAGAAGCAGCTTAAACAGAAAGAGTGGCTGTGCGAAATCGCGATATTTCCATTGGGTGAAAACAAATCCTAACTTTATGTACGTTTCCCTGGAGAGATGTAATGTGAATGCTTACAGCTGGTTTTAGTTTCTTATTCCCTGATTAGGTTTAAATTAAAGGAAGGATGTCATATTGAATTATGAAAAATTACTTATTTGGGGTATTTTGGTTTATACGTACTTTCTGTCACAGTCTCACTGTGGCATTCACAAGGACCTACTGAACATGTGCACACAAATAATATTAAAAGTGAACTGGCTGCAGTGTAGTGCTTCTGACAGAGAAATGTGTCCACCTTCCACCAGGCAGGGAAAACTACCCTGCTATGCTGAGCCTTCCCCTGCAAGACAGGTTGGTTGCTGGCTGAGAAATAGGGGCTGTGTCCTACTGAAACCTCACCTGCAGCACCCTCTGCTCCAGGGGGCCCTGCTGAGGGAGAGAGCCCAGAACAGAGAGAACAAGTTCCCCAAGACAGCCAGTGTATCCAAAGCTGAACAATGCCTGGAGCAAGCTGAGCAGGAGGAGAGAAGGAACTGTCTCAGCCACCCGTGCCATTCCTAAATGCAGGCTCTGCACTTTATGTCTGCTTTCAGCAAGCATTGTGGTGGTCCAGCAGCCCAGAGGTTTGAAATTCACTCTCTGGGGAGATTTATGTCTCCCTTCCACAGAGAAGTGCTTTTTTGCTGGAGAAGTTGGTATTATATGACTTACCTAAGTAGTCACAGCTATTGGTGCAGCTCAGATTGGGTGCAGATTTGGTTCTGGTACAGATGAAAAGATTAAAAGAACTCGGTTCGAACAACTGGCACACTCAAAGTCTTTGTATGACTGTGTACAAAGACAAAAAACAAATTGCAAATTGCTTTTAAAGCATTCCATGTGATTCTGCTGTTATTTTTTTTTTTCTAGCAAATTACCAGCTCTGCAGGAGTTGTAAGACATAAAGGACACATTAGTAAATATTACTCTGGTAAATAAAAATATATATATGTAAGCACATACATTTTTAAAATATGGATGAAAAAAAGAATTATATGAATTGGACAGAAAAAGTGCTGATTTGTGTGATGGTGTTTACAGAGCTATGCTGTGTACTGTAGCACACCATTTGAGGTGGGGGTCAAAGAAGAAGAGGTCTTGCAGGAGCTCTGTGCCTGGTGGGTGTCTGTAGTTTGCACAAAGAATGAACAACTTGCTAGCACAGCCTCTGCAGTGCAAGTAATCTAGAGATGCAAAAAAAAAAAAAAAAAGCTGTCTTGCTGCAGCTGGAAGTCATGCTCCTCTTAGATGAGCACAGAACTGAACATTCCCTCTATGTCTTTGTGCTGCTGTGAACCTCTCTCCTCTTTTTCCTTCTCCAGAAGAGGTTGCTCATACCATGCTGTGCTTTTGAGTGGAGGACAAGGAGCCTGCTGCTGACCTGCAGGGTAATTGCAATAAAAAGGCAGGATAATATTCTGAGAAATGGGATTCTCAAAGCTGACAAGTAAGGGAAAAGGAGGATGGAGACATTGGTGTGAGAAGCAGTTTTGCCATGGGCCCCTGGGGAGCAGCTCATCTCAGGTGTGTTTGCCTTGGCTTTCACTGGGCTTCCCCAAAAGTTCTGTCCTCCTGTCCCAACTAACATTAACCCTCCCTCCTTTAAAGATAGGCTATTTGGGCTAGGTCTGCTGCTGGGGAAGGGGAGAACACCCCTGAGAATGCAAACAGTGGCATAGTGTGGTTTTGGGAGCCTGTTCCAGAGCATCCTGGTGTCTGAGTACTCCCTGCATGCCTCAGAACCTGGGGAGGAACAGGAGACCATGGAGCAGAATGTGAGTTGAGAAAGCTGCTGATGCCACTGAGCCTTTTGAAACACTGTTTTGAGAAAAAATTATAATCGTGGCACTGTTATACAGCAGAGGTATATGGCCATATCCTTATAATTAATTATGTGACTTAAAGAGTCATTCTCCTGCCCTACCATTCTGTCTAGAACACAAGAAAGTTAAAGCTTTTCAATGTGCTGAGAAGCATCTAACCAGATGACCCCTTCAGTGACCATCAGCACAGGCCCTGGTTTTCATCACCCTGAGTAAAGAACAGTCTGAAGATGATGACAATTTGCCAGTCCCAATGTGTGACACTACTTCTAATTCTCTTAAGTCCTTCTTTAGGTTTGATTCATCTCACAAAGCACTGGAATCTACACAGCCTCTGCAGGGGCCAGCAGCTGCTTCATGGTCCTTATCCCCTAGGAATTGAAGGTGTCTTTGTGTATAAGCTGTCATGCCCTATCAACATCTTATGCATCAGCTTTTCCCTGTCTGCTGGTCTAAAGACATTTGGATATCTGTAGTCTCCAGCAACACCTTTGTATAATAGTAGCAGTAGTGGTAGTAGCAATAATAATTAATAATAATAATAATAATAATGGATTCAAACAGGCAGTTGCTTTTATTTTTGGAGAAAGGGTGACCAGCAAATCCCATTCTCACCCAGAAATTTCCAGAATCGTGCTTTATCAGTGTATGTATCCCATCTTACACTGACTCAGAATATTTCTCTGAGTTTTCCCCTCTCTAACATGGAGGCAAAAGAGACATCTGCTTCTCAAAAGTACACTGTAAAATTAAATACTTTCTTTTTTGAAGCACTTTAATGCAATATGAACAGGAGCCATAAAAGTACCTCAAACTGTGTAAAAGAATCTTTTATTACACACACTTTAGGAAAAAAGCCCCTGCAGAATAGACAATGGATGCTTTATCAATTTTTCTACCTTCCTTTTTAAATCAGTTATGAGAGACATAAATCTGTAACTTCACTACAATGATGCTTTTTTTTTCTTTGATTCTCTTTGCATGTCTATAATTTATTGGAACTTCCATGTCTCCTTTCAGTCAGATTACTTTTTCCTATCAATCTGTGATATTTTGCTAAGCAAATAGAATATCCTTGATCAATACCACTCTTCAGTCAGTCAAGTCACTGATTTATTTCAACTTTGTAAAACTGACACCTTTTCAAGTTCACAACGTACATATTGTACCCCATATCATGTTTTGTCTGTCCACAGCAAATGCAACTGGATTGAAGTCACTAGTACCACAGCAACTCTTAAATTTTTAGATCAGTGAGTAGAAACTCTGCCCTTTCTCGTGCTCAGGAAAAGAGGGCAATGGGAAAGAATGAATAGAACAGACAGGTAGTTGCTCTGCATGCACTCATGTTCAAAAAAAATAAAAGGTTTAAAAAAAATTCCCCCTGTTTTTGAATCCTGAGTTTGCTCCTGCATGAGATAGAGACCATGAAGGATGTTGCTCCTATGGTAGGCCGTAGGTCCCTGCAGCCTCTAGTCCCAAAAAGGGAAAACAGAAACAAATTTTCCGGTACCAACTACTCAATTACACCCTTGCTGTCAGGCGAGGTGTTCCATGAAGTGGGTTGGTGTGTTTTGGACATGTCACTGAGTGATGCATTTAATCAAGAACACCTTGCAGTTGTGAGCCTTGTTTTTTTTTTCTTTTTTCCTTTCCCCCCCCTTTTTCATTCTTCTCTTCTTTTTTTTCTTTTTCTGTTCCTCTTTCCTCTGTTCTCTCACCCCTCTTTTGCTTTTTCCTCTCTCTCTCTCCTGAATAACTGAATCTATTGAGAAGTAAATCCCCTCCTTCAATTACTTTAATATGCTTTCATACCGTGTTTGCTCCACTTTATTTCTCAGCTTTGTTATTTCCACTCCCCAGTAAAATCTATCACCTTTGAGTGAGTTATTTGCTTTTCTGGACTGCAGCAAATACCACCCACTCTGTTAAGGTCAGGCTCCAACTCCTTGACTTCTCTATTGTTCCGTCCCTTCCTTACCCACTCTGTCATTGCAGTACGACAGCTCCAGCTGGGAGGGCAGGGAAATCACTCCCTCAAGAGCAGTTTATCACAGCAATAAATGTTATGTGTTTTACTAGGATGCCATCAAAGTTCACCCTCACACCACCAGGCTGAAGTAGAAACAATTGTTTCTTTTATTCATCTATTATGTATACTTTATTGGGTAGGTGTCTATATCCTGCAGAGATCAGTATCCTGAAGGGACAAGGCACTACTTCGAGTTTCTGCAGTGTTGTGAAAATTACAGAATTTGCAGCGAGAAGCATCATAATGTTTTAAATTAATTACTGCTTCTCAGTTTTCTTCCTGCTCTCCCTACTGCCTGGGTTTTAATTACTTTGCTCACATAGGCGTCTCCAAAGTCACTTCATTAAACAGTACTTGTAGCCTTTACATTTCTTTCAGGTTATTTGCTTCTTTTTATAGTACTGCCTGTGCCAGCTCTGTTAACTTCAAAGCATAATAAGCCTGAAATCTTTGTGATTGCAACTGGCACTCAGCAGAATCTGGCCAGTCATCTGAATTGATCTGTCATTCATGAAACTAAATACTTTAATTTTAAATTTTTTTTTAGATACAAGAGAGAAAAGTGAAACCTTTGTGTTTACATTCCCTCCCCCATCTTCCTACTAAGAATTGATATTTCCTCAGTCAAGAGAGATTAATAAAAGCTGAGAATACACTTTACTACATTAATTTCATACGGCACAATTCCTTGTAGCAATATGAAAACAAGTTGTTGAATGTGCGACAGGGTAATTCACTGAGCACTAAAGGAAATTGCTAAAAACAAAAAGAAATTTGTTATACTCTAAGCTCTCAGTGACATATGAGAGCTCCAGTATTCTGTTGGGAAAAATGGTCAGCAGCCTTGCACTGACATATGTTAGGTATCTCTATTCTCTGAAATGCAGGTTTGAATTGACTGAAACTATCTGAGGCTTTAGGTTAAATTCCTAGCAATGTTTTCAGTCAAGAAATGAAGGAAACATTTGAAGAGCCAGACTATTTAATTTCAACATTTTTCTGCAGAAACTCCTTTCATTTTTAAGTTTTTTTGTTTTATAACTTTTTTCCTACAGAACACTGTGTGTCTAAATCTGGCTCAATCTAGTGAAGGGAAGAGAAAGCAACACCCAAGCCCAGGGTCTGGAGCATCTCCTCCTCTTTGTCTCCCTCTTCTCAGGCAGAAAAGGATGGCAGCTCCTCTCACTCTCACTGTTTGCCCTCTCCTGACAGTGGCTCTGCAGTTACCTACAATGATCAGTGCAGAGACAACACTATGGCTGCCAGTGCTCATGGAGACCTATTTCACCACGAAACAGAGGCTCAAAGTCAAGCTAAAACAGAGCCAGCACCTCTTAAAACCACTGGGGACCTTTGTAAAGGCAGATCAGGGATTCAGTGATAGCGCTCCATCCTCCTGTCCCCGGTGTCAGGCTAGGTACCCTTGAGAAAACTGAGTACTCTGCTTATATACTGCTGGAATCTTAATTTGGGGACCACTGCATGGTTTATTTCATGTTATTTTATACAGGAATTCCAGCTGCAGACAAATTGGAGAAAACTTTGCTTTGACTAATGAACCTTATCATGTATATTGCGTCTGCATGAAAGAAGAAAGGAAGATGTATCCCTGGGGGATGGGACTCAGCTCCAAAGAGGTAAATATCAAGTGCAAAAGCAGTGGATCATTAAATGAGGTGATACAGCAGGGCTGTTCATATTGGTGTCCACAGCTGTTTTCTTTCTCCTGGTATGATCAGTGTTCACTTATTGGTGCCTGATTCTGCTGCATTAAAAGCTTTTGATCAAAAAGCAAAGAAGGACATATTTTCCTGCTGCATATTTTCCCAGGTTTGAGGGGTTTTTTTCCTGATGGAGATAGATATGTGGCCACAAATACTGTAAAAATCCTTGTGTCCTTCCCTTTATGGGCTTTAAAGAAAGTATGCTGACTGAGGGTTTACTTTTTGGTTAATCAAAACAAGTGTAAATTCTTGAGCCTAAGAGCAGTGTTTCCTAAGCACACTCCTATTAGGATACTGTGTGACTTCCCAGCATCTTGGCTGTTGAGCAGCTACTGAACTACTCCTGTAGTTCCAGGACCCAGTCAGGGTTTGGGGCTGTTTCCTGATGGGCAGTTTGGTGGTAAGCAGTTAGAACAAGAGCTGAATGAGGTTTTCCAGGTGAGATGAGTCAACATTTGCATGGCACTGACTTGGGTCATTTCATGGTTTCTGTGGGTTCAGTCAGCTTCAGTCAGCACAGGCTTTGTCCTCCACCAAACTCCTGAGTTAGGCTTTCAGAGGCCTTTGAGTGCCTGCAGTTAGTGCAGTTTTGTATGGACAAAAAGTATGTATAAATGAAGAATGGATTTGAATGAGTCAAAGAGGCACCCCCTCATCCATGTCAGCCAACTGCAAAATGGGAGATTATTCAAATTCAGCACATCAGCAAAGCTTTGCAGAAAAGGCATAAATGGTTGCTGGCCAGCTCTAAAGCCTTCCAAGGTCATCAGAAATTATTTAACTTTCATTTTGGTTCACATGGTCAGGTCCCAGAGACCAAGAGCTTAATGGTTCTGGGAATATGCAGGTGCTCTTCCACTCAGCTAACTTGTATTTAATTTGGTTTGAAGTGTTGCCTCTGGTCAAGGGAGTGACTATGGCTTCCTGTGTTGAAAAGCTCTTCACATCCCTTCCCTGTGTAACAAGAGCTGTTCAATAAAATTGTGCTCTTCCTGCCATTACGTTTTAGAGCTGTGTTACAACATAACCAAGATAGCTCGCTATGTCGAACCTCAAAATTAAAAACAAACAGACAAACAAATTATGTAAAGCCTTACAAAGCTTGCAGTCCTTTTGCATAGCTATCTGCAGCTCAGCCCTCTGCCTCCTCAATGTGAGCATGTTTGGTTAAAACAGTGGGGTCCAAATGATAGATGGAATGGCTGCATCATATCTTGGGAAAACATTTAAAAGGGTGTTTTGTTTCTGTGAGCAGATTTGGGGTTTGATGTAATAGAGCTTGCAAGAGTTGATATAGAGGAAATTATTGCTTCTCAATAAAATTCTCCATTTTTATTGGCTCACATACAGAGAATGGCAGCCAGCTGATAAAATACTTGGTGGAATTTTCTTTCCATCTAGCCATGTGCTGCTCTACAGCTCTGAAGTGTGTCCTTTTTTTAAATTTGGCATAATTATGATAGTTTCAAAGAATTTTGAGTTTATCATACTACTCTTTATATGGAAGTCTGCATACTTTGTCCTTTAACCAAAATTTTGTCTTTTAAACCTTCTGGCTGTGACAATAAAGTAAAAAAACCCAAAACATAAAAATAATAACATAAATCTCTTATCTTTGTCAGATACCTCCTGGCAAAGTAAGATGTATATTCTGCAAAAGCATTTTTAGCTTTTCACATGCTATTTGGACTCCTTATAGAATGTCTACTTAAGGAGATACATGTATACATACATATATACATAATATGGCTTCATAAGACAGAAACTGCAAACAACATTTGCAAAATATTACTTCAGCAGGACCGTGAAAATCTAGAAAACAGATCGGCTCTACTATCTTCCCCAAGATAAACACAGACTTCCTCAGAAATTTAAACTCTGCAGCATTACTTGCATTTACTAAGAACAATTCCTTAACTTTCCAGAATGTAAATTCTTCCATTTCCTACTCATTTAGTTAGTGGAAAGTATGAAACATTTTATCACATTAAACTTTAGGGTTTTAAGGGTTTGTTTTTGTTCCCAAGGGAGAGTTTGATTCCTAAGTATTAGAGCCAGAAGAGGACCTAGCTGTGGAGTTTTAGGTGCCTGCTCTCTGGAACAATTGCCATGCTCTCCATCTTCCCAGGCAGTGCGCAGAGAAAGCTGGGTTGCCCTAGGAGAGAAGCCCCTGCAATCAGAATTATGCAGAACTACCCAGACAGAGAGCACCAGGGATCTTAAACATTGTCCCTCCTGCAGTGCCACAGGAGAGGCTCCCCTCTGCATGGCATCCACATGTGCTTCAAGGGACATCTCCAGCAATGAGGGTAAGGAGTCCCTTTTCTGCCCAAGACACTAAAAAGCACTCTTCTAGTGGGTATTTGTGAAGGCACCACAAAGCACCATCTGGCAGTTTGCACTGTTGCTTGTGAGGAGTGGAAGCCTGGCCACAGGGTAGGTTGTGTTTTTGTGGGCCTCCTGCAGCATCTTCTCTGGGCACTGGTTTCTCTCTCTGGCTAACAAGGGAGCTGAGCCCTCCTGCAATCCTGGCAGATGTAGCTGCCAGGGAATTGTAAAAATTTTTTTAAAAGCAGGAAGGCAGTTGAACTTGATGTTACAGGGCTCAGCTGAGCAAAGATCGCAGAACCACAGTTTTGTATATAAATAGCAATGTATCACCTGAACCCTGCTTTCCATGCTGTTTCCTGACCTGGCCTCACATTTCAGTGACATTTTGGCTAGAATTCAGGAGGGGCTAGGCTCAGCTAAGTAGAAGCCTGGCCTAACCATGCCTATCTGCTCTCTATCTAAAGCGGTTCACTGCTGTCCAGATCTGGCCTGATAAGTTGTAGGGATACCAGGGTACCAGTGTGTTGCTTTCTGGGCAAGCTGCAGCTGAGAAAGGGATCTAGCAATGGGGACTGAGGTGTCTAATTCCATTTCTTATCTCAGCCCTCTCCACTACTTTTGTGCTAGTGATAGGCTCAGTCTGTCCACTTCTCTGTCACTGAGGAAGTTTACAAACTCCATTAGCTTTCCATTAACTTTGGTTTGCTGGTCACAGGATGCCCCCTCTGGAAACTTCTGTCGACTAGATCCAGGGTGAAGGGGAAACCACGCGAAGATGACAGCAATCATTTTAAGATCCACTTGTAGAGTACACAACGACTGGTCTGTCCCCATAACCATGGAAGAGGCAAATCCTCTGACTGGTCCTGCTGAGGCTGGAAAAGAGTAAAACAATGGGAGAGCCTTAGTCATGAAAACCATTTCTATTAATGTGCAGCATCGTCTCCACAGAAGCCCTGAGGGACACGTTGATGTGTTGGCATGTTCCCAGCTGGTGGGTGTGATTCACCTGACTCACCCCCTGAAGTGTATCCACATAACATCCACATATTATGGACATAAATTAACTTTCACCTGAAGAATGGGAATTCTTTGTTGTCAAATGAATGTGAGCTGTGAAGAACCTGCGAAGTGTACTATAGCAGACCTGAATGGCTGTCAGCTTTCCAGAGGGTTATGCTGTTGGCTGGAAATGTCTACTTGTTCAGTTCCTAGAGTTTTCCAGGCCTAAAGTCTCCTTGTCTGAATTGTCAAACATATCATTGTCGCCAGAGACAGCTGGCACAGGAAATAATGCCATGTGAGAATCAAATGATACAGCATTTTTGCAAAACCTTTAGCAAATCTGTATTAAAGCCAGTCTTTTATTTCTTATTAAATTAACATCGTACTATGCTGAAATTTTAATGCACTAGTTGAAGAGTTACAGCTAAATGATGTTATGACTCATTATGGCAATATGCAGCAGCATTGACCCAGACTTGTCTCCCAGTCCTCCAAATCTTATCCATTCCACACTTGGTTTACCACAAAAATGGCCTGCATTGCTATAAGCTTAAAACAAGAGGACACACTTTAACATGGATTCTGTGTTTCAAATGTGCAATAATGGTTTAGTTAACAGGAAGCAGATTCAAGCCTGCTCCAGACACACTGGCAATTAGGCATATATCATCTCTCCCTTCTGCCAGAGCACAGAGTGAAAGGAATATCTTTTCTCTGGAGCGTGGAGAGAACTAATTATGATCCTAGGGAGTATTTAAATGGAAATACTAGATTTTGAGTAAATGAACTGTAATAATGAAATTCATTTCTGTGATGCCCACTGCTGGGAATCACTTCCTAACAGGAAAGTATAAAGAAGTTTGAGTCCTCCTCTTGGGTGTGCAGAGCAGAAGGACAACAGGGAACAGACACAAACTGGAAAACAGGAAATCCCAACTCAGTATAAAGAGTTGTCAGACCCTGGAGCAGGCTGCACAATCCCTGTCCTTGGAGATATTGAAAACCTGGTTGGACAAGGTGTTGACTACCTGCTCTAAAAACCTTCTTTGAGCAGGAGGATGTTCTAGGTAAATGCCTGAGGACCCTTCCAACCTGTGTGTTCTTCAAATTGCATCTGTGCAAGAGCAGTGTGTCCTGCAGCACTGGAGCAGTGGGAGGCTTGTTGCTGACACCATTCAGTGAAAAAAGGGAGGAAGGGGAGGGTTTTTTTAATTTTAAAATATTTTTATTAATGCGCTAATTCTTCCTTCTGCCTCCTTTAGTGAGGTCCAAACTAGATGTAAACATAGATTTTTAATGTATGTAGTCACAGAGACAAACAAACTATGTCAAATATGGTTGGGAAGAAGATCCAGCTAGAGCAAGAGACCAATAAACTGCTGTGAAAGGACACAGGAACATGGTGAGAAGGCAAGAAGTTGCAAGAAGTGCAAATAGAAGATACTGCCATAGGTGGTAAAGACTCAGTGATGCCTTTGCATTTCCACAGTGTTTGCTACAGCACAGCACAAGAAACAATGGCACAGTTGTGCGGTGCTTGCTGTTGACCACAGAACCACAGAGTATCCTGAGTGGGAAGGGATTCGCAAGGGTCATGGAATCCATCTCCTGGCCCTGCACAAAACAGCCCCAGCAGTCACACCATGTGCCCAAGAACATTGCCCAAACACGTCTTGAACTCTGTCAGGTTGGTGCTGTGACCTCTTCCGGGGGCCTCTTCCAGTGCCCAACCACCCTCTGGGTGAGGAAACTTTTCCTGATATCCATCCGAAACCTCCCCTGACACAACTTCAGGCCATTCCCTCAGGTTCTGTCACCAGAGAGGAGAGTTCAGTGCCTGCCCCTCCTCTTCTCCCCACAAGGACACTGTAACTGCAATGAGATCTCTCTCCCCTCAGCCTCCTCATCTCCAGACTGAACAGACCAAGTGACCTCAGCTGCTCCTCGTATGGCTTCCCCTCGAGGCCCTTCAACTTTGGACATTCAAATGATGCCAGCAGATTGTCAGGAAAGTTTAGATAGTGGACTAGACAATGTGATTCTTTAGAGCAATAAGTAGTATTTCAGTAATTGCTTTCAGAGAGAGTTCTAAAAGATGACTTGTGACTGCCCATACAGAGTGTATTTCTCATGTTACTCTTATTGGAAGGAGCCTCAGTTTGAGGCATTGGTGTAGTACTTCTGTGGCTTGGCTGATGACTGTCACTCATTTCTTCAATAGATTTGGGTTAATGTCAAGGGCTTGCTTCAAGCAAGCCTCCTTAAAACAATGCTTCTGACAGCAACTGAACCACTTACAAAAATGGGCATTTTAAAATTATTATAATCCTAGTAATGTAAAGAGAAGTGCTTTCTTCTTTTTTTTCTTCAGATTCACAAGTGTATAGAGATGTCATTTATGTCCTAGACACATTAATTTCTGATTTTTTCCTTTAACCCTCTTAATTGGAAGAAAGTATGTTGCTGCTGATTTATGAACTCTTCAGAAGTGCCAGGGATCATTTTAAATGTACACAGCTGCTCTGCAGTAGTTTAACTTGGCAGATAGTATTAAACCATTGAATTGTGTCATTTATTTGTGTATGCACACAATAAGTTCCTTGTGCAGGTTCTTCAGAAAAAGTCTCAATGCTGATTCGAAAATGTGGCCTAAAAATAACCTAGCCCCATGATTTATTGTTTTGGTGCTTGTCTCCAAACAGTACATCTAAAATGAAGAATGAGATACCGTGTGTACCCCAGATAAGGCAATGGAATGGAAACCATCCGTAAGAGGAGCTACGGACAGAGGTCTGAAAAGGAAAAGTTCCCAGGGTGAATGAGCAAGAGACACGATGGGAATCAACTCCCGTTGTTGGCATTTGGGAATGCTGCAACTGATTTCATTGCTAGGCCAGGGAGTGTATGACGCTGTGTAATGAGAAAGAGCAGCGGTCGTGACAGCAGTATCACTGGTTGTAATGGAGTATAAATCAGGGCAGTTCACTCTGTCATTCCATTCAGGGCATCATAAAAGTAACACCTGTCATCTGGAAAAAATCTAAACTCAGAGAATAATATAATGCATTTCGCATGAATGTATAAAATCCTGCAGTACCAGAAAATAGAACACGTAGAAATCGAGTCTTTATACTAAGGGGTGACATCTGCAAATATATTCTACCATCAATACCATGTGACTTGATTTATGTCTTAAACTATTCTATGGGGGGGAAAAAAAGTAGCAGTATAGATTCAACTATAGCTCTAAAAAATAACCTTTTAGGCCATGATACTAATCTCTTTGATCCACACCATTTAATGCATTGGCAAGCAAAAGAACTTCCCTTATTTCTCCTTTGGCTGTAAAATGGACTGAAAACAGCCTTCAGGGAATTGTAGATTCAGTTACATCCTCAGCAAGAGAACCTAATGGGCAGTGTTTAAAGACTGATTGATAGACATCATCTCTTGATGATCATAGCAGAACTTTTTAGGCTGTTGATTGCAAGCACAGACATTCAGGGAAGCAAAATTTATGCCTGCCAGGCTTTTTGCTGTGTTTTGTCTCCTCTTCTCTTTCCTGCACTCAAACCAGATTTCAGCCGTCAGTCCTAGAAGTCAGTAACAATGGCCAAAAAACCTGAGCCAATGACTATTATCAGCCACACAAGTTTCAAATATTTTTCTCTGGTAAATGGCCTAAAAGACAGAAATTTAAAATTAAGTAGAAGGCAAGTTTGTCCTAAAGCTCTAGAAAATGGTGAAACTTTTGCACGTTGGAAGCTTTAGAAACTATAGGAACTTTGAAGGGTGGATGCAGAATTATTTATTCATGATGAGTCAGTTCTGTCATTCTCTACTGTCACAAAATTTCCATGTGCTCTGGGTATGTACAATTATGGAATATTTCAGGTAATGAAATTTCTGTTGTCTTGTTATGAAGAAGCATAGATGCATTTTTAAATCAAGGATCAATGCTATCAATGTCTGATGAGATTGAAATATCAGCCAGATTTCCCTTTTTATTCCTTGCCCTCTGAGACAGCAGCTTGGTGTTACCTGTGAAGCAGTTGTGGAACCACTCAGCTGCCTTATCCAAGGTGTCAGTGTACAGGAGCTCAGACCCTGCAGAACTGGAGCACCCTGAGCCTTCTGCTCTCAAGAAACTGGGCTACTGTGCTACCACTAAGAGTGATCAAGCAGAAAGTGCTGTTGGAGATCTGAGTGAAGAACCTGAACACTGCTGGCTTCTTTTCTTACACAGCCCCAGGCCTCAGTGCAAATAAATTAAGGGCCATATGCTAACATTGGATCTCTCCACTGTGGCAACTGAGTTGCATATTTATGAACACAACATCTCTCCAGAACACTGGAGAGATCACTCAGGCCATCTAATTCATACAGGACTTCCTGGTTCCATTCGTCATTCCCACTGATGAGGTACTAACCACAAATCAGGTCTATGGTGTTTTTCTGGCTGCTACTTCTCCATTGCAGTGAGAGTTTGGGGAGCACACATTGTGCTTTTGGAGAAGAGAAGAGGTTTTTTTCTTAAGGCAACAGGGAAGGAAATAAGTGTCAATGTAAGCAACAGAACAGATAAGAACTGCCTTGGTAGATTGGTGTTCCGTTGTTAAATCCTCTACTTTTAAGTTGGACTATCATAGTACAAGGCATTTTAGTCAATACTTTTTTGGGGGGGTAGTTAACACATCTTAATGTTGACATTGTCCACAATTATCTGATTTTAACATAAAGTATAGAGAGAAAAGTTGGAAATGTCGTCTGTGCATCATTTCACTGCTACACAGGCCCAGCACAATGAGCAGAACAGTAGCAATAATCAGTTTACCAAAACTGCAGCTAGAGCCCCACTAAAATGTTGCAGAATGAAATCTTTGTAATTGTTACAAACATAGTATTTTCAAAGCAAACTTATTACTGGGCCAATGGTTCAGGTACTCCATGAATGATACCTTGCTCTTCATGAGTAAAAGTTGTGTACCACAGACTCAGGAACCAGTCAGAAAACAAATCCCAGAAAGCACCTTTAAACCTGAATAGGAATAAAATTTCTTCTTCTAGAATGTCAGGTTTACAGCACTGGCATTAATGTCACACTGGTAACTTGCTGATAATTGAATAATGCCCTTATTTAGAACCAAATTTTCTGTGTTCCATGGACTGGCCTGGGATACAGATGGGGTATAGCTATACCACAGACTAGCACTGCAAAAATCAATCCTGCAAGAGAGCTTGGTCTTGGGCAATTATTCTTAAGGCAAACTCTACAGAGAAGAGCTAGTTATCACTCTTCTTCAGCCTTCAAAGTGTTATTCCCTTTGCCAAAGACAAATTCCACTTTTGTATCAGTGAAAATCCACATTAACAAGCATAAGAAGGCTCAAAACATATTTTTATTTTTTTCTTCTCCTTTATGGACAACCTTATAGAGAGACATATAAGGCACAGGGTGCAGCCTTACTCTTCTACTCTTACTCCTTCTGCTTTTTCAGTGCCATGGTGTGAATGCCTTCTGGTGCCTTCTGCAAAGGCAGATTTTGCTGCCCTAACTTGCTTCTAACCTGGTACTGAAGAGGGACACAGTTTTGATCATGATTCCAAAGCCTATCAAATATCCTGCTTTGGTTTAAACACCTTTCACCAATCTGAATGAACTGGATTAATTAAAGAAAATATATGCCTCGACATCCTAAAATATTTTGAAAATTCTCTTCTTTAGCCTTTCAAATAACAATAATAATAGTAACTTTAAAATCCCAGCTTTTGCATGCAAGCCAACAAAACAAAATGCTATTTCTTGTGTAGAGGTGAGAAAAATCGAATATCCATGTCTTGGGAGGGTGCTAATGTTCTAATTTGTGCCAGAGTATATTCCTGACAATTTTTATTAGGAAGAATCTGAGGGTACCAGAGGCAAATAGTAAGACTCTGACCCTGAGAGAATTTTGAGAACACAGTTATGCTGCAGAGACTCTGCTGTGTCCACCCAGAGATATCTGATGCAGATCAGTGGAGTCCAGCACTCAAATCCCGCCTATCAGCTGGAAGTGTGATCTAGAAAACAATGGAGAAAACCCATAAGCCAAGTATCAGCTGAGAAACCACAATATCTTCAGATGTTAGGATAAGTAAAAAGTTCTATTTTTGACAATAAATATTGATAGTCTTAATGTTTTTTAAGATAAGTATTTTAAAGAAGGAAAAAAACCAGGGCAGTTGTCATCCCTGCTGAGCAGAACCTTATTTCCCAGATCACTAGAAAAAAGCCTTGCCTGCTAAAGGCTGATTCACCAAGTATTTCTGAGTATGGGCATGCAATGTTTTTACAATGAAACATAAAACCAGGCAAAACCCCACCTGGGTTCAGCTTTTTTAAATGAGATGGAAGTTCAGATTTAAGTTTACCAAAGATTGATGATTACTGGAGATAAATGTGTGTTTTGGGTTTGAAATATAATTCTCTGCATGCTAAAACACACATGCATAGCAGATATAAACTATCCAAATAGGGAACTTGAAATGTTGAGCTGTTTCTGGAGCAAATACCTCTAAAACCTCATTTTTCCAATTCTTATTTTCTGTTCAACTGTGAGAGGACACAAAATTTCCACAAAATTGGAATTGTGGTAACTAGAGATGAAATAAATTGCTTCTCTCCAAAAGGCCTCCCCCAGGTGTGTTTGAAAGGTCGGGTTAGGGTTAGAACCTTCTCAGCATTGCATGGTCTAAATTAGTCCTGAACAAGAATCGTACATTAATCAAATTGAATGAAAATTTTCCTTTAGCAGGAGTGATGAGGCCTGTGGTATGGGAGCAGAAGGATGTGATTACTGCTCATCAGGCTATATCCAGACCAAAGTCTTCTCTGTTACTCTGGTGTAAACCAGCAATAACTCAGCTAGGTATTGTGATTCACAGCACAATGCACTGGAAATCAGAAACTGATCCACCTCAAAAAATGTTCTTGGAAATTAGCATTCACTAATAATTTTAATACCAGTATCACTATTGTAATAATATAATGTATAACTAGTTCAGACACCTGTTTGGTAGGCATGCTGGACAAACAAATACAGATCCATTCAGGGCACTGGAGGGCAGAGGGATTACTCTAAATTTTAAGTGCCACCTTTGGACCCTTTCCTGCACTTTCTCAGCTCCGGAAAAACAACCTCTGAAAATCCTGCTGTCCTTTCTCCAGCTGTTGTCTGTTCCAGCATGACTGTAAAGCAAGCCTCTTAGAGCTGCTTCTCAGAATGGTAAATGACTCAGGCAATAAGGGTACAGCAGAAAAGCATGGACTGGAGCTCGATCCACTAGTGGCACAGTCCTGAGACACAGCTGAGGGGTTACGGCCTAATGAGTCAGAGAGCAGCCAAATGTTGTGGTAGCATACCAGTTTTATCTACCAACACTGCGTTAATCAATAATCATTTCAAAAATTAGAACTCTTTCTAACACCTGATGCTTGGTGGTTTTAGCTGTATGGGTTGGATCACTGTCAGGGCGCAGCTGAAACAATCTTGAACTGCATTTTGGGGAAGGAAGGTCTGTGGAGAGCTGGGATCAGTGGTGCAGTACACCTCACAGGAGGCTGTGTAGATGCACTGGAACACTCCTTGCTTCCCTGAGAGCACTGGACTTCAGCCAGGGAGCCTTCAGCTTTGTTATAGCTGGTCAAAGCTTGAGACTTGTTATCATCAGAAAAGTTTCTACAGACTCATTTCAGCATAAGTGTCAGACCTTCACACCCCTTCCTGGACCCTCCTTTTGTTTTCCTCCAGGTATTCCCTGCAGGATCTGTGGATGGAGAGATTCCTTTGGCAATCTGGCTGTTCCCAGCAGGCAGCAAGAACCAGCTAGCACCTCTGGAGGGACTGGAGATGTGCTGCCCCAGCAAACACTGAGAGTACATTCTCACCTACAGATCTTCAGCTGTAACGCTGTGCTGCTGGAGCTGCTGTTGGAGATCAGCAGTATCAAAAAAAGGACAGCAAAATCAGATTTGGACAAATCTTATTAGCTATTATTTAATTTGTTAGTTCATTGTGTCTAGTACCGTACATGTGAGCCAGAAGAGTAGAGTGTGTTTTGCAGTGAGACACTTATGCAAGACAGACACAATTTTTGAACGTGGCTTTTAATAACAATAGAATTAGAAAGAAGTTTAATGAATACAAGTCCTTTCCTAAATGTTGCTACGAAGTATGCTGACTTAGCTATAGACAAATCATACATATATGTAATTTTATATATATATATATATATATATAGGGAAAACTAAGATACATTTATTAGAAAAAATTTGAACTTTCCCTTTTTTATGTTTTTGCCCTCATTAGATTCCAAAGAGACGGACATTTCTTTGTCTTTGTTTTTGTGAAAGCTTATAAAATACAACTCAGCAATCCCACATTTAAATTCCTTGTTAAGTAGATAAATTGTTTATTCTTAAAATGAAATAAAATTAAAGTAAAGCTGAGATGTAAGAATTGCAAATAGTAACTGTATTAATCAAGCCCTGGCAGCTGCTCTTCTCTCAGGAGCCTTGCAATGCTGCCTGTTTCTCAGTGGGGCTCCTATAACCTGTTTACATGTTTCCTTTTGAGCCTTAGCTTTGCAGTTCTTTTTCCTCCTCAGCTAGATTTTTAATGGATTGCTAACTTGCATGTTACTGCAAGTGGCTCACTTCCTAGGCTGCTCTGGAAGTTGAAGATAACCTGCTGATGAACAGAATTTTTTAAAATTAGAATATTCTCATCCTCTAGTATTTTATGATTGTAGGGTTGTAGGTGTTCTCTTTTTTTTTTTTTTTTTTTTTTTTAACTGGAGATTTTACTGTTGTTCCAGAGGAGATGGAAAGAGGTTTGCAGGTGTGAGAAGTAAATATCTTGCGTATCCTGCCCGAGGGCATGGCTGCGCATGGGTTAACTTGGATAAATTAACCCAGGATGACATTGTTGTGACTGTGGGGCTTCCTCTGTCTTCTGGGTAGCTGGTTTCCTTCTCCCACAACCCAGCAATCTTTTCTCTTTTTTTAATAGATAGCACTAAACTTTGTGCTACGTTCCACAAAATAATCTTCATCTTCCGGACACGTCAACAACTTTCCATTCTCCATCTCTTACTTCACTGTGGCCAAATGCCTGGCAGTAGATGAATAATGGGTTTATTCTTCCTTTGACTATGTACCTTTATGTTATCTCTTGGAATATTTTTGCTTTGCAGGCTGGCACCAAAACAAATTTAAAAACATTAATGGAACTTCAAAACAAGCCACCTACACTTGGAAACCTTACTAGCAACTTGGTCTGCTTTATTTTCTTCATAATGTATTTTGAGATGTTTATCTTGGAAATGAGAACAGTGGCTGATTCCAGCTTTCATGGCTCTCATTAGTTTATTGCATCTAAAAATGACCACAGAAACTCAAATGTATTTCTAAGTACAATATTATGGTTCCACATATCTGTTTGGAATGAGCTCGGAGGCATGGCTTCCAAGCAAGCCTTTGGTCCTTACCCTGCCATTTACATGAGTGGAAAAGCAGCATACTGCAATGCTCTGGTTGTGGGGTGCACGCCCGCTTTGAGCAGACTCTGGCCCATAGTTGGTTTTCTGAGCAGAGTAAAACTCCTGTGCTGAGTATAAAGAAAAATAGAAACTCTCTGGAGTCACCTCCTGTCCCCTAACAGGTACCTTTGGGGGAGCTCAGGTCAATGCTGTCTTTGGAGTAAGTCCTGGCCCAATTTTCCACAAATCCCCCAGCACACTTTTTTCTAATAGCAAAACCCTTCATTAAACTAGCATTTGAGGGAAGCAGCATATGTTACTAGTGTCCTTCCAGAAGCAGAGAGCAACTCACAGGACTGTTTTTTGGAGGTGAGGACAGAGCTGGGCACAAGCCATCAGATGTGCTGGCTGCTCCATATGCAGCCATCCCCTGGGCAGGAGAAGGTGCTCTGGTTTTGTGCTACCAAAACATCCTCCTGGGAGACCCCGTTTCAATGGCATCTGTGTCCTGAGAGCCACTGAAAAGAAAGCTGGATTGCCTTCATGAGGTTTTTGTTGTTCCCACTGTTACTATGATAATTTTCATATTTTGAATACAGTCCAAGAACATTTTGCATCTTCCCTTTTACTACAGATATGAACAGCTGTTTGAAAAGAAACTGATAAATAGATGAGATCTTGCATGTTTTCCAAGTATTCTCTTAACTACAATGACTGCATTGGGAAAAAGCGGTTTCTGGACTGAGACTTGATTTGTAAATAGCCAAATTATACAAACACTTGATTTATGATCCAGTGGGTAGTAATTTATTCAGTATCATGGGACTAGACTGCTAGTCTTGTATTCATTATTGATATACATAGTTAAAGGAAAATTAGGAGAATTTTCTTCAGGAAAGTCTCTGTTCAAAGACAAATCTCAGGCTTTCTTTCTTCCATTGATAATTTGTAATTCCCCTGGAAAAACATAATTTTCACCTTGGGTTGATTCTCAACACTTTCACTTTGGCAACTGGAATTCCCACTGAACTCTGTGATCTGTGGGGACAAAATTTCATCCATGTATATAACCAACTTTGGGGGCATGAGTTATGCTGGTTTTGACTAGGAGAGTTAATTTTCTTCATGGTAGCTAGTATAGGGCTATGTTCTGGGTTTTTTCCTGGAAAGAGTGTTGATAACACAGCAATGTTTTAGTTATTGTTGAACAGGGCTTGCACAGTCAAGACCTTTTCTTGTTCCTCAGCCCACCGGGACAGTGAGGAGGCTGAGGGTGCGCAAGGACATGGGAGGGGGCACAGCTGGAACAGCTGATCCCCACAGACCAAAGGATATTCCAGACCATGCAATGTCTCTGCAGACAAAGCTGTGGGCAGGAGGAAGGGAGGGACATTTGCAGTGACTGCATTTGTCTTCCCAAACCACTGTTACATGTGATGGGGCCCGGCTTTGCTGGACAGAGCTGAACACCTGCCTGCCCATGGGAAGGAGTTAATAAATTCCTTGTTTGGCTTTGCTTGTCTGCACAGCTTTTGCTTTATTTAATAAACTGTTTTTATCTCAACCCACAGGTTTTCTCACTTTTATCCTTCTCACCTCTCCCCTATTCCAGCAGGGGTGAGAGTGAGCAAGTGGCTGTGTTGCCAGCCAGGATTAAACCATGATACAGATATAGAAGAAATGTGCTTAATTCCTAATGAGAGCCAAGAGGTCCTTTCTATCTGTTGTCAAGGAGGTTGTTTCTCCTCCAACAACTAGTCCAGAATGATGTAGCTTTAAAGAAAAATTCCAGCAGAGGTATTCAATCTGGAGTTATTTGTCAAATTAGTCATGAAACTTGTTTGTAAGTAGTAACAAATGGAAAACTTCATGTTACATGCTAGAAGGAAAAATAGGCTAAATAATTCTTAAGCAATGTTCAGATGTCAGGCAGGAAATCCTGCTCACATGGGACCGTATCATGTTGCACACCTTTTTGGGGCTCTTTACCAAGAAAGGATTTCTTCTTAAAATATTGTAAGGGTTGCAGTTGAGAGGTGAGAGGATGCCTTTAACTCTGGTGTCTACTGAGGGCAAACTCAAGCAAGACTCGCATTCCTGAGCACAGCACAATCTGGGCTGACTGAACTGAGTGCATTTGGGGTGCAGCCTCACTAGAAGTGGACCACCTGAGCCTGACACACCCCAGGGGACTTTGTGGTTTCTCCTGCAGCCGTAGGAAAAATGTCTGTGACCCAAATGCCCCAGCCAGCCTGTGAGCATTGCCAGGAGATTTTGCTTAGGGCTAAGAACAGGTTTTTTGATACCCACAACAGCAGATAAGAAAGAGGGTGATACACAAGAGCACCCATATATTATGTCACTTGAGAGCAGAAAAGATGCTGTATATGTCTCTGCTGGAAGATGGAGCTAAGTCAAGAAAGGATATTATCGGAACAACCTTTGCTATCTCTGTTGACTGATTCAGTTCTAGACATCTATAATGTAAATTTCTTAATCTGAATGATCCTTTTAGAGTCCCTTTAGGGTAATTTGAAAGAAATATGCACTTTTAAGGAGTGGTTGATTTCTCTCAAAAGGACCCAAACAAATGGATGACAGAGATTTGCATCCAAAGAGGAGGGACCCTTAATTGATTTCTTTATATCTGCATATGCTTTTATTTTTCCTGACTTGCTGTGCTGAACATAAATGCTTATGATAACACTGAGGGGCGTGGAATCCATGGGGAATTTAATCCTGAAGCAGCTGCTCAGTTTGAATAGGGCTGCTAAACTAAAGTCTTCCCAATGTGTGCTAGCAAAGCACCATGTGAGTATCCATGATAGTCTATAAAGAAATGTGATTCAGTGCAAGCCTGGATATAGGCTGAAAATGCAAGATCAAATGCCCATCAATGACAAGGCAGCTAGACAGCCCAAAGGAGCTTTTCATTTCAAACACAGAGTTCTCACAGCCTGTTTCCATAGATATGTGCAGGAAGCTGCACGCCGGCTCTGCCTATGCTTGTGGTTGCTTGACAAGGGTCAGTTCTGGAAGCCATTTAACACCACAGCAAAGTCACATTCCTCATGTCTCCTTAGATCTCTGCTGTGCATCCTAAAAAGCCAGTTCCTAAAAAAGCCAGATTCAGTGGCTAACTAAACTTTTCCCTCTTTCCCTTCCTCCTTGTTCCTTCCTTCCTCCTTCCCTCTTTCCTCCCTTCCCACTTTCCTCCCTTCTTTCCCACCTCTTTCTTCTCTTCCTACCCGCCTGTCACTGTGTAACCCAAATAATTTAAAACAATTTATTGATTTTTTCGTTACAAATAAATAAATGATGGCTCTGGTTCTTTCCCCTGTGCTTCTGTGCAATATCTATGTCATTCATCCCTGCTGTGTGACTTCTGTTTTTCCTTAAGGGAAGCAAGTTACGTGTCTATGCAGCAACCATTGCATCCATCTTCATAGACAATTTTTATTGAAATAAAACATGTTTTTGTATAGTAACAACCTTTGCATAGAAGCAACCCTATAACAATTTTTTTTTTTTTTAGGCAAAGGAGCACATTCTAACTTCTAAACATTGCTAACAAAAACAAACAGAGAAAGTACATACCTATTCACCCAAAGGATATTTAAAGAATGATATACGAGTAGCAATGCAAATACAAGTAATGTGCAGAAAGGAATGGAGACAAAGTAAAAAAAAAATAATTTGTTTGAATTGTGTACAGCTCTTACTACAGTGCAATTTTTCTTGCTTGAAGAATTTTATACTGAGTTGATGTTTCTTCCCACTTCATAGGACTCATGGACTACAGAAATTACTTTATAAAGGATCTCAACTCCACTCACATTGTCATCAGGCCTATAAAAATATTGGGCAGAACAACCTTGCTCAGTTTATGTCGAAGCATTATACTGAGCTTCTGAGGGCATGAGTTCTCTCCCTGCCTCACCACCTGTCCAGAGCATGACCACTTCACAGTATCTGTGCTGCATTTTCCCATCTGTAGAGTGGGGAGAGAAAAATTACCTGCTTTCTACAAAAGTAATAAAAATAAATAAATTTTTCAAGCTGGCAAAAACCCGTGAAAATATGTATTGTATTTTGGTGTTAAAAAAAAAATCTTTCAGATTGTAATAGCTAATAGAAGCAAATTATTTCTAGGACCAAAATATATCTTTGTGAGACTTAAGTGTACACATTTACAGCTTTTTGAAAGACATACATTTGCATGTGGACAGTGCTTAAACTTTGCCTTTTCACTTACAGAAGACTTTAGCCTTATTCAGTAATTCAGGAAGCAAATCAAGTATAAAGATGTCAAAGTGAAAATTCGAAAATTTCATAGAGGAAGTGATGCAGAGGTCATTAGCTACACCAAAAGTAATCAAGCCAAAATTTTTGAAACTAAGTTTTTTCCTGCAGAGAAGAAAATGTGCAGGGACTAATTTCTTACCCACAGAATTTTTTTGAGCAGAGATGTTTTTGATCAAGTTGCCTTCCCAAAATTCGGACAGACTTGGTCAAAATGAGAATTGAACTTGATATCCAGCTCTGAATTTCTAGCTACTCTCAAACAGACATATACAGAAATAAACTGATTTTTTTCTGTAGCTCCATTTTGCAGCCTAGTGTGCAGTTCAACACTCAGCCACAAAAAAGAGCTTTCACTCTTTCTGAAAATATGCCAATGGATAATTCACATGGCAACAAGCTAGCTTAACTCTTCATCTTGAAAGCACGCATCAAGCCTCCACTGCCAGTCTACTTAAATTTGTGACAACTTTCTCCTGTAGGCAAAATTGTCCTCTCAGTTTATTTGTGTCAAAACTGCTCTCTGTGAAGTGGGTTTGTGCTGTTAGAAAATATGAAGTACCTAGAGTGGACCAGCAAAGATGGACCTTACTTGGTAGCTTAGGATACTTTTACTTGTTCAAATAACCTTTTTGCAAGACTCACCTATTTTAAATATCTGCATATATGTAGGGAGCAGAAATGTTGCTTTGTAAGTCTCCACAAATTATTTGTTCACCAAGGTGCAGAGCTTTCTAACCTCTGTTGGCTGGAGACTGGTGGAGCTGAAATTGCTTAAGCAATTGTAATCTTGATTAATGCTTGAAGGGAGCGCGTCTGCCTGGCTCCCACCTGACCTGGTGCTGAGAACTGCCTGGGCTCTGGCCATTGGGCTGGGCCAAGAAAAGTGAGCCAGCTCCAACTGGAAGTTGGTGGGGTGGAGTACACTGGAAACTGCTTAAAGAGAAAATGATTCTTTAATGGGAAAAGTGTGATTTTTCCAAGTAATTTGACCCGAGTGGAAACAAAGCTTGTCAGAGACTGTATTACGTGAAAATGTTTGCAGAATGATGTCAGTGTGTTAGCACTGTTAGCAGACAGTTGGAGCTTTATTCACAAAAAGGGCACATTTTCACTGCATGTAGTAGATTCATAAATGAGACTTTCTGTGCACAAGTGAGCTCCACGAAAATACAGCCCTTCCATTTTGAGGAAAAAGACATTTTTTGCATAGATGGGCCAAATTATTTTGTGGCACTCTGAATGCAAGTCATCAAAGGGGCTTCCAAGGTTTCTTCTCGGATGTGAGTCCCTCTGAGCAAAGGTACAGGGAGAAGGCTGGAGCACAGGCTAAAAGGCACTTGCCAGGGAGCAGGTGCAGCCCACTGCTCTCATCGAGGTGGCTCAGGTCACAGATCCCCCCACCTCTGCCTCCCATGTCCTTGGCACTTATTTAGGGAATTGTGTAAGAAGCAAGGAATGTATGAAGTGATTCTTCCTCAGATATACTGCTGGTCCCTGACAGTCTCCACAGCAACCCCATCACACAATCCTCTCCATAAGACAATTGGAAAAGATGGTTTCTTTGGGTGTTACCAAGTCTTCTAGCTCAGTGATGTTTTCTGCTGGAGATGATAAACTCGAACAGTGTGGACAAGCAGCAAGCACAGGGTGAGGGAATTGGAGGGATGCTTTGAAGAATTTGGGAAGTCTGGAGTCAGTCTCAAGCTTGGAGGCAGGCAGCCAGTCCTCGGGAATACTTTGGCGATGCTCAGCCATCCATGTACACGTGAGTGGGAGTCTATGAGTGCAGATTCCCACAGGATGGAATTCACAGTGCTGGGTAAGGGGAGGCAGAAGCTACTTGGTCAGCTACTGTCTCGGTCATTTCTTTCAGTGCTCCTACTGTTCTTTGCCTCAAAACCAGCACTAAGGAGCCTGTGGAGGAATTCTTCCAGGAAAATCTTCAGTAAAGCCTTTTAATTTTCTGAGCTGGCCCTTGCTCCTCCCTTTGGGAATGAGGAATGAATATTTCCTGTATCATTTTCAGCTTGCTGCCATCCGTTTCTGTGGAATAAAATAATCCCCTTTCCCCTCTGCTCCAACTTTTCTGAAAAGAAATGATATATAATCTGCAGGTGGTCTGTGGGATGGTCCCTTGCCGGTGATTTCATTTGTGTTGTGGTGCAATCCATTGCTATTGTTATTTGCACATCTTCAGTAGTAACATGCTAGGGAAACACGGATGGTTTTATTAGAACAGGCAGAAGCATCTTAGCATTTGGGAATGATTTGGCTTTACGGTACTTGCTGTACCACAGGTTCAGTGCACACGTGTGCAGGCACATCTCTGACAGAAGGTAAAACTTACTTCTCCAGCATGATTCCTATGGTCTCCCATGCAGGTTCCTATCCTGCACTCTTCACTGGTGTCTGAAGCCTGATGCAGTAGTGCATTAAGTGCTGTGACTAACAGCTGTCATGAGTTGTGCTGTAAAGGAAAGTGTGCGTAGCAGATTTAAATCTCTCCTAAATGCACATGTATTTCATTTAAAAGTCTGACACAAAAAAAAAAAAAAAAAAAAAAAAAATCAGCGTGTTCCTACCGTCACAGTTTAATTAGTTCTTATTGTATTCATAACCCATTTCCACTTCATTATTCATAACTGTCAGTTCACTTTTTTCTTTCCTTGTTTAATTAAAATTGTTTAAGAGAAATCAGAGAAGAGAAATCAGAGCTAGGCAAGGGTGCCCGACTTCCAGGCTTGGGGACCAAAATCTTACTGCATAGGTCAAGTACAATATAGGCAGCTGCAGTGAAAGATGATCTCTAATAATCTGCCACAGGCTATGATTAAGGGGAAAAAAACAAAGTAAAACTGCCTCTGAACTAATTTCTCCAGCCAAATTTCTTCTTCCTACCTTGGTTTGACTTGTGCCCATTGATTCCTGGGTTCATTGCACCAGGACTGTGCAGGGGGGCCTTGGCTCTCCGCTTTGCTCAGATCTTCCTGAAAGACAGTATAAAACAAGCAAAAGTCAAACAGAAACCCGCACAACAACCTCTTGGCAGAAATCACAAGCCAACAGGCTTCTGACAAAAACCAAATCTCTTTACTTGTATCTCTGTGCTTGTTGATCTGTGGCACAACTCCTCTCATGAAGGCTGGAAGTTTGCTTCCCTGGAGAGAGGACCCTGGAAATGGCAGCAGTGATTGCCCAGGAGCTAACTGTGCTTCACAGGAGCCAGCTCTGCTTCACTTCTTCGCTTTGTTTGCCATGCATTTGGGGAGACCACCTCAGGAATACCCAGGTGAGTTTTCAGCCTGTTTCATTAAGAGGAGCTGGTGCAGATGCAGGGCTTACCCTGTGCCACCAGAGCTGCCTGGAGCTCAGTGGGCAGCAGAGCAAAGGAGGCAGCCAGTGACAGGGCTGGGGGAGCCTGGTGAGAGGGCCTTGGCATGGGGCACTTTTCCCACCTTGCACTCACAGTGGGGCACTGAGAGGTGCTTCCAGACAGGACAGCCTGCAAGGTGCTCTTAGTCATTGATAACAAGATGAGAGGCTGTGAGCAGAGATAGCTGGGGGCACAAAGGTGAGCCCAGCCCCTCAGGGTGACCCCAGAGAAAAAGAGTCTCCTCCTCTGTCAGTGCAGAGGAACAATAGGAACAGGTTTGCTGGGGGGCAGATTGTTGTATGCAAGGGCTGGGAGGGAGGAAAAATGTGCAAAAATATGCGTGGGAGAGGACAACCACTGCTTTGCATGCAGCTCACTCAGTCCTCCAGGGAGCAGCTCATGCCAGTTTGCTGCCCATTTCCAAGCCCAGCTGACTGACCAGTGAAATTGCCAGTGCTGTACCACATATCTCTGTGGTATTGCAGCAGCTGAGAAAAAGATTTCATCTCAGCATCTGGGGGAAAGCATCCCTAGTGAGGAATATTTAGCTACTTTCATTTTCTCTTTCCTAAAATCTGAATGCACCTGGTCCAGTATGCTGTCAAAGTTTTTTTGAGGGATAAGGGTAGCAAGAGTTTATTGGCATAGGAGAGGTTTGAAGGATTTGGAGGTGACCAGGATTTAAATATTTTCTTATAACTTTGAGCTCCTCAGAACTACCAAGACTCTGGAGTCAGCACATTTCTTTGACCTCAGAAAGTCAATGAAACTGTTACCATTGTAAAGAGCTAAACTAAGACATTACTTGGCTTGTGTATTTTACAGTGAACACTTTTTTTTTGTGCCTTTTGCACTGGCATAATTGGGCCACTGTTCAGGTGCATATTGCTCTTCAGGAAGGACACATAAGCATGTGTTTAAGACCTATGAAATCACTAGCCTTTTTTGCCTTTCCTAAATCAACAGGACTTAAGCATGTGCCTAAAGTGCTTTTTCCGAAATGGGGCCTTAAAGAGCTGAGTTAGCTTATCCACCTTCCTATTTAAAAGATGGATGTGGAAAATTTCCCAGATTATACATCTGCTCTTCCAATTTACATCGTGGAGCGTAAGGCTGAGTACAGAGGGAGCAGAAAAGGGGAAAGAAAAGTAAAAACAATCCTTAACGGGCTGCCTGGCAAAAAAGAAAGTGAAACAGCTGCCTGCCAGATTGGGAGGGCTGCATACTGTGTGCACCGTGGCAGGGCCATCTGCACGCCAGGCTTGCACCAGGTGCTGTATTTAGCATGGAAGGAGAGAGCCTGTAGAGAGAAAGCAAACCGGTTTACAGTCAAAGGCTGTCTAACTTTTCAGTCTAACCTTGATGTTTGGCCTCCATCTGATACATTCCTTGCTTTTTCCCTGCGAAGTGTTGCAACGATAAGAGTCACAGAGAGGAATAATATGGGTTGAGGAAGGCTTCTGCCTTGGTTTTGCTTTTTCTCACCAGCACTGTGTCTTAGCAGACATGGAAGCACAAAGAGAACTCCTGGAATCCGAAGATGTGCAATCTGGGGAGCCCCACAGACAAAAAGATTATTCTGCTACAAACCCAGCCTTTTTGGAGGAGTGGCCCTTCCTGGGGGTGGTGATGCAGTTCAGGTGCAAGGAGCAAAGGCAGCTCTGTGCCTGCGGTTGTGCACACACTGCCCACAGCCTGCACCTTGGTCCCCCTGCATGGGGAGCCTGCATCCCCTGCATCCATGCTGCCTGCAAGGCCCGGGTGTGCTGGTCTCCCCACACTGGTAGGGAGGGTGTGTCTGCTCCAGCTGTCACACCCCTGCGTGGGTCAAGCCCCTAGAGAACAAGACACTGTAGATACAATCTTTGATCTTCCAGCTTTGACCCTGATGTGCTTCTCATTCCAGACCGTTCCAGTGAAAGTTTTTTTTGTTTACTTTCACTGTATTTCCACCCCCATTCCTGAAAATTCTCTTTCAATGCAATGAGGATTCAGCTAGTTTTTCACTGAGACTGAGACAAAATAAAATGGGGACCAATCCCAGTTATGCCATAGTCAGTCTGAGTTCAATGCAGCCTGACAGGGCAAAATTTAGTGACCCAGAGCATGAACAAAAATGACACTCTGGCATCTCCTCTGCCCTTAAGCTTGGGGAATTTATGAGCCTTATCTTGGCTGCTAGGCCATCCTTCTCTTCCTTTACTTGTGCTTTACTTCCTTCCTATAAGTTTTAAAACTTTATCTGAACCTAGTCTGTTCTTTACATCACATACTCCCTCTTTGATTTCAAAGATGGAAGGGAAGTTATTTAAAAATAGGCTCCATCATTCCAGCGTTCTGGCAATGAGGCACGGAGCTAGAGCTCGTAAGTACATCTGTGACTCTGAGGGAGGTCAGCATGGTTTCACTTTTGAGGCAGAGAAGAAAATCAAACTGTTTCACCATTTGTCTGGTGAGAGCCAGAGATCCCATTGTATGGATTTCTTCATTTTGTTGTGCAGTTTGAGATTTCGTATTCAGCTTCCCATTTACTCTGAGGAGGTAGTAGGTATCAAATGGAATTCCAGGGAAGAGCACTCTGTGCTGACGGGGCTGGGTGGCTGCTTGGTGCTGTGGCTGCACTTATACAGTTCCCTGAGAGTGACCAGAGTGTTGCTCTGAAGACACTTGTCTATTCGAAGCTGAGCTGAAACTGCCCATCTGATCTCTTACAAAACACCAGTTGGTCTCTCATTGCTATCTTTTCATAATGCTGACAATGCACTGAGGCTGACTTTCTTTTTGATGCAGTATAAATCAGTGAAACCAACCAACGTGTTTCTCCATCCTTTGCATTTGCAGTAGCAATGGGTTGTGGAGGAGTCAGCAATTTCAGAAGGTAGGCTTTTACACACAGCACGGGTCACTTGACAGGGTACTGCTCAAGCCAAGCCTTGCCTCTAGTCTCCAGTTTGACCCATGGGACAAAATCAGCTCACCTTTTGTGCCTCCGTTTCCCATCTGCAACACAACATTAAGTGCTTTGCAACCAAAGATTGGAAAGCTTCATAAAACAGACATAGATTATTACTGCTTTGCACATGGCACAAGCAGCAAAGAATCAGTCCCAGGGAAACAGTGGAGGTGAGAGCAACACATGGCTATCTGTATGTCATTAGCACTCCCCAGAGCCTCTGGTGCTCCCAAAGCTCATAAATGGCAATATGAATGTTTCAAAAGTAACTTTTTAAAAATGTAAAAGGCTACTTTAATTAAATGAACATATCTTTTATCTTAGATCATAACCTTGGATCTCAATAAGTATGTTGGGAATTCAGAAGCATTTAAAATAATTTAAAAAAATAAAGAGTGAGTATGATGTTCTTTTATAGTTGGCAATTTTACAGGCTTCTTATATTAAACCAGATTTTCATTTGTTTAAAAGCAAGCTGAAAAGGTTTTTTAACAAGATATTAAAAAGTGTTTAGCATGCTGGGTCATCAACAGCAATGCTTGAATGCAGACTTTAAGACTTTAAAAAAAAGCAGTGCAAATGTATAAATATATAAGTTGCTTCATCTGCTCCTTTTTGTTTGACAGAAGAGGATCTTGCAAAAATAAAGCTGTTGTGTGTCAATTTATTATTCAGTGTGAATAATAAATAGAAAAATTGGTCATACTTTTTCACTGTTTAATCTACTGCCATCCCCAATGTAAAGATGATGAGCCATGGGCTGGTGGACCCAGCTCCCCATGGTGGTGATCTCACAGGGCTGGCACAGCACCAAGTGACCAGGCTGCCAGAGTGACACCCAGCAAAGGGCAGGCCCTGCACATGGCTTTGCTCTGCTATGGCATCAGCTTGGAACATCTTTGGAAACAGAGAAATTCCTCTTTGTCACCACCCTATAGCTCCTTTCCTTCCAGATCTAGAAGATCTGCTGCTGCCAGTCCCTTAAAAATAATAATAATGGTCAGAAGATGCTTGTTTCTTTGTCTCCCACTGGAATCACATGGTAGCCCTTTCTGTCTTTCACTGGACCACTGAACAGCATAAGACAAAGATCCTCTTGGTGCAGGCAGTAAAGCCCTTCATCTGCATTTGCTTTCCTAATATTTATCTACTTATAGGTTTTAAAACTGCATCCTTTGCTGTGAAAACCTGGGAAGTATATGTGAACACTGAATCCAACCTTTCTGTGGGCTTCCCTATCTCTTTGGGATTCAGGTCTGCACAATACACAGACAGAAGTGTTAGATTAGTAATGTTATGCTGTTGATATTTTTCGGGTGACCAGTAGAAATAAGAGTCTTGTCAAGGTGGGTCTTATTTCCAGTTTAGTTTTGGCTGAGCACTCCTCTTGTGTGTTCAGGATGCTCTCAACTATGTGTGGAAATTGAGGTGACTTATTCAGTGAGTATCTTGACCTGGAAAAATCTGCTAATTATACAGTCCAATTTTGATACCTTGCTTAATGCCTACTGTTAAGATGTCCAGAGACCCCTACCTACAAACACCAAGAAATTGAAATCAGATTTGGATTATCCTGAAGGGTAGTTTCATACTAAGTGGGTCATTACTCCACTAAGTGTATCTTCCCATCACGTACCTCCCTCCTTCATCAAGAGATGCTTATGAATCATGATGCCTGGGACCTCTCTAAAGCCTGATTATGAGCATTATGAGATTGCCTCTCTCCTGCTGGCAATCTGCTGTTCAGGGCACAGATCTTTTTCCTCATCTTCAGTCATCAGTGCTTGTTGGTCACTGCCCATCTCACAGCCACTGCAGCAGCTCAATTTAAGGGAGCAGTGACTCTGCCTAGATAGGAATCCATCTGCATTACATGTTTGCTGAACAGCTCTGAAGAAGCTCATTTATAAAAGTCAGCATGTTGCTAAATGGTAGCTAGTTCACAAATAAAAACAAAAAGAAGTTGGATCTACAAGTCACTACAAATTATTTACTGTGTCCAGATTTATTTGCAACAACAGGCTTGGGTGCAAGACAATCTTGAGCTTTGGCCAGAAATCACTTCTTTTGTTGTTAGCAGTTACATCTGCTGTTCCTTTCTTCTAGTGCTACACAGATCTCTTTAATCCCTAGAATGTGTTCCCAATTTGATTGTATTTACTTATATGTCTATAGCTTTACTGAAAATACCAGCCTTACTCTTCATCACATTTCCATGCTGGGTTAGGGTTTTATTTGGATAATGTCACTTCTCTTGTGCCTGGAAAATTTGGCTTCCTGTGAGGTTTTGGAATTTGACTTCTTCCTTTATATTTCCAACAGGTTTTCAAAAATTTTTCTCTCTTTTTTTTTTTTTTACCTTCCCCCCCTCCTTTTTTCCTTTGTAGTTCTCTTTTCAGTCTACTAAGAGAAACAAGGATGCATACTGCATGCCCTCTGTCCTGCCATGTTTAATTCAGATGAAGCTCCTGTGTGAAAAGTTTACATGAGATTTTGCATTATGCTTGAAGAAGGTGCAAGCCATGCTCCACAGCTGAAGGAATGATCACGGAGATGCAGGAAGTGGCAATCACATCTGAACAAAATCACGTCCAACCAAACAGAACTAAAAGAAATCTATACTTGTTGAATCTGAGGTTTTAATGTTTGATTGCTGTGGCCAGGGCTAGTGTCATCCCCTGCAGACTCCTGGCCAATGCCTTCCCCATGGGAAGTGCTGCTGGTTGCAAACAGCGCTCAGGACACGTGATGACTCAGTGTCCCCCAAGGCTAGCCTGTGCCTCATTAGGAGATAAAGTCCAGAAGCCTAGCACTCATGTTAAATACGAGATTGTGCACTGATATCTGACACGGGCAGAGCAATGAAATCCCTCCCAGGGGCCTCAGGGCCACGGCAGAGGTACCTGTGCCATGCGCTGTGGCAGTGCCACCCCCTCCCAGCCCCTGCTGCAAAAGGAGCTGGCCCGGCCCATGTGAGCCCATGTGAGCAGAGGGCACTCAGCAGTGGCACAGGGGCTTCTCCAAATCCATCCCCAAAGCAAGAAGCTTGGGTTGACAACAGGCTGCTTCCCACTGTCCCCCTGGCTGAGCCCCCAAGGAGTCTTCTCCAAATTCCTTAAGTAAGGAAGGGCAATGAAGGTGCTGCTGCATCCCACACCAAACCTTTTTATTGTGGTAGGGCTTTTCCACATCAGGAGCTGCACACCCAGACTCCTGGGAGTGAGTTTTCTAAGCATGTAAAGTCACCACAAAGACCAGTGCCAGCAACTTCTTTAGAATTCAAACACATATCGTGACAATCACGAGAATATTTCTTAATATGTTTTTTTACCTGTTGGTACAGAAAACATAAAATATTTTTGTCTGTATGATCTTCAAATTTTACACTTAAAAGAGCTATGTTTTCAGAAAAAATACCTGACTCAGCCCTCCAGGAAATAATGACTAATCACAGCTGGAAATAATGACTAATCACCCACCCACCCAGTTCAGTGCAAAAGTACTAACCCAAGATTGATGGGGCAGACATATGACTTTATCCAACTGATGGGATTTTTCCCAAGATTTACCACAGAGATTATGAGGTAAAGGTAGATGAATTTTTTAAAGATATTATCAACATTTTTTCACATTAAAAATCATTATGCCGCATCTCATTCCCTTGAAGTTTAAATAGGAACTCAGAGTTTTCCAAACTCAAAAGAAGCCATCCTGCTTCTGTAGTTGAACAGATCTGTTGCATCAATTTACCATGGACATCCACTTGATTTAGTTGAAACAACACTTATAAAGTAATAAATGTTTAGTTTAGGAGAATGCTTAATGAACAAAGTTTATTACTTTCTGGAAAATCATTGAAATTGAAAGCCACATATATTTACATAAAGTATGTAGGCATCTGAAAGAAATCCAAAGAATTTTGTTATTAATTTCCTGTGTTGTTTACATGTTTTAGAGCTATGTTTATTCCAGAAGAATCACTCACCAGGAGTGATAGAAATCAAAATGCAAACTGGTTTATTTTTCTCAATAACTTATTAAGAACAGCAGCAGTTTCTCATGGTAGATAGATGATATGCAACAGACACAGATATTTTTCATCAAATATATACACAACAAATGAGAAAATAAAGCAAAGAAATGTGCACTCAAGTGAGTTTTTTATTAAACTAAATAAAATTTAAAAATTAAATACCATTTTTGCAATCTTGAATTTTTTTCTATTAATACCAAAAGGTATTGCATAAGTTACAACACAATTTACAGTGCAATATTTAGTGTACTTTTCAATAACCAAATTCTTATATAATGAAGCACTAATCAAGACACTACAAACATCGAGTGTTTCATTCTACTTTCTTAAGAACATATGAATTAAAAAATCAATATAAAATCGACTTAACAAATCAAAGACAGTGGAATTTATAAAGTCCTCTTTTAAAGCTGGAAAGAAACATGTATTTTCATGAAAAGTTACAATATGTTAAGATAATTTCTCATTTTTCTTATCTGGTGTGAAAATTATCCTGCATGTTTCTAAACCTCAGACCATCTCCCCTTAGTTTTGGCTTGACTGTAGAAAACAGCTGGCTTTTTAAAACCAGTTGTGAAGGAAGTCATTCATGTCCTTTCCTTAGCTCCCGGTCCCAACTCCTCAGTCCTTAAGTCTGCAGAATCTTCCTCAAAGGGACTTTTGCTATGGACTAAATGCAACAGTGCAGGACTGGTTTGATCCACTTGTGGGCCTGGAACAAAAAACAGAAAGATAATAAGGATTGTGTGGCTCTTCCAAGAGTGCATATTGTAAGCCTTAGAACCAGCATTTTCTTGTTTCAGTAAAGGCAGGTATGGCCAGGATTGAATCCTTGAAGAATGAGTCTTCTAACACCAGATAAATAGGCTATATTTGTGTTTTATTCTGCAAAATGTGGAATCCCTCTTTTCTTCCTCATCTGCCAAATGTTTCTGCATTTGGGGTTTATCCTGCAACAGCTCAGATACTCTGACAATGTAAGGACTGAGTGCTCACACCCCCAGTGTAAGTGCAACCATCCCTCTGCTGCCAAGGGGCTGGCCAAGCACTCCAGTGCAAGTGAGACGTGGGAGGGTGATGCGCCCACCCTCCCAGGAGAGCCTGTAAGCAGGGAGCTCTGCTCCCGGTGAGAAATAAGGATTTCAGTCCTGCCTGGGCTGCACAAGCCAGAGCAAGCCTCACAGCAGAGGCACGGGGGCTCCAGATCCCCAGGGGCCGCGTGTGCCTCCTTGGAGCAGCGTCTGTGGTACCCCTCTGCCGAGGGAGCAGACTCGCAGTTTCCAGCCCTGCTGCCCTCCAAACCCAGCTCTGCTGTGGGAGGTTTAACACTCACTTAATGAGGACTATGTGTGTGCATACATATGGATGTGTGTATATCTGTCTACACATACACACAGTATAAATTAACTAAACATGTTACTAGGATACATCAGGAAAACCACATCCAAACAAAGAGTCCAATATGGAAAAAGCTATTAAAAGATCCCAGCATTTTAGCTTGCTTGTATAGGAATAAATACAGGATTACAGGATACCAATTTTACATTTTGTTCCTTTCCTAATGGCATTCACAAGAGGTGCTGCCTTCTGGGGTTAAAGGAAAGATTGCAAATGAACAAAAGCAATTCTGATCTTTGCAAATAACCCGATGCTCATAATTTAATTGCCCACCTCAGGAAACCCTGATGATGAGCTCCATGGTTAAAATTAAGTGTATCAGCCCTTTCTTAAATGTTCAAGATGCCTGAATAGGACCCTGAGCTCCGCCCATGAGCTTTTAAAAGAAATGCAGAAAAGAAAATTTTTTGTGCTCAAGTTCAGAATACCCTCACACAAGATCAGTGCTGAAAGATGAACATAGACATGAAGTTTACAATCTCCTTTTCATCACAATTTTCATTTAGACTGACTAGTTAGCCTAAGCAATTTTACTCTTTCATCTTAAATACAAAGACCCTGATGCCTCCTGTACTACTTCACCCAAACTCTGTGCTCTGCACATAAAGCTGTGAAGACAGCAAATCAGCCAAGGAATCAGAACTGCGCAAGGCAGGTTTCTATAAGAAAAAAGATCTGGGCAGGTAAAATCGTTTTAAAAAAGAAAAATGTCTTGCAAATGTAGACTCTTAGCGGTAAGTGATACAGGCCTGTGACTTCCCTGGGCACCTGGCCTCGCTCCTGTGCCTCAGATGACACGCTGCTGTAGCAGCTGGCATATCCACTGTATTCAGGCTGGTAACGTGCAATTTTTCTGAGCTACACCAAACGTGCTGTCCCCAGACACTCTGAAGTGTTAGGGCACGTAATTAAGTGCTAATTTAAATGGCACTAGTCATGTAACTAAAAGTCTATGATTTCTTTTTTTCTAGTCATGATTTTCCACACTGGAATTCCTCTTGGAACTGACTTTGAAGTCAGTAACAAGCCTCCCATTGGGTTTAATGCAAACAGAATCAGCCCTCGCTGGAGTTTTTAGTGGAGCAGAGAAAAATATTTTTCCTGTTAAAAGATTTTCCTATTAGTACAAACACATAAAAGACTTCTCAAAGTTAAAGTGTTAAATATTTTAATGTCTTGCCAAACCTCATCAATTCTCATTGTTTAGCAAAAATGGCACTGACATTCTGAGTTGCTAGCTATGGCATTTTCTGCGTATTAAGATCAATAATATGCTTTACAAGGAATAAAGGGCTGTCTAATGAAAAAAGTCTTTTAAAAGTCAGGACAATCCCAACTGCTATGAATGATTATAAATTATGTGGTTATTTTTATGGGGATGGGGTAGGGGGTGATTAAGGCTTTGGGCACATGAACCATACTTCCCCCACTTTCTTTCCTTACCAGAAAATGCACTTCCCAAAACCTCCCCTTATTGTCAGCTATGTGAATTCTAGTTGTGATTGCCAGTGTAAGGCACTAAGTTTTCTGCTTTAGCGTCAACCCTGAGTTCTTAAAATCTTTATTGAAATAAATGTCTTTGACAGGCTCTAGTGACAGAAGGAAGGATTTGGTTCAGAAGGAAGATTTGGTTTCAATTTGATTGCTTTAAAGATTTGGTTCAAATGTCTCAAAAGTCGTGCTTTTTGGACCTTATGCTCTACTGCCTATTCAAGCAGCCTCAGCAGATGTTAGGTGATATTAGGGTTTGGAGCTTTGAGTTCCTTCATTCTAAGCAGTGCAGATGCACATTCAAAGGCCGCCTCACCTGTGCTGAGTTTGCCCTGGCTCCACAAAGACTGTACGTGAGGCCAGACTAAACTACAAGGAATTTTTTCTCAAATGTTAAGGGAAATATGAGCTCTGAAGAAGGGACCTAGGGAGGATAAGGAACCACGGCGAGGACACAGCAGCATCTGTGGGTGGCAGAGGAGATGGCTGCACAGAGCCTGCAGGATTTGTCCCCAAGGACAGGTGTCTGATGTGTGTGCACTCCCCGGGCACACTAGCTGCAGTTAGCTCATGCCAATGATGCTTCCTTAGGTGGCATCCTGCTCTGGTGCTTTTGAGGACACGCACTTCCAGCCACATGGGCACAGTTATGCACTGTCCTTACCCAGGACCGAAAAGTCTATCACCACTTTATGCAACCCAAAGAAAGCAGGCCAGTTTGGACCTTTTCCAAAGCATTGTCTGATTCAGACTTACATATCAGTCAGATATGTCAGAGGCTTAAAAAAACTCCCTTCTTTTTTCCCTTGAGAATAAAATCTTCTGTCACTTTCCTGCAAACATCTCAGCATTGCCTAGGTCTGTCAGGAATGTCTGCCCAGCTCAATGGCTTTTAGTCTTTTCTTGCATTGAGGTGGTGGAAAATAAATCTTTCTAGTCAGAAACTGAAAAATACATTTTTATATATGGATATGAGGCTCTGGGGACCTTATTCAGCTCCTTAGGAGCGTTAAACTTCTACTTCTCACTCTCTGTAACAGTATACTGATGTCTGGGTAGAAGCTGTTCTGGTGTTGCCACAGGAGAAGGGAAGAGGGATCGAATCATCAATCATGATATGGAGATTAGTGCAAGGTCAAGAGAACGAAGACTGTTTCTCATCTCTGTCCTTTAGATGCCTGATACTATGTGAGCAACACACCACAGTTATGGGAATTGTGTCTGTGAATTCCCCAAATTGCTAGCTCCTTCAATACCTGCACGACTAACAACCTGCTCTGAGAAGTGGGGCTGCCGGTAGCCACTGTGTTCCGTGCAGATCCCTGTTTGGGTGAGCATGGATTACATGTGTACTGCCCTCACAGGCTCCTCCAGGGAGGAGGCACACCTTGCCTGTGAATCCTGATGGGATTAGGTGCGAGATACGCTCTTAGCCCTGTCAAGCCCAAAAGGCTTCAGCGCATGTGTGGAGCAGAACTTCAGGCATCTTAGTGGTTTCCCTGGTGCCAGGGGAGTTACTTGGTAAAGACATGATGATATGAAAAAGATAGTCTAGATTTAAGCACCAGATTTCTACCCAATCCCCAGTGTTGCTCTGTTTGAAAGCTGGGCTCGTGTCCCGGTTATGGAATAGGAGCTTCCTAGGTGCAGACGGCATGAAGGATTGCAGTGACTCTTTCTGAACGCTGTGTCTTGGAATCTCTGCAAAAACTCAGTTTTACTCTAGATTTGTTATAGATTTGTTATGGCAATGAGAAATGAGCACACATAGGTACTCATGCTACACATATGTAGCGTTTATTGTAGTGTACTGACTGCAGTACATTAATTGATGCACGCTAACAGACTGCTCTTGTTTTGTAACCTCTCAATATAACACAGTGTGAATGATTGCAAAATTTTAATGAATATATAGAAACAAATAGTCATCAAAGTGTGTTACAAATTCCCAGTTTCCTCCTAAATCAGAACTTTATTTAAATTGTTACCTAAAATGTTTATAACATCTTTTTGAATCCTCATGCAGAGCCAAACGGTCTTAATTCCATTTACCATCTCCCATCTGCTCTCCAACAGTGTGGACCCATAAAATCCTTCTCCATTTCCCACTATAACAAATATGGGATGACTCCATGTCTATGGTTCCAGACCCTGGCAGACCACAGGACAGGTCACATGCAGTCATTAAGCAGGGGTAGAGGAACACCCATTGGGTTCTTGGACTAGAGGTAGAGATATTTGCTGTGTTTGGCTGAACTAGATGTTGGCTGAAGAAATGTAGATGCAAAGAAAGTCAGATATTGATTGCAAGGGATGAGTTTGGAAGTGGACTTTGAGCTGACACCCAATTTGTACAAATAAGTAGTAGAAGATGAGTTAAATCTTCAGAGGCCCAAAAAGATAATTAAAACCACCCCTGAATGACAATGGCTACTAATTTGCTGCAAGTCACTGTATCCCCATGGAAGAAAAAAGGGAAACTGGCAGCACCTCTGGCCGCTTTGAGAAGCTGTATGCATGCTGTTTGTATTCACAGCTCATCTCTATAGGTCCCTGCTGCTCCTTTATGGTGCCGTGAAGAGCTGGGGAGCCAGGTCTGATAGGGCAGAAAAACGCCAGGAAACACGTTTTGACAGAAAAGTCTTGCGAGGCTCCCATGTGCGCTCCACATTGTCTATCGCGTGCCTTTGATGTCGGGCTTGGCTCGTGGGAAGGCGTGAGGCCAGATCCTCATTCCGGGCCGGGAGTGCCAGCCCCGTACACCCATCGCACTGACAGATGACACCGTACAGCCCCAGGTGAGGATCCAACCCGCTGCCAGCACACAAGGCAGCCTTTTACATTTTTTCCTTCTTTTTTCTTACTCTTTTTCTCTCTTTTTTTTTTCTCTTTATTTTTTATTTCACTTATAATTTTTTTCTTTCTTTCAGCATTTTTCTATTTTTCTTTTTTTCCCTTGTATTTTTCTTTTTTCTTCTATTTTGATTTTTTTCATCTTTCTTCTTTAGGTTTTTGGGGTTTTTTTGGGGGGGGCGGGTTCTTTTTTTTTTTTTTTTTTTTTTTCTTTCTCTAATGACTAGGAGTTTCTCCCTGCAAATGCTGTTCTTTCCTCCCGAATGAAGCACGGTCTCAAATTGCTGTCTTCCCAGTAGGCGCAGGCCAGAGCGTGCCCCGGGCGCTGCCCCGCAGAGGGGACGTGCCCGGCGGGAATCCCTCCTGGCTGCTGCCCGGCCTCGTACCTGCTCGTACCTGGCCTGAAAAGCAATCCCCACCTTCCCTTTCTGAGGAAAGGAAGCGCGGCTCAACAGCTCTGAGCTTCCAGCTCCCTGGATGCAGGGGCTCGGCAGCTCCCTCTGCCTTGCTCTGTGTCCGCTCTCGGATTCGCTCTCAAGACACCGACGGCAAAATACTAATAATCAAAACGGTGGGAGCTCCTCTCCTCTCCTCTCCTCTCCTCTCCTCTCCTCTCCTCTCCTCTCCTCTCCTCTCCTCTCCTCTCCTCTCCTCTCCTCTCCTCTCCTCTCCTCTCCTCTCCTCTCCTCTCCTCTCCTCTCCTCTCCTCTCCTCTCCTCTCCTCTCCTCTCCTCTCCTCTCCTCTCCTCTCCTCTCCTCTCCTCTCCTCTCCTCTCCTCTCCTCTCCTCTCCTCTCCTCTCCTCTCCTCTCCTCTCCTCTCCTCTCCTCTCCTCTCCTCTCCTCTCCTCTCCTCTCCTCTCCCGATATTATTTTTGTCCTTTCTTTTAACTTAGAATCAGGCCTGAAATCATTGTTTTGATGTGTTACACGGTGACTGCATACAAGATTATTAAAGGAGAGATGGGTTTATCCATAATTTTTGTACAACGTAGTTATAGGAGAAAAGAAAACGGCAAACGCCTGATCTTTCATAACGAGGTTTTTGAAAGCTCTGAACTGTGCAGCGTGAATTTTGAAACGAATTTAAGGCACTTGAGTAAGTTTTGCAAAAAGAACATGAAGGAAAACCAGCCTCGCCTCTCCGCAGTGCGCCGAGGAGAGATCTCATCGTGTTTGCCTACTGTCAGCTGGGAGCTCTCTCCTTCAAACTGTTTTGTTTTTGTTTTTTTTTCTTGGGGCCTGAATGGGTATCTGCCCGTAACTCCAGGCACCTCTTGCACCCTCTGATAAATGAGATAGCTTTCTGCCGGGAAGCGCCGGAGGTGACACCGTGCTGCCTCTCAAACAAGGCACTCGTGTCTCGCTGCCCCAACTCGCCCGAGCAGGGGCAACGTCAGGGAAATCCTGTCCCTTTCCCACGGGGTCAGGGGCGGGGGGCGAGCCACAGCTCAGCCCTGGGAGGGGGAGCCGGGCGAACCCCTCCGGAGATCCACTTCCAAAGGACACTCTTATCACACCCCGTCCAAAGGACGCTCTTATCACACCCCATCACACCACAGCGCATGTCCCGTCCTGCCCTATCAGCAAACCGGAGCATTTCAGTAAAGATCCCACCTGCATTTATGCATGCATGTCGATATGTGGCTACATATATATCGTATATCTGTGTATGATTTAATATTTATAATATGTTAAATGTATATTTAAATAGTCCTCACTTTGTGTTGCTTATAGATTTGCAAGCTTTTGAAACAAATGAAGGGAAATTACGAGACCAGCTCACTATTCTTTAAAAAGGTGACTAGAACAATCTAATAAATATTCGACTGTAATAATTTATCATTAATTAATGGTATATGTGCGTGTACGCACAGGCGGGGAGGAGACGCGCCGCCCAGGGAAGCACCTGGGGCAGGGGCTGGGAGGAGGGATGTGTTTGATCCCACCGCTGCTGCTCGGGTGGCTGCGATATTCGGCTTTAAACAGGAGCTCGGCTCCTTCCCATCCTGTCTGCTCCACTGCAGTGACGGCGGCAGCACACTTCTCTCCCGGCTCCCGGGGAAGGGAACAGGAAAGCCGATGTGCCCTACGGGGGAGGGCGGCTCGGCTGTGGGGGACACACGGAGTCCTGCATCCCGCAAGTGCCTCCTGCCCGAGTTGGCAGCGGCTGGCAGCAAGAGGTGACAGCTCCCCGCGGGTCACAGCTGCTGGCACGGCCCGCCCTGGCCATCCGGTGAAAGTGTGCGGTGTCCGCCGCCGCCGTGCTCGGCTCCCAGAGCTCTCAACCGCGTCTGCAAAGAGCATCCTTTCCTTGGAGGTCCTTCGAGCTCTCGGCTTGGGACTCCATGTGCCACTGGAATAAATGGTACCCCCGAAATGAAACGCCCTCATCCTCGGGGTGGGCACGGTTGGCACCTATCCCCGGCTCCGGCCAGCAGCAGGCAGCCAGGAGAGACCCTTGGTGGTTACACCTGAGCAGCGAGGGCGTCTGCATGGCTCGTGTGGCACACCCCAGCGCAGGACCCTCCGTTTCGACAGGGCTTAGAGGCCTGAGGGCCGTGAAGGAGGAGGTGGCTCTGTACTACACAGACATCCGCCCTGCTGAGATGGCCGAGAGCGTGGAGTGTTTGGATCGGGCTGGGTGGACACGGGAAGGCACCGAGAGCAGGACACCAGGGGGTGATGGGGGAAAGTCAGGAGAGGCGGGAGAGCTGCTGCTTTGCGAGCACAGCCCTACAGATGTAACCCGGGTGAGGCTCCGCCGGCCCCAGGAACGTGGGGAGAGGCTGCAGCCGGCCAGTACTTGCCTGGGGAGGTTGTGCGTGTCCCGGGCAGGGACAGGGCAGCCGGGGAAATCGCGTCCCCCACCTGGGAATCAGCCTGTGCCTCGGGAACTGTCCTGGCACCGCACCCGCAGTTTCTCCCCGTGAGGAACACTCCGCAGCCAGCCCGCAGGGCATTTTCCGATTGGGAGAAGAAGCCTAATCAGGGCTGTGGAGTGTCCCGCCAAGAGAACATTACCCATGGATTTCCCTTTCCCGCCACAAGAATTTAACGGGTTTTGAACGGAGAGCAAACGCGAAGCTGAGGGATGCTGCTAAGCTTACAAGGCTAAAAGTGCTCGCCAGGGGCTGGGGACGAAATAGCTAAAGGTACATCTCCTCACGTGGTGCCCAACGACCTGGTGCCCCAACCTTCTTCAGCGCTACTGCAAATTAAAGGCAGATTACGGGCTGAGGGATGCAAAAAGAGGCACATCACTGTGCCTGGAGGGCTGGAGGGGAGCACGGCAACTCTGGACTCCAGAGATGCTCTCACTTTACTTCGGGGCCAAGTCCTTTGTTTTGTGAAGACAGACACGCCGGACAAATCCCTTCAGGCTCTGAATGACAGCCTACATGTCCCACTACTTGGAAGGCTGGGCACAGCTGCCCGGACGGCTGAACATTGCAGTTAGGGTTTTTGGGTGAATTTTGTGCTTCTCGGAGACAAGTGCTCTTGCTGCTAGCTCGGGAGACCCCAGCGGAGCGGTTTCCCTGGCGACGGTGTTTGCAGGTTTGGAAAGGAGCAGCAAGAAATCTCACCCGGCATTTTCCAGCGATTAATTCAGTGGGAAAATAGGACAGGAAATGCTCCCCCGATCGGCCCTTTCCTGCCGTGCGCGTTCGGTTATCGCATCGTCCCTGTGAGCTCAGGGAAAAAGAGGCCCTGTCCCTGTCCTTGGCCTTGCGGGGTGGCTGGAGGCGCTGGGCAAGGTCAGCTACCCCCGCAACGGAGCGGAGCGGGAGGGAGCGGCTGCTGCTCTCCGCCCTCCTCGGGCCCTAACCCCAAACCTCCCGCCGGCTGGGGAGGTACCGGCGACTGTGACGGGCAGCGGCTGAAAGGTGCGAGGCTAAACCAAACTCCAAAAATAGCCTCAATTAAAAAAATTTAAAGATATAAATAAAATAAAATCCGTCAGCTACAGGTAAGATCCATTCTGGTTTTGATACACACAGCCTCCCCCTCCCTCCCTTCCTCCCCCACCAGCCTCGTGTGGCTTTCCTGCCGCCCGGAGGTGCTGGTTGCAGAGTCCAGGCCACATAGCTGACCCCCAGCCAGCTCTCCACGCCGAGAGACTGGCATCTGAAATATTACCCGGGGAGCTGGAGCGGCTCCCGCAGTATCGCCCCGTTCTTCCCCAAAAGGTATCCGGGGAATCCTTCCCCTCCCTTGCCCGCCGAAGCCCTTTCAAAGAAAGTCCGCCCGATGTGTTAGCCTAAGTACGAAGCATCCGAGGAATTTCCATCGGGGAAACGAACCTTTCGGCGGGCCAGGGACGCTTCCCGCTCTGCGGCCCGTCCTGCCCGGGGCTGGGAGCCGCCAGGCGCAGTCCCTGCCGGGGCGTACCTTTCGGCATGGAAGCGTTTAGCGGTTTCGGCGGTATTAACTCCTAACAGGGTGTGAAAAGTATTGGGGATTGAAAAAGCTGTGGGAAAGTGGATTCTTTCCAAGTCAGGCGGGCTGGAGCTCTCCTCTACTCTACTGGCGGACACCTTGCGCTGCTCCTGCCGCAGGGGCCCCCGAGGAGCAGCCCCTTCCCGGCGGCTGGGAGCCAGACAGCCCTGCAGGTGCGATGCCCCTCGCAGTTTGACCATGAGCTTTTACAGGGGGAAAACACGGCATCGCATTTTGCCACCGGCCTATCCACCCCTGTCACCCTGCCAGTGGGAGATACCTCTCTGTGGCAGCTCCTCAGAAGGGGCCCTGTCCACGCCAGGCAAGGTCTTCCCGTCTTCTTTTGCCGCGGGAGCGGAGGCTGGGCCTTGCTCTGCCTCCAGCCGCCGCGTCCCTAACCCCGGCGTTCTTTCATCCCAGCCCCGCCGCCGCAAGCGGCTCAGCGGCCAAGGCACCGCCGGGCTCGCAGAGACACCCGGACAAAAGGACTCTTCTCCCAATAGCTTCTTCTCGCTTTTTACCCCTTTCTAAATTTTTCACCTGTACGTCCGGGTTATTTTAAAGTGTGAAGGGTCTGGAAAATGACCACGGTACAAATACTTCAGACCTGATCAAACTGAAGCAGCCGCTAACACTTTCTGTAATTAAAGCGGATATTCGCACTGGCCCGGCCTCCCACAAGGAACATTGTGATCTGTAACCTGTGTCCGCATTCAAACTCTACCTTTCGCTGGGGGGAGGAAGGGGGAAAACATCGAAGTTTGAAAAAAAATCTTAAACCTCGGGGTCAAAAAAATAAGAACAATGATGATGATGATGATGATGGTGATGACGGTGATGATGGTAATGATTATTGGAATGATATTGATGATGATGATGATGATAATAACAATAATCGTAATGGTTGGTTTCTCCTCGCCATAGAAGACAGTGGATGGCCTAGAGCTATCTCCTGATAACCTGCGCTCGCCCTGACCATGGCTGTCCCGGGAAGAGAAGGCAGCTGCAGGCTCCGTTGTTGCCGGCCTGCCACTGTCGCCGCTCTGCCTTCCCGCTTGCCCAGCGCCGCCCCTCGGGTCGGGGGACGGCGGGTCCCGGTGGTGGTACGGAGTGCGGGGCGGTGAAACCCCCGCCAAGAGGGAGCCTCCAAGGGCTCCCCGGGAGGGAGTGGTGCGGGGAGAACTGCTGGAGCGGGAACCGAGCGTCGCATCGCTTACCTGTATTAGGCAAAAGACACAGCAAAAAAAGCCTTCTCTGGGAAAAAATAAGTACAAATCTTCCTCAAGCACTCCCGGACCCGCGTCCCGGGTGATGCACTTGGCCAGCCGAGGGGAAAGGCACCGGCCGCGGCTGTTCCGCCGAGCAGGGCGGGAGCGGCCGCAGAGTCCGGCTCGCTCAGCGGTTCCGAGAAACCCCGAGATAAAATGACAGACTCTTTCTGTGGAGGAATCAATTTCTCAGCATCAGAGAGAGGTTTTAAACAAATAAACTTAAAAAAAAAAAAAAGCCCCCCTCCGACCTGTGATTGAGAGACAGTTAAAAATAATTGCCCCTGTTAAGAGACAGGAGACCAGGTTACAGGGAAAACTACCTTCTTTCAAAGCCCGCTAATGGCCATACGATTCGTTAGGTTACTTAATCCTAATAACCTTGCTAGCATCAGTCCCGGTGACCCAGCCCATTAAGCACCACCAGCGAAACCCTATAAAACAGGCAAGGGGAATGTCCAACATCTGAGCACATTTATTAGCATTATGTTCCTGAGATAACATGCCCCCGGCTCCCCTGCATACTGCTGCGGGCAGGTTGGGGAAAGAGGGAGCTCTGTTTTCGGGAGGGCTGAGCACAGGACCAGGACTCTGTGAGGCGGATGGCTGCTCCCACCGTCACTGTCATTCACGGTCTCCCGTTCTCTCTGCTTTCCTCCCCCGGCCCCCGTCTCTCCAGCCAAACAATAGCTACATTTGTGGCGAGCATTTTTTTCAACTGATTAAACCCAGGCCAACCAATGGCAGCCAGAACGAAACAAAACGCAGAGAGTAACATTTCGATCATAAACGGGAGTTAACAACTCAAAAAAAAAAAAAAAAAAAAAAAAAAAAAAAAAAAAAAAGGGGTGTGGGAGTGAGAGACAAAAAGTCTCCCTTATACCTAAACGTGCTAGAGAGTCAATGCCGTATCACCCTCCGTGAAGGAGTCGGCTGAGGGGGAGAGAGGGAAAAGAGAAGTGAGGGAAGCAGCAAGGCCGGTTCCTCCCGTGCCTTCCAGAGCTGCAGACAAACCAGACGCCTCCCCGGCATCCCCCTGCCAGGGTGAGGTCTCTGTAATTTACGACACGCGAGTTGTTAGGGTATTTGCCTCAGCTCGGAGCGCGGCTGCTCAGGGCGCAGGCACATGCAAGCGATTAGAGGAGCGAAGGGCTCTCTCTAGCCGGGGAGGGACCTCTCCCAGCGCGGCTGTCACCCCCTTCCTCCGGCCCTCTCCGGGCAGGCAGATCCACTCCGCTCCCTCTTTGGGTGGCTCCCCGCGGCCGGAGTGAAACTCCTCCCAGGATCTGCAGAGGAGCAAACCGTCTTCAGGCTTTGACTCTCTACAATCCCCCTACCAACACTCTTTATTTTTCCTTTCCATTGCTGAAGAAGAATGTGCCCAGAGGCAGCGTTAAGCGGTGCCGGCCCGGGTAACTGGGGCTCCCGGCGGACAGCGGTGCCAGGTTCCTGCCGCTGCCCACCCAGGCAGCAGGGAAGGGGCAGCGGCAGGAGCCACTGGAGTAACGCCCGATTGAGTCGAAGGTGATCAGACAGCGTTCAGCCTCCACTAAGAGCTGACGTGACACCTCGCTATTTTCGCAATAGTTTTAACACACTGGCAGAGATGAAAACAAGAAAAGCGGCGGGGAGGGCACGGCTGCGCTCTGCCGAGCTGCCCATTCCCGGTGCTGCCGGCTCTGCGGAGGGTTTGCCCTCCGCAGGGTGATTAACCCTGAGGGCTGATCCTGCAAGCCCTCCTCCCCGGGAGAAGTGTCCGCCGCGTTCGCCGGGGTGCCAGGGGCACCGACTGACGCGCCGCAGTGGGGCTGGGGGCGAGGAGCGCTCTGCGCCCCGTCCCACACCTCTGCAACTGACCTCAGCGATCCTGCTGTTAAACGCTTTGCCTCTTTTTAAAATTTGCTTGTTTTTCCTCAAGGGCTATTTTAAGCAATAAAATGTTGGTCTGGCTTGGAACTTGTCATAACAGGAGCCTGCTTTATTTATTGGGTTATTTATTTCTTTTACCAGCAACAATATTCCTAACACAGGCCGGTTGAAAGAAGGAGTTTACAAAAACAAGGGGGAAATAGGGCGTGAGAGAGAGGAGCAGTAAGAGAGAGAGAAGAGAACAGAGGGAAGAGAGGGAGAGGGTAGGAGAGCAAGACAGAGAAAAAGCCAGAGATAAAGAGGGAAATCCAGAAGAAAGTAAGAAGGAGGAGAGAAGCAAGAAGTGAAAAGAAAGCAAGAGAAAGAAGAATACAAGCAAGAAAGAATTAAAGAGAAAAAGAAAGAGAGAAGGAGAGAAAGAGAGGAGAGAGAGAGAAAGAGAGAGAGAAAGAGAAAGAAAGAAAGAAAGAGAAAGAGAGAGAGAAAGAGAGAGAGAAAGAAAGACAGAGAGAAAGAGAGAAAGAGAGAAAGAGAGAAAGAGAGAAAAAGAGAGAAAGAGAGAAAGAGAGAAAGAGAGAAAGAGAGAAAGAGAGAAAGAGAGAAAGAGAGAAAGAGAGAAAGAAAGAAAGAAAGAAAGAAAGAAAGAAAGAAAGAAAGAAAGAAAGAAAGAAAGAAAGAAAGAAAGAAAGAAAGAAAGAAAGAAAGAAAGAAAGAAAGAAAGAAAGAAAGAAAGAAAGAAAGAAAGAAAGAAAGAAAGAAAGAAAGAAAGAAAGAAAGAAAGAAAGAAAGAAAGAAAGAAAGAAAGAAAGAAAGAAAGAAAGAAACCCACGCAGGCCAGCTTTTCAAAATTAAAACAAGAAGCCCAGAAGTATTCATTTTGGTATTAATATTATTTAACATTAAAAACTCCGGGAACTTCAAACAAACTTCTTGCAGGGAAAAGAAAGAGAAAAGAACTATTCTCTGGAAACCATTTGTTCACAGCTCGAACTGTGCCGTTTTGGCTTAGAAACAAAACTCGAGACGCCCAGCCCTGTCCCTCCTCCCCCCCAGCATATATCTTTTCAGCACACATTTTAAAATAAATATCCTTACGAGTCTTTCCAAAATGCCTCCTTGTTATGAATTGATAGGATACAACATACTCCAGTTGTGTGCCTGGGAGTTGGGATTTAGCCTTTTAAATGCCAGGACAACATCTGGGGGGGAAAGAATTACGGCGGCTTCGCCCCCTGCACTGGGTGCCGCCGGCGGGGGCGGGGGCAGCGCCGCCCGGTGCGCGGGAGGTGAGCGGGGGCTCCGCGGGCACCCCCGGGCGCCATGGCAGCCCCGCGGAGCAGCAGCCGGCCACTCGGTGCTCTGGGTGCAGATAACCCCAGGAGAGAGCCCCCCAGCTGGGCGAAGGAGAAAGTGGTACTTTTTCTGGCTCTCCCAGCAAGCTTTTTTAATTTTACCGTGCTTTTTGTCCTGCTGCTCAGCAAGTCAACATAAAAAGCATATTCAGCATTTAGTTTGCATAGAATGTAATAAAATAGCGGAAAGGTTGCCAGGGATCTCCTCGGAGGTGTCCTGCTTGGGAAACAGGGGCCGAACAGGCGCTTTTTTCATCCCAACATAAAATTAGTTCAACCTCGAAGGTATTTTCACGGACGTTTACTTAATAAAGTTTTTCCGTAGCTATTTTGTCCCAGAAGAGTGCTTATCATAAAAAAAAAAAAAAAAAAAAAAAAAAAAAAAAAAAAAAAAGTCTCAGGAAGAATTTACAGTGTGATCTTCTGTCTTCTGTTTTGGGGCTTGCAACAGGTGTCAGAGCTCTCTTCGGGGAGAAGAAAAAAAATACATGTATATATACATCAATCTACATATATACATGTGTGTAGACCATTAAATTAAATGATGGGTTTTCTTTAAAGAAAAAAAATTAAAAAGCAAAAAAAAAAGTTACCGTTTTAAACACCTTCTATGCTTATACATCTTACACTCAGAATATATTGTATGATCTTATCATGTTTCAATCTCTATTTTCTTGTCGATTTTAATGAGATGCTGTAGTGGGAAGCATCGCTGACCATCTTTAATAAGATGTACACTTTGAATCTTATGTTTGGGTACGTCCTCTTAGGGTTGGACAAGTAAAAAAGTACCTTTTTTTTCAAAAATAAGAAAGGCACGCGAGTAATGGCAGTGCGAATGACGAAAGACTATGGAATGGATGGACATATATTACGATTATGGGCCATCACAATTAAAAAAAGTATGATGAAGCACATGTTTGAGGTGATCTACCTCTAGAAAATGAGTTGCAGTTAGTTACTGTCTCTTCTCTCCTCCCTGTGTCCAGCACGATGTTACCTTCTCTTCGCCAAGAGCGGGGAGAAAAATAAATTTAAAAACCCCGAACTCGTTGTCCTTTGGGGAGCACAATTTCTAACAGCTGTTTTACAGAGGAGGAGCCAGCGACCAAGCAAGCCCTGAGGAGTGAGCCCTTAACCCAAGGCGATGCACAGCTTTTTAATCCATGCCCTCACATATATGTTTATATTCACATATTCCTACAGCTACTGCCTAATGCACCAGCAGCGCCTTACTCTGGGAGAGGGAGTGCGTATAAAATTCTCACAGATCTAATGATTTGAGGTTGCCACTTGTTTCGGGGAAGCTCCAGAAAATTTTAAAACTGTGTGGAGATAATTTTTCCATTCCTGTAGCACCCCCCGCTCGGCAGTGCAGACGCCCGCCGCGCCAGGTACGGGCAGGGCAGAGGGAAGGGGCTCGGAGGCGGGCAGCCCCGGGATCCCCGGCCACCGCCTCCTCCCGCCGGCGGATGTGCGTGGGATGTGCCCGAGGGACCTTCGCCAGGGCACTGTCCGGCACTCCCGGCCCAGGGAAGGGGCGCACCCCCGCCTGCAGGAGCCTGTGCTCCAAACCACGGGCTTGTCTCCCCTCCCTTCTACCCCCGGGACTCGCACCACAGCCAAGCCAGAACCGGTTTCCTAAAAGCAAACTGCCTTCTTCTGAGCCCTTTAAATCCCAGTCCGGCCCCGGGATCCAGTGCACACAAGAATGCCTTACGAAGGATGCCAAGGCAGCCCCGACCCGGAAAGTGCGGCGGATTCAAGGAGGGAGAGCAGTGAAACACTGAAAGCCCTCGCAGCCGGCAGCTCACCGCAGTACCCGTGGCAGGAGGGACTTCGGCGCAGACAGGGGGTCCGAGCCCCTGGGTTGCTGCCCGCGCCCACCGCACACAGTGTAGCAGAGGAGCTCCGGCAAAGCAGCCGGAGCTTTTTTTGTTTGGTTGGGTTTTTTTCCCTCTTTTTGAAATTTGCCCAGAAAGTGCGGAATTCACACCCAGGACACGGCAGCAGGGGAACGAGAGAGTTCCCTGCCCTTGCGCTCGCCCAGCCGTGCCCCAGCCACAGCAGCTCCCCGAGCCTGCCCGCACCTCCCCGAGGATGGATGTGCTTCATGCCCTTGTCGCGCATGGAAACTCAGGCCATCCTGCGAACGACGTGTTCCCTAAATAAAGATAAAACGTGCTATACATCACAGGCTTTCCCGGTTATTCTCAATGACTTGTCGATTCCTCCCCCCTCCCCATCCATCCCCCTACCCACCCCCGGCACACGTGCAATGATAGAAAATGGTTTTAAATGGCGAAGGGTCACGTAGAGCCATCCTGATCGTTTAGCAAAAATAACAGAGCTATTATAGAGCTGAAGGAAGGAGCCAGGGAGTTCACCCACACGTGCTTCAGTACTGTGCCTCGACTGAACGCACACACATAGGCAAATGTGTATATACATACATATATATATATATATATATATATATACACAGGGGTACCGTCCCATGTGACCCTCAGGACTCTCTCATTAGGCCGTAAATACGTGCACAGATGACAGTGAGTTCTCCTGTAGGGATGGGAGGAGGGGACGCCGAAGGGCTGCTTGTGTCTTTGGGATGGAAACTCACATAAAGCCTTTTACGAGAGATAGGGAGACAGCAGTTGCTCACTAACCTACTTTTTTCTCTCTCTCTTTTTTTTTTTTTTCATCTCTATTGCCGAAAACTGGAAATAATTAAATTCTTTAAAGGTTTACTTTCGAAACCGTGGCTGGAGTAAACTATGATTCAGGTGTAAATAATTACTAAAGTCATGAAAGCGGCAACTGCTACATGTGGTTTATTCATTGCTTGCCCTTTTTCCCTTTTTTTTTTAGTCGTTTGATCATTTTCATCCCAAACTGTCTGCCAAATTCACATATTTGTAATTTACTAAACTTTATCGTTCCTACCAGGATAGGGATGTTGTACATTAGTTTCCAGACCCGTCCTGCCCTGCCCCAGTGAAGAAGCCTGGCTGGATGCTCCTCAAGAAGGGATAACGCTATTACCCCGGTTTTAGAGCTGAATAAAAGATGCTTCCCCTTTCATAAACGCTACCAGACCCACTCGATTTTAGGCTCCCGAGAAGAAATGAATTATTAAAGGAAAGAAATTGTTTAAACACAATAGCTACTTGGCTAAATGAAAGCCATCCCTGGGGCAAGACTAGAAGGGTTTGGCCAGAGAGCACAATAATATTAAGTATCGAAAATTAACGAAAATCTTGGAGAAATAGGACAGACGTGGACGTATAGTACGCAGCATAGGAACAAAAGCCCAGGATTTACTTAATGCCTGTTTTCTTCAGCCTGATTCTACATTTTTTTTTTCTTTTGTCTACACTACAACTTCAACCCAATTGACACTTCAAAAAGCCATGGTGGAAAAAAGAAGGCAGGAAACCGAATTTTTTTCTTGCCCGTGTCTTATTTTAAAAAGTAAATTTTGCATAGTAAGCCACCACTTGAACATGTTCTGGTGTTGTAAAAGTGTTTTTTATCAGGCTGTAAATTAGTGCCACTCTGACAGAGCAGCCGGAAATGTAAATCACACCGTAGAATTGAAGTTATGAAAAAGTTTGTTCCCTTTTCCCCGTCCCAGGAAGATCTCGGGGCTGCTGGATTGGGAAGGGAGGGGAAAGGCTTGTTTACTATTTTCCTTCTTCACCAAACTGTTGGCTCCACGGTGCCTGGGACTTTGATGAGAAAGAATGGACAATGTGCAGAGTCCCTTCCTATGACACCCAGGCCACCGCCACTTGGGAGGTCCTTTGGCCTAATGCAACCACAGCTAACTGCTCCCAACAGGAGGCTCTGTGGATCAGGCAGGGTCACAATTATACTTCTGCTAAAGGCAAGAGTTGCCTTTAAAAAAAAAAGGAAAGAAAAAAAAAAGAAAAAAAAAAACAAAAGGAAAGGGGGCGGGGGGGGGGGGGGGTGGAAGGGGTGTGCGAGTGGTTGAATTAAAGCCTTTCAATTCATTTGGGGAAGGAAGGACCGAGAGCGGGGTTAGCTGAAACCGTTTCCAACAGGCATGAACGAAATGAGGTTGCTTGCATCCAGTGGGAAATTAGGGGGAATGAGGTCCGGGCCGCACCGCAAGGGGTTACTCCGACCCCAGGGCTGCCACGCCAAATGGCCCATCGGGAGCTGTGGGCCTTCCCCGCGACTCTGAGAAGTCTTTTGAGGGCTCGTTCACTGACAGTTCTCCCCGGTTCCGTACATTGCACGGGCATTGCTTCTCTAAAGTAGGGAGGGGAGAGCTACACAACCACGGTCCACAACGAGCCCTCCAAGCATTGACCCATTTACACGGAGCGGGGGAAGAACTCCAGGAGACGCCACAGCCGATTGTCTCTGATTTGGGCACTCGGGAGGCATCAATATTTTATGGAGGGGGGAGGACAGGAATATTGAAAACCATTATAAGTCTCAGAGAGACAGAGCTGTTAAAACACGAGCCTCTTGCATTTAAGAGGTGAAAAAAAAGCGGGGAGGAGGGAAGGGGGGGGATGTCCCGACCTCCGTCGCTTACCGTGACACCGGCTGCCGGCCCCTGTGGATTAGAGTTGGCCCGTCCTCCTGGCTCCTGGCAAGCCGGGGTGTGCTCCCAGCGCCCGCCGGCCAGCCTTCCCTTACTCCTCCGGCTCTTCCTCCAGTCCCCCTCTTAAAGTCCCCAAAGTCATCCCCGGTAGCGCGGGTGCCGCCGGGTCGGGGGCTTTAGGCAGATCCGGGTCCCGGTTGCTGCCTCCTGCCGCGGCGGGCAGGACACGGAGAAGGGTCTTGCCTTGTTCCCCCCATTCCCATCCCCGCGTCTGGGACAAGGGGACACCTCAGCCATCCAGCTTCGGGAAACTCCTTTCAGGCAGCGAGATCCGACCGGGGGAGGAGGGATCACCTCGGCCGCCGGTCCCGGACCCGTTCCCGCCGCCCCCTCTTACCTGGACGACGGTCCCCGTGCTCGGCGACTGGCTCTCAGCAGGACGGGGGTGAGAGGGGTCCCCTCAGCCCCCCGGGTGCACAAGGGCCCTGTCATGGCCCCCCGCGCACCCCAGAGAAATCCAGCGGGAGGAAGAGAGAGGGAGGAGAGAGGAAAAGCCTTTTTTCCCCCCTTTCTCTCCCCGTTTGAGCCGAAGTGACCTGCAGTATCTGGAGAAGGTTTTTGAAGACGTTTGGGAGGGAGGGAGAGAGTTTTCTGCTGAGAAACTCAATCTGCCATACAGTAGCGACGGCATCTGGGATCTGTCACTGCTGACAGCACCACAGGGCACAGACATGATCTTCCGCACAACACTGCAACTCCCCAAAATACCCTCCTCGCTCCCAAGGTATCTGCCGGGTTGCATCGCGCTCCTTTGCCAAAAGGGGGAAAGCAACCTGAGCCCCCGCAAACAAATACACCGAGGGGAAGGCAAGAGGGAGCAACCCTGTCTCCCCCTTCCTCTTCGCGACGCTGAACACTTGGCCGCCGAGGACGCAAGGCGAGAGACGATGTCATGCTCGGAGGGCGCAAAGGCCATAAATGTAGGCTCTCGCGACGCTAGATTCCCGGGAATGACTTTAATGAATAATTTCGGAGACAGTTACGGCTTTAGGTAATTACTGCGCGGCTCTATGAAAACCAGATTTGGGAGAGAGGCAGTCAAGGCCGAGCCGTGAGCTTCGGCTCGCCCCTGCCAGACCGCTCCAGACACCACCTCCCCCCATCACCGCCCGACCCCCGGGCGTTCCCGGCCTCCCGCACCCCCCCAGCTGCCGGGGTCCTCCTTCGGGCAGAGCTGCCAGCAACTCTGCGAAGGCTAGAGGCTTGTGGGGGGGAGCACCTAATATTTCTTTCTTTTTTTTTTAATCTCTTCCGCCTCCTGTATTTTCCGGCAGAACATTTCATTGTCTTTTAGGCCAGTTTTAGAAAACTTCTCTGGGTTTGCACATGTATTTATCTTTTTTAAGAAGTTCATCATAAGCAGCTGTTGCAGCCTATAGCCACATACGGCATGCCAATAGAGACCCCTATAGGAGAGTCGGCCTCTCTATTACCCCCACATGTTCGCTCAATAGACGTGACCGGCGAAACCATCCTACTGCTCTGCATTAAAATCGAATTGTACATTTTTCTCCCGAGTCCTTTGGGCAGCGGAGGGGCTTGTTTCTGCTTTGAACAGCCTCCACGGTTAGCAACTGAAGGGCTCCGAGATGCCGGCCCGTTGATCTCCGTTGTTCCGCTCACACATTGCTGCTGCTTCCAGGAGGCCACTCTGGGGCAGCCCCCCCTCGCCCCCAGTCGCAGAGCCCTGCGCCTCGCCCGGGCAGGCCCCGGGACACGGGCCGCCCTCCGCCGGACCCGCACGGCCTCTCCCGGCGGGGAGACGGCTCCTGCCTCGGGACAGGGGGCTGACTCCCCGGGGAGAGGTGCCGGGACAACAGCCTCAGCCCTGCCGCAGAGCCGCCACCAGTCGGAGGTCTCCCACAGAGGGAGAAATAGGATTTTGCTGTGATTTTTTTGTTTGTTTGTTTGTTTGGGTTTTTTGTTTTGGTTTTGGGGTGGGTTTTTTTGTTATATTTTTTGTTTGGTTGGTTTGTTTTCCCTTTACTTCAACAGCTTTTTAAAAATTCACTTACTCCCGCCCGACTCCCTGAGTCCGCGGTTGTGGTGGGAAGCCGAGCTCCCAGCATACCGTTTGCACTGATTCAGAAAGGAAATGTTCCTTTTCCTTTCGAGATTACAGACAGACACAGAGGAGCGTTGCGGTATCTTAGGGGGTTTATTTTATTTTATTCTACTGGAACAAATAAATGGAAGTATTTTAAAATTTATTTTTAGGGTCACATGGGGCTTTGTTTTTCTTTTCTCCCTCCTCCAGGCAAGCGTATTTTACCGCGAGAATTTAATCCTTCAGATAAATTGTCTAACATTATCTTTTTCCTCTGGAGACGAGATCAACTGCTTTCTCATCCACCCCCCCGCCTGTCTTTCCTGCTAGTAGCACTGATTGTAATGTACAGCTGGACAAGTGTCAGCAGTCCAAGACTGCGAACAGCCACTGGAGGCTTAAGTTGTATTTATTCAGTTATTTTTTTTTTTTATCTCCTTGAGGGAAAAAATAGAGTGATACGAAACATTAAAAAAATCGTAAAGTAAAAAGTTTGTCAAAATAAGCGCATCAAACGTGGTTTTGGGTCCCGCTGAGCCAAGGCTGGCTGTTCAGCGTGACCGTCAGCCAGCCCCCGCTCTCAATTAGAGGCGATTCATTAGGATTTAATAGCAGGTGCAAAGCCATCTCCTTGCCAGCAGCACGGCCGTTTGGGTAGGGAATCGTCTCGTTTCACGGCAGCCTCCAACTCTCCCGGCTCGTTCTAAACCTGACTACCACTTTGGATAACGGGGTGTCGGCGCGCCTGCGACTGCCCGCACGTAAGCGCTGCACTTTGTTTGGCTAATTTCTCCCTGCCAAGACACAAGGTGGAAATCTGCCTGGCTCGATATTTATTTTGGAAGACAGCGCTGTGAGCGAATGCGCTGGGAGAAATCGGGCTGAGATAAAGCAAGCGCTGGGCCGGGGGCTGGGGGGAGCGGGGTGGATGGGGAGTAACCCGCCCGCGGAATGCGCCGCTCTTGCTTTCTCGAAGTCCCAAGCAGACAAATAAACAAACAACCTCGGCAGCAAACTCAGAGGAGTCGGAGCCTTCGGGGTGCAAAACCGGGCTGTACCGAGGAGCCTCGGGGCTGGAGTGCCGCGTCCCACTGCACCCGCATCCCAGCTGGCGGCCGCAGCCGGGCCGGGCTTGGAAAGCGTCGCCGTGATTACACCCAAGTGGAGAGCAGGATGGCTCCGAGCCGTCTGATCTGACGTCAACATGTCTCTAGCTCCTCGCTGCAAGATAGAGGGAGCAGAGCCGGGGGAGGGACGGCTCTAATCATTCCCAGATGTCTCTAATAGCAGATATAAAGACTTATATAGTGTCTGAGAATAAATTTGTAATCAATGCTCTAAATTCGCATCATCAAAGCAATGGTATTTCTAGAGGAAAACGGGGTTGGGGGGAGGGAAAACTGAGGAAGAGGGAGACACACACCACGCTGGTTTGGAAGGAGGCAGGCACAGGGAACCACAGAAATCCGCTGGCCTCGCGCATCACTCGGCTTTGCTAAAATTTATGTGAATGTATAATTCAGATAACAACTCTACTTCACTCTCCATTGTATGTGACAAGCTGAAACAGCTGAACAGTAATTGGCCAATTAGAAATAGAAAAGATCGGAACTGGTTTGCAAAGGCATATATTTCATGGACCGCAGGAAAAAAAAATCCCAAATTAAAAATATATAAAACATTGATAAGCCCTTCGTTACAGCAGAGGGGATTATGTCTGTAGGCGTGCAAAATGCGTTTCCTCCCCATCGCTACTTGGAGATTTCTTCTGGGGGTATTTGTGAGTCGCTGGGCGAGTACGTGTGAAAAAGGAGGATTAAGGTTAGGTTTCCAAGCGCAAAAAGAGGATATTTTGCTTAGAGGTTTCACTATTAAACTTTTCTCCCCACCTCCCTGCCCACCTTTCAAGTTCATGCTGTCTCCATGGCATCCCCTAGTCCTGTTTATATCCCGCGTATGGCCCAGCACTCGCTCAGGGGGTGCCTTTGGCTTGGCCGAGAGGCCCCGTTGCACTTCTTTGACAAGGATATCAAACGAGAAATAATTATTGCAATAATCTTTTGAGGCAAAGAAGAGCTCCTGGGAATCACGGGGGAGAGGGGAGTATGTGTGGGAAAAAAAAGTGCCCAGACCACAAAACTGAGCAAAACGAAGAAAAAAAGAGCCTCACCACATTTTTTTTCTCTTTTGCTTGCCGGAATGCAGGCATGGCATACACATCCGATAGCAACGAGGTCCCGCATGTTGCAGAGTCCCCCAAAACTCAGTACTGCCAGCGCCTGATAGGGTCGCCGCCAGCAGCGGAGCACAGAGCCGGCCCCTCGCTACGTCCCCGCTTTCCAAAATCCAGACGAGCTCTAAAAATCCACTCTGCTGTCTTCCTCGGGGCCCCCAGGGGACACGCAGCCGCTGGGGATGTCCTCGCCTCCCTGGGAGAGGGCGACGGCGCTGTTTCGGGGCCGCAGCCGGGCCAGCACCCCGGGGAAGAGAAGGGCCGCTCCCGGGGAGGGAAGGGGAGGCGGGACGTGTCCCGGGGGAGTTTTGTACCTCTTCCTTTTCAAGGGGAGAAAAAAAAAATGCTGTATTCTCTTGAAAGAGAGCAGAGACCCTCGCTCCCTTAGCCATGAAACGAGGCTACAAGCCTAAAACACGCATCCGTGGGTCAATCTGAGGGGACAGGGCTTCAGCGACCCGGCTGCTCTCCACCCTGCCCTCCCTTCTCTCTTCTTCCCTGCACCCACAGAGAAAAGTTTCTGGGTGGGAAAGACTGCTATCCCTCCTATTACGTGTCTTTAACCTCGGTAAAAGCTCCCAAAAAAGTTTTGGCCCCCAGGAATTACCGGCCAGATCGACGGGATGCCGATGCCCCCGGGTGCGGGCAGGATGCGGAGCGCAGCTCACCGCTGTTATCAGGCCTTGGCTCCGCCGGCGGAGAGCTGAGGCCAGGGCACTGACATCCCCATCTACCATCAATTTACCTTCTGCTTCCCCATTTAGCTTTTAACGTCAAAACCTACATTTTTGTCGGCTCCGGTCTGTCTAGGGCTCCTGTGATTTAGCTGCGGGAATGGCTGCGCCTGAGAAAATAGCAACATCCTCGTTAGTGAGCAATTAAAAGAGATCCTCCTTAACGGATTCAGAGGGGCTCCCAGTTCTGATAAACTAACGTTACAAAACCGTAAAAATATTAATGTAGAAATATTGGACAGGCGATTTCTCTCCAATTAGGAGATTGGATATCGGAGCCGCCCGCCGGCCCTACCGCACATCCCCCGGGGGATTTGCTACCCGCTGACTTGGTCGAGGGAAGACCCAGTATTTGCAGAGAGGCTGCCCATGGTGTGTCCCACCACAGCCTGCGCAGCCGTCCCTCACCCCTTTTATTTTTTTCCTGTACCGCTACCAAAAAAAAAAAAAAAAAAAAGGTTAAATTGTTTGAGCAGGGAAGGCAGAGTTGCGAGAAGGTCCAGTTCATCAGCTGGGCAACTAAAAGGCAAGGAAAAGCAAACAAGGGGGCAGATTTCTTCTCTCCAAGTGTTATAAACAGAGGCAAGTGTCTGTAAACACAGACCCACGCCGGAGAGCAGAGTCGGGCTGCCTGACCCGACGGGAGGGAGGGCACATCACTTTTGTCTGGTTGTTGTAACCCCGCAACCTCCCCACTGTCAGCAGGGGCGGCGAAACGGCGCAGGGGCTCCCTTATCTTTTTATGGGCAATTGCACATCTACCTACGCTTACTGATGGGTCTCGTTGGGAACAACTTCCTTAGGCACGGTGGCACCGGAAGGCCGGCAGGTACGCAGCCCTGGACCTGGAGAGAAACCCCCAGCCTGGTTTAAGTAGAGGTGATTTGCGTAAAAATTTAAAATACAAGACCTAATATTATTATGGAAAAGGTGGAAAACATTGCCTTTAATCAGGAATGGACAAAAATACCTAGACCAGCTTCCTTTGGTCAAAACCATTCATTTTTTCCTTGCTTGCCTACGATACAGAAGGATGCCATGCATTTCCCAGCATTGAACTCTGCAGCTCGCCCTGGTACGGGGGAGAAGAAAAGTCACGAGACTGGCACAGGGATCCTTGTAAAGGAGTCGATAGACGGGGCGAAATATTTAAGGGAAGGAAGATCCTGTTGATGAAGTAATAAACGTATAAAAAGAGCCAGAGCATGGGCTGCTGCAGTTTGCAGCTGGATAAAAAAGGTTAAAAATAATTATACTCGCTGTGGCGTACTGGAAACGTGCAACCCTGGAGAGTTTTAGGAACCACAAAGTTAATATTAAGTTCATCGTAGCTCATTGTAAATCTTACCTATTCCCTACAGCACACCCTCCTCACCTCCCCCCGCAGACCCCCGCAAATCCCTTGCCTTGTTCGCTCTTTCTTCCTTGACGTAAAATTACCTGCTACATAATCACTCCGAGCAAAGCTCGCCAGCCTCCCTCGCCTGCCTCCGGCCCCTCTCCGGGAGGCCGCCCCCGCTGCGGGCCCGCGCCTGGCACCGCGGCCGCCCGGGCTCCGCCGACACGAAAACCGCGCGGCTCTGCTGCTCCTGACCCGCCTGGGGTTTGCACCCTTGTCCGTTTCCCGTTCGCAGTAGGTCTCCTGCATGGAGAACACCACCACAAGGAATTCCTATTCAGATGAACTGCCGGTTTCTGTTCAACACTCACGGCGCTGAGAGATCCCTCCCTCTACCCCTCCTTTCATTCAGTCACTTGCTTAAAAATAAAATTAGGAGGCATCTTTATAATTTAGTTTACTTCCGAATATTTTAAATATTATGAAAAAAAAGCCATAAACAACGCTGTTATTCAAAACATTTTGAGGTATAAAACATAAAAAGATTTGGATTTTCTTTTTTTTTTTTCTTTTTCTTTTTTTTTCTTTTCTTTTGTAAAAAACACACACAGTGGTTTATTGAGTACTTACAACGTTTACACCTTCAATATTAATTAGATTCCACTTTTTCCCTTACGGACGGAAGTGCACATAACCAATAACTGTTGAAAACATCTTCAAATACTGAACGACCACAACAAAATTACAACACTAAATACCGAGTCAATCGAAACATTGGTGCAACTGCTTCTGTTGAAATATAGCTTTATAATCCCATGAATATTTATATCCAAAAGGCCAAGTATTAAAGATACACTTCACATACACACTAATGCCAGGGAGGGATTTTTTTTTCCTTTTCTATGGTTCTGTTTTCCCCACGTGTTTTATACAGAGCAAATAACATTCACGAAACATTTAGAGACATTACCCCTTACCAAGCTGGAGTTTCCTCTTCATATATGGAATGCTTTTTCCCTCTCCTTCAAATATCCACATTTTGGGGGGTTGGGGGAGAAATTGCACATAAATAAACTGGATTATTCCAAATACAAAGAGTCCTCAGAGGAGAGCTCACTATCGAGACTAAGAGGACGGCTCCTCCAGTCCTGCCGTGCTCACTGCTTGAGCTCCAAAGCCCAGACATGCTGCGGCCAGCCAGTCCTCCCTTTGGTTTTCTTATCGTTGCTGCTAACTGTGCTTTTCAAGATTTCGTTCTGGGGAGACAGGATGCGAGGGGAGAGAGAAAACAGAAGGGGGAGAGGAGAGAAAAAAAGGTTAGATATATTCCTCCCCTTTCTAGGTCGCATCTGCTCTGCTTCAAGATCGAAAACTAGGAGGGTACCCGAGCTCATTGAGGCCTGCGGGCTTTGAGAGACATAAAGGGGACTTCCACGGCATCTCGCCGCGGGAGAAGCCGCCGCCCGTGGCAGGCCAATTCCCGCTCCGTGCCACCCCGTTGCTCTGTCGCAGCCGGAGAGCGGGGCTGGAGGCTGAGAAGCTCCAGCCATCCACTGGGATTGGGATAAAGCCCCCCCTAAACTATCCCCTCCCTGGGTGCCGGGAGAAGCTGGGGTCCGGCAGGTACCGGGGCAAAGCATCGGGCTTGCGGCCGGTAACATATGCGGGAATCAATCACACGCGAGCACGCCATGGGGCCTACACCAAATTGGGCTTGCGCTGCCTGGCCTAAACCGACTCTCCCGTTAAAAATCGAAAAAGCTGAAGCGCGAAGTGCAGAGGCAGGAAAGCCTCTCGCTGCGAGCCTCGAACTTGCCGAAGGCTTAAAGCTGGGCTGAGCTTAGCAGGTAATCATGCCTCCACATTTTCATTTAAGAGAGAAGAGGCTTGCTTCCTGCGAGATCACGGCTTGGGATACGGGACAAGCAGCAGCCCGGGAATAACCTCCCCGGGGGCGCCTTTTCCCCGCGGCTGCTCTCAGCCTCTGGGTCGGATCCGGAGGCCGACGGCCGCTCGCGGCTGTGCACGGTCCCGCTTTCGGCCCGCAGCTACGGCCAGGGACCGCTGGGACCGAGGCGTCCCCAGGGACATTCCCTGGCGACTCTGCCCAGCGAGGAGCCGGGTGCGCTCGGATGGGACGCCGGCGGGCGACCTAGCAGCCTCCCCTCCGCGGCTCCCCCGCCCCGTCCCGCCCCGTCCCGCTCCGAAGCACTGACCAGCTCTTTCTTCCTCTTCTCTTCTTTCACGTCTGTCTTCTTGATCTCTGCCTTGAAAGCCTCCGCCTCCCCGTTCTGGTCGTCCTTCGCCAGCAGGTCCATGAGGTAGGCGATGTAGCTGGTGGCCAGACGGAGGGTTTTGATCTTGGAGAGCTTGGTGTCTGCGGGCACGTTGGGGATGCACTCCCTCAGCTCCGCGAAGGCGCTGTTGATGCTCTGAGTCCTGCGCCGCTCCTTGCGGTTCGCCGTGCCCCTGCGTTTCACCGGCCGGGGCCCCCCGAGCCCGGGCGGGCCGTTCCCAGGCGGCACCCCCCCGTAATGGGAGTGGTCCATGCCCGGCGCCCCGTTGGCGTACTCAGGGCTGTAGGACAGAGCCATGCTGTAGTCGGGGGGGGACATCTCCGGGTGGCTGCTGATGAGCCAGCCGTGGAAGTAGGGGTTCTCCTCGTGGCCACAGCGGGTGGCGGCGGCGGCAGCGGCAGCGGCGGCGGCAGCGAAAGGGTAGCCCTCATGGTGCACCACCGGGTGGTGGGGGAAGCCGCCCACTAGACTCATCCCCGCTCCCTAGAGCACCCCACCCCGCCCCCCCGGGCCCCAAAACAAAGGCTTCCCCTCCCCGCCCGCCCCCCACCCCCGTCGCAGCGGCGGGAGATGCTGCCCGCCGCTCACCCCTCAGCACTGCCCCGCTGCCCGCTGCCTCTCCATAGGGCGCTGCTGCAGAGTCCCCGCGGGTGCCCGAGCGATCCCCCCTCCCCGGGCGCCGCCGCCGCCGCTCATGCGTTGTGCCTCCACCTCCTCCTCCTCCTCGCCCGGGGCCGGGTCTTCGAGGAAGCGCGCACAGAAAAAAAAAAAAAGAAAAAAAAAAAGAACTACGGAGAGATGTCGACCAAAACAAAATGGCTTGGCTTCCCAGCCTGGGATCTTCCTCGCCTCTTGCTTCCCTCCGCTCTCGCCAAGTCCGCCGCGGCCCGGCCGGGTGGTACTTACACGCGGCCCCCCTCCATGCGCCCCCGGCTCGGGGCGGGCGGGCGGGCGGCGCTGGCTCTGCCCTGCGCGGCGGCGGGGCCGTCAGTGCTGGGCGGGCGCTAGCATCTCTGCCCGCCGCGCCGCGCTGCTCAGCGTCCCGGCGCTCCTCTGGGGCATCCGCGCCGCTCGGCCGGGCGCGGCGGCGGCGGGCGGCGGCGGGGCTCGGCGCGGCGCTGGGCACTGGCAGGGCTCCCCGGCCCGATCTCCATGTACAGCTACATGTTTAGGGCCGCTCGGGTTAATATATGTCGTCAGAAGCCGCGGCCGCCAATGGCCGGGGCGGGGGCGGAGCCCGCCGCCCTCCGCAATAAAACTTTTTGATGTTCGCTCTGCTAATTGCCGAGCTCCTCTTTTAGGATTGGCTGCCCCTCCGCATCCCTAATGTAATTAAAACAAGGGGGGAAAAATTATCATGGAGGCAGAGGTTAATGCAAGTGTTTAGCAGATGCCTTACAGTAAAATCTGCATTTAAAAAAAAAAAAAGAATAAACCCCAAACAACAAAAACCCCCCTACAAACTCGTTAAAACTTAAATATCGGATAATCTCAAACCAGGTACAGTATGGATCCCAGAAGTTTCTTGGCAAAAGTCTATGTGAAATCTTGACAGCCTCTGAGGTTGCTTTGTGCCGGTTCGGTAGAGGAACAAATAAAACCGGCTTCGGAGGGCACTTCATCGGTGCCCGACTGCTACAGGCATGCCCCAGCAGCGCTCCGGCTCATGCTCGTATCGCTGGTTAATACACACCACGAGATCACCAGTTTCCGTGAGGAGGGAGGCGAAGGGGCTCTGCCTTGCCTGTCACCCGCCCTGCGACCCGGCTTAGCACGGGCTGGCTCGGGCTGCGCCTCCTGGCTGACCGAGGCAGAGGAGCGCTCGGGGCTTGGACGGGGGTGGTTTTGTAAGAATTGTTTTGAGTCATTAACGATAAGTCCGACTCTTACTGATTCTTTTCCAGCTAACTGCCTGCCCTGTGCACCTCCACCAGCCTTCACCGGAGTGACTCGCGCCTGAGACCAATTTCAGGCTTCTTGAACTCGTCTGATCGGTAAGTAACCGAATATTTTTTACAGCATGTTCCGAGCTAATTTTCTAGCTTTTACTAACAAATATATAAATATTTCTCAGCATTCCTGCTTCTGCAATAAAAAAGACCAGCATCTGCGGAAAGCAGGTTTAGTTATCGAAAGGGAGTAGTTAAATGTTTGCTTAGCATCCAGGCCAAGGAGGAAATCTCCTGTAGCTATTTAGGTGCTTTGCTTTAGTAAGCTTGAAGATATTACAAAAGAAAAATGGATCTCAAGCTGTAATTCATGGATAACTCGGAGGCGAGGTGCGTTTGTTGTCATACTCAAATGGAGCCGAGCATTACTAAATAGCTGCGAAATACCAAATACCCACTCTTATTTGTGCTGGCTGACGCCTAGGCTGATTCGGCGTGTATTATAATGCAGTTCTACAATATAGGCAGTGTGGAAAACTGTGTCAACAGGAGCTGAGAGGTCATAAATTAAAGAAAGAGAAAGATAGAGATGGAGGAGTCTGCGAAAGAAGGCAGCAAGAATTGTGGTCCAATTTCTGCAGCAGCTTAACGTGCTCTCCGGCTCCTCTATAGGGGCTGTGGGGGTACCTCGGGGGAAGGGCTGGGTGGTGGGAAGAGGGCGAAAATCAGCTCGATGCCCGGGGAGAGGAGGCAGGCTGAGCTCGGGCGGTCCCGGCCTGGAGAGTGCTGCTTGGTACAGGGCGGCTTGTTGGGACCCGGGGGCTTTGCGAGCGGGTCTGCCGGCTCTCGGCGGGGAACGCCCTGCAGGCAGTGGTCGGTGTCCGCGGGTGAGGCCGGCCGCCAAGGAGCAGCCTGCTGCGGTGCGCGGGGGCTGCTTCGTCGGGAGAATACTGAAGGCGAGGAGGAGTGCCGGCCCCGCGGTTCGGCAGGACAGGGAGCATAGAGTCGGACCTAGAGAGGAGACGCGCACGGAGCACAGACATGCAGGCGCAGGTTTTTATAAGCATATACACATATGCGTGAGCGTCTGGGTGTAAACTGAGTACGAAAGTGAAAAACTAGTCCAGATGTAGAATTGATGTATATACACATTTATCTCATACGTACACACACATGCTTGTAGCCAGCTGATGGATATCTGTATCTATACATGCACAAGCACACGTGTGTATATTGTGTTATCCCAAGGAAAGAATGGGTCTGCAGAATGGATTTTTAAATGTAAGGAAGGCCGTGGGCAGACGGTGCAGGCAGAGCCCTGAAGCCGCTAGGCAGCGTGTCCCCGCCGTTTTGGGATGATATGTCTGCAGGGTGCAGCTTGGAAATCCACCCAGTTTCTGCAGCGGTTCTCCAGCTTTGTTTTGCGGCCATATATTCCTGATGGGAAAAAGAAGTGGACATTGTTAAAGCCGGAAAGTTATATTGGCTTGCAAACGGGCGTGTGTTTCTTTACACTCTCCCTGTTTGTGTAAGACCTTTGCGATACACTGCAGGTTAGACTGCAACTGTGACAGTCTCTGTGACAAGACACTACGGCAGCTCTGATAACATCTCCAATGATGAAGGAAACGGAAAACATGAGACAGAGAAAAAGTAATAAAATATACAGGAGATATCGATCAGAACACCAGTCTCCAAAGCTAGCGTCGTGATTGCTTAATTAACTTTGGAGAAAAAGGATCTCTAGATAAAGCACCCAGAAAGATCTTATATATATATTTTCCTCTTATCCCAGCAGTTATTTATGTGTTTTATTAAGCGAGTTTTAGAGCAAATGCAACTCTCTTGTCCTCCCTCAGCTTTTAACGCTCAGAATTTCCCATCATGGGTTGCAGCCTTTTCTGTTTGATCCACGCGTTGAAAAACGCTGCAGCTCAAAGTACCTTTCCCGATACTATGCTCCAAGTCCGCTAAAAGCACCATCATTTCACCAACCTTACACTTATTGATTTGATTAGAAATTTTTTTGTGCACAAATCATATGGTGAAAAAAAAAAAACCCAAAAAAAGAAAAAGAAACTCTAGTCTTATGTCACTTTATTTCCCTGCCAAAATAGTTGCATGTTAGGCGGCGATTTATTTGGATTCTGCTGCCAAACAGGACTCTCCTAGCTTGCTATAATAAAGTAATTTTGGTGGAGACTGTGCCGAGGCTGGTTTTCTCTTCCTCTACCCGCTTTTTAAAATTTATTTTCTTTTATTTTCTCGGGAATCGGTGTGTGGGGGGGCTGTATCCTTAGGTTGTGCCCTGCGGTTCTCGCCCCTCCAGCCCGGCAGCCCTCCGCGGGGCCGAGAGAGAGGAAGGGGCTGCCCTTGCCCCCCGGTGGGTGCCCGGGGAGCGGGGCCGGAGCCCTGGCGGGGGGCGGCGGGGCCGGGCGCCCGCTCCGCGCCGTCGGGGCCACCCGCTGCCCTGCCCCGGCGCTCAGTCGCCGCCGGGCCGCTTATCGCCAGGTCATTTCTCTCCTCCGGGCCAAGAGTAGGGTGGGAGTTGGGATAACAGAACAATAGAGCTGTGCTCCCCCCTCCTCCCCGCCGGGCTTGTGTGAATTAAGCTAAATTGCAAATTAAGCTAATTTCTCCGAATCAGTCGGGGAAAACCGTATGGAAACGGGGAAGAGATGCCGACGCTGGGTGGTCGGAAACCCACATCTGCTGGGGACTCCCGGGCTGGCTGACCTGGGAACACTGCGCTGGGCCAGGCCCTGTGAGGAGCAGGCCAGGGGCAGAGAGGCGCCTCACCGGTGCCTGGGCAGCGAGTCCGCTCATTTGCTTCTTGACCGCACCTTCCTTTTGAGGAGCGTCCGAAACCGGTGGGGACAGGGCAGCTGCGGGAGCCGCAGTCACCGCTGAGGTGCCCGGTACCGACGCCAGACGTACCCATCTCTGCTCCGTGCAGCAGCACCGGGATCTCCCTCCACAATTTCCATTAAAGCCGAGAAATAATCAGACACACGAAAGCACCCCAAGGACACCCCGTTCTTTGCTTTTGAGGGTCTGCCCTGGCCGTGCAGCTCCCTCGGCGTCTCTCCTTTCCGCAGCCCCCTAAGTACCGGGGTGCCGATTCTCCTTTCTCCCGGCTGCCCACCCCATCGCTCAGCTGCCCGGTGCGCGGCTTGAAAAGCCGAGACGGGTTTGAATTTATAGAGTGCATGATGTCATTGACCCGGGACCAAACGTATCAGAAAAGGGGTATCATTCTCGGATGGATTCAGGGATGCTGGAGCATCCCGTATCCCAGGGATGCCACGCATCCTATATCTGGGGCGTTGCTTAGGAGCTCGTGAAAGAGCATGAACACACAAGAGAAGGGATTTTTGAAAAGAGGCACGGAGAAATATGATTTGGAGGTCGACCTGTCAGTGCGGGTTAATGAAAAGGACTTGTGCCTAATGGGCCTGGCTTGCACCCTCTCTTATGCTCACACAACCTGTATTTCAACGCCCAGGGCAGAGGGCGGGATCGGGCCCAGCAGGCCCTAATTAATCGCTGCCCTTGGAGGTGAAGGAACCCTGGTTTACGTTACTATTATCGGTAATGAACGCCCACATATTTCAGGCATGATAATCTCGCAGCCGTTGTGTATTAAAAAAAAAAAAAAAAAAAAGAAAAAAAGAAAAAAAAAAAGAAAGAAATAAAGAAAAAAGGAGATCAGGGATGAGAAAAAACCAAGACACCGAGACACTGACCATTTCATAAGTCGCAATGATTGGCAGCAAGTGCGGGACCCTACGTGTTTTACCACTGCATGTGCAAGCAATTATTCGAGGATTGCTTATATTTGTGACTGAGCATCCAGAGTTGCATTTAGACCCTGGACAGGAATCAGGGAAAGAAAAGAAAAACATAACGAGTTCCAACCAAGAGCCCTTCTTTGTCAGAAGAATAGTAATAAAGACCTTACAAAATTCTACAGTGAACACAGTGTGTCCCTATTTATTGGAATTGTTATGTGCATCCCCTATACATGCACGCATGTATAAACACGAACACGCTAACAGACAAACACGCTATTTTCCCACTTAATATTTGTTTGTATTCCCGGGAAAGAACATCTTTATTTGCTCTCGAGCTCGACTCTGATGAAATGGCTCGCGAATGTAATTGCCTTCATTAACGAGTATTTTGTAGTCCAGCATCTGAAGTTCAGACGGTGGAGGAAGGAGAAGGCTAGGCTGGCATCGTTTTGTGTTTAGGTTAACAAAAATCAACACTTCTATTGTCATTCTTCATGGAAAGACTCCATTTAACGAGGCTGGGGTTTAAGAAACCTTCATAGATCAAAGGTAACCTCGCTTGGCTTAAGAGAAAAATCCCTCTGGAGCAGTGAAAATTAGCCGCAATTTGGCCCTAACTACACTCCCCAAAATGTCGCTGTCGTCCTGCCGGTGTCCCTCGCTCCGTAGACTTGCTGCGCTGCACCCCGCTCTCGCTTGCCTGGGTTGGGCTGCAGCAAACGGGCTCGTCCGAAAATTCAGCAGCTGAGTCCTACAAATGTCGGCTGCACACTTGTTGCAAGCATCAGCCCGTACGGCAATTCCTATATGCGTATCTCGGTGTAATTGATCTGGCTGAGTGAGGTCTTTTTGGTAATTTGGATACACCAAGTCTCCAGTTAATGACATATAATCAGCCTTTAGGTCACTTGGTCATTCTCTTATTACAAACCCCTCCTGCTCTCTCTGATCTCCTTTCAAACTAAATTTCACACAAACAAATAAAGCAAGACAGGGACAAGTCCTTAAAATGCAAGAGTGAAATATTGGAGAATTGCTCTTGGGGAACTATAAACATTTTTTAAAAGAAAAAAGCGAAAAGATAGGACAGAACATCTTATCGAGAAAGAGAGCATTGTGTACAAAACACGGAGGGAAAACCGGTCTGGCTTGTGTTAAAAGTGACATAAAATTAAAATAAAATAATTACAAACAGAAATGCTATAATGTAAACAGAATACAGGAGATTTTACTAGAAACGCACGGCCGCATACCGTAATTTGTTGGTACAGATGATACCATGATACAACGTATTTGTGGATACACAAAATGTTTATTTGCTGCGCTTTAGATGGAAAAAAAAAATTCTTTATTCTTTTTTTCAGGAAAGTTAAGAAGCCGGAAAACGGAGAGGTGAATGTCATACACCTCCCCAGACTTGGATGGAAACGCAGCTGCGGCCAAAAGGAGTGGGTGTAAATGCGACAACAAAAATAAATACTTTATATCACCCTGCAGAACTTATTTTACTAAGTCAACACTTTGTTTTTCTGCAGCTCACCTTTTCTTTCCTCTAGGGAGAGACAATGCTCACTTTTTATTAGGTATTCCCTAAAAGTTTATTTTGATCTCCGTCCAGGTGTGTGTATACATATATATATACATGCACACGTTTATATACAATCAACAGGCAGAGGTTCACGTGTGAGCAGAGGCTGGCGCCCCGGGAAGACAAGCGTTCAGATGCTCTAGGTAAGACCCCAGGGCCCTACAGGCTGCAGGCAACTCGCTGCAAAGCCAAGCCCCGTTGTTCGGAGCTAAAGCTGACTTATAAAACCGAGAGCGGGGAGATATCAATGTCATTCAAGTGTTAGCAAGTTGGGAAAGCAGCCTGCAGAAGAGGACTGCTATCCACATTCCCTCACAGGCATTAGCGCCTTTCAAAATATCATCGACATTTTCACCGGAGGTCCCGTTCGTGTGTAATACAGGACTCAGACAGGCGCTAATTGAGCGCGAAGCGTGTGCGAGGTTGCGAGAATAAGTGTCGGGGCAGGCTCACACAGCAACAGAAATGGGAGCGATGGATCGAAGGAGAGGAGTGTCACAGGCCCCCGCGCAGCGCGTGTTGGTGTGACACATCTCGTTATTAGTTCAATAAGTTCTGTGCCTTTTCGGCATTTCTAAGGGCCGCTTCGATTTTTTTTTCCCCGCCCGCCTTCTGGCTACTGTGTTGAAGCATCAGCCCATAGCCACAAGGCGATCCTACCCACCACATCAAAGGGCGCTGGGGGTCAGGGCCCCGGCGCTGCTCCCCTCTCGGGGCTCACGCTCGGGGACCCGGGCCGTCCCTCCGGGAGCCGCAGGGGATGCTCAGCCCTGCCCGGCACTGCCCGGACGGGGCCGCGGGCACCCCTCCCGCCGGTGCTGGGAATGCCGGAGGCCGAGGGGGAGGCGGCGGGCTGGCCCCCTGCCCATCGCACCTCGCGGGGACAGGCGGCCCCGCCGGGCTGGGGGCGGCTGAGAAAGGGTTAAGCGCTTCCCCTCCTCCTGCTCTAGCCCCCTGAATGCCACTGCTTTCCTCTAGAGGTCTCATTAGGGAAACTCTAACTGCTATTTTCAACGTTTCCTCAATCAAGCGCCTTTAAATAGAGCTCCACAAACAAATTGGCGGCAAAAAGCGCAGATCTTGTCACGGGCGAGGCCGATTCAATATTTCACCTTGTTTGCTTAGTAATTACAGCCTGGCTTGTGGCTACCTGCGCGCTGGGGCGAGCTCCCCTCGCCAGCCCCCCCGCCCGCCCCTGCCTTCCCGCCTGTGCCGTACAGCCTCGCACACACCTTTCCCTGGGCTGGGAACTGAGCGGGACGGCCCGCTGGAGCCACTGAGCGAGTGGTCTCCGCCAAAACTAAAAAACCACCCGCGATCTACCCGGCTAAATGCTGATTAAAAAAAAAAAAAAAAAGGTATATTTATGGTTTTGGTTTTTTTTTTTTTTTGGCGTGTTTTGCAACGTCTGCTCTGAAGCCACGAGCTTTCCAGCAGGAGGGATTTTCCCCGAGAGCCGCCTTGCCCCCTTATGACGGGGTCAGGGACCAGGCGGGCGGCCCTCCTGTCCCCCAGCAGGGCAGTCCGAGCAGTCGGTTTTATCTGCGGCACTCGCTCCCTCTCTCTCCGTTAAACCGCTCTTATGATTAGTTATATTTTCCACAGCTGATTATTCTTGTTTGGCTGTTGTACAGAGCCGCTTTAAATCTTCGTCAGGAAGAATGAAAGTTGGAAGTGCTTGGACGGGTTCCTGCAGACTTGCGGGCTGGTGCGGGTCCACCTCGGTCCCTGCACAACGACCCCTCTGAACACTCAGGGCTCGATAAACCTCGTTACTGCGGCTGGTCAACACAGATCACAGCTAATTCGATTATGTCTGAAAGCCGGAGTGTAACAGAGAAGAATTTGGCGTTTATGAACTAAGCTGCTATATTTGCTTTGCTATAAACCGACTAGAATATTTTATGATGGAGGGGAACAGTGCAACATAAAGAGGAAATATGACGATAAATCTTTTTTTATGGATTCTCTTTAGCAACAAAACTTAAGGATTCAACGGTTTTATGGCTCAACTATTTTGCAGGTTCATCTAAAGATACCTACATAGAAAAGAATAACCCATAGTCTTTCTCCCAGCCCCCCGGAACACAGAAATCCAACTCTGTGCCCTTCAGTTCAATGAGAAATTAAACTGAAATTCCCTGAGATTTTCATGGAAGCAATGCTGGCACAGGAGTTTACATCTGATCACTACATGGATACGCTTTGATTATTTGTGGTGCCACTGGCATTACCCTTTCATAGCTTACTGATACATAGAACTTTTAGTCAGAAGTAATGTTCCACCTTCCTTCTCAGAATGAGCACATTAGGCTGTTTTCCTTCTTGTTACTCTAGTACTATTAAGGTTTGAGATAATTGATGCATCCATAGAGCTAAAATACGCCTTTAGTTTTGAAGGGATTTTCTTTTTTTTTTTTTTTTTAATAGGAATGATTCACATGCTAAAATAAAGATAGGTACTTCAGGGAGAGGATTTCCAAGTGGTAAAGAGTCTAATGTTCCTTCAAATATGTGCAGGTTCTGCACTTTGAGGATTTAATATGTTTTTTCAGAATCATGTTCCACTGTAAAAAAACCCCAAAACATTCATACATCCTCAAAGTGTTTTGTATAATGCAAACATATTTGCATCTAAGGTGCTAAGCATATCTTTTTATCTGTCTCCATGCCTTGTTTTGGTTCCTCATTATGACCAACTCCTGATATTGCTTACCCTGAGTACCTAGATCCAGGTTAAGTCACCTAGAGATCAAGGAATAGCTGGTAGGTCCAGTGGTCTGCTGCTGGGCTGCAGTGATTTGGGAGTAGATTTTGAAACACTTGCTCCTCATATCACACAGTGCCGAGCTATTCCTATCTCAGCCCGCACACATGCATGAAGTGTGGCACTCTAAGAGACTGGTCACTTGAAGCCTAACAGCTATGAAAGCAGAATGTAGATGCAGCGTATGCAGTTAAACATATTCTTTTCAAATAAGTCCTTTTAGTTGATTTTTTTTCTCACATAAAGCTAAATGAAAGTCACACTGGTTTTTTTCCTGTTTGTGAGTTGTTTGTGTTTTTTTTTTTTTTTTTTTAATAAAACAGGCAAGTGGATTCAGAGCTCTGATTTTATTAAGAATGGCTGTAGAACAATCAGTTCAGATATGACAATCCAAATAATGTGTGGAACAGCATCTACAAAAGACATCCATGGGAAAAAGATCTCAAAAACTTACAAATACAAACCTCACCAGTATAAGTTGTTCTGCTTAGGACAACTTTTCATCAGAGTAGCACCTATTTGTATGAATTGAAGCTTTGCATGTGGGTGCCTACTATTGGTGGAAAAAAATTGTACATAATCAAGCTAGCTTATCTACCATTACCAGTCTTGCCTAGGGAGGCAGACCACAGTGCAGGCTGGTTTTACTGCTTTCCATTGAGAAAAGCAGCCTGGACTCAACTCCATTCTGTTACACTAAAAGGCTGCAAGCACTTTTTTGCAGTCACTTCAAGGATGGCTACACCAGCCTGCAGTCTGCAATATGGACAGAGTAGTGGGAAAAGTGAGTACTGCACATGCATACACCTTGTTTTACCTGGAGTCCAGGGACTCTGCCCTGCACACCCTGGAGTCCAAAAGGGCTTCCCCTCCCTCCATTTGTGTGCTATTCATAAAGATATATCCTAGCTTGTAAAAACAGTACATGCCCATTTTGTGTGAAATGTGCATGCACACATCTGGGCTGCATGTGTGGAAAAGTAAAGGCACACACTACAAAAAATTTTACATGTGCAATTTTCCAAGTACGGGTCTATGGGTCTGTAATATGGCATATCTATAGTGGAGAAAATGTCATTTTTCTGCACGGGAGGACATTTTAAGTGGCTTTCAAAGGAAAAAAAAGTAGAAGTGTTCTTGGTAGAACAGTTAGTAGAAGTTTATTTCTCCTGGTTGCTCCTGATGTTTTCTGCAAACCCATTACGATGGAGCGTTACTCCTAAACAGCAACATGCACTCAGTGATCAGAATATTTCAGATATTCATTACTATAGGCTGATGTTATTAAAATTAAAAACATCTGTTTTGAGGAATGCAGATTTTTTGGATGTAAATACTTCTCTACTCCCACAGTAGTTTCAGCTACTCAGGGAAACAAAACGTAATGCTAAACAGTCGTCGTATTGTTTGACACAGAAGCAAATGGAACAATGTTGCTCTTAATGTTGTTGTTGTTCAGCGGACAATTGAAATTGGATAAAGGCTTTCATCTGGGAACACTTTTCTAATACCTCCGTAGGTAATGGGAGTCCTATTGCCCTGCACACTGGGCAAGGTTCACCCCCATCTCGCCGAGACAGCTCCTGAAGAGAGGAGTTTGTGCCTGCAATAGGTTTTTAAGTGCTTGTCTGTTATCAGTTCACCGACACGGTTTTGCAGCTGAGGAGAGCGGAGAATGGAGCCCCAGCTGCCGGTGTTTCAGATGCTATCGCCTAATCCTGATTAAAGGTACCGTGGCTTAGAAATTCCTCCGCAAAGCCACGTGAGAGAAAACTCCTCCTTTTCGCACGCCCCTTAAAGATCACCGGGAGTATCTTCGATACTTGCGTCAGCTTCTCTGACACTGAAGCTGAGCTGGGCATGCTTGTTTGAGAAAGAGTAATGATGTGTATTGGCTGCCACACTGCTCACGGATTGCTGTGCTAACGACATGAGTGCCACCAATATCAAAGGCGGAGTTTCACCGAGTACAGTGGTATTTCCATGAGTTATTTTGTCACTTCTGCCACTCAGGCTGACTCTAAATAGAGAGAAACACCAAACGAGGGGTTGCAAATGGGAAGTATCAATTCTGTTGACATGGGAATAAAGAAAAATGGAAGATAATGCAGAGGAGGAGATTTCCCTAAGCTACATGTACTGCATGACTGAAAAAGCATTGTGTGACATAGGAGTGTGCATGGTGCTACCCAGAATAATAGCAGTTAATGTCATTTATTACACAGATTCCTTAGAAATCTGCCACTCAGTAAATCTGGGTGTATCAGAAATTATGTATAAGTGGAGCCCATGCACAGACAGATTCATCACTGTCATGGGGATGCTACCTAGGAGGCTGGATTCAATTAAAAAAAAAAAAAACAAAACCAACCCCAAAAAACCCAAAACCGTCAAACCTAGGTACAATTAAAAAAAAACAAAACAACTTTTTCAGCAACTTAAAAATACTACAATTAAAACTATTATTAAACTAGATTAAATGAAGAGGAAATTTGCTTTCAGGCTTTAGAGCCAAGAATGTTATTTTGCCTCTGTTCATTTTTGTGCTCTATGTACCCTGTGCTGTTTACATAAGGATTATCTTGTTTATTTTACAGATATTATGCTCCATAGAAACTAATCAAGAGAATATTTCTTTTTTTTAATGACAAAAAGTGGATGTCAAACTGCTCAAGTTGCTTTTATACAACATTCTTGGGTTTGTGATAGTGTGATATTTAATAAAGTGTTTATAAAGTCAGATATAATAGTTTATCAGATCCTGGGCAGTCATAATAACAAAACTGCACCTACCCTGAGTGCTATGTACTGTACTTTGTAATTTACAACACAGCACTTGCTAAATTACTTCATAAACCAAGAAAGTTGCCTACCAAAGAATCAGTGTTATAAGAACTAAGAAATATTTTCCTAAATGTTTTTTCTGTTACTTAGTCTCCATACAAATCTTTAGTAAGAATTTGGACTCAGACAAACACTGCACTCCCTGTAGCACACACACATGCCTGCTGTGAGATATTTTCCTACTGTACAACCTATTTGAATTTCCAGTGGAAGACACCTTTCAGCTTAAAATACTACTTGCCTAAAATGTTATCCTGCAGAAACCATCAGATAAAGCGAAGGGAAAAGACCAAAAGAAAGCTGAAGATTTTACAGTGGGAATCTAATGGAACAATTCAAGTGGGAGTTAATAGTTTATGAGACCATGAATAGACAATGGAGCCTTTCATTTCAGTGTTGCTAGTCCTAGTCCCCACCAGCTTATGTCAAGTGTGTTTGGTGTATTGCTGTAACAGCATGTGTACAGGCTTCTTGAGCAGGAAGCAAAGTCTGTGCCAATGAGTCCAGTCTTCCTCTCTGCTGAAGGACCTGCCCTGAGAAATCCATCTGGCCAGCAGCAGAAGACCTGGGTATGCACCCCAACCTAATTCCAGCCTCTCCCCACTCTTCCTCAAACTCCAGTCCTGTTATTCCCTATGCACACTCTGTTTGCTTTTGCATGGAAAAGAAAGTGAAGAAAGATATTTACAAGCAGAGAACTCTTATTTGTAACTCATGACTGATTTTTGGTCTGCAAATAGGCAACTACCTCCTTGATAGTCTAGCATTTTCTTAATCCTCATACTTTAAGCAGCATCTGCAGTTATTTCTGGCATGCATTTCTAGATAAAAACCATCCTTATGGTCACTATGAAACCATCATCCAATTACACTTTCACCTTTATATAGTTTTCACTTTAGCCTCTATATAGTTAAGTCAGAAAAGTATAATTTATATTTCTATTGCTAATTGTGCCATTTTTATGAAGCATAAATAATCACCAAATTCACATTCCCCTGTAAGCAGGTGTATCTTCTATCTGGACAAATCTAGTCTTTGCATTTCTAACAAGAAGTCTGAATGCACAAAAATGGCATCACTCTTAAAAAAAAAAGTGAATTTTAATTCTTGATCAGGTTTTGATCTGAGAGAAGTGCAGAAATTACACTCTGTTGGAGTTTTCTCTCACAAAAAAAAAAAAATCAACAAGAATTAAGGGTTTCCTTGCACATCTAAGAATTTCTTGTTAAATTGCAAGAAATCTAGGAAGGATGAGTGATTTTTCTCCTTATTTCTAGTTTTAGAGAAGATGTATGGCAGGCCAAGGTAATTATTTGATATCAGAGAGAAGGAGCAGAGAAAGGGTAAGGTTTTGTTGTTGAACATGACATAGGTAGATCAATATTTTTCACCCACAAGACTTGAAAAAGCATATTCCTAGAGGGTTTTGAGGGACACCGTCAAATATATCTGATTTATTGAATGATTTTTAGAAATCAGTGATTGCATTCAAGATCCTATCAGGATGAGAAGTCAAATACTTGGTTTCTTGCAACATTTCCATGGATTCATGCCACGTTGTTACCAGCAGCTAGACTGAAGTATAAGAATCAACACTTTACATGGAATCTCTGAGGAGGGACTCTAAAACACCAGGTGTATGAACAGGTGTTCTTCTTATCCTCCACGGAAAGTATGCAGTTGAAAAGCTGCAGGCTTGGAATTTGTTCATAGATAATTTCTTGCAAGCCCATTTATACTTCAAAGCTTTGTTTTCCCAAGTTTATACAGTTTGGTCAGAAAAATATAGTTATTTCCCTGTTCTATATCTACTGTTAATTTTGCAACAGAATGATTATTCCAGAACATTTATAGCAGAAAATACCTGTGATAAGCAAACCCCTTCAATTCTAGATAGAAAATAAATAGGATTCCAGATGAATTCCATGGCAAAATTGCCTTTGTCTTAGACTTCTTGAGCTATAAGAGTACTTGCATACCAGGAGGTTAGAAAATGTAGGCAACAGATAAATTTTTCCTGATGGGGAAGGTACAGAAGAGAACTGCGGAGGGTTTGATGACAACTTTGAAGATTTTTGAGTAAATTTATCATGGCATGCTGTTTCCTTTTCTCTAAGAACTGAGGGGCTGGAGCAGCAGAGCAACTTGTGAGCGAGGCACCATCAGATGAACAGATACCACGACAGTAGAGAAGAAGGTGACATTTGGAACTGGGTAGAGTGTGACAGTTTAGAATTTTAAAAATGTGACCTGAGGATGCAAAAGAGAGAAATTAAGAATTTTGGTGAAAGCCAAACTTATAATTAAAGTGTAGCCTGAAAGGAACAGAAAATAATTGATTTATTGAGTGGTAGTGAGATTACAGACTTTGAAGGGAGAGTCGGAGACAGAAACTGAGTCAAAAAAGGAAAAGGAAATAAGAATAAAGAAATAAAAGAGCAAAGACAGAAGACTGAAGAAAGAGGTTAAAGTGCTACAGGGAAAAGACAGGAAAAATATAGATAAGATCTGAAACATGGGAAGAGGATATGGTGTTAAAACTGGAAGAAGTGGGGGAAGTGACTGAAGAGCTGAAGCTAAGGCTTAAGCTGCTCCTTCCTGGGGTGTGCCCAGTAGGATATTGGGCAAGCCTGCTCACACAGTGCCTGCCAGAGGGCACTGAGACCCTGGTCTCTGTCTCCACCTGATTACTTGTGTTCCAGCCCAATGGCAGCCACTTTGCAGCATTTCCCCTTGCTGTAAGTTCTATCAGTTCCATGGTTGCTCTAATAAGGTCACCACTGTGGACACCAAAGATCATTCCCACCTTGAGAACCACATCCACAGTCTGGCTTCTGTTTTTTGATGATGCTGAAATAAAAAATCACCACTGCTACTCCTTCTGTGGGCCTCCTTTCCAACCCTTGTAACGCCTCAATCCTTGGATAATCCACTGTATCTGGTGCTGTTGGCTCAGAATAGTCCCAGAGCCATTAAAAATGTAACCAATATAAGTATTTAACATTTCTTCTGGCTGCCTGATCTTTTGGATGGTGGTCCCACTTCAACTACACAGAGCTTTGGTTTCTCCCACATGAAATAAAGCAGTACCAGCAGGTCTCTCCACCAGTACCCCCTCCTCACCATGCACAGTCTTTGCTGGCTTCCTGGGGAGTGGCACAATGATGGTCAAAGACCTCTGGACACTGCAGATAAAACCACTGACTGTAACTCCAACACAAACAGCCTTCCAGGAAAGTTCAGTCCTTCACCTGAGATGATGATTTTTGTCAAGATGAGAAAATTAGTCTGTGGAAGAGCCAGAGTTTTCTTGGGCAAGAGAGTCCTGTGAGAATTTTTTGGTTTTGTAACTGTTTCCACAGCAACAAAGTTCATCAGAAAGGTGAACTCACCAGCTCTAACATATAAAATTTTCTCCCTTTTTTTCTCCTTCAGATCTAACTCTTTAATACATGTAGCCTTAGAAACAAAAATAGCATTAAAAATGTCCTGGTGAAAGGTGTAATACACACAAGAGACAGGATGAAAATTGCTTGGTCTTTTGGGCAACAAAATCGTTAGCTTGGGACACTCCAGTTCTGCTCCAGAGATTCTCTGCTATTTTGGGATGGGTGTGTCACTTTGGGCAAGCCAAAATTCTAAGTGCCTAAATTCTCAAGCCAATATTTATCAGCCTGGAAATCATTCTTAGTTTATAATTAGGTGGAGTCCTGAACAAGTGCTGTAGGTATTTATTTGAATGCAAGGGTTGCCAGTCCTTCCACTGATGTAATAAAATCACGTATTTTTCAGAAATGTCATCCAAACTGGGAAAAACCAGCTTCCTTCACTCCCCGAGGTGGCGTTTAGACCATGGAAATGGGGGTAGAAGGTCACTTATCCCAGGGTGAGGAAAGAGGTGCAAGTGCAAGGGCTCAAGAGGAGAGTGTAAACTTCAGGGACAACCTAGTAAATTTGGGCTTTGTAGCCTAAAGGCTACCAAACGGTTGGATTTCCTGAACACATTGTCTGGGCAGATGTTGATAAATTTATACATTTGTTACAATTTCAAGCTGTTTGGAAGCTGTGGCAGGTCAGATTCTCTGCCCAGGATGCTCTAAAACAGGTTGTATTCAGCCTGGTGATAACCACAAGACTGCAAGAGCCCTCCTAGTCAGGCCAACACTTTAAGGGAGCCTCATATTTATTATGCACATGTGATGAAGTCACTGCATGCCTGCACAGTAAGACTTACACTTCTGGGGATTGTCTAATGGCCCTGGTGCCCATGTGCTGCCCAGTCCCTGGGAACACGCACAGAAAAGCCTCTGTGAGTCAGATTTACTGGGAATATGCAGAGCAATGAAATGCTGCATGTGCAACAGGACGTGTTGCTTCCTGAAGCGTGGGGTGCAGTGCACATACGCTGCACAGATTTCTCAGGCTGAAATGTGGGATTTCTCTACTGGCCAAGCACTCAAGTCTTGGTGAGGGGCAAAGTCCTAAGATGTGTTATGCACGAGAGCCACAGGGAGTTTGCTGCTTGGCACTGTGCTTCTGTCAACCTTGCTGCAAGGTGCTTCGTGTGCACTGAGAAAAAGATGCTCAGTGCCCGACTTGTACTGGCAGATTCCTCCATCAGGCAGGCATTGCAGCTGTAGGAGATGCAGAGTTTGTGTTGCTCTGTGGCACTGATCCATTTATGGGGAAATTTCCCATCTGAACAGGAATACATGGGTTCATGATAACAGGGATGCCCAATAAAAATGCTGTTAACATAAATAAAGATTATGAGTCTTTCAGATTTTATACTGAGTAGGCACTAAACAAATTATTTTTACTTCAAGAACAGCAACAGCGCCTGAAAAGCTGAGAACACCTTTATGGTAATCCTCAACCCCTTATAAGGTAGCATTTGGTTACAATTAAAGAGAAAGTCTCCAACTACTAATTCTTACCTTCCTGAACTTCAGACAAAAAGGGATCCTGATGTGAACCACCTCAGGGTATTTGTTTTACAAAAGAAATATAAAATTAATGAAATTTTTTAAACCCAAACCATCCCAACTTTTGATTACCTTCAGTTTCAATACAATTTGCTATTTCTGTTTTACTGTTTTTGTGCCCACATAAGAAAAATGTGAGCAGACTACAAGTTAGGTTGATTCTTTGAGGTTGAGCTGAGGTCAGTGAAAAATTGATAGCAACTTTTGAGAAGAAAAAAATCATCAAAGCTAAAGGAAGTTTCTCAAAGTGGGATTTAATAGCAGCTATCATATTGCCTTCAATGGCTTGACCATTTCTTCTGCAGCTGTTTTATTTTAAAAGATTTCACCCCCATCCCACATGTATAGGCCTATACACTGACCTAAGTAGGCACATCCAAGTGCTTTGGTCACTCATGATAACTATAAACCCTTCAGTGAACTACCAGAAAGGTAGTTCAAATGGAAATAGTGAAATTCAATATAGCGTTTAACTAAGTCACTGTCTAAGGTTAAGCCCAAGGAACAATTAGTAACACTGGAAGGGAAGACAAATATATTAATTAGTGTACAGACACCAGATTTGTGTCTTTTCTGGAAGCTGTAAAACAACCACAGTGGTATTTCAATGTGAGTGGAGCAAATGAGTCTATTCAAACAGTTTAACTCATTTCTACCTCTCTGTGTGTGAGTGTGTGTATGTGTGAGTGTGTGGGTGTTTGTGAGCGCAAAACCACCAAGGTTCAGATTTAGGTGCAGAAGAAAAAGCAAAAGACAAGAGGGTGAGTAAGTTTAGCTGGTAGTTCTGCTGCTTTTCTGCATGTCTAATCACAGATAGAGTCAAGTTCTGAAAAAATCCTATGTAGCAGGTGACCAAGCTCCATTGACTCTGGGTAGACTAGATTTCTGACTTCATATGGACTTTTTGAAAGCTGATTTTGTGTGTTATTCATACCATAACTGAGAGCCTTATCTGCATGTCATACAAAAGTATCACCTTTTACAACAGTAAACATAGTTTAAGTAAGACAGAGGGAGATGATCAAGATGATACGATGATGGAAGCGTGTGCATGCCAATGGAAAATAATGGGTACATATAAGTATTTATTATGGAATATTTCCATTGCTATATATTGCTAAAAGGATGTCAATCAGCATTCCTTAATCTCAGTGAAGGATTAGCAAAATTTAAAATCCACATTTGATCAACTTAAAAAATGGTACTCTTTACTATTTATTTATTCTTCCCCTTTGATATGAAAAACATACCAGTAATTTTGATGCAGCCTCGCACATGGAAATAGGTTGGCACAATGTCCACCATTAAGCTGAGGCTAGAAGAAGAACTGAGAAATGACCTCTTCATTACAAACTGATGGATCTCTAAATTTTTTTTTTCATTGTGCAATGCCTCCTTTTACAGCCAAACATTTATCAGTAGCAACAGCAAAAAACTAATTTCTAACTAATATTGAAATTAATTTCAAAAATTAATTTCTAATTTCTAAATTAATTTCTAATCTCTTTCTTATTCTCCACTTCAAAATCAAACAGCACTCCTACAAAGCCAGCTGTTAGTTTTTGCTTTAAAAATGAAAATTTTAGTGTAATGTGAAAAGTAAACAAATTGTAGAGTCATTGTAGAAGGAATGGTATGCCAACAAATAGACAAATTCTCTCAAGGCAAAAATTTTTTCAGGGCATTATTGTTTCTTCCTGCACATACAAGTGAGCTGCTGGCATGTGACAGAAAATCTGTGAAACTGTTGACCTGTTTCCTAGCTTTCTATATAAGTGAGTTTATAAGTTATCTGAAATGACTTGAGATTTCTTCATGATCATTGTATTTTTGAGATGCTACTGATTGCTACTATCTGCAGTCATCTGCAACCACTGAATAGGTTTCAAGGCTGGAAAAGCTTATGGAGGTCTGTAGCCCAAAGTCTGCCCCAAAGCAGAATGAACTACGAGGGCAGAACAGGATGCTCAGGGCTCTGTCCATTTGAGCCTGAAAACTCTTGAGAACAGACAGCACATCCTCTTTGCTCAACCTGCCCCACTGCTTAACTCTCTTCATATAATCTTTTTTTCCCACAACATCCAGAACATCCTGTGCTTCAGTCCTGTTCAAGAAATAGTTTTGTTGGCCTTTTCCTGGACAGATGTGTCTTCATTGGCTGTTTTTTAATATTCTTCTATTAATTTCTGAATGGTCACTGCTAAGATTTACCAGCTTGAAATACGTTGATCTTGAATACATTGATCAGGCTAAGCCAATTTGAGAGATGTTTTTTTTTCTTCTTTCACCTGCCTTGTGCCTCTGTGATTGCTCAGCTGCTGATGTATCCATCTTACTCTCATTCAGAACCCAGAACATAACAACTTAAAAGGTACCAGGAAGCACCATTATCATTCAGTTTGTTAAATTATTGTTGTGACCAAGGAAAACAAAATCATTCATCTCCATCATGCCAGCTTCTTAATTCTTACAACATAACAAGAGGTGTATCTCACTAAGAGGTGGAAGTGTTGTATTTATGTTCACTTTTTATTCTGCTTTACACCTCGCAGAAAGATACTTTACTGCAGCTGAACATTTCCTTCTCTCTGAATGGAAACAGACTGAACTCGCTGGTTGCTATTTTGTGGAGTATAAGACATTATAGAAGAGACCACTGAGTCTTGCTTAGTTTTGTCAGAAAGGGCACCTAGATCTAGGTAGTGTAGGCATCTCTCCAGCTCTGTAAGTACAGCAGATAAATTCCCCAAAATAAGCTGTCACCTGAGACCATCTATATCAGGATTGGTATATTTGGCCTTATTTGTTGCAGGAAGAATGATTAGTGATGCTAGGGAAAATATGAGCTTAACCCTGTTTAGTTGGATCTAACTGACTCTGTTTATTCACAGACATGATTTTTAAAAAGCTCAGAACAAAAGATCCCATTTGATTAAATAATAAACTTTTTTTTTTTCTGTGTGCCATGGAATGCTTTTAAAATACATGAAAGATCTTTGTGTAAGACACTGAATGTGTGGAAACCACATTGAACAGAATCTTCCAACCTCTAATTTAGCACCTAAGCTTTGATTAATCTTTATTTTTCAATTCTTATGCATTTGTGGAGTGCATTAATGTCAGAAAATCTTAGGTAATACAGCCACCAACACTTCCCTATTTGTGAAATCCTGTCTCTAGTATAAGACTAAATGGTGCTTCATCTTCACTCAGTAGTTTACCCATAACCTCTCTAACATGTTTTCTATAAAATAAACAATTCAAGTTAATGCTTAATGCAACATAATTTTAAAATTACCTTGCTATATATTAGTTTTTCTGTTCAGATATTTGTTACTGTTTGTAACGAGATTTACAGGTCGAGATGTTTTTAGAAGTCATATATAAATACCAGAGGGACCTAATTTGTCACTTGAAGTCTGACTAATAAAATCTGAGAATGACAATTTCTTGGATGCACAAGAAGTGCAGTTATTTAACAGCTGAGACACTATGAAGTAATGATATTTTCTTTGATATCTGATTTTGAAATAATAAAAGATGTCTCACCTTGGTTTATAGGTCTTTTTTACAATCATGGTGACAGCCACTAGTATTATCCTTTCAGTGCTTTCAGCTATTTGCAGGGCTTTTATGAAGTTCTAAAAATAGTATCTTGTGGTTGTTCACAACTGAGCAGCAAACTGTCTATGTGATAGCTATCTGTGTTTAAAGATAAAACTGTGAAGTTATTAAGCTACATTTATCTAAACAGCCCAAGAAGATGACATAGATTAAAGGTGCAGCCCAAGATCAAAGAACACAATAAATGATGCAGGAAATAACAATTTAAATGGGAAAATTTCCGTAAAGCAAAAGTTCATTTGTTAACATGAAAACCGGTTTTAAGGTGAAGAAGAGATGCAATTTGTAATAGGACTTTCTGAAAAAAGGTTTTTTTCTGAGTAAGTTGTTCAATATTAGACTTGTATTTTTGTAGAAGTAGGATTCTGTCATCGTTTTTCATTTCAGTTTCTAAGGTAATTTGAAGCTGCTCCAACAGCCACTGATGACCAGAGGGTGACATCAAGCCTTTTGAATGGGGCTCCCTGGAAGCTCAGGGCTGTTTTCCCTTTGCTTTGCTGGAGGCTGGGGAGCTGCCCTGCTTTTCTGCTCTCCTGGCTCCTGGTTTCTAGGCATGAGAGCATACAAGCATGGTGGTAGAGTACCTGAAAGCTTGGTGAAGTCAGACTGACCAGCATCCGTCTTACTGCTGGAAAAACAGCAGCACCCATGGAGCAAGAAGTGACATCTCTGGCATGCTACAAGACTAGTCTGTTCTTGGGCAAGGTGACCTATCATTCTCACACAGAGAGAGAAATGAACATTTCATAAAGTCTAGATGGAAAGTATTTTCTCCAAAATACTCTAAGATCTTGGAGAACCCACACTGTCGTTTTCACGTGGCCTGATGAAAATTCTTTCATTTCTTCAGCTTTTAGAAATGAGATGAATTTGTGTCTATACAAATTTCCCATTTTTTGCCGTATGTAAATGGAGTTTCAGGTATGTGTTAAGAGCTGAGCACACAAAGACATACACAAATGCTTATGTTCATTTTTCCTAGGCTAGTTACAAGCTTGACTTCTCTCCATTGTCCTCTCCTCTTGTGAGCCCAGTGACGAAAATTATTAGGCTATGCTTATCTACCAACAAATAGAAACACTGGTTATTTACTTTTCCTGAGTTTGAATCACTGTTTGAATGACCCTGGTTTGTTGTAGGTGCTGCTGGGGTCTTTAATGTACTCAAAGGAATTTCTTTTCAGCTTTCATTTTAGCTCTGAACTTGTTAATCTACTGCTCAGTCTGTTGCCAGTTTTGTGTCTGTTGTTATGCTGTCCTCAGGCCTAGGTCATTCTCTTTTCTTTTTCCATGACAAAAGATATTTCTCTGTTTCTCTACAGCTGGAACAGTTTTGGGACAATAACTGCTTTTCTTGATATATCTGTAAATGCAATGTAAATTTGGCTCTGGCTGTAATAAATGTATGATATTCTACTGGCAAGAAATAGGATGATTTTTCCTGGAACCACTATTCTCATATGACAGATCAAATGCACTGAGGTTCTCCCATGTCTTTGAACCTGCCATTCTGATGCATATCAGTACCATTGGGGATCTCTTTATCTGTGCTAGGAGTTGTTTAATCTTTTGCTGACTGAGATTTACAATGTTTTAATAGTAGAAAACAGTAAAATATTTGCAGAAATAAATTGACAATTTTGTTAAAATCCAGATGTCTCATCCGGCCAGCTGGTGAAGGCACATCAGTTTGGTATGAAGTGGCATAGGCAGGATTGCTGTCGGTGGTACACTGTCCTTTAATCACAGAATCATTGAGGTTGGAAAAGACCTCCAAGACCATTGAGCCCAACATTTGAGTGATCACCCACATGTCAACAAAACTATGACACTGTCATGTCCAGTCATTTCTTGAACACTTCCTGGGATGGTAACTCTACTACCTCCCAGGGCAGGCTGTTCCTATGTCTGACCATGCTAACAGTGAAGAAATTCTTCCTGATGTCCAAACTGAACCTCCTCTGGCACAGCTCAAGGCCATTTTGTCTTGTCCTGTTGCTTGTTTCTTTAGAGAAGAGTCCAATGCTCACCTGGCTAAACCTCTTTTCAGAGAGTTGTGGAGAGATAAAGTCTCCCCTAAGCCTCCTTTTCTCCAGACTAAACAACCCCAGCTGTCTCAGCTGCTCCTCATGTGGCTTACTCTCTAGACCCTTCACCAGCTCATTTGGTGCTTCTCTGGATTCACTCCAGCCCCTCAATGTCTTTTTTGCAGTGTGGTTCCCAGAACTGGACACAGGATTCAAGGTGTGGCATCACCAGGGCTGAGTGCAGGGGGAACATCACTGCCCTTGTCCTGCTGGCCATGCTATTGCTGATACAAGCCAGCATGCCACTGGTTTTCCTGGCCACCTGGGCACACACTGGCTCATGTTCAGCCAGCAGCTGGCCAGCACCCACAGGTTTTTTTCTGCTGGGCCACTCTTGCCCCAGTCTGTGGCTCTCTCTGGGGTTGTTGTGACTGAAGTGCAGGATTCGGCACTTTCCCTTAAGGAACTCAGTAAGATATTAAACAGGACACTGAGGACTGGCCACCAACTGGATGTGAACCCATTCACCACCACTCTCTGGGCTGGGCCATCCAACCAGTTTTTAACCCAGTGATGACTGTACCTGTCCAGTGTTTGACTGCATGATACATCTTGATGACCAAGGATCAATTTATTAATGCAATATGTGAAAGCAGTCTTCTGTAGAAGTTTGGAGACTAACTTTGGGGCATGCTCCAGGATTCATAGAGAGATTCATTAGGAGCAAGACTATATGTTTAAATCAAGAACATGCATAGGGTAATGGGCACGGGAAAAGAAATAAAAAAATAGAAGTTTAACTAATGTGTGGTTACAATGTATTTAAAAGAAAAATACTAGAGCTTCCAGTTGTTTTTCAGAGGTGGCAGTGAACTTGCTTTTTGCAAAAGCAATCTCCCAGTTCCTACAGTGACTTATTGTAATTTCACCTGCTTAAAATTTCACCTGCTTAAATCAGTATGAAATTACCACTTCTGTAACTTTCTGCTCTATAATTAGTTAAATCTGCCATTTGTTTCAGTACTAGTCTAAATATTTCTGGGCTTTATTTTTTTGCAATTATTCTGCAGTATGCAGAACTACTTAAATAAAATTGAAGACCCATCTTCCCATACTTCTGTTTTTCCTTTGTCAAATTATCTTCTCTCTTACCCTTATGTAGATATTATTTGCAGTAAATTATCCCCAAAATTTTAACACATAACCTATTTTTTTATTACAAGTACAAAATCTACTTTTGAAATACAAATAACCAACACACCGTCCCAAAATGAAACCACTTCCTTTGACTTCTACTGTCCATTTAGTCTGCTTTTCTTCAAAATTGTTTAGCTTCACACATTCTGTAGGTAAGCTTTGATTTGCATTACGTAAAAGCTGTTTGCAGTAACTCCAATTGCATTAGCACGTGGGTATATTATGCCACTTCAGGCAGAAAATGTTCTTGTCTTCCTTCTGACTACTACAGAAGTTAATAATCCATCCCCATTTTCTGTTTTTAAATAATGGCTTAATAAGGTTGGATGAAAGATGGGATAAAACAGATGGTCTTGGATGAGGTCCTAAGTGTGCCAAATCTGATCTCTGTTTGACTGTAAGAAGGAGTACAGTGTACAATAATAAGGAATTCACTGAGAGGGCTTAGCGGGAGGAACAGAGGTTGTGGATATTTAATATCAGTAAGAACAAAAGTACTTGTGTAGGACAAGGGCTTTTTTTTACTATGGTCATTTTCTACATGATTACAAAGGAAGAATAAAGGACTTAAAGTGGGATTAATGACAGTTGCTAAGGGCTAAAAGGGGAACTGGGAGTATTCTTGTGACTATAAGTAAACAAAAATGCCACCAAAGTTTTACTCTCAGTGAAGAACCTTCATGGAAATAAATACAAATGACTGTTGAATGCAGACACCAAAAACATAGCAATTCCTGATTAAGAGGAGCAACGTGTACAATATGGAAAATTATATTTTAGGGAAGAAAAACAATGAAGAAAAAAGAGACCAAATATTTGTTTCCAGTTAGGCAATAACCTCCTCTAGGTCTAGTTCAATGAAATTATGAGTAATATAAAATATTTTTCAAATGTTTTGAACACTCTGCAAAGCTGTTGCTACAGAATACGTACTCAGGCTTCTCATGAACATTTTACACTTCTATAGCATAAAAATTACTGGGATGTAGGTATGCCTGTATGTAGCAATGGGTGTATTTATTTGTCATTCAATTTTTATTATTAGAGACTTGAAATACACTGCACCTAAGCAATATATTATAGTGTTCCTACAATTAAATTTTATTGAATATGATACATCAGATTTATCTTGTTTTATACCAAACATGGCAGAACAACTACCATGAAATGGAAACAAACTTTGTTGAAATTGATTTTGTAAGTAAAATAAGATCTTTATATTGTAGGTATTATTTCAGGGCTAAGTCAACTGCAAGTGTTAGGAGAAAATTAGTAGAGTGTTTCAAGAGGAAGATAATGGTTGTAACCTGCAAAATATTTTGTTAATACCATTCTAAGTGAAATTAGTATCATCCTTCATTCATCTTATTTGTGAGACATGCTGGTCTTAAGGGAATTGCACAGGAACCCAATGTTCCAAAAGACATTTTGTGTGAGATGTCTTTAAAACATCTGATATTTCATGTCTTGCATATGAAGGAAAGATTTGAAGTGAACTTGCAAGCAATGAGATCCACTCTCAGAGCTATCCACTGTTAGATTTATTAAATTTATGAAGTTTTTCTGTATTAAATGACTAGGCAGTATATTTTTTACTGGTTTGACAATAAAGAATTAATTTGTCTCTTCCTTTCAAAAAGTGCTGTCTCTTTTTCCTCCCCGTTAAACAAATCTTGAAGAGGTAGTTAAAGCATCAACACCTGTTAGAGAAAATGGAAAGAATACATCACTGGAAATCTTGGAAACATTTCAGCAGCATGTTTGTTTCAGAATAAATTAAGACCTCTGAACTAATCTTCAGATGAAAAGAGGTTCATATACGTCTTTAATTAGATCATGTTATTGGAACACAATACTGTGATAAAGAAGATTTAATAAAGCATTTTGTCTTTTTATTACTTTCGTTTCATGCAACATATCTCCTTATCCAAGCAAGATGTTTCACTTCAAAGGAAGTGCTATCCACCCTCCCTTTGCCCAATAAATAACTCCCAGAGGAGTAAGAACAATATATGCTTGTAGCTCTGCTGATGCTGCTGAGTGGTGAGAAGATCAATCATTGTTCTTTTCTGTAGCTGTTGGTCTAACATGAATCTCTTCCTTAAAGAAATTTCTGTATAATTTGGTGTGTCAGTAACCCCTCACCTTTTATTGATGTAGTTCTGCATACTGAGAGAGCGCCTTAATAATAAAATGAAATCAAGTGATTTCTATTGCTGGAGAACTTTAATCTGAGCTGGGGATGACCCTGAGCAGAGAGCCTGTTCAAAATTCATACTACTACTACAGGGGCTGAAAGGTAGCTGAAGAAATGTGTTGGATGTATGGTCAGAAAATGATGACTAACTTATTTTTCTTTGCTATGAAAATGTTGACTACGCTATTGACATGCCAGTATAGTCCTTCTCTTCAATTTTCAAAGAAACAAAGTCAAAGTATTTTCAGAAAGAAAGATTGGACTCAAAAGTTGCCAATGTTAAAGTTGATTTGACTAGGTATCTCAGCTTACCCTGTAAAGCCTAAAAGGAGCCAGAGAAAACAGAAGGCTGGATGGTGTCTGAAGAGGCAAGTATTTCACCTTTTGCTGCAAGATATTTTCATCTGTCAAAAACAGCATTCCTGGCAGTGGCTTGTATATTCATAGATTTCCAGAGATTATTCCTTTCTTCTACAGGACATTTATTTCAGTATTTAGGCACATTTATTTCAGTATTTATTTCTTTCTTGCAATAGTTGTTCTCAGATCTTCACTGAGTTGCCTGCTGCTGTGACTGAAGCTCATTTTGTGTTCTAGTTACTGTCAATATGAAGCATGGTTTATTCTTTTCTTCTTTATGTCTGTCTTCTATGCATTTGATTACCATGTTTCTCCTTAGCATTCTTTTCTCTACATCACTACACAAGAAAACTAATGTTTTATTTTTTTAAATTATTATTACTACACATCTTAAATGCCTAGTGTGTTTTTCTGGCCCTTTAATTAAGCTGTACTTGTATTTCTTGAAATAGTGTAGCTAGTATGACCTCTCTTGCACTGAGCAGAACTGGAGGTTTACCTCACCTGTCTTATAGCTTCCATGTTTGTTAATATCTACTCACTCTTTTTTAATGGTAATTTGATAATGATGGTTTATGTTCAGCCTGTGTTCCACAATAACCAGTAAATAATTCCCTAAAAGATTTCCCCAGTATGGGATATCACCTTCTTATTATGCAATTGATTACTCTGAAAAGTGTAATTACTTTCTATTTTCCCCCCCAACCACGTCTTCATTTCATTGAGATAATTTTGAATTCCAGTCTTGCCTCTTGATCTCCACAGAGTTCTTGGTGGCTTGATGCCACCTTCTGTGTATAAAATACATGCATGAAGTGTATGCATATTCTTTAGTTTATGAGTTGGACAATTCATGAAGGACTGACAAGAATCAATTCCTGGATGAATCTCTTCAGAATTCTACTTGATCCACCTTTGTGTTTGCAAAACAGACTATTGATAACTATCCTGTGGATACCATTTTCCAGCCACTGAAACCTAAAAGTCAGAAATGCAGGGAAATGAACAGGCATCTACCACATGATTAATGAAAACTTCCAGATAAAGTGGTTTGAAAACATACTCTGTAAAAAACTCAAACTGAAGAAGATTTTTTGTGCTCAGTTTTTATTCCTCAGCTCTGCAGTTCCCCAGGACTTGCATACAACTTGGAAGATTTGACTAATTATTTGTACATAATATTGTTTGTGGAATGGAAAAATATATAGTAGGTATAAACCTGTGGTTACCATTGGGGATTTTTCGTCTAAATTAGGTACAAGATTTTATCTGAGAGAGATACATGGTGTCAGACAAACAGGAGTGAAAGGAGATTATGAGCTGGTTGTTTGGAGATTGTGATTTTCCATTCTTTGTTTTACAGTTTGCTTTTAAATGATGTAGAATTTGGCAGGGTTTTCTCTGAGGGAGTGTGTGCTTTGGCAGTGCATTTCAAGGAGGAAACAGGATGGGAGAATGAAATTACCTATTACAATTTAACTGGAACTAGAGGAGAAAGGAGTAGATTCCACTTTTAGTTGTTTTAGTGGGACTTTCAGACCTTGTATAGGTATGCAACAACCTTTTATTTTAAACTCTTGCATCATTTCATGTTTATTACTTAAATTAAAACTCCTATTGAATTTTTATTTACCTGTAATCCTCAAAATCTATTGCAATAAGGCAAACTTTTTAAAGGCATCTTTGTGTATTACTTTTCCTCATTTATTCTGCTTGTTTTAATATTGTTTTCTTTTCACTTTGCATTTTAACAAGCTTGTTCTTCAATTTTAGAGTAATTTGTGATCAACCCCAAATGGAAGTTTATTTTATTTTAGTGTTTCTTTCACAACTAATATGAACTTACATCTGTATTTAAAGAAATATTTACACAGAAATAACAGAAAAATTGCATGGTATAAATGCAGTGCCATTCAACTATGTAAATAGCAGCAAATATGTTTAAATGATTATAAAACTCTGGCAAAATGTAAACATTGCTTGGTTTGTTTCCAGTTGCTTTATCCTTGAACTTTCTGATACAAATGAGGAGCACTAATTGATATTGGAAGTTACAGTTTGAAATGTGCTCTCAAAACTACACTTTGCATGTAGAAATATATTCTGCAAATGCCAATTCCCCTGTTTCCACTGTCTTTAGGGTATTCAGTTCCCTATTTATATATTATATAACAATATTTACATATAATATACATATTTACATAATATACACATTTATAACTAGTCCTCACAGTGCAAAGTCTTGCACTGCCTGTTTGGTTTCATGTACAGTAAACCTGGGCCCAGCCACCCAGCCCTTTCAAAGTCATGAGCTGAAATAACAAAAGCTTCAAGATACAGAAGGTTCTGTGTCTATTTTTTAAACAACTTCTTAATTGCATCCACCAAATTTAAGGATAAATAAAACCCCAGGATTATAGCTGAAGGGAAAGTTGGCCAAACAAAAGCAGTAAAGTCTGGGCTTCTGACAGTGAGTGAAGACTGTCTCCTTCTGCTGAGGTCACTTTAGGCACCAAAGTCTAAATTTTTGGAGTCAGAGGGGCCAGTACTATGAGAGATGATTACGACCCTCAGCACTGTGATCCAGAGGACTATCTCTGCTTTTAATTGAAGGCTTCACCCATTAGTTTTACCTTGCTGAAAAGCATATCCACCTCTTTGACCTGGGAGGGTCTTTTGTTGCACAGGACTGGCAATCAGACTTCCCCTGTCTGTCCGTCTGCAGTCATGTCTCATCACTGCTGTGATTCATGGCATGATTTTCACAGCTTCAAAGGAAAGCTTAGAGACATCTGAAGGCAGTGAAGTGTGGAGCTGTCAGGTTAGGCAGCTCCATCATGGAAGAGGAAGAAAAAAATGAGGGCAGAAGACCGAGGGCAAAGAGTGTCAGTACATACTCGTTCCCTTTCCCACCCTTCTTCTTTCCCCAGGCTCCACCAATGACACTGGCAGGCATGTCAAGGTGCTCTGTCTGCTTTTGTTAGGAGTTAAACATGAGGAAGGATCAGGACACAGAACTACAAATGGAAAGCTCACAGGGCAGGACAGGGCACCTATCTATACCAGGGCTTATGGATTTCCAGCCAAACCAGCTTCTGGTGAGGTTGATTAACCCAAGGGCAGAACCCCGGCAGAACGTTTAGAAGGCATTTACTTACTTTTGTATTTCTGCTCAAATTTTGTGCTTACACCTATTCACAATATTACCTAGCAATCCACATATTTTGGGCAAGAAATAGAATTTTCTGTTTAAAAAGTTATCTCAGAAATACGACTTCTAAACCTTTCTGCTCTAATTTATGGTCCTGTGATATTCAGTTTACAGCATTCTGTCGTCTTCATATTATCATCAACTTTACACAACTGGAAAGCTGTTGACAAGTGGAAAGCTGTCCATTAGGCTTTCAGCTGCTGCCACAGTAAATGGCACAACTCAGTGTGGTAGGCACAGAATTACTGCAGGAAAGAAAATGCCAGTGTGTATTGTCCTTTATCCACTTGATTTAGGGCAGGGGAAAAGACACTGGGTAGGGCAGTGCAGCACCATAATTATTAACAAAGTTTAACAATTGTTGAATTTCTTTCCCCTTGTGATAATTGGCTTTGATGTTTACATGAACAAACATCACACTGTAAATTCTCCTTCAATTAAACCTACATGGAAGCTGTGGCCAGAGAGATACACAGACCCATTACACAGCCTGCACACTGAAGTATCATTTTCCGGGGGATGGTCTAACAAACAACATTTCCTGAAAGATGGCTTTTTAAAGTGAAAATTATTCAATAGTCACAACTTTTTAGAACTGAATGCGAAATTCTGTCAGGATAAATTATTTCAGGAAATTGTAATCACCTTACCAGGTCACATTGTTACTATTTAACAATTAAAATACAGTAGTGCTTCTGACTGAAGTCTTTTTTGCTGTATAAAGTATGGAAAATTCGTGCCTCTACATCACAAGAATAGTGTAAGAAAAGACTTAAGATTTGGATGGAAATGAGAAGATGAAGCAAAGACAAATAGATGTCTTAAGCAAAAAATTATAATAAATTAGAAAAGAAAGATAAGTTAATCTTATCAAATCATACAACATGGTCATAAAAATATGGTTGGTGCATAACCCCACTAGCTTCCAGTTTTGTGCTTCACATGCTGCATGTGGAAAACCTGCTAAGTAATTGGTGAAGAAAATGGATTATGAATTTCAAATAATATTAATCAAGTAATTTTGAGAAATGAATATTGTTCAACTCAACAACATCTATTTGGTGGATTAATTTAAAAGACAAAATTAAATTGAATTGTGCAAAACTATTTTCACCTATTACCCATATCTAGTTAAGACTTATCAGCTATGATATTCTTTCAAATTAGAAGTTATACAAACACTTAAAAACTATTAAAACTCTAAGATGCTTGCAGATGCTTTTATTCTGGACATCAATGCCCAATTGTTTCTACCTTTACTACCATACAAGGTGTTTCTTCTATGTTTTTTTTTCCTTTCTGACATTCTGTAAAGCTAGACACCAAGAAAAAAATGTGTTCAGAGCAACTAAAATGTTGGTTGTATCAAGATTATTGACCTTAGCCCAGAGAAGCAAGCCCGTTCAAAATTAAGACTGTGACTTGATGTTTTACCAGTGCAATTGTACCTTAACAGAACAGAAACTATGAAAAGAAGTGATTTCCCAAGGCTTATTAGTCTTTCAGAAAATGGATTTCAAACACAATGAATCAAGGATAAAGTTGTGTATTTCCCTTAATTTCTTTCAGCTTTTCTAGCATTTGTCAATCTTTGCATTATGTGAAGAGTAATTAAATTTATAGATGATTTTAAAGCATGGGTTTAAAAAACAGCATGTCTGTGGTGATGTTATTAGTTTAGGTAAATGCAGATAATTCTGCATGTCAAAGACAATTAACACATATCCTGTGGTCTTAATTACCAGGTTCAAGGAAATTCTGCCCAGAAGAAATTTTAGTAAAGCCTCATGGAAAGTTAAAGACCTGTGCCTTACAATTAAAAGGGGAAGGTAACAGACCCCCCACTTTTTTTGGTGATTGACTATAAACCTTGGCTTAAGGGACTTTTCTCAGAGGATAGGATTAAAGCAGTCAAGAATAAAAAGAGTTTGTTTTGGTTGTGAATGTTTCTACATCCCTTGGTTGCTCTTCTTACAAAAACCCCAAAACCTTAAAAATAAAAGTAGATAATGCCACACTAAGTCTTACACAGGAAGAACAGGCAGGAGGGCACCAAATGTGGGTTAGGCACATTTTTACCTGGACTGTATGAAAAGTCTTTTCTTTCTGAGCGTTACACATAAAAGTAAGTCACTTTATATACCTGTTCCAGAATAAGCAGACCATTTATCATAAGCCCTTGAAAAAATTAAATCATTAACTGACATCAAAAGAAAACAATCTAAAATACCTTTTCTGTGGCTAATATTATTTTAGCCTATTGGCAATAATTAATTCTTAAGTGTGCAGAGAAGACACCTTAACAACTGAATCTTAACCTTTTTGATTCAAGAGCCAACTGGGCTGTTACCAGGCCTTTTTCCTGTTAATAGGAGACTGCTCTAGTCCATGGTAGGATGATATCGATTGCAGGAGTTCAGCTCCTCTCCTGCACAGGGTTGTGCTCTGCATATTTTGCCTGATGTTAGAAATCTGACCTAGAATTAGTGCTGGTCAGCATGGCCAGCCTGGAAGAGCTGAGTATCAGATAGGGCAACACCAATAATTTTCAGTGTGAATTGCTTTATAGTGAAGGGAGATAAGGTCAGGAGGTTTGGAGAAAGCTTTAGGTAGTCACATGGAAAGACGGAGAGATTGGACTTGAGTTTTGGGCTAGGATTTAGCCTGATAAAGATGTACAAGAGAAGGGGCATGGGGAATAAGTCATTGAGAATGCAATGGAATAAGCAAGAAAAATGACAAAGCTAAGGGGAGAGTGTAGAGATGTAACATGTCTACTTTTGCTGGCTGGAAGCAAGGGAAGGGTGTCCCATGGCACCCACATCAAACTTGATCCCATGAGCTGCTCTGCCCGAGGTTAGCTCCTATTGCTTTTCCAGCAGCCACCTAGCAGCCTGGCCAATTTCATTCTGTCTGGGTGCATGCAGACCCATCCCTTCTCCCCCTGGGATGCCTCTGTGCTGTGCCCAGACAGGTCAATGCCAGTGTGCAGGTCTCAGGGGGAGCAGCACAGCCTGAGCAGTGTTACCCAGCCTGAAAGTGCAGGGCAGGACAGGGACATTGAAGAGGTCAGGAGCAGAGTAGCTCAGAGCTATTGGTCTCATTCAGGTGTCTCTTGTAGAAGAGACATATGCTGAATGGTTTCTGGAGAGGGAAAAGGCTGGTCTCTGGGCCCTGAGCAGCTGGCACTGATTGCTCTGCCCCAAAGGCCAGGCAGAGGGCAAACAGCCACTATTAGCAAAAGTTAGGGTGCATTCAGGTGGGGAACTTTTGTCCGAGGAGAAACTTTTGTCCGAGGAGAAACTCCATAGTGGAGTTACTGCTGGTTGGACTCAGGAGCCTTCAGAATTAGGCTGTGATCAAAAGTTGGATTTCTCAATCTCTGTCTGAGACATGAGATATCTAAAATCCTCCTGGTTTCTGTCCTGAGAACAAAAGAAGCCTCGGTCTTGATATTCATTGAGTCTCATTGTGGAATTTTTTATTGCAAAAAAAGAGGAGAAAGTGAGGAATGCATTATTACTCAGCCATAAGGGATAAAAGTGGAGGAAGTTTCAAGAGGCTCACAGTTTCAAGAATCAGAGTTTGTTCCCACATCTTGAAGGTAGCAGGGATTTCAGTAAAAAGAAGTGGGATCTGATGAAGGAAAGGTTTTTAGTCACTTTAATGAGGGCAGTAGAGAGGACAGAAGCTAAATCAACATACTATCAATGTTAATGCCTAGTGCAAGTTTAATAGCCTCTCAGGAATACATTTCTGCCCCGTAGAGTTTTTCTTTGGACACAACCCAAAGGTGAGCTCAGCTCCTCATACCATACAAGGATAAAGCCTTCACTGGATGATTAGTTTTACATCTACACCCTCAGACAAAAAAAAAAAAAAAAAAAATAGAAAAAGGAAAACCTTGTGGTTTCAGGGGAATGAATTACAGGCTTTAATGACATTGAAAGTAAAGCAGTAGCCTTTCCATTATACTTAAATAAGGAAATAAAACAAACAAAAAGAAAGGCAACAGCAACCTTCATTGATGAATAGTACAGGTTAGGTGTTTTTCACTTCTGGTTAATTTTTTTTATAAGCTAATTGTATGTGTTATGCCTATGTGCCCAATTTATTGGTGTGAATCTCCCTGTTGAAAAATTCATGACTTGTATGAGCCCAGTAGATGTTTGTACTTCACAGCCTGGCCCCACAGAACTGTATGCACACAGTTGCCTAAGGTTCACTTTACAAATCTAGCCTGCCAGCTGCCAGCCATCTTCTATGGGTTTTCTGCAATGTCAGTGGCACTTACTAGGATAAATTGTCAGGAGGGAAAAAAATGGTGCCATCAATCAGCTATACCATTCCTTACAAAACAATGGCAACAACTGTCATGAGTAGAGAAGTGGAAATATATTTATGCTTTATTTCCTATGGACCCACTTTTTTCTTCAAGTGAATGCATATTGCTGTGAAATCTCTGTGTAGAGGTGTTAGAGGAGTGAACTGAAAGCACAGCAAATAGGAAATCTGCTGGGCTATGCAGAGTCTCTTTCAAATGTGCTCTTTTTAAGAGCTCTGCTTGCACTTACTTTATCATCAGGATTTGTGCTAAGGATGTGTACTCTTTAAAGACTAGTTACTAGTGAAGGCATAAAGTCACTCTTAAAATCTATTAGTTTTGTTTGTGCTGAAAGCATATATTTGCCATTCAGGCACAATGCTCCATTTGTATAGCTTTCAGCAAACGTGCTGTCACATAGTTAGCATAATGATTAAGGGCACTTTGAGAAGCTTACCACCTTTCCTTGTAGAGATGGGGTACCTTGACCTATAAAAAAACCCAAGTGGTACACTTAATAAATATATCTTTTGCTAGATGAGTCCATCCATGGTTGCTTTATTTATAATTCATTGTTATTAGAACATTTCTACAATGAACGTTTGAGTTAACTCTTGGCTCTCCCTTAACTCTGAGGTACTCATTGGTGAATAAGAGAGAGCACAGCTCAATGAATTGTTCTGTTCCTGTAAAAGGAAAATGAATGGAGAGTGCAATTTTGAAAATCAAGACCTTCATGTGAAAGGCACAGTATTACATGATCTCAGGTACTTTGCAAAACACTTTCTTCCAACAGAAGTGAATGAGAAAGCGAAATGCTTGCTCCACACAAATTAGTCTCTCATTTCCCATATTTAAAATGAACACTGGTATATTAATTTCCAAATAATTATAAATATTCGGGCAATAAACTGACTAGAATCTTTGAAGCAGTGATTTCTGTGGTAACATTTAGCTACAAAAAAGGTGAAGTGCAAAAGAAAAAAGGAAGCATCTTTTTCAAGGAGCCTTTAAAGGTGGGATACAATAAAGAACTCATGAGCTTGAAATGGTTTACCTTTGAGATTCAATGACATTATGTCAATTACCAATTGAATGTTGCCTCATTTTTTCTGTTTGGAAAACCCTTCCCCCTTGAATACCCAAAGTTTCTGGGTTTCAGGCACGGTCAAAATTTAAAGGTTGATTTTCTTCCAATTTTTTTATTATGTGTCAAGCTTTCAAATAGAAGGCAACATGCTACACATGTGATGACAACCAAACAAAACATTTTTCACAGAAATAGATGGCTGGTAGTCTCCATGTGTCTAAATATCAGTCAGAGCAAAGGCAGGCTAAGTAATGGTAGCACTGGTAATGACTGTGGGTGTCTTGTGCATATCTCAAATCAACAACGACAGAGGCAGTATAAAATCAATTTATGAACCACGTTCCTCTTGGGAACTACATTTCAAGCCATAATTTCATCTAAACTGTTTATCGGCTGCTTTTATTTAATGTATGGAGTGTCAAAAATTTTCTTTGACATTAGGCTTGTTATTGTCTTTTGATTTATGTATTAAAGGAAAACATAATAAATACAAAGATTGTTTAGTGGATTTGTCCTTGAAACAATATTGGAAAAGTTTGCTATAGAGGTAAAGTCATTCGTACAGTAGTTAAAAATTAAGAAACTGGTCATGAACTTTTAAATCTTAAATAGCTTATGACAGAGAGGATGTGAGCTATAAAATTTTTTACTGTCCAAGGCCTCTTTTGCACATAGAAATGTTTATGTTATGGAGACCATCATGGCCATATCTATGGAAACAAATAGCTGGGCATGGCTTTCAGAGTTGGGAATGCAAAACATTCCCTGGTAGGTGTGCATAAAGGAATAAATACAAGTACCCAGAAATGCCTGCACAGATCTCTGCATTTGGCATTTATTTAACTTGACTGGTGGCTGTGTGCATTCTCTTTTCTGTGACGGTTTGATTTTAACAACCACTGAAACATACTTACAATGTGAAAAAGACTTGGAATGAAATTTCTTGGAACCACACAGAAATCCATCAGTGAGTACCTTGGCTGCACCCATCTCTCATCCCTGGAAAGTGTGCATGGCAGAGCCACCAGAGAGGTGCCCCAGTCTTCCAGCTTTGGATAGACAAGGGCAAAGCTGTCTCCATATCACCAGATGACTATTGCATGGAAAGTGCAAGTGGTGGCCTTGGATAGCAAAGCGTGGTGGGATATGGCAGCTACTCAGCTGCTGGGGAGGCAGAACACCACACCAGCTCAAAACCCTCCAGAGAGTGTCTACCTCCTCCAAATAAAACACATCAAAACAGTGGTGATCCCAACTACAAGCCAAACTCATATGGACTATATTTCCCATATAGCTGCATTTGTATTAGGCACTTACTGAAATTGCCCTTGAAGGCTGGCCCATAAAGAAGTGCATAAACAACTTTAGACTTGCAGTAATTTAACATATGAAATATCAAATGTGCATCTGGAAGACAAAACTCTCTCAGTGCCCCTTCTTTCACAATACTGAGTAGGAACTTTTCCAAGATCAGATGCATTTCCCTTAAGGATGGGAGACACTCACCCCGAGGACATGAAGGGAACAACCTGCTACAGATCTCCATAAGCAGAGACAAAAGAGCCTATCATTTTTTGGATGATGGGGTAAATGTGTGGAAGGAGGTGACTGCTGTCAAGCCCATCATAATGTGGTATGGGCAATTTGGGCAGTGGTTTGCTAAGAGCTTTCCTGGAGCTGGCTGGGAGGCTGGGGAGCTGCTGCACTTAGAAAGACTTGATGTGGGACAATAGATTCATATAGTACAGAAAAGTCAGGCTGAAATGGGAGAGGACAGCTTGAGCATTCAAGTTTCAACTTGAGCATTTAAGGACCATCTTGCACTACATGTTCAGCTCATCCTTGGAATATTGAAGCCCCTGTTTCCTATGGATTTTTTGGCAGGATTTCTTTTACCTTAGCATGTTTTTCCTACAAATGTATGACCTGTAAGTACAAGTGTAAAGAACAGCCAAACAGAGGACTTGGTTTTAGTACAATCTGTAGTTGTTATGAGTAAAGTTCATAAAACACCAGCAGGACTTATATTTAACAGTTGTGCAAACTGGGATGTAAGGCAAAATTATGATGAGCTGTCCAACATTAGTGATTACACAGAATTTACCCAGATTTTATGTTCACATTCTGGCTTCAAGGAGTATCTTACAGATATCAGGTGGAGGGCACCCATGTTTAGCAGCCTGTTTTGCTTGTCTTGATTTTCGAACCTCCTGTGTGGAAAAGAACGTCACTGTTGACCTAGAGAGTATATATATTATGCAATTATCATATGCAAATGATTCAATTAGCATAATAGCTTTTAAGTTGGCACATGTTTGCCACTTTCATACTGTAGATTTAGTGGTCTTCAGCCTACATGAAATATTTGCTCATTGTCACCCTTTGAAACAAGAGTGATTTCAGTCTCAGACCCCCTGTGAAAAGGTCTCTGAGATGACTCATAGATGCAAGAACTGCTAATCAGTAAGGTTAGCAGCTGCAATAGCCTGAAAATGGAAGTATGGTTTAATTATGTTTTATGCTCACCTTGCGTGTCTTTCAGCTGATCACTGTTCTTTTTATTTGCAAAGGGAGGCTCTCTGGGAACTGGGAGGTATTCACTTGCACCCTGTGCATAGAACTGGTCTGAAAACTCATAAAGTCTGGTGGGTTTGTGCAGCTCCTAAAGCCCTCTATCCTGTAAAAGCACATTTTTAATTATTTTGCTGCATCCAGCAGCTTTTGTTCATTTAGCAGAGGAGAAACTCACTAAACCACTAAACACCAATTCAATTTCTTTTACTTAATAGGAAATGAGAGTTTTGACAAATAGGTGTTAGGCTTTTTAAATTTTTTTTAAGATGCATAAAGTGTACCTTTCCACATGGCTTTTAGGATCATTTGAAATGTTTCAATTCTTTTTCAGAATTAGGCACTAAATTCAAGAGTCTTTTGCAATTCAAAGAGGCTTAGAGTATAAACGAGAGAGGTTCTGGCTTTATTTGTGAAATTTCTCTCTTCACTTTTCTATAGATTTCACAGTTCTATACTGTACTTGCAAGGAGACTTTTCCTGAGGCATTTATTACCAATATTCTCATAACCCAAGGCTGTCAGAAAAAGCCCCAACCACTCCCAAAACATACTGAAGATGGAGAAGTGACTTGCCAGGTGAAGACACAGGTTTCTTTTTCTTCATAAAGAAAAAGATGTTTCACACTAAAATTTCTTTATACGAAGCAATACCATATATAAAAAGACATTAGCACCCTTTACATAGTAATTTAGCTGGCTGCATGTTTTAAAGGGATGTAAATATCTAGAAAATATGTAGGAGCCCTAACTTTTTATGTAGATTTTCAGAAGAATATAATCTAGCAGACATGACAAAGGGTCTAAGGCTGGTCTCATAACAGCTGTACAAAGCATTCATCTTTGGCCACACTGGATATGACTCGTCACCTTTCAGGCCTCCATATTTTAAAAATAGATTTGTTAAAACTGATCACATATGTAAAACCAGCCTAAACTGAATCAGTGCTTCTAGGCCTTATAAGCGTGGTAAAATTGCAATTGTGAAGTGTTGCTGGCGAGTGCACACACACATAATTGTATTTGGTGCTTGTTATGAATGGCAAAAGTGAGAAAAAGCACTCCTTACTTTTCAGTTTTTAATGGGCTCTGATGTAATGTACATTTAAAAAAAAAAAATCAAAGATCTGTGAATGTCTTTGGCAAGCATGGTGCTTCAGGCAGGAGCCTGTAGTACAAATGGAGAAGGATGGAACCAGGCTTTCACCAAAAAATTAAAGACCCAGCATTAAGTGCCTAGGTCACAAGTATGCATTGTCTTAAACAAGAAGGTATTTCTGGGAATATCCTTATTCATGTTCGGAAAAAAATATTCTTTTCAGTTGAGGAAATACTTTCTTTAACATTTTTAAAGTCACAATATAGAATACAAATTGAAACAGTGAGTTTAAATTGGAATCCCCCAAATTCTTTGGGGAAATTAATCAGAACATTATTAAATAGAGGTATTAAGTTACAAACAGCTTAGGAGTCAAAATTTTCTTAGTAGAAAAATTTTCCTTTGTAAAATGTTGATGCGGGAGTTCAAGAAGTTTAACAGAAAAATAAATATTTTGCTGACTTTTTGTAAAAATGTAAGAAAATATGTTGTAAAAACCCCAACACTTTTACAAGCTATTTGTGAAAACATCCTATATTCCTTTTGGTATTGGTGTTCAAGCTTTCAAATTCATGCAAATCCACAGGCTAGAAATATAGTCTGTTACTAAGTTCAGAATTAATGAAATGCATTCAACAATTCCTTAACTTTGCTGTGGATTTCATTAACTCCTTGTATTTAGGTAGTCTCAAAGCTGTGTCTTTTCCATCTTGGTGCTATGAAACAGCAAAAGGACCAGAAAGCTGAACTGCTGCAGCTCAGTGTGTGATCTTAATGTGTCTGCAAACAACAAGAAGAGAAACACAGTTTTCTCCAGAGCACTATTTAGTGTTGAAGTGATTTAGGTCTGGAAAATCAATCTGTCCATCCTTCTGGACAATTTCTGAAACAAATATTTAGCAAGATTTATAGTGTTGTACATATGCAGGCCAAAGGATTCCACTGGAAGGCAGATTTTTGTAATACCATATAATCAACTACTCAATAAGATGTTTTATTGTTTTGGAGCTTTTTTTGTGTGTAATAAATGCAATACTGCAACATGTTTTAAGGTCATATAAATATAACGAATCATTCAACTTTTCATTTCTTCTGTAAATAGATGATTTTATATTATCCTGTTTATAGAATAGATACAAAAACACTGGAGGCCTTTAGATGAAAGCAAACAAACAAAAAACTAAATGAAACACCTCCCCTACATGAACTTTAATTACTGAAATTTCATTTTCATCTTAGTCATTTGAACCCATTAAAGTGTAGACTTTTAAGAAATGCCTAAATAACCTAAGTTCAGCTGGAACCTTAGCACATAAATATCATGGGAAAACCAGGTTTAAGAATGAGAATCATTAAGGCTGCTTTTAACATGCTAAGCTGTGTGCTTGTTGTTAATAGTACTCGTGGTTCACTCCAATCACATTGTCTGGGAGAATTGCTGCACAGTGGAATGCCTCAGCACACTTCCTCTCAAGTATCACCTGAAAGCCTTTACTCTTGTGCAGGAGGTGATGGAAAATAGATAAGTGCACGTGTGTAGCCAGAAGAGCCGGGGTCTGGAGGGGGGTGAAGTTTGCAATCACCATTGAGAAGACTGAGAACACGGGTGGAGACTTGGACAGGGAAATCCTGCCAGGGGCGAGGAGCTGCACAAGAAAGACTTCAAGGCTTTGACTTTAAAATGCAGGTGGTTAATGAGGCTCAGGGCAACCTTAGTGTCTTGGGCAAGCAGGAGCCCCAAGGGCCAGTTAGGTGAGAGCTTACACAACGAATTGAAGACCCAAGCAGTGTTTTGTCCACCCCTGAGGGCAGTGAGGGTTTGATATTTTTAGTTTGGCTTGTGCTGGTCACTTGTAGTCTCCTCAGGTAAGTATTTTAGCTGCTGCAAAGTGGAGAGGAAGAAGAACATGAGCTGGGATGAGTCCATGCACAGCCCTAAGCAGAGACCTCCAATTTGCTGATGGCACTGTTTGCAGCAACAGAAGCTACAGCAAATCTCTGCGTTTAGCAGGTGCACATTAATTTTCTAAACACAAACCCAGAAGCCTTTTGCATCAGTAATTTTTTGGGCTGTGAAGTACTCAGGTGTTCTACTCTCAGCCTACTCTGGTCAATTTTATGGGGACTGGGAATATCCCTCTCATGGGATTTGGTTTTGAAAGCCCTCAAAGGTATCCCCATCCCTTGTCGTGGCCATGCTTGTCTCTCCCTGCAATGGCAAATTGGAATGTGCTCAGAATTGCAGAGGTAAAATATGCAGCATTAGCATAAGTAGAAGAGAGAGTCCTGGCAAAATTAAGATGTGTCTGCATCCAGGCTTCTCCTCCATTCTCTGCATTTTGATAACAGCAGCAAAGCCAGTCAGGTGCCAGGACACCACCATATAGAAGCATGAAAATGTCTGCTATAGGCATAGCCAACCAGAAGTAAGTTTTGAACAAGCCACACTGAAGAAAGCTTATTTTTCTTGCTCTGAACCTAGTGCTTTAGTTTAAAAAAAAATTATGATAAAATGAAAGAAAAAAAATGAAAAATTTCTTTGAAAAACAATGGGCTTTATAATCAACTCTTGAAACTCCTATGAGCCATGGAAGAGACCAAATGATTTTGATCTTAGAATTCTCAGTTTTAAGTATGTGGTAAATAAAAGAGAAATTCCTTCCTCAGTTTTGAATTTGCTACTTTTTGTTTTCACTGAACTTCCTCTAGCTGTTATATCATTTGAGACCAGACCAAAAGATCCTTTTAGTTAATCTTATTGATGGTTTTTTCAGCATTTTTGACTATCTTTTAATAACACAAAAAATCTTGCCAGTTCCTCCTTACAAGAGAGTTTTCCTGCAAACAGCAGCACTTAGAATTGTTAATGAACCCGTTTTAGTTCTTCAATGGCATTTAAAAAGGTTTTGAACATGGCTGCTCAGATTACCACAGTCACTGAACTCCATAAACATGAATATCTCTGTCTCAGAAAAGTCCGTGTTCTCTTCTAACCAATTGTTGGTCCGTCCAAGCAGAGTATTCACTTTTTCGATCACATTGGCTCATCTGGAACAATTTTTATGCAATACCATCCTTTTCTCTTTTAATTATGATGCACTAATAATCCTAAAAAGTGGAAGAATCAGCTGAATTTTTCCCCTTTAAATCAGTGGAAAGGTTTCTCCCCTGTCCTGTGTCCTCAACTTATTGCAATTTATTGCAGAATCAAATAGATGAAGTGAGAAATCACAGCTCTTTGCCATTAAGCAAATAGATTTATTTAATCATGTCTGCATAGTAGCATTTTGGAAACTTTTGTTGGTCTATGTCTGTCTTAGAGCAGCTCTCTCCCTGTAGCTGCTCATACCCTAAGCAATACATCTTCTTGGTGGTTTTTCTTATTAATTATGACCAGCCACAATCTTTTTTTCTGCAATTATTTCAGCAAGAGTACAACTGAACTGAATTAAATTGAGTCTTCATTTTTGATAATGATGGTTATTCTTCAACATGCATCTGAGATATAATTATGTCTTCCTTTGTCACCAAGAGAAACTCTGAAGATTCACCAGAGCCATTTGGTAAACACTTTATTGCTTCCTATTCAGCTGCATCTACAGCCACAAATTGCTCTGGGCACCTTCTTTACCAGGCAAACCTTTCTATCTTTTGAAATACTCATCCCACTTTTTTTTTTTTTTTTAAACTCAGAGGTTCCCAGGTGGTGCATGGAGATATGGCAAGTTAGTGTCAATTTGTATACAAATTATATTATTGCTTTCTTTGTTTACTTCTCAATTTTGAGAGTTAAGTTGTGCCTTTTCATAAAGAATTGCTGTTGCACTGATCTTTGTTGTGCCTCTGTTTGTGTCACTTTCTCTGAATTAATGCAGCCAATGGAGGGAAGAAATGGAGCTTACAGGTTTTCCTTTGCCATTCAGTTTCCATGAATAATCACTGGCCAGTTATTTTCTGCTCCCAGGGTGGCTTATTTTCAGTTACACACACGTCAGGAGGTCAGGCCCTGCTGGCTGGATAGCTCACCGCTGAGTAATGCCACTCGCTCCCTTGCAGCAAACGCACACTGTCATCTTTGGTAAGGCAGGGATGGCCCTAGGGGTGCACAGCTATTTGTATAAAATGAAGCTACAACCAAAGGCATTCCAATGCATTCTGGAGGTGAAAAGACAGATGTAAACTCAGGCTCTTTTCCAACAGAGTGCATAAGCAGGTACTTAAGTTTAAGCCAACGGGGTTGTAAGTGTGTGCTTCTCCCCTAGGGGTATCAAAACCTCAGCAGTGTTTTGATAGGGTTAATAGCTAATTTTCAAATATGCTGCACTTCCATTAAATTTGTTGAAGTAAACAGAAGCTGCATATGATCAGAGAGTATTGAGAGAACAAGTCCCACCAAGGGGAGAAAAACATTCTGCCCAGCTTGCCAGAATGTTGGGATTTTGAGAAAGCAGGTTTGTTTTTAACTTGGAACACTCTTTTCTAAAATAATATAACAAATTCATGCTGACAGCAGACGAGCAACCTAAATTGTAGATGAGCTTCAGTGTCATGCACACATATTGCTATATTTATGGATTGTGTTAAAAATGCTCATATTAGGAGAACTGAGAAGCAAATCCATGCTTGTAGATTGCAGCAGTTGGTCAGAAAGCAACCATATGATTGGCAATTTTCCAGGGAGACCTGAACGGGGCAAGTTGCATTTATGTGATCTAAATCCACTGGTCGCATTCAGGGGGGATTAACATCTGTTAAAAGTATTATGTTTATCATGCAGGTGTTTCAATATTTGTATTTATTATGTGTTGCAGCAACAGTCCCTGAGAAAACATTCATATAACAATCTGGTTGTTTTATTGTCTGAATCTGTCAGGACAGTCATTTTCTTACTCCAACATTGTGATCCCCTTGCAAGCTGTAAACTATTTAATGAAGTGAGTATATGGAGAAAGATGACAGACTTTCAAACTTTAGAAGACAGTTTTACATCAGTGACATTAGGTTTTTCACTTGGGATTGTTCCTAATACATGTATGGCAAAAATGTTGAATTAGTTTGAAAATTTCCAGAATTCCAATGTATTCCCCTGTGGAGTTCTGTATTTGACATTGCATTCATTTTTTCAATAAGCAATAGACATAGATTCCAAGATTAATGGAAATAAATATTATATAAAGTGCTGCATAGAAAGGGTAATTATATCTGACTTTGAAGAACTTTGCTTCATGTGTCTATAATGCTTTTATTGCTCAAAAAGTAACTCTGCATTGTGACTTGCAGAAAAGGCTGTTGCCTGTTATAAAAAAAAGGAAAAAAAGAAAAAATTCAAAAGTTAGACATCTGCTGATTTGCACTGTAGTGTAATGTGACACTGCCAGTAACACAGACAAAACAGCTATGTTAAAAATTTTAAGGGAGCAAAATCAAGTGCACAAACCCATGAGGAAATACAACAGTTTGGGTCATCTGTGGGATCTTAATTTGGTTCCCTTGAGTGATGAAGTCTTTATTATATTATCATGGATGTTTTTGTTCACGGGACCTCTTGAATCTGATCCAGCTCATACTGGAGCTAATGGAAATATTTTCATTGACTTCAGTGAGTTTCAGGCTGGGTTCCAAATGGCCACTTTTTTTCTTATTTAACCCATATTTCTTGAAATAACATAGGTGTATATAATGACAAAGTTTATCCGGTGAATAAGACATGATCCTTGTCCTGAAAAATTTACCAAGTCCCTGTTCATATAATGAAAAGGAGGTGATTCATTCCCATTGCCTAAATATATTGCTATTTTCCTTTGATTAATCCACAAAATGTAAGTTTATTTCTATGTAATAGTTCATTGCTTTACCAAAACAAACAAAAAAAGCCTCAAACTAAAAAGAAAAAAAGGGCACCAAATTGGGCTTTTTGTTTGAGCAAGTAATTTATACCAAGGACAAACACAACACAGTTTAGCTGTGCAATGGTCTATAGTGGTGACTGGTTATGAAAAAGGGATGAAGTAGAGCTGAAGGAACATGTGTTTTTTTTTTCCCTTTAAACATTTGTAGATCAATAGATTACATAAAATATAATGACTACTTTGGAAAGAGAATTTTCAATAATAAATGTCCAGCTGAAAATGGTATTTAAATGAGGTGTGATCCACCAGGAAATGACAGAATTACTGTCAAAGATTGAGAAGGGATGAGATCTGTACGGGTCATTTCTGCTAGAGAAGTTCTCCAATGTGCATGCCATTTTGCATGGATGGAATATTAGCAAATTTATGATCATATTGGTCCTAACATTGGCCAGGCACTAGATGCAATTTAATGACTTGCCTTAAATTATTAGAATTGCATTGAAATCACAGCCCCGAGGAACACACTTCCACTTCCCACCCTGTCTGCTGAGAACTAAGATGATTTGACATGTCATCACCTCTCCATAACACATTCCCTTATATATTCTTTCAGGTGATTTACACTTATTTCTATTGAGGCCTTTAGAAAAGAAGAATCACAATTTATTTTCTATTTTCCATCAGCAATTTGACTTACTGCATTCAGTCCTCCTTCAGTAGGACTTGTTTCTGACCATCCAGGACTTTCAAAAAATATCAACAGCAGCAGCATTAATTTCTTTTCAACTTTTGCATTTATTGGTCCTATCATCAAAAGAATATGACTGAAATGTTTATATGTATTATGTGCTTATAATTTTATTCTGTCTTTTGGCCTTCTGAATTAGTAACATCTGTTACCACTGATGGAAAATATCCTCTGGGCCACAGAGGGATCACAGTCACATGTTGCCGCTGGAACAGCCGGTGTGAATCAGCAGTAAGATAGACTCATCACTCTGCACCTAACAGATATAACATCAAAATGGAGCCAAGACATTCCTGTCCAAAGTGGGAGGTAACGGCCTAGCCTCTAACTTGAAAAGAGAAGCCTCAAACTATTTCCCAAGTGCTTGCAGCCTGAGAGACAGCCCTTACTTAGTATGATTCACTGAAAACTTCTCATTTTCATCAGCATTGTCCTCCCTGGTTATTATAAGGAGTAATGTGGCCCATCAGCTAACTGTAATAACAATGACAAGGAGATTCAGGAATACAGAGTGCACAGTGTGACAGGACCCTGAGTCCTCATGTTTTTTGGTTCTGAAAGGTGGCTGTGGAGTACTTTTCAACGTTCTTCATTCATGGCAGGTCTAAAATTTCAAAGATCTTTAAAACAGTATTCAATGTATTGGTCATTGCCCCAGGGGGCTGCAACAAGCAGTCATCTAAATACTACCTTGTATGATGGTGATGTTAGAGAAATAAAGAAAAAAACATTTAGGTTTGCAAAGCGGCAAATTTTCTCCATCTTTGGCAAAATGACCCAGGATCTTTCCAGTATCCAGAATCACTCTCTTGAGTACAGAATGAGTAACAGTCTCTTACTCAGAGCAGTGTTCTAAATGTAGTGTGCACCAAGTGCAATGAACACTAGTGAATGAGGTAGTAAGGTATTTTATTTTATGTTTGTACATCATCCAGCACACTTACAACTAGAGCACGTGACCAGCTTGAGTTCCTCAGGTAAGCCATGCATACTCTAAGCCTCTTAGTCAGGGAATCAAAGCATAAGTCATTATTTTGGTTTCAGAAGTGTTTTTTGAAAGACCCATGGCTCTTTCGACGGAGTCTACATGAAATTGGAGTCTTACATTTGCAAAGAAGACCACTACTTGTTCAGGTTTATTCATGTAGATCACAAATGACTAATAAGAGTACATTATATATATATATATATAAAAGTATCTATCTATATGTTGGATATAATTAATAAAGAGTCTCTATTTCTGTGCAAAGCTTAAGTGAATTATCTTAACAAAATCGGTAAAATAATATGACATCCAAAGAGAATGATGATTTAGCTCCCGTATTCCAAGTCTACAAATGCAGCAACCCCTTCTGGGCCATTTGTCTGTACTTTTGCAAACAGATTTCTTCATTTAGCTTGGTGTATACAGTAATCTTTCATTAATTTATGTCATTACTTTCAAATATTTTTCTTCTACCTCTCTTTCTTTCTCCTTTACTTCTGTATTTATCTCAAATGTAACCATTCTGGGTGAACAATCTCCAGAGCACGTACAATAAAAGTGTACAATATGTGAACAAACACATATTTGAATTTGATTAAGCCAAATTGAATCACTAAACACCACAAGACACTTTTCCTGACTCTTTGTAATATCATTTATATTGCAGAGAAGTAAAGATATAAAGAATATAAAAACCCAACTCTCAACACTCTGAGTCAGTGTAGGAAACCTAGATTGTGTCCCTAGAAGTGTTTGGCCCTGGTTTGTTACATTCTTGTACTAATTCTCCCCTGCTGTTATCTCTTGAGCAATATCATAGCAACATATTTTGCATGGTAGTAAATTATCACAAACGGAGAGATGCAATGCATGGCTAAAAATAATGCCTGCATTTTGCACAGCTATTGAGTTTTAACTGAAAAGCTTAAGCAGCTCTTCAGAAAGTCACAACATCTGATCTGTAAGGTGCTATCCACCTTTACTTTCAGCGGGAGTTGAGGACGTACAGTTCTCCAGAGTCCTGACACCTATAGAGGATATTATAGAAGTCAAGTAACAGCCGTGCGATAGCGTGGCTCATCCAATAAGGAATGGATTGTTTAACACGGACAAAGTGGAGTGAGCAACCAGCTATCAGAGACATTTTTGACATAGAGCCATAAAGTGGGAAGTGGCATGCCATTTTAGCAGGCATTAATGCAGCAGGCAGACTGCTCTAATGATCTATAGATAAAGCAGAAAAAATGTCTTCCTGGCTTAAGTGAATTATTGTTGCCATTAAAGATGATAGCACGACATGGGAGGAAAGGTAGTGCTACTTTAAAATGGAGTATTCCTCCCGCACGCTCATCATTAACTCCAGCTAGAAACTGGAGTAGCACAAACTCAGCCTTCTTTTGTCCAGGTTTGACATTACATCCACACAAAAGGAAAAGATAATTTTTTAACCTGGGAAAAAATCCATGAGCCTTTATAATGTCTGTAGTTGATCTTTCCCAAAACAAGATGCAAATAGGGAAAATTTCATACAAATATCTACCTGTATTTTATCTGCATTCTAGTAGAAATTATGTTTCTGTTGTGTTTGGAACAGCACAACAACAACTTTTTATAATTGGTTACTCTTTAGCAATCAAATAGCTGGCTGTTTGTTTTCTTGTTTTGTCTTCAAAATATACCTTTTAATTCATGTTGTCTTAGTTGAAATAAGAAATTTAATGGTACCATCATAGGTTAGGCAGGAAGGTCATGAGGTGTCCGGTATTGTCTCCTGAAGAAAAAAGTGTGGAAAAACCAGCATCATCCATGAGATCAGACCAGATAACTCTGGGTATGTCCAGCTGAGTCTTGAAAACACTCAAGGACGGAACCTGTACAATCTCTTTGGAAACATGTTCCTACCACATGACTGCCTGTGGCCAGTGGGGTGATTTTGAGTGGTTTTTTTTTTTTTTTTGGCTGTGAGTTAGGAGATAGGAGTGATCTCTTTGACTCCCCTATTGCTAAGCAGAGTGATGACATTGTCATGAAAAAATAGGTTTATAAGACTGAGGATGATATTGAAGCAACACGGCTTGATCACACCTGGCTGAGAGAAGATTGAGCTGGCTTTGCTTTTGCTGACATTCCTTTTTTGACTGAGTTGTTAGCACTGTAAAATCTACCAAACATTTTATTATATCTCTACTCCAAGTATTTCTACCCTCCTGTGTTTTTTCTATCCTATGTCTTTTCTAAAGAGCATGTTTGCAATTTAGAAATAGCACAAGAGAAGGTGGGCTTGATGGGTTTCTGATAAATGAATCACCTATTGAAAGTCCTTCTCTTAGGACTTTCCATTCACTTAGATTTGGTTTTCACACTCTTAGTTGTAGGCCAGAAGAACACACAAAAAATAGATTTTTTTTTCCGTTTAATGGATAGATACTCACTTCAGTACTTCAAAAATTTAAATAATAAACCTATTCCTCTCTCCAGAGGTGTTCTGAGGGTGCCACTACCTGATGTTCTGCGTGCCACCAGATGTAACCCTAGGCACCAGCTCATGTCCTCTGCTGTTTACATTTTCCAGTTTCATTGCTTCACATGGTTGTTGAGGTTTCTCTCTGGTATAGGACATCTGTGTTGCTTGCCTAGTTTGAAAAAAACCCTGTTTTCCCAATATTTGTACATATAAATTTCTCTTTTAATTGTAATCAAATGCAGAAAGCTTGAAGTGTGGTATTTAAATAGATCAAAACTCAAAGTCTTGGACTGAGTATTTAAGATTGTTAAAATACCCCAATAATTTTCATGTTTGTGTCTCTAAAATTTAATTTTATAATTCAAAAGGCTATGGATTTTCTTAATTTGAAAAATATGGATGAAAAGAGTAATTCCCTTGTCTTAGGCCTGCTTTCTTAACCTAGAGATCAGTTCAGTAAATCATACGAAGTGCCCCTCAGCACTTTTCCAACATTTTACAGTGCTTCATTACTGCAGATAAATGTAGTTATAGTTCACATAATACGAACACAGAATTCTTGTGCAGGTACTTAATTGAAGCGGATAAATTTTTATGCAGCAGTACTTTGTTCCTCCTAAATCTTTAGTAGTCTGTGGGCAATAATATAAGTGGTAGTAGTGTTAGGTGAACTTTTCTAATGAAAAGAAAAAATACTCCACTTTGTTTTGTGTTTTCACTCTCTGACAACAAATGAAATGAAGGAGGCTTATATTCCAAGGAATTATAAAGGGCTAAAAAAACATAGATCTCCATAAAGAAACAACATTTGTAAGTTTTATGGTTAAATCAGCCATTGCTTTGCTGACCAATAAAATGGAAAATGTGTGCTTTTATAGGTTTATAAAAAAGGCAAACTCCAGTTGCATGAAAAATAACTTTCACCGATTGAGTACAGGTGGTGACTTGTTTAAACTCTGAAGATGTAAAGGCTTAGTATGCATGACTGAAAAAGGGAACATGGCACAATAAAAAGTCTTCCTTTCTTTACTCATCAATCCTTTGGGTATTCCATGTCAAATAAATGTTACAACAATTTACAGTAAAAGTATACAGTGGAAGTGCCAACGTTAACACTTCTTAGGATTGGACAAGGTCCAAATTTTTCACACCAATATTTAATGTGAAGTAAAATGTCTTTTCCATTGGAAGTGTCAGCTGTAACATGCTTTCCTATATTTGGCAACATGCTCATGTGAAGTATAAAGTCAAATGCACATGATGTTCCTTTTATTTCAACCATGATAAATTGTGTTCATTTGTTTAAGTGCAAGTGGCAGTTTTAGTGTTCCTACTATAAATTTTGGTTAGCTTCTATTGACATGCTGTATTAAACTTAAGAAAAACAAATTACACTTCACCCATTTTAATTGACTAAATGTGTCAAAAACACAATAAGTATAACACAAAGGGTCAGAGTCTCAGACTTCACCATAATGGGTGTCATGGCAAGGATCCAGCTTTCTGTGCATTTCATTTTTCATAAAGTTTTAGTAGGAGGCATACGTTTAACATTCACTTCCACTTCAGATTTGTAGCTTAAAACCAAAAAACTCTCGTGTTCTGTTCCCATTGCATTCCTGGTAATATTGTAAAAAGTTTCTGTTTTTTTTTTTTTTTAAGGTGATAGTACTGATGAATATAGATGAACCTTTATAAACATAAGATTTCAAAATTGACTTTGGTATTTTAAGGAATGAATTCATGATTTATGTAGTATAAATGGATTTGTGTCAAAACCCATGGTTGAGACCATGGTTAGGAATCCCTGACACCAGCTTTCTAAATAGACAAGTGTGGTTGAGTGCTAGATGAAACTTGGCATGCCCTGTTCCCAAAGGATTTGAATGGAGCCTGCCACTTTTAATGCATGCATTTCGTGCTAGAGAACTGATGTCTATTTTTGTCTTCTGGAAATCTTTACCTGTTTTCTGGATTTTAACAACTGAAAATTAAGGAAAACCTCCAATAGCTTGTATGAGAATTGGCGGAATGCCCCTAAGCGCTGGAATACCTTCATGGAGTTTAAGCCCTTTGAATGTCTCAGTGTGGAGTCATTCTTATGAATTGTGAACAAGGGATCAGCACTCATTGCAAGTGCCAGAATACTTTTTTCTTTTGCTCTCATTGATGCATAAACCTGCATCCACTGGCAGAGTTTTGTTCTCAGTCTGAATCTCTGCCTGGTTAGCTGTAGCAAGGTGGAATGGTTGGAGAGCAGACAGGCTCAGACTTCATACAGGACTGTCAGCAAGGTTTAGCAGCTTTCTTGGGCTTCCAGCAAATCCTCTCAACTACATTCATCTTCTGGTGAGCAGCATGAAGGGGATGTCATGTGCTGCCAGATATTGACAGGCTGAACTCACATGAACAGCACCATCTTTCTGTTTTGTACATTAACATCTGGTGAACTCCTGACATGGCTATGCAATGGCAGGCAAAGCCTTTTTCTGCTCCTGCTTGTTCTCATTTGCTGTGTGGCTGGTGGGGTAAAGACATTCCTCTGACCGGGGCAGCAGCAGAGCTTGACTCTAATGCCAGTGGTAAAAAAAGATGGGTAGAAATACACACTGGCATTATCCAAGAAAATAAGAACAACATTTTCAGCTGCTGTGGGTGTTTTTTTAGCCTTCAGTGTTTTCTACCTTCTGGAAATTTGATAAGATGTAGGAACTCCATAACTGTTAAGGAAGAATTAAGAGGTATCAGAGGAGCTGGGAATGATTTGGAGGCAGTTTATTTCTACTTCCCTAAATGAGGGGAAACAGCTGGGAGTAGATCCCTCCTGAGGGTGGTGCTGGTCCTAGTCTGTCTGTGGAGCCGGAGAGAGGAGGAGCACTGGGCTGCCAGCCTGACTGCTGCCAGCGTGGCTGCACACTTATGCACAGGGAGCAAGGTGCTTGGAGAGTGTCCAGGAGCAACCCGAGCCCTCAGCCTGGGCTGGAAACCCAAGTCCAGACCCTGCTAGAAGGAGTTCAATGAGACAACTGGGCCTTATCTTTCCAAAAAAGTGATTTATTCTGGTACTTGTGGCCTTCTGCACTTGTGCTGAACAATGTTCCTTTAGCCACAGTTTTGCAGTTGTCTCCTGTTGTAGGTGCTTCCACAGTAAGTCAACTCCTAACATGCAGCAGGTGGGACATTTCTTTATTTTTGATTTTTTGATGTGAAGGATTTTTCTTTTATTCAGAGGCACCTGGCTGTATCCATCCAACTAGAAAGTGTTAATGTGGGTGTCTTTTGTTTCAAGATATATTTTATTTGCTTTTGGGGGTTTTATGATCCTGTAACAACTTAAACAGCTCATTTCATAAAGGTATTTTTAGCTACCAGAAAAAGCTATGCATTCCTCAAGACTGAAAATACATCAGCTGGGATCATATATATACACTATCCCAAAGGGAGCTTAAAACTTTCTTCATGAGAGACTAGACGACAAAACCTCTCAAAAGTTATAGTTCAGGAGGTAGGAAACCTAACTAACTCCATGAATATTGTCAACAGAACAGGCATTGCTGTCTGTAGATCCGTTTTCATGTCACTATTGCTGTAGAATTACAAAATATTCTGTTTTCAATATGATTTTGCCAAGCTAACCACAAAATTCTACTTTGTTGCTCTTTTTTTTTTTTTCACTTCTGCTGGAATATACCTCTTTAGAGAGCTAGCTCTTTCAAAAAAAAAAAAAAAAAGAAGGAAAAAAAAGAAAAAAAAGTTCATTGAAAATCTCTCCTGTAACCTACCCACAGAGCCTTAAAACTTGGAAAAGAAAAATATTGCATCTGCTGCTCAGAAAGTGCCTTTTACTGGGTTTCTAATGATATGCCTAAACTTGGCCAAGCTAAGCACATTCAACACCTTCCACTTCAGCAACAGCATCAAAGAAACTCTATCTGCTGGGATCCCCCCTTAGAGTTTAGCAGTTAATTTGCTGAGTATTTTGTTGGAGCTGAGTATGCTCCAGGCCAGAGCTGGCAGGTTGACAGTTTTCCCGGGAACTGCAAAATCTGGCTGCTGTGGGACAATGTGAGTATGGGGACTGGAAGCAGAGACTGCCTCACTAGTTTTCTTTCCATTCATACTTAAGCAGTATAAAGAAAAAAGAAGAAATTGACTGTAATGAAAAGAAGAACTCACCTGGGTGTAATAGACTGCAAAGGTACAGAGGGCAGGACTGGGAACTGATATTGTAAAGGAAACCTTTGTTTTTACTGCATAGTTAAAATTATTCAGTAATGCACAAGCCAAAAAGAGGCAAAATAAAAATTAGTACGGGGCAATTGAATTGTGGTGATTCCTTCCTTCTGGTGCTTCACCTTCCTTTAATTGTTCCCTGGAAGTTTCTTTTGTATGTGTTTTATATTTTACTTTTGTTTTGTGCATATATACAAATACGATTTGTCATTTGTTGCTATAAAAAAGATAAAATATGAATATTATACTATCACACAATTATAATATCACAATAAATACTGTGGCAATTGAGCTTTTGGCAGGTGTAGGATTCATGGGCTGCAGCAGCCACTCATAAATTAGACCAGAAGATTTCTATATATATCAGAATTTTGTCAGAAAGATACAATTACCCGAAATTACCATATTACAGTAGGAAAACAATGACTAAAACAAGCAATTATTTCTTTCAAAAGCACCAGTTGAAGGATATTTGTCTCAAATGTTGCTTTGGAGAAAATTTGCTTTATTTTTGCCTCTCAAATTTGAAAATAGTATATATATCCAATTTTGATAGCAAGGAATTTTTGTTACCTTGATCTTTGAAAGTCTTGGTCTATCTAGATAGATGGGATATCTTAATAGTTTTGAAAATCTTAAGAACACAGTTTTACGTTTTCATTGATTGGCCAATTACCAATTTTGTGGAGGACTGATATATGCAGAACTATTTCCTTTGAAACAGTCCTGGCTTTATGGTAGTCTTAGTGCCAGCCCTACACTGCAGAGGTCTCTGCCCTCCAGTAAAGCACAGCACTACAAGAAATTCTGTAATCAGACTGCAGCAACCAAGTGCCAGGGAGATAAATGGGTTCACACACAATCCAACTCTTACAGAGAAACACTGGAGTCTCAAAAGCTCAGAAATTATTTTGACAATCCAGAATGAAAGAAGCATGACAAATAGTCAGTGCCACTGGAGCACTCTCTGACACTGATAACACAGACTTCCACATTTCTCCTTCACCTCAAGGTTAAAGGCAAAACTCATCTGGATCTGACCAAAGTCAAGTTCCTGCTGTGTTTAATATAGTGCCCCCACTGTAAAAATTCTGGAAAATATTCTGCATTGGGATCCAGGTGTTTCTAGGGGGTGTGTCTCTTGAGTTCCTTGTAAGAGAATTTTTCATCCTACAGCATTTTTTTTCCTACATACAGTCTAGCAAAAGATCTAAAGTGCACTCACTCACTCACTCACTCACTCACTCACTCACTCACTCACTCACTCACTCACTCACTCAAACACTGCTCTGTTTGTAACTGAGAAGAAGCATCTTCTTATACACTTTGTGTGAGTGTAGAAATTATTTCTCATGATATTTGTCTGTTCTTTCCCCTGCTTTGGATCTTTTTATGGGTCCAGAACTCACCTTGGCACTAGCTATAAAAATGTACATGCTTCTTTTTCTGCCAATAACATTCAATTATAAAACTGTAGTCCCCAGAAAATAAACAAAGCTTTCCATTAATCTAGAAAATATTCTGCCAAGTAACTGGTAGAAAATTCCAGTTTCTTAGATTTCTTATAGTAAGATGTAGTAACTGGTGGCTTTTACAATATTCTTCTATTAGATCAAGACTGTGTCTGTATTTTAGTGTTGATTTTTTTTAATCCTTTTATACATAAAATCAAAAGGCATCTTTACCTTTTATATTTTCATAGAGTAAACCCTGTGTAGAAGCACTGGATAAACTAGACAAAATAATGATTTTTTTCCTTCCTTAATATCTGCATAAAATATTTTAAAACTTAGAAATATTAGTAACTCTAGTGTTCTCAGCAGAATAAGTATCACAAATGTACTAGATGACAAAGTTATCAAAGAGGAATTTCTTCCTGTGTAGGAGGAAATATGAAAATTTCTTCAACTACATGCTTTGAAGCAAGTAAATGGAGGTTGCATATGGCATCACTGCACAACAGAAAAAGCTACACTCCTGGCTGCCTGAGAGATGTAATCCACATATCTATTTAAAGCTGTTGATACACTGAGCCATTTGGACAAGCAAATTCCTTATGGAAGCATGGGCTCCAACACCTTTGGAAATTTGTCCATAAAATATTATTGCAATGCACCTGTATGGATTTAAGTGGATGTGCCTGAGATTTAGCAGGGATTTTTAGATAGAAAGAGGCTACTCCAGATCTGTGACTTTCTTCCTCATTTCTGGGAGACCCATTTTTCCAACGAGCTTATACCACTAAAAACCCAAACACACATCAACAGGAATGAATGATGTTCATTCACTCAAATAGTTATCCTACAGTGGGAGGCACTTCAAGATTTTTGAGGTATTAGAGGCTTTCATTAGTATTTATATTAAATTGTTAGCTAGTTTATTACAGATATAAGACTCAAGTTTTTTCTTATTTTGTGTGTTATTATTTTATTATTAATTTATAGACTGTTGTTGTTGGTAGTTGAGGCGCTTAACCTCAAGGATAATTCTTGCTCCAAAGAATTAAGTAGAAGAAACTGAAAATATTTTCCTGCTTGGAACATTTGCCAAATCAGGAAAATTAATTAAGTTTGCAGGTATTTATTACTGAAGGCAGGCCAGGGTGAACTTAGCATGTTTGAAAAGTTGTGAATATAGGAGAACTGTAGGTATGCCTAACTCACAAGGTGTGCCTTGTGGCAGTGCTCACAGCAGACTGCTCCCACAAGATTGCCTGGAAAATCCTCCTCAGACTTTGCAGGTTGGAAGCATTGATGTGCATGGGGGACCCATAAGTTAGTCTCAGATATCCAGGAGCAAAATATATGTTTTTCAATCCACCCAACTGCAGTTGCCTTGTTCTGGGAAGAATGATATAGATAATAGGGCAATGTGTAGAGACACCAAAGCCAACACATTTGGGTATGGATACTTGATGTTGCCACGGGGAGCTGGGCATCACAAATTTCTGTGGGAATGCTTTGGTAGAAATCCGTGTTCAAGCAGTTCATTTGCTCACATATAGTGGTCATTTGCTCACAATTTTCATATGTTCAACAGCCCAGTTAAATTATTGAGGCTTTTTTCTTTTCCATATACCAGATGTCTAGAATGTACAAAGAAACAGACAAACTTTTCTTCAACTAAATAAAATTTGTAGACTAAAAAGGAGGGTTTTTCCTCCAAATAAAAGGAGTATGATAACCCAGTTTACAGTAGATATTGTGACATGGGCTAAATTTCAGGTCTGCAGGTTCTTTATCTCACTGAAAACTATCAAGTACCTGAAAGCTTTTCAACAAAATCTGGCCTAGTGCCACAAAATTTCAGTTTTGATAAATTGCTGTCTTTCTAGTAAAACAAGGTTACATTGGAACATTCCTGACTCACTAGATTCATCTAAACAGATGCTGACAATATGGTTCAAACATACGGGTTATGGAGGAAGAAGACAGAGCAAATTTCAATTTGTATTGGGACTCTAATCCCACGCTAAGAAATGTGTAGCCTCGCTCCTGAGCACTGGTAAAGCCTTGATGTGGGATTCAGGTCGTGGCCATGGTCAGTTCCAACTGAATTTCTTCCCAGAGGAAATTTGTAGCGGCCTCGGTGTAATTCTGCCATCACTTTCTCACCTCTGCGGTGCGAGCGAAGGCATTCAGAGGGTGCCTTTTACCAAATCTGCCCTGGCCACAGACGTGAGAGTGTGTCTGGCAAAGTTGCAGGCCAGATGTAGGGCTCTTCAGCTTTCCTTTTGGGATATCTGGCAGGGCTTCAGTGATGTAACAGTGTGCTGCCTTCTAAACCTTGATGCACATGACAGACCAAGACTAATGGTTTCCTTTAAATCTGGGGCTGAATACCACTGCTGGCTTTGAAAATTCCAAGAAATATAATTTCACTTCAGATACTATAAATTTATAACCTGTTGTACAGTGAAGGAGTAATCTCATGGGAAATGAGCATAAACCTATTATATTTTCATTAACAATCTGTTTTCACCATTGACTTAATCCACATTTACTGTTGTGGAATTTGATTATGCATTATAAAGCACCATAAAACAAAATTAGGTATGTATCAAAGTATCCATTTTCCTGGTCATGTTGAGTTACTCATTTCCTTTGTTTAAAATCTTGGGTCCTTTCTATCTAACTCAAACAAAGACAGTCTGTGTGTTTGCTGTCATCAACCTGAAAAGCAACATAGCAACTTCTTCTGGTTTTTTTTTTTTCTTTTCATTAATGTCTCTTTTCTACAAGAAAAGATAATAGAAGGGAAACTGAAAGGAAAATGGAAATAAATATTTAAATAGATTTACTATATTAGATTTGGAAGGGTATTTTATACTCTGCATCTTTCTTTTTATTTGATTGTGTAATAGTTAAACATGAAGACTCCCTCCCAGAGCTCAAGTCTACAAAAGACACCAAAAAAAATACTGACCTATACAGTATAACCCAGTTCCTTGAGCCTGTCTCAGAGGTGTGCAGCGATCAGGGGTTTGGGAAGAATCAGTTAGGAAGGCTTTAAATTTGGCATGTATGTGGTTTTGGAGTAAACCCATATTTTAAAGTGTGATATGGATTTTAGTGTCACTGTTGCTTGGATGGTTACTCTGAAGTCTGAAATTCCTCACTGTCACACAATTGTAGCTTCTGTGTTTTGTGAATTAGAGAAAATAGTCCACAGAAATGTCAGGCTACTTTTTATGTACTTCATTGCCTAGTGGTCAAATAGTTTTTCTGCATTTAAAAAATATTAATTTTTAAAAGTATTACATCTGGTAAACCATTAACACAGGAAGTCAGCTACTTGAAAATGAGCTCATAGATCAGAATAAAGTAAATTAAATATGTTTCACATAGTCCTCAGATAGTTGGCTGGTATTTCATAGCAGCAAAGGACTGGAAGGAATTTAATGTTAGTGTTACAGTTTTGCAAATAGCATTTCAGGTTGGTTAGCTGCGCCAGTTTTATAGCAAAAATCAAATCTGATGGTATTTACCTCTATTTTAAAAAAATGCTGAAGAGCCTGTGCAACATAGAATGATGTGATTGTACAGAATATTTTGCATGCACCAACGTACCAGGAGAGAAATACAGGATAGAATATAATTGCAAGGAAGAGATTTTATGCATGAAAAGAATTGTACTTTCTTTGTGACTGTTCAAAATGGATATAAAAAGATAGGAAAAAAAGAAGCAAAATGCTAGCAAGTTTTCTATTTAGCAACTTGCTTTTACCTACTTCGATAATAGCACAATGTTCAAGCACAGAGGAAAAAAGGGGAAAGGTCTTGGAAGTTATATTGATAAACTATGTGTGGATCCCACAGCTGGCATAAAATATCTTGTTTGGGCTGTAAAAATATATTAGTATGTCATGTTATCTTCATAAATTCTTCCAACACATAAGGTGGGTAGTGTCCCCCCGAATCCCAGGGCTCATTACCATTTCTGCCCGCTCTTACCATCCATCAGCCTCTCTGTCACACAGAGCAGGCGCGCGGTCGGGGCCGCAGCATTACGGTTCTGGAGGGGTAGATACTGAGTGAGTTATTAGCTGTGGCAGACAGCCCTGCTCCCAAACACTCCTGAGAAGGTTCTTCACTAAGGCAAGCAACAATTACGATGGCATTCCCAACCTGGGGAATGCCAGAAAGTTCTGAATAGGGCCTGTGGGTTTCAGTTTTCCCTTTACAATGACTCTGATTAGACATTAATCATGATTTCCAGAGCTTTCCAAAGTTCACCAAAGAAGTTCAAGCATTTGGGACATTCACAAGTATTTGTATTCCACTAAAGCAATCCAATTTACATGTTATTCTTGTTTGTAAGAAAGCTATAAATCCTATTTCTGTGTGAAAAGTTATAATCTGAAACCCCAAGCAACAGAGAATTTGTGTCTCCAGCTCAACGTGAGACAGAAAGGAAACCTGTAAATTAACACATGAATTATATTGCTTCTCACAGTTGTATTAGCTTAGAATCATCAGACCATTTTCCTTTTCATTTTCTTTTTAAATTTTGTGTTTCTCAATGTACACATTTAAAAATAGTTGTATTTAAGAGGACTGTCTGCTCACTCTAATGTTTACTGTCTACTTGCTCTAATGATGAATGTTTGCTTTATCCAAAATAAAACTATTACTTATTCTTACTACTTGAAGGCAGGGACAATGGAACACTTTTCCAAACAGCTAATACCAGATTAAAAATTAATTAGGTATTTTTAAAAAGTGATGTAGATTGGTTTTGATAGATAAAGCCTGAGTGGTCTAGGTATGTGACTATCTTATTTTCAAATTACATAGGAGGTAAATCAGTTTTTGCAGGAAATGAACTAACTTTGGCCTATAATAACGTTAAGATTTAAACCCCCTATTTTTTCTTTTAGGATTTCACTGACCTGCTATGATGAAGTGACGTTTGTTTTTAGTCAAATCAGCTTTGCTGTTTGTTTCATTGCAGCACTGAACCTTGCAGAACTAACACTGGTGACAACTTTCAGTTTTCTGTTTAATACACTGCCCATTGTCAACAACAAGATGACTACTTGAAGCAGGAGCACCACAGAAGAATTTTTGGTTAAAATATCTTTGCTTTCATGTTTTCAGAGATGTGCTTAAATTATGTACTAATTCTTATGTTCTGTTCTTATAAATGAAGTTTTTACTTAAACTACTTAAATTGGTCTGCTGTTTAGATTTCTGGTATAGGATATATATAGATGGGAAAATACCCAAGAAATGCTATGATAAAATTAAGAATAGCAGTTAAAAAAGAAAGCATGAGTCAATTTATGAGATTGTATCCTAAAAGGCATTCCCTTTGATAGTAAAAGAAATTTTCTCATCAACTTTGATGCATAAGTCTCAGTAGAGCACATATAAATATTAGTCATTTTCAAAGCACATCATACATCACACAACTGCAGTTTTCAAATCCTTTTTTACATATTTCAGTTCTAATTTGGTCTCCTTCCACTTCCAAACAAAGACAAAAGAAATACCTACATTTAAAACTGTTTCCCACATATCATTCTCTTGAGCTATGAAGTTTGAGAGTAGAAGGGAGCAGAAATGTCTTCAGATGTTCATGAAAAATACTTTCCATTGCACAACAACTGAGGAAATCTGTACACTGATCCTTTCACTTAATATGAAGAAATTTTTGCATGAAAATACCATAATCTGCCTGGAAAAACACAATTCCAGTTTTGTCTCATAAACCAGTGTGGGTCTTGTAATTGTGCTCTCCCAATGGTTTTGCTTTTTCCAGTTAGCCCATGAGCAGTATGCTGTGCTTGACTCTCTCTGCCTTGGTGACAAGCAGTTTTGGGGAGAGTGCAAAGTAACTTATGCCTATTCCTGCCCCTGTCCTGGCAGTGGAAAGCCATGGAAAGCCTTGATGTCAGCCTTTCTATCGATGCTGCAGCCCAGGCTACAGGAAATTCTTTCCACAGAATTTTATATAACCCCCTGCTTTGTGATGGTCTAAATCTTTAGTGGTAACTGGTATTCCTAGACCTCAAACACTGCAGATAGCAGATATTATGGGCTCATGCTTCTTAGGAGGTAATTTTTCAATCACACTCATTTTCTTAAGCATAGCAATTATTACATATTATTTAATTTTTTTGCCCCTGTTACTTTTTTTCCTACCAAAGTACTTTACTGTGACTTCCAAAATATTTGGAAAATAGCTCTTTCAAAGCTAGACTCTCTAATCACATTGGAAGGAAACAAATCTTTCTCACTCTCTTCATATTGGATTATGTCAAAGATTAGCTTCGATTTAAGCAAAGTTGTACGAAGTTTTGCAAAGGATTTTCTTTTTAAACTACAACCATATGTTTTTCTCCATTGAAACAGCTTACATATTGAGTATATGAGATTGATTGATGACATTTGCTCCAGTCATTTCACTAGTCATTTATTCATTTAAGGTTAGGTTAAGGATGTTTATTAAATGATTAGCAAAGCAACTCATTGATCATTGTTCCCTGTTTCTGTCTAGAAGCAACTGAGGAGCAATGAGGTTAAACAAAAAATATACTAGTTTTTTATAACATGAATATAACATGAATAATACATTATATTAATTATTGTTCTGCAATTTCTTTATCGTAAATACTTACAACAATTACTGTTTCCCCTAAGAAAAGATCCCAAACAAGGCTACAGAATGAAGTCACTGGCCCAACAGCAGCCTAATCCCATGCCTCCCTCTTTCCTCTGTTTCCCACTCACCAAAACAGATTGTAGTACACAGCACCCTAGTTTCCAGTTTCCTTTGTTGGCACTCAGTTGAATATTTAGAATCTCCCTCTTTCTATATAATTTGTGGACATGGATCCAAGATGCTGAAGATCCACCTTGCCTCTCAAAGCTGCAGCCTCCCCCTGGATGCTCTCCCTCTCAGTTCCTCAGCATTTGAGCTTTCTCTGTCCTTAGTGATGTTTTCAATGGAGTGGAGCTTGGTCTTTCCTGGCAGATTGCCTGACACAACAAAATTCCTTTTTCCAGGAAGGAAGAGCAACATGGGGAGTCATTATTTTCAGTTCATATGTAGATACTGCTTTCTCTGATCCTGGTCTTCCACAAAGTAAAAGGAATTGAGAAAAGAGAAAGGGAAAGGAAGAGAAAAACCCAGAAGTAAAAATAAATCCTCTAAAGAAGATGGAGACTTTATCATGCCCTCCTACATAAATGTTCTCTGAAATAGATTTAAGGTAATTCCTGAGTAAGGCAGAGGAACTACAAAAAGGGGAGGGAGCAGACAGGCACAGGGAATGTCTGCATAGCTGAGTAGTGGGGAAGAGCAGAGAAAAGACTGGGTAATGATCACACCAGTGGGTTATGGTTTCAGGACTCTGTGTCCATCTCAAGTCTCCATGGATACTGAAGTTTACTGCAATGGCTGGGCCTAAGTCCACAATTCTGGCCATATTTCTAAGCATGAGGCTTTATGCATTTATAGATCAATCAACCTAACTTCCATTTCCTGAAAACACCAGAACCAATAATGTCTTCAATCAGAAATAAAAGTACAAGATTATAAGAAGTAACTTGTAAGAATTTGTCAAGAATAAATACTGTCAAGAAATATTAATCTGATTCTTTCTGCTAATGGCATTGAATAAGAACAAGCAGAGGATATTATACAGATTTAAGATAGTAAAGTTTTTGGCACGGTCTCAAGTGGTCTAAAAGCAGTGAAATAAGGAGGAACTGAAACTGTTGTCAGGTGGGTGAACAGCAGGTGAACTATCCTGTGGGAATAGTCATCAGAGCAGTCCTGCTTTGTTTAAAGAATTTAGAGTGGCAGAGTTTCATGAACAAGTTTGAGAGCCAGGGACCAGTTTCGAAACCTACCCTGTCCAGTGCTTTGGGTGGCTTCAGAGTGGTTGTAGGCTGACCCAGGCAAAGAGTTAAGAAAATCCCATCCTTCTAGAAGGTGTTAGAAGGTAATGGCAAAAATAGCTTAAGGCAGGCCGTGCTGCTTTCATACAACTGTGGGTTGTGTTTGATATGACTGCCAAACAACTTTCTTCTCAGAGTGTTTCAAGGACTTTTAGAGTAAGAGGAGGAATCTCTACATAGTGTCCATGTGGGTTTATACGGGGAAGTTCAAAGTTGGCACATGGGGGCTGCTAGATGGGACCTGAGGGCACTTCAACAGGAGAGGCAGGTGCTCAGGTGGCCCTCAAAAGAGTATTTGTGGCCTTAATCTCAGCCTCTGCAGAGGGCAGACTTTCATAGAACAGGCCTCAAATATTAGGGAAATAATACAATGGGAATTATTACTTTATTTTCACCTCATAATTTTATTTGTGTGAAATACCATATAAAGAGCATATACACTCCCTACAAATATAAAGGCCAGACTAATTTGCACCAAAGGAATTTTGCACTTACTTTCAGGATAAAGAGAATTTTATTATAAATGATATTTTGACTCTGTATTGTTTTATAGAGGAGGAGCTTTCACCAGCTAGAGAATAAACTCAAGGGAAAAACAATTTATCCATGTGTATTCAAAATTGCTTAATACATGCTTATTCATGAAGAAGCTATGTTGATAGCTAATACATGTAAATAATGCTGAAAATAAGGAAAGAACAGTCCTTGAAAGAATAAGGAAAGGTGAGGAACTGCCAAATACTGTAGTCTGTCTGCTCCAAAAAAGAAAGTGCAGCTGCTGTACTTGCATATATAACAATGTACATTTTGATGTTTTGAAAAACTCATTCATAGTGTTTATAAAATTTGGGATTCTGTCATTAGAAAGAAAACCAAGGTATAGCAGCTTCCAATGCACTGAAGGGAGTGTACAAATTTTACATTTTAAGTCACTACTAATAAGTCGTTTGTTAGGTTATTGAGGAACGTTTAAGAATAGAGGAAATTAATAGGCATGAAGTACAGCTGGTATATTTAAAGGGAACTTACATGACAACTGCCAAATACCCTGCAGCAAAGAGGTTTAATAAAACAAATAGAAAAACCACCAGGATGCTTTTTTATTGCAGCACTACCAAAGCATAGTAAAGAAATCAAACACACAACAAACAAAGTAAACTAAAATGCTGATCCTGCATTACTGAACTGGTAATAAATCCTACTGATGGCTCTCTGTTAAATGCAAATGGATCTGTGACCAGTAGGTAGCAAATAGGAAAAGTAATCTAAGACAGTTGATGTAGATCTGTCTTAGATTACTAAGACAATGAAGACAATACCTTCTGGGAAGTAAACACTGTAAAATGATGGGTGGAAAAAAAATCAAACTAATTTGATAGCCTATTTGATGCAGCTGGTGGGGAACCTAAGCAGCACACTAGACTTTGGGTTTACTGCTCTCTGAGGACTTCACCACCACCAATAAACTGGGTGTGAATTCTGGGCGACGGCTCCTAATCAATGCAGTACTACTCCCTGCATCATTAAGGGCTTGACCAGGTGAATGCAGCCTCCATGGCTGCCAGACCACACTAAATTAAAAAAGAAAATAAACTCCATGAGCCACTGGGGACCTGCAGCTACAGAAGCTTCTTGTGACTCCAAGAGCAATATTTCCCCTGGTGACCACAGAATGTTGGATGGAGAATGAACCAGCTTGGCTGCAGAGCCTGAATCTGCTCATTTGATTGCTGGGCTGAACCCAGACCACAGGCTTGTCAGAGTGCTACTCTGGGTTTACACTGAATAGAGCTAGAGAAAGCCAAATCTTGGTAATGTGGCTGTGGCTCGTGCAGTCACACAACACACGAGCAGCAGAGCTGAAAATAGAACTCACTAAGTCCTGCTTCCTAATACCATCCTTCAATCAGCAAAATAAAGTGAAAAGTCTCCTTCTCCCTGTAGAAACTGGCCAAATCCATTTGTGCTTTCTTATAACTCTATTGTTCCATGGTATACGGAAATCTTATAATCCATGGGCACATGGGTAGTTTATAAATTTAAAAATTTGCTTGACATTCAATCCTTTCCAGGATCTGAACTCAGTTCAAGTGTATTTCCACAACTGTCTGTGCCTGAAACTTTTACAGAAGGCTCAGAGCTACAGGTTTGGCCATTAAAGATACATTTCTGTGTTAAACAAAGTCATCATCCCTATTAAAATTGACAGCCAGGTCCACATGTTCTATAAAATAATGGAAAGGGTCCTTGTGAACAAAGCTGCAATGGATCCCAGTGTTCCCATAACCCTTTGGAGTGTGCTTTCATAGTAAATGCCCAGGAACCTTTGAAAGAATACTGCTTTGCCGTTCAGTCTTACCTCTTACTTCCACATAGCAGAAAACCCAGCCAAACCCAAATATTTATCTCATTTTCTTACACAGGAGTCCAAATATGTACAATGAATTGCTTTCCAATTTGAGAAGACAGAAATAATTTCTGTCAGGTTGGGTTAGGAGTTTGCATTCAGTTTAATCCAGTATTTCTTGGTAGTCCAAGTAGTGTCTTATCTACCTCTGCCTTCTACCTTACTGTTTCTCCTTTTCTCAGCAGTTAAGAGCAAATTCTCCCTCATTCTCATCTAATGTGGAAGGTCACCTAATGCTGTTAATAGAGATTTTGAGAAAAGGCTGGAGCATCTTTTATTTGTAAGGAAAACTAACTGCTGTCAATCCAACTTCGAAATCTCTGATTCCTGCCCTTGTTTTTGCCCAGAGATTATGCAGCCATGGTAAACAGAGTAGTTGCAGTGTTATCTGACTGGCTTTTCACACATTTAGTTAGCAGTAGAACATACCTAAGATTTTAATAATTAATAATTTAATTTGAAGATCTAAGATTCATTATACAGGGCATTGCTGCCATACTTTCTGACAAAAAACACAAGATGTTAGAAGAACATACTTCAGTAATCAGTGATAGCCTCCTGCATTTTTCCAAAGAAGAACAATAAGTACAGTAGCCAGTCTAAAGCTGATTCAGTTTAGAATTTAACTGAATCAGCTTTAGATGATTTAACCATGCACATACCTAATGTAATTAAAATATCTTAGAACTTCAACACTTTGGGTAACAACATTTTCACTATCTGCACTGACAACTGAATATGGTACACTCGTATCAGCTCTTGTGGGTGAGATGAAGGCATCAGTTGGAAATGCAGCAGAAGCTGCTGCAGAAAGCTGAGTCTTTACTCTTCTGTAACATCTAAAAAACCAAGCTCCAAAAAGTATACACCAACAGAGGTCCAACACTTTATCTAAAAGGGCAAACATATTTTGTCAGGAATACAAATTGAATTCTTTCCATGTTGCCTCATATACTTGGATTTTTTTTTTTTCCTGAAGGATCATGGAGTTCTTTCTTGGGATTAGTGGTACCATTTTACTATGAGCTTCTCACTAGTTATCACTCTTTTGTGAAGAACATCCTTTGTGCCTATTGCTGTTACAAGAAAAGGCACTCAGGTGCAGAAAGTAGCACTGTCAGCCATGGCTTCCACCACGCTTCTTACTCTCCCAATGCCATTTCTCTTACACTGCAAAGAGTGCTATGATCTCCTTCTGCTTCTCTACCTCCTCAAGAAGAGAGGCATGGGTGATCCTTCTTCTCACCACTATGGGAAGAATGCAGCCTAGGCTCGTCCTCATCTTCTGCCACTGAACGCTAACAAGCACAGAAACGCCTTCAGGTTCTCTATCCCAGATCCACTCCTAAACTGCTGGGTTAATTGCCATTTATTTATTGCCATGTATGAGCTGTTGTGCATCTTAATTCAGCCCACTTGCTTTTTGTCATTGCTTTGCCATTTTTATTTGGTGTAGGATTTTTTTGCTGATGATACTGAAATATTTGAGATAATTGTTTCCTCAACTGCCAGTGACTCATTTTCTTGTCTGTAACCTCTCAGCAGCTTTCCACACACATGAAAAAAAGCTGCTAAAATGCCTACTCTCTTCTTCCAGGAGATGATCCTCCACCATTTTAGGTAATCAGGAGCCTGTAGCAGTCCAGACATATTAAAAATTAGTGATTTACTGTAGCCAATGCTATGTGATCATAGTATTTTAGCAGCTAGCGCATTTCTTTTGTGTGTTAAATGTAACAAAGGCCTATTGTGTGCAATGTGGGAAGGCAAATAATTTTTAAAATGTGATTATTGTGTAAGTATGGACCTTTTAAGTACATGTGGAAAGCCCTATGCTATGGGAATGGCACTTACTGCTCTCTCAGCGTGAGTCCGACGAAGTAAACAAAAAGTTAAAATACAGCCCGTGGTCTCCCTGGCATTCATTAACATAGCACAGAAAGCAGAAACTAGCCACATTTTATATAAAAAGACTTTAGAAATCTGTGTCTACTCACATTAACATTAGCCAATTGGTGGGTGCCAACTATGCACATAGCATGTTTTATTTATAGGTCTATATAGTAGTCAAAAACATTCTATCATGGAAATGTGTTATTCATTAATTCATATTTTGCTCAGCCTTATTTTACTTTTTGAACCCATCCAGGTGTTTTTTAAATGATGAGGGTAATTTAATACCAGACAGCATTTTCATTCACCCTATTTTTCAATTCCATATAACTAAATATTCCTCCTAATTTTGTCTATTATTTACCTAATTAGCTCACATCTACTCCAAAGTAGAATTTCCCTGTGTTTTTATGACAAAATTCCACACAATGGTAAAAAATAAAGGTGGAATAAATGGTCAACTTACTGAACAGAGTATTTGACATTAACTTTTTCCCAAATATCCATACTTTATATCAACTGGAATGGCAAAGATTGCAACAGATATGTTTCTGAGCCTAATATGTTTTAAAGTGTTCATTTAAAACGTTTAAAATGTTTGAGCTTACTGTTTAAAAGCTTCATATGAGATCTAGTCACACATTGCAGAACATAGATCATATCAAATGACCTCAACAAATCCAGCAACATGCAACGTGTATACGTTTTCACTGAAAGAGCTTTATAGGTTTCCATGACTTAACCTATGAGGTTTAAGGGAGTGTAAGGAGGAAAAACAAAACCCTTTTCTTGTTGGTTCCTTTTATCTTAAATGGGAATGTGAGCTTGGCATAATCTAATTTTAATCATGAGGAAAAATTAAAACAAAGTTAAACCAGGAACAATATATCAACAGTAAAATGCTGTCAATTATTGCTTGTCACATACATCAGTCATATAGGTCATTTATGAATAGCCATAAAGCAACTTCTTCCATTTGCAAGGCACACAGCCTCTGCCATTCAGTGATGTATGGAAATACTGGTGCCAGAGCTCCTTCTGAAACACCACCACTGGGGAGAGAGAGGAATCTTGCTGCCATTAAGGCATACAATCCTTTAGACTCTGAAGAAAAATAACAGTTAAGCCAGAAGGAAATTTTTATAATTAGACTTGATAATAGAGAAAATGACAACATTGCAAATAATTTCTACTGGGGAGCAGAGTGTTAAAAGGGGGTCAAAGGCTTTTGAAGAAAATTTGCAAGTTTTTGTTAATCCCCTTGAAATACAGAACTATTTTTAAGCCTTGCAGGACAAGTAAATTTTTCCCTGTTATATATTTTGTTTTCTTTAAATTTCTATTTTGATTTAATTTATTTTAATTTTTTTTTAGACTAATGACCATTCTATCACATTTGCTACATGTTTCATTTCTGTGGTATAGGGACTGAAAAATTATGTTTTTCCTCTTCTATGGAAACTATAAATTTTCACCCACTTAAAATATCCTTCCTGAAGTTCACAGCCCCAGATAAACATTTAATGGAATAGTGCAGCATTTTAGAAGGGTTTCAGGTATAGCCAATATTTCCTGAAATTCTCTACAGACTTTCCAGAAGGATTTCAGAGGATACAACTAGGCATTTGGAAGGATAAACAGGGCAAGTTCAGTTCTGCAACACTGTTTGAAAACTTGAATGGTGTGTTTCACAGTTCAACTTGTAGAAGTCTCCAAGAATGGTATCACCTGACTTGTTTCTTGTGTGATTCTTAAGGCAAAAATATTAAAAACACCAGGCTGATTTTAGCACTTTTTATTTCCTCAGGGCATATGCAATTTAAAGGCTCATCTCCTCAGACTTACCCAGCTGTGGCAGCAGTTGTTACAGTGATTCTGCTCCTTAGCTCAGAGTTTCTAGATGGGAAGCCTTCAGCTGTTCATGTATTTGGAAAAGACAAAATCAGGGTCATAGTCTACAAAATGAAGGTTAGTTAGACTAGGTTAAGTCTCAAAGGACCTATCAATCTGACTTGGGGACAGCTGAAGAAAGCCAGAGAGTTTAGATAGAAACATGGTCTTGGGGAAAACCTTCTTCTTAGGAACTCTATCCCTGGTTTTATCAGCTGCCTGAAGTCTTGAATGAGGGAGCCTCTGCTATTCCAGTGAAAACCAGATTTTTTTGAGCAGTATTTCCCTATAAATAATAGTGGTTATAGTCATTTGACAAACACTCACTTTGTGAGTCATGAAAAGCATTTGAGTCTAGCATGCCATTTAGGCAGAGATTAGGTTTCCATGTCCAAAACAACCTAATCATTACACATCCTACATCTTCCTATTATTCATGTCTACATGGATCATAACCTCAGGCTCAATCTGACTATCTCTAAAACAGTTTAGGATATTTGGAAGTCCCTTGAGAGCACCGGTGTCTTACACACTGGCAGAGGAATCCCAAAACACTTTGTCAGCAGCAGCAGGCTTAGCACAAGGCAGAGCACCAGAGCCATTTTCACTAAGTAAAATAATTTCAGAAAGAGTAACCCTTCACTGTGTGCATGATTAGTGACTATTAGCAAGTGATTAAAGCACTTTCCCAGGAAGAGGGAGGCTTGATTTCCACTCCCTTGCCCAGTCCAAGACATCCAGACTTCCTTCTGTCAGGAGAAAAGGAAAGTCATGCCTGCAGCGTAAAAAAAATTGCATACCCCTGCTGCAGAATTGTGCCAAAGATGCAACAAATTTAGAAAGAAAACTGAGTAAATGCTTACCTGTTTTAGGACATGCTACTGAAATGGGAGCTACCTGTGGTAGTAGACAGTGGTCCTTGTGTTTAAGCAGTGTTACACTCAATTTTTGAAAAGGAAAATAGTTCTGAATGCTGCTGAGGTATTGCTGTTCAAAGTCCACAGTGTTTAGTCTAGTCAACAACTAACACTGAGAATATATCCAGAATTTGCATCAGTGTTTCCTCTTCCAGTAGGAGGGTGATCCTAGATATATGCAGAAGGGCAGAACATCTTTTTGCACAGAAAGAGGTGAGGAAAAGGTAATATTTTTCCTATCTTTGGTTACATGCTGTGTATAATTTTGAACCTGATACTCCAAGAGAGATGAGCCTTGTATAACATATATCCAGTATTTTTCTAACAGGTGTTTAATGCAGAATTAACAAGTGTGGCTCCTTCTAGATACATATGTAATCACTGCATTTGAGATCCAATCAGATTTTGGTTTCCCCTATTGCCTGGAGATATCATCTTGTGAAGTCAGCCATACCAAATAAAGAGCATGATAAAGAAGTGGATGAATCTTCTGGGAGCTGGTCAAACCCCGACTTCAACAACGGTGATTCATGTACATAGAGAGTATCCATATCAGCTGCCTACACTGCTCTGTGTTTTGTCTGATATTCCTCAGTAACATCCACTGTCAATGCTGAATCATGCATAGGATACCTGCAAACACTTAAGCTGCAGGTGTTTCTCAGGTTCTGCCACACTGAGATTCTGAGGACTCTGCCCAATTCAGTTTCTGATTGTTTACAATCTCCTGCTGTGCCTGCAATATGCTTGAATTGTACTTAAAACACATAAATCTGCCTTCAAAGGCAGCTTGGGAGGCAAAAGTGTGGCTAGGGAATTTTAAATGGAAGGGACAAGCAATGGCTACAAAGAGCTCACTTTTTAGTAGTAGGTGTTGCAGTTTGTTCCAATTACAGCACACATTAGAGTGTGAAATGTTCATGCCAATCTAGTAAAAGGAAAAAGTACACGCAATGCTGAAATTAACACCTTTGTAATTACAGACAAGCTTCTTTACTACTACCCAGCAAGTGCAGCTGAGGCAGGTTTAGAGAAAAGCAAACATGAGGGGTTGTGGGAGAGCAAATGTGACTTTTTCAATCTGACTTGATAATTGGAACCTTCCTTGGCAGTATTTGCATTTCTGAAGAGAAGAATTTAAGAGTGCACTGCATCCATACTTGTCTCACTGAAAGCAAAAAAAGAAGGCTTTTTTTTTTTTTTACAATTGCCTTTCTTTCCCTCATATACCATTGAAATTACAGAGCTATACATTTGGCATTCTTCAACATAATTTATAGCTTTTTTTGCAAGTCAAGCCAGTAACAGACCATCACAGAGGCAAACATGCCTTTAATTTGCCTTAAGTGAGTTATCTCAGACTCATGGCAAAATGAATAGCTGGATATCCCCCAATAATCCCAGTCCCTTACTATTCACACACATTCTCAGTGACTCATCCAGGAAAATATCACTGAGTGTGTCTTCTAATTTTATTCATGTTTCCACTATAACCCTGCAGAGGCTTCTTAGTGATTGTAAGATTATTTTAGTTAGCTTCACTTGCCAAACAGATCTTTCCCCACTTTATTATATCATCATTATTATTTCTGCTATATAGGAAGTATATCGCTGCATATCATATATCAAAACATTACTAATGCCATTAAGGCAATGCCAAGACCAGTCACATAACACACATGAAAAGGCAGCTCAGCTCTTCAGAGAACCTTGAACATTAGCTGACCAATTCCAGCGCAACTAGTTTTGCATGTGCATGCCAAAGCCAGAGGCAGACGTCCTGCCCAGGACAGAAGGAACCCCTCTCTTCAGAAATAAAGTCTCAGGCAGAGATACCACCTTGTATGAAGAATCTTTTGAAAAAGCAACATGCTCTCATCCAAGGGCTTTTTAGATTTTGTCAGTGTCAGAACAGATGTTTCTAAGGAAGACATAATTTGACAAGGTTTATGCAGAGAAAACTTTTGACACAGCTGTAACTTTTTGCTTGCAATATTGTTTTTTCCTTTTATTTTTTGTGAAGGGGACAAAAAGAGTGCTGTTCATTTATATCTCAAAGGACAGAAATAAGGTCAGTGCCAACCATGATACTGACATTTCCTAACCTCTTATACCCTGCCTCTGCAACTTTATGATCCCTTTGACAATGTATCTTCCTGCAACTTAATGAGAAATCTCTTAACAGCAAGTCCTCTCTCTGTCTTGGTCTCTAAGTCCAGGTATTTCCATCTGCTTATGTGGGTAACTAAGGGCACTGCAGTTCTGATCTTTACTACTGATTTTTTTTTGGTGGGACATCTGAAAGCAAAATACAAAATGGTTTAATTTTTACACTTTATCTAGTTCATGTTTTCTGGTAAACATACTAAATAATAAACAAGAAATTGATGTGTATCTTTTAATAATGACTATCAGTATTAGCAGTGCCCCAACTATTATTACAACCTAGGAAAAATCAGTGTTTGGTCTTCCCTTGCTGCAGTTCACGTTACTTTTCATTTGTATATCTTAGCAGAAAATATAGTGTATCTAGTCACCATAGGAACACATTCCCCATCTGCTCTATTATCGCATTTTTTCCCCTTGACTTCTGTAGATTGCAGTCCTCTCTACTGTGTTGTCAAGATATGTAGGGGCCACTTTCCTCCCCATCTAAAAGGAGTTTTAACAGCCATGAAAGCAGTCCTGTTTCTTAACTCTTGGAATTCCATGTCTTTTCATGCACACAGGATTTTCAGCAGTATACCTGCAAACCATCTCCTCCTTTCCTAGCCCTTCTAGCAATACAGCTTTTGAAGAAAGTGGGCTGGGAATTGTGGCAAATGCTTTTTAAGGGAAAATGCAGTTTTTACTAAAGTTTATGTCCCATTATGTACCATGAGCTCCCCTCTGTCTGAGCCATATGGCTCATCATTAGAGTCACATGCTGTGGTGCAATGGGAGAGAGTTTGCCAAGAAGCCTGGCCCATATGAAAGCCTGGGAACCAGGGGGCATTGCTCAGATTCCCAGGAGGCACAATAGGCCAAAACAGCTTAATGCTGAACTGTCTTGAAACACAGCTTTTGGGTTCAGTTCAAGAAAATAAAACATTTTGATTTAGTAAGTAAAAACTAAACATAGACATTTCCAAATTGAATTATTTTGCTGCATTTCATTTAGAAAAAAATGGTGATATTTCAACTTTTTGTTCCTTTTCTAAGGAAAATTATATTGAAATACTGGTTTTGCCTGTGGGATATTTTTTGTTCTCAGTGAGGAAAAAATAGCCTATACAAAACAACAAAATAATTCAAAGTCCATCATATCTGTGTATTGTATCCAGTGCTTTCTTTGCTATTTTTTTTTTTTTTTTTTTAGTTTAAGAAGCAATGAGAATTAGTGCACATACATAAGGAGAAGTGGATAAAAACAGTTTTCTGTGTTACTGGAATGTGAAAAAGGCTTATGCTACACCCATGTAAGTCAATTAGAAAATTTGAATTTAAAAATGAAAACGTTTTTATAGAAAGACACAATATAAACACAGGAATAAATTCACTCATTTAAAGTTTTGGTTTAGACAAGTTCTGATTTGCTCTTGTAAAGGAAGCTAAGATAGTTTTAGGTTCATGAATATGGAAATACCAGCCTGCATTTTCCTTTCAGGCTGATTGAAAATCAGCCTCTGCTATCACAGTAATCATAATGCATATTTATCTTGCATGAATTAATGATGCTTGATCTTAACACCATTTAGTTTTTGCTTCTACTAATCCTAATAAGGGCCAGTAATCCTTTTCTGCTACAAACCACTTAGCAGAAAGCCAAAATTCATTAATGATTAATACTCACAAAATATCATTGTAATTACATGCCTTCAGCAAAATAATTTTCTTCCTCCTCAGTGACCTTCCCAATTTGCTTTGACTCCAAGACTACACATCTGCTCTTGAGGCCTTGCTTTACTGAGAAAGCTGAATCCATCTTTACACTTTCCTCAAGGCTGGCTGACTTTCAGATTTGTATCTCACACTCCCCAAGCACATGCCAGAATCTCTCCTATTTATTCTTCATCCAGGTGAGATAAAGAGTTGCTTCCACCAGCAAAGAACATTCAAACTTTTCTCAGTTTAAATAATTCTAATATTATGAATCAGATTAACTCCTGGCAGGCTTTTTTTTCCAAACACAGTGCATCTCTACAGAAACACAAAACTGCATGGAAAACTGAATATTGAACAGACATAGTAAAAACTAATTCAAAATGCTAGTGAGGCACATTTACTACTCTCATACAGAGAAGCTATTCATGGGTAAACCCATATAATTTAGAAAGCTAACACTTGCAAGACCACTCCAAAGACTTGCATAGTTACGTTTTCCTAACTTTTAGGAGGATTTAACTATTTTGGCACACTATTCAAAAGTGCCTGTCAGCCAGTTTGGATCCAGAGCGTGCTCCTGAATCCCACTCGACAGGACTTTGGTTCACACCCTGGAGTAGTCTAGGAGTGAACAAAACTAGATACTGGAACTGGAAACAGGAATATGTTCCCTAGGCATGCTCATGACTGACCTTCAGCAGCTGGCAGGGATTTGGCCCCAAGATCAGGCTAACATGAGCCAGAGTGACACTTTTGAGCCGCATCTCTGTGTCCCTCCACATCTGCTCCTGTCAGGACATAGTTGCTACTGATCAGAGCCTCAGCATCTCATGTTGTGTGCTTTGCTATCTTGGATGTTTTGCACTCCTAATTATAATCAAATAAAGCTCTAAAACCAGGTATAACCACTTTCTCATTTTGAAACCTTGGGCAAGAACTAGTACTTTCTTTTTTGGCCCAGTTTTTCCAATACAGAACAGATGTGGCTAACTATTTAATTTACTTGATATCCAGCCCCAGAAGAGTAGATAAAGCTCTTTCAAGACCATGAATATTTAACTTATTCATATATATTTGTTCATATAACATTTTGTTCTAATCACAATATTGAGACTTTTTGCATTTTATGTGCCTGCTCAAATCATAACATATTCCTTACTTGGAGTAGAGACTGAGTTGAAAGAACATAAAGGGATATGGGGAAGCAAAATTACTTGGTTGTTAAATGCAGTGGATCATCTCACCTGAACAAAATTCTGTTTGTTGAAAGGTGTCACAGTCAAGATGGCCATGATATAGAGAGTATCATCATACTATTTCAGAAAGCTTCAACCCATACAGAGTAACACCATACCGCATCAGAAGGCTTCTGCCATACAAAATAACCTCATTACATTTCAGAAGGCTGCAAGCATCTGATCCTCTTGTTCTTCAGCCCAACCTCTTACACCCCTCATTTTCATGCACTGCACCTGTGGTGGTTGGTCAGTGCCCCTGGGCACTCCATGGCTCACTGCTGTCAGTGCTGCTCACCTGCTGCTCACAGCTGTACCCATTGGGGATGACGCTGGACACAGCCCCACTCCCAATGACCACAAACTGTGTGACTGCAGAAAGTTATGCCCTAAAATCTGCTTATTTTTAACCCTTTTTGAAATAAATTAAGAGCTGAAGTCAGCAGAGTCATCATTCTCAGGCCCTTGTTAGTGAAAGGCAGATTCCCTACTGCCTATGTATATTGCAATTATCCTTGTTTCTATAATTGTACTATGCAATCATCAACTGTCCAGGACAAGATCCTTATTAGGGTAATAGCAGAACTTAAAGGGGTCAGGGTGCCCTTTTTGGCATGTTTCACACACCCTGTGCTTTTGTGGAAAAATTAATTCACTAAGAAAATGTTATACATTGATCATAATTAAACAGCCACCCCAAATTTTCCCATGATTAGTTTATACTTATAGTCTAGAGATTACTTTTAATCCTGCTTTTTCCTTTGTGTCCTTGCTTGGTACTGAGAGAAATGTTATTGCTTTCAGCCATAATTTGGAATAAGCTCTTAAACTTCTCAACTTTGGTTCAGAACTCTCCCAAATAATGTGAATAGAAGCAGCTCATCCAACTCTTGAACACTTCTGTTTATAACATTTTAAATAGTTAAATTAAGCAAATGTTGGCTCTACTCTAGTTGGTGCTAACAGTGGAGATAAACTATGCTTTAAACCATGTGAAGAATCTAGTTTTTTTTCTGCACTAAGTCTTCACTATTCTTACATCAGGTATCTGAGATGGAAAATTGAGGATTAAAAGTTTTTTTTTACTTTGCACATTGCTTTTATATGACAGACCAATTAGAAATATGAGGGGCTGGAAAGCAAGAGTAGATTGTGATAACTTTTAGGGAAGGGCAGCATTTTCTCATTTCTGACTCTTTACAATAGGTGTGTCAAAAATTGTTAAGTGAGGCTTTTTCAGCTGTTTGCAAAGTGCTTAGGTTTTTCTGTTCCTTCTCTGTGAAACACACAGGTAGACCAGAAAATACACTCTCATGCTCATGGTATTAAAATGTCTTCCCAAAGGCTTCATAAGCCATGATATTTCTCTTCATTCAGATAGAGCACTTATACGCTGCCAAACCTGTCACTATGGATCTTAAAAACTTCTGACTATTGCTAGTTTAAAAAAAGATAGATGATGAGTATGCTGAAACATGGTCTGCCCCTGACATGGCAGATGTCTTGGTTTTTTGTCACATAATTCACATGCACAGCCTTTGCTTGAACTCGGTGCTACCAGGTGAGTTACAAGAGGTTGTCAGGATATAATGTCAGTATTTTGGTGATAGGCTGTGTGCACCATATTACTGCATGCCACAGAAGGCTCATGTGCATACAAATGTTTTTTCAAAATGCATAAAACTTTGTTTACTTCTGGGGGTTGATGATGATGGTGGAATTTTAAAATTTATTTCTTTGGACTGAAATATAATGAGAATTTTTGAATATTCAAAGGCACCAATAGAGAAATGAAATTTTAAGTTTTACCTGTTTTAAGTTCCCATTCTGTTCCTAAGGACTCTAACATAACATGAAGAGTTCCAATGATATGTGAGCTATAAAAAAGAGTTACTTCAGTCACCCTTGAGAAACAATTTATTCTTAAAGACAAGAATCCTTAGAAGAACAAGCAACTGAAATTTTCAAATGAGATTTCCTGGACTTAGCAGGGTCAATACATTGAATGTTCATCCTTTTGTAAAGGTGCTAAATGTCCAGGAAGCCCTAAAAAACTGGAAATGAACTCTGGACACTGCTCTGGCATCTTATCTAAAAATTGGCATCATTGTTAGAATGACTATGATCTTTCAAGTCCTTATGGGAAAAACTCTACCACTAGAAATGCCATCATAGTTTATGTGTCCTTTTTTTGCAATTTCTAAAAGAAGAACTGTGTCAACAGTTAGGCTTGATGTTGATACTTACCAGAGAACAGGTTAACATTATCATTAGCTTTGTAGGACACAAAAAAATTCTAGGCAATTCAAGTGAAATATAGGTGGCAAAAGTGGTTTGATGTTTTACAATGAAACTCCTTTGCTTGCTCCACAATGGTTTTCTTAAGTGTGTATCTTAGAGGAGAAAAATTAAAATAAAGTCTGTATTTTTTAAGGCTGCTTAATACAAAGCTGTTGCATTAAGTTTAACACCAGTGTGATCTCTTGTAATGAAATAGTTACAGTATTTATAATTAACTTTTAAATTAGTCTTGAATGTCTTTGCTTTATTAAACTTCTCTTAATGGAATATTTTAATTAGGACTCAAGTATTAATGTCATAAATTAATCAAGAGCCTGACTAGCTCCATGAAGAAATAAATATAGTTCAATCCAAGGTCTAACATTAAAAAATCTGACAAAATGCTATGGAGCTAGCCATTATGTTATAATGCCTCATTTTCCAGCAACTATGAAAATACACATTTGATGAGTTATTTAAGTTCACTGTCTGGTCAGCAACAGAATTACAATGAAATTCATTATTAATAATACATTGTAAATATTATGACTACTAAAAAAGATAGACATATTACACTGTCAGACTTGTAGGAGAAGATGTACACTCTTCCTGAAGGCATTTTCTGACCTGAAACCAGAAGTTACTCAATCTAATCTCAGGCACAGCATGTCCAATCTGTTGTCACATGTAAGTGAAGATTTCTTCTAGGGAAATGAGCAAGAAAAATCCTAAACTAAATCACGGACAAAATTAATGAATACAACATAGGATAACTTTTGTGCTTCTTGTAAAAATAATAAGTTGCACACTAATCTGGTGCACTCACCTAGTGCAGAAACTCACAATTTGTCTAGAACGCCCTGGCTTTCTGAAGATTTTGAGAAGAAAAAGAAGGTGTTGGAATTATACACTGGATATATCTTGGAGTTGTAAGGAGATAAAAATAGGATAGGCCAAGATCCTCAAAATTGTCTAAGGCAGAAACTGAGTATCTATTTGATATGGTTACTTCATCTCTGGACTCTTAAAAGTGAAGACACTCACTTATATTGTCTGATACTCAAAACCTGCAGATAATTTTAACCTATGTGGGCTCAAAAATGGTTAAATCAGAAATAAAGGCACGGCTAAGATTTTTACAAAAGCAATCCTCCTTCCAAGCAGTTAGGCACAGTGTGACTGTTTCAATATGTAGGAGTCATGACATAAGCCAGGAAGTTTAAAACCTTCCCAGGGCTTTGTTTTGCGTGGTATAATTCAGGGCATTATAGCAGACAAAGGGGAAGACTCTACAGTACTGTGGTGCTTGCTAATGCTAGAGGGATACATTCTGAGTGGTTTTTCCCCCCAAGATATGTTTGAAAAAGTGCCTGAGTAATTGCACCATTACTTCAGGAAAGGCTTTGCTTCTGATTACTGGAGTTTAAAACCCAATTCAGTGTTTAAATGAGTATTCTCCTTGGCTGCTATGCATCATCTGAAAAGATGTGAATTTTTGGAATGGCTCAGCAATAAACCCAGTCTTAGTCAGCAAGGTCTTTTCCTTGGGATCATTTGTGAAGGCTAGAAAGCTATGTTCACACCCAGAGAACAACACGGTTCAACACATGAAGAAAATAAACAGGCCCTCCAACTTCAGCCCAGTCCCATGACCCCTGTGTACAGAGCTTAACCTTCCAAAAGGCATTCAACTTTGTTGGGTCACTGGGGGAAGGGTGAAGATGTCCTGCTTACTGGAAAATGACACTGTGACCAGGGAAATCTTTTGTGAGACAATATCCTGATGCAAGCATTTACCTTTGTGCCATTTACCTATGTTATTTCATGCCAAAGTTCAAGAAATAACACTCCCTTTGGGGGAACAATTATCCATTGAGTGCTACTTGTTCAATCACTTTTGATAGAGCTGTAGTCCCATACTTCAGAGATTAAAAGGGAGGTGAAGTGCCTCGTGCAGCATAGTCTTTGATTAAAAAAAAAAAAACCCAAAACAAACAAGCATTAGAAATCACAAGCCCATTTAAATTAGGAACTGTAAACACTTTGATGCAAAATGTATCTTTTATGTAACATGGGATAGTAACAGATACCTGGGATGCAGCGGAAAGATCTGCTTAATATGAATGTCATTTTTACCCCTGGAGATCTGGGTTGAAATTCCCACTAGAGGATACCTTTATAGATCTCATTTTAGTATATTGTAGTCATGCCATTATAAAACCATCAAATGCAATTTGGCACAGCATGATACTTGAATGGTGGCCTGAAATTAACAGACTGAATTACTCTCTACAGGCAGCCAAGGTTATTTATACATTGGAATTTGGATAACTGAGTGAAGGGCCTAACTGAACCCTGTGTTTTTATACTACCAATCTCTGTTTTCTGTGCTTTGAAATACTTTTTCAGTCATCTTTTACTTGAACTTCCAGAATATTTAATCACTTAAAATGGGAGTAAAACTGAAAGCAGGATGCTGTATTAGGTACCTACAAGAGACAGTGATTTTACATTTGTAAACTATCTTGTAAAAAGTTTTAATTAAAAGAGCTACATTTTGGCATCTGTGAGGTCTAGTGCAATTAGTTGCTTTAAACTCCATTTTCTCGACTTGCAGCCAATTAAGCAAAACTTGTGTGCAAGAGTAATGGTTGCCCCAGTGACAAAATCAGAACATGCTAAATAATGTGATTAAACTTGTTAAAAGCCAAAATAAACACTTATAATTATCTCAAGAAAACCTGCATAGCCAAGTGAGAGCTCTATAAAGTGAAACTCTGCATCCATAATTTCAGACTTTCCTACACAATAGATCATAGTTAAAGATCTGTTAACAGACCTCTGACTGCTGAACTGGGCAGCTTGTGGTTTTCTTCTAAACCTATTGGCAGTATGTGGATTTATGCAAGAGGTGCAAATTGGAAGTTGTCTGCTATTGGAGCCATTGGCAGAACAGAAATCATACTGTAGGGTTAGCAGCATGAAGTACATTGCTTTGAAATTACACAGCAGGGTTTCAGCTTGTTGCTCCACTTGCCTTTAAGACCAAGGTCTTATACAGTCTGGCCATGATTAAAATCAAAGTGTGGACCTCTTTGCTGGGTGCCAGTAAATGAAGGTGAAAAACAGAAACAATCTGGATTCTTAATTATTTTAAAAAGCAACATAGGCAAAAAACTAAGATGAAAGCATTTGTTACTAATCTATCCTAATTATTGCACATAAAATGATTTCCTAAAGAGGTCTATATCTTGAGATAGTCACTTTCTATGGGTATGCAGGATCTTTTTTACCATATAGCATCTTTTACTTAAACCCATGCATGTATAGAGAAAACTGACAAGCAGTCTAAATGTTAAGCTTATTTATATTCAGGTTTAAGGGTACATCAAGCCTTGAAATACACCAGTACACGATGAATTTAGTGAAAATTGAATGACCACTAGGTTGGTCCACTGGCAAAAAAAGCACACATTTGGAAATGCTCCATTCTGCTGCCATGCTATAAAGATAAAAGGTAAGCATGTACATACTGGCAAGTGGGATCAGAGGAAAAAAAAAAAAAAAAAGTGACAATAGAAGAAAAAGATATGGTAGCAGCATAGGAGCCCTCAGTATAAATCCCAGGCTCTCTACTCTGAGAATCTCACTCTTGTTTCAGTCACTGTGGACACATTTGCAGTAAAATCATAGCAAAGTAATGGCATTTGACAGAAAATCAACGCCAAAAGGGAGCACAGTGAGGACTATCTACACTCCTGTGAGTTTTACATTGGTGGACAAAGGGGCTTTTTTTTACTTGTCAGCATATTCCAAAGTACTCACTGTCAGGATGTTTTCCCTAGTCAGCTCTTGGAGATCTTACTGATGGACAGACCTCTTGACTGAAATGAAGACGCTGCATATCTGGAGATAGTCAAGGACAAGCATTAAAACTGATGTGAACATTACTTACCCACTTTAACTTTGGACATTTTAAATGTGTAATCTGTTGATTTAGACTACAGTGTCTGGAAGACACATTTTGGCCCCATATGAAAAATACCTTATTTTTCCTAGTCTAAGTTTCTTGTTCATGGTGCTTTTTCTCTCAGAAAACAAACACATGCTTTCCATGTTTCCAGCACAAGAAATATATTGGGTATAAGGGAATAAAGGATTCAAGAAGTCACTTTGAAATGTATTGTATTTTGTCTGTTCTTTTCTTTTAATACAGTTTTAATGCATTTGGATTACTTTTTTTCTTAATAATTAAAAACCCATTTCATATCATCCAGCTTTTTGATACCTAGGCAACTACCTACAAACAAAATTTTCCATGCCTTCAAAGCTACAGCAAAGAGAGGGAGGTGTTTCTTTTGTGCTCTAGATCAGAGCAGTTCCTGATGTTAAATTTATTTCTAACTCACAACAACACCTATGTGACCCACTGAAGCCAGTTTTATTAACAGGGCTCGTGCCTGGTTGAGCTGTGGCAAGACTCTATCAGGCAATGTTGGTGAGAACTGGAAAGGTGAGCTCCTTGCTCTCTCCCTTGCTGGGAGGTCATTTGTACTGCTTGCCCACTACCATACTCGAATACAAACATATATTTAAGACCACCCTAGGTAAGAAATTTGAGGCACTATTACTGCCTCAAGTTTCTACTTCTTTAGGAAAACCTCTGTCATTTTTTCCCATTTTGCCCTTTTCCCTTTAAAAAAATCTCATTACTCTCAAGAAACCACACTGTTTGGATTTTGCCCAGTATCCAAGTATGTTGAGTACATACTGTGGTAGATTTAGCCACATAAAAATTGGTGCCCTGCCTTAGCTTCAAATGCATATAATGCAATGCTCCACTGGAGAGCTTTAAAATGACTTAAAGAAATAGATTTCCCATCCTTGAAAGCTGTAAAAGCTTAAAATAATTTAATAAACTGAATTAAAAAGTAGGTAGATAAAATTCCTACTAATGCTAGTGAAGCTTGCTTTCTGTAAAACACTCCTTTCACTTACAAGACAGACATGGAGATGTGGCCTATAATATTTCAGCTCTGGGGCTAACAGGAGAAACTGTAGTGGAAACTGTAGTGGAAGCAGCACCCTGCCCACCACTGCTGCCAGTAGTGCCAAGAACTGATGCAGTGCTGGTGCAAGAAACTCACTGTCAGACAGGATTTTAAGGAGTGCATGGTATGCACAGTCTCTCTGCACAGCTGCTGCCCTGAGAGCAGCAGTATGAGGGATAAAAAGGCAAGCCCAAGCGGAAGCTCTGTCAGGAAGGAGGTGCTCACTTCACATAACAGTCCATCAGAAAGGAAGATGAAAGAAAACAGCTGTGAAGAACAGATCTATTTCATGCAAATTCTGTCAGGAAAATACTGAGCACTTCTTTTTGAATTATTTCTCCATTCCTCTCTTTCTTCAAGTCCCTCGGGGCAATCTGTCCTAAGGTAAAGAGAGGTCTGCAAGTTAAGACTTTGGTGTTTCTCCTGCTGAGCATTCTCTGCAAAATAGTTTTCCTAAGCATTAATTCTCATTTTTCTCCCTCTGCTTGGGCCATACTCCCTGTGAGACAGGCACCTGCCTCTCCTTCCCTCTCTTCCAACTTTTTCCACGCTCTGCAGATTGCATCCAGTGGATTCACTGGTAGATGAATCCCACAGTACCCATTAGAGGCTGTTCCCGAAAGGGAATCTGTTGTGGGATCATTGTTGCTGCTTGATTCCTTGCAATATTGACTGAACCTGATGGTCAGACACAAAATGCCATTTTTATAGATGTACCAATCTCAGAAAGACTTTTTTTGACTTGTGATCTGCTAGCTGGACACTCAGAACTTTGCAATACAATGCTGAGAACAAAAACTGGCATTCCTTCTTCACAAGTTTTGTTTTGGGGCACATAACCTAACTCCAGAAGTAATGCATTCTCAATGTAATGAATGTATCTTAAACAAAGATTAATTCTAGCTGCAAAAACCCAAATTAATCTCAACTCCAAGTTAAATAATAAAAAAACTAAACACATCAAAGAAGCCAAGGACAAAATAGTGAATTTATCCCTATCCCTATTTCCTCCTCAATACTTATAGGATGGCATAAAATACTCATCCTGGTGTGATATGAAGAACACTAATACTTTTTTTTTTGTTTAGTATTTTAAATAATGAAAGGGAAAAAAGAAAAAAAATTAAATTGAAGTTATTCCTAAACCCACATGGAGTATGCAATATTGAGTGAATAAAAATAAATGTTGCCAGCGGATTTTTATGCTCCTTAGGACAAATTCAAAATTAATGATAAAATGGAATAAAGTAGCTTAACATGCATTATCTTAGCTCAAGTACTTAGTAAAATCTCATGGCCCTTAATTTGAAAACATAATTCAACCTTTTATGTAAATGGGGCCAGAGAGATTAGAACACAGGATAATGTTAAATGGCAAAATATCTAACTGTCCAAGCCAATGGAAGGATCAGTGTAAGAACTGTTTTTAATTAACATCCTAGTGGTTTGGAAAATGGAATAAAGATCATATTAACTTGATTTGATGTTGATGTTGTACTGAAAGATCTTGCCAAAAGTAAAGCCAGAGAAAATACAATGGACCAGAGAGGTTAAACAAATATGGCAAGGGAAGCTAACTCTCAACCTGGGGGAAAAAAAGCAAGTTAGCGTTAGATAAAGAAGATAAAACATACATGGAAGAGAAAGCAATGGAAGTGAGCAATTCCTTTGGTTCATGCCAAAACCAAGTTAGATTTGTGGTTTTAGCAAGACCAGACATCAATGGAGTAGTTTTACTCGGGCTGTCTTCTCCCATGGCAGGTGCAAAGGAAAGTCTCTCTCTCTGCCACAGTCTTGTGCCAGTAAGAACTGATAGAGTTCCTGCAATAAACTTCAACTAATGAAAGCTTCTAACCCCAAGAATTGAAAACTTGTCATTCAGGCACTCTCCTTTTCTTCTTTATTGCAAGTTTTAAAAAGCACCACTTTTTAAAAGCAGGAAGTGCTGTGATTCTCCTTCTTTTGGAAACATTAAGCATTGCATTTTAAGGTTTTCAGTGTGGGAGAGGGCTAGCCAAAAAACCCAAAACAACTGTCTTTGTTATTGTTGGTTTTGTTCCCAGAGATGGAAAAAAAAAAACCAAAAAAGCTGAGATTTGCTCATTCCATGTAATTGCAGGAGTTTGTGCCTTAAAAAAAAGCAAGTACTATGAGGTCAAATAATTGGATCTTGCAAACAGTGGCATTCACTTGTAGAACCTATGACTGAAGGCTGGTGATTCACCTATGAGAATTTCCAAGAAAGTAACTAAATTAAGATGAAAGGGAATCCTATTCCAAAGGTCTCCTGGTAAAGTGGCTGTTATTGAGCTGTTGCTGGGCAGTGATATGGCAGATGCTGACAGAGGTCAGAAACATCTTCAGTATCTGGCTGCTCACTTTTAGGATCCCCTAAAGAAACGCAGCTCTGGCTGAATCTTAGAGAAGACGTTGTATTTTTTGCAAAACCATTCTTTATGCAATGCACTGCAGCTCAGAAGAGCTCAGGAAATGTATTTAATCCACTTAATATCTGGACATTATTAAATATTATTAACACAATTTCTTTTGCTTGGAAAACTGAAGTGGACCAGTATTAATGTCACTAGTGGTAGTAAGGGGATTAGAATGCAAAATAGAGCCAACACTGAAGTTCTATGTCCAAGTTAATGTTTATAATTAAAGCTGAGTTTTGGCACAGAGCTGTTGAAAATTTAGGACTCCACTTTGTTTTTGTGGGGCCCACTCTCTCTACTTATGCAAATGAACACATCCTCTTTGCTTTGAAGCAACCTAGATTTCTGATCTGTTCTTCTCTCAGCATTCACTGCCACCAGTGAGAGCCAAAAACATCCATGCAAGTAGCTGATTCTGTCCACCTCTTCCAAAGTATTTGCAAGTCCTTGTACAAGTAATAAATTAGAAGCTGTTCTCTAATGTAAAATACCTCTTGCTCCAACATGAGGGAGGGCTGTTAAAACATGCTACATAATCCCCACCCATGAACAAAACCATTTGAAAACAAAACAGATTTAGAAAAAAATTTAGTTTAATAAATTAAAATCAAGAAAAAGAATGAGACACACTTGTTGGTGACTTAGGGACAAAGACTTACCAAAAGTCAATTTAAAGGATATGAGTATACAGAAAGTATGGAGGCAAAGGTTAAATTTAAATTCAGCTTATGTTGTCTGTCATATTCTGATTCTTTATATAATTTTAAAAAGCATAAATAAATAACTTTATAGCTCAGCCTTTATTTTTAAAGTATGTAAAATCACACAGAAAAATTATTTTACCAAAACAATAATAGAAAAATTCTCATCACATTTTTTTTTTATTTTTGAGAAAATGTGTCAACATTAAATGAGGTAGTAAAAGACAAAAGGACCTATAACTTTGTGTTTTAAAGATTTTTGAAGGAGAATTCAGAATCCACATTGAGGTACTAATCTACACCTTAGAGAGTAAAAGAAAATGGACATAGTACACAGGCTGGATTTATGTGCACCTTCTCAAAGCACAGCAAGCAGGAAAGATTGAGGACAGATACACAATTTACATCCTTGAGCAACTTTATTCCAGAAGCAGAGTGGCTGGATTCCAGATGCCTAAACCTCAAGTCTGAGGGAGTTCTGAGAATTGTATCCTGAGTGTCTTTAGCCCTTTTCAAATAATGCAGCAAAATTCTTATTCTTCTGTAATGCCCAACACTGTAGAGAGATGTGCCAGACAAACCAAAATCCTTACTTTAATGCAGTTTTTAAATTCCATGAATCCATGCTTAAATGAAACAGAAATTGACCCTTCTGATATGGAATATATATAGTTTAAAAAAATTCATGTGCAAATATTTTCTCTTCATCTCTTTAAAGTAAAAGCAGAGTTTTAAATGTTAGACTCTGCTTTTACATTTAGACATCACATTAGGCAGGCCAAAAATTGTTAAGAAGCTGGCTGAAAGAAAAGTGCAAATAATAAAAAAAAATTTTTCCAGGGAATTCAAAGAAAATATCCTTTCAAAAAAAAAGCTGGGAATGTTGAATTATCATGATATAAAAAGAACTGTCTAGGAAAATCCCAATCACAGTGAGAGCCAAAGTGAATTCCTTGCACTAGTATTCATTCCAGGAAATACTGTACCCACAAATTGTTCTTTACTGAAGAAGATCTGAAGAACTATCTCTTGCAGAAACATGAGTTGGAGAAGTCTGTCATGTAGTGAAAATTGAGGAAGAAATATTTTTCAGTACCTAAATGATATTTCCAAGAGTGTCAAAGGTAGGAAAATCCTATACTGGTAACTGAGAAGTTTTAATTATTGCTTAAATTTGCCTCAATTGTGTTGTGGTTTAGGAATGGCATTCCCCAATTTAGTGCTGTCCCTTCTTCCTGAGACTGACCCAAAACCAAATGCTGCTCGGTTTCCCCACCCTCACCCCTTTCCTGCTCTGAGAATTGAGGCACAAAAAGACAAAAAATATGGGGTGAGACACAAATAATTTACTGGGAACAGCAGTGAGATGATAAAATAAACAGCAACAACAACAATATCAATAACAAAAGGCATAAGACAAAGAAACTATGCCCAAGTAAAGCCCAGGTCAGATACCTACCAGCCCCACCACACCATCTTTTGTCCTGGCTGGGAAAAGGAGGAGCACTATGAGAAGTGAGAGACCCTTTCCCCCAGCCCCTGGGATGGTGTCAGATGGTATCAAACAGCAGCCCTGTCTTGGGCACACCCACCTGGCACAGCCACTGCAGCCCAGAACTCTGGGAGCAAGTGATCTGCTCAGCCTCCCTGGCTGCTGGGAGCAGAGGTGTGTGCCACTGCACCTGGCTCCTGTAAAAAAATTACCTCTGTCCTGGGCAGAACTAGAGCAGATACTGAGAGAATGTGACACAAACCTTTGCTATTAGATACTAAACACTAAATTTTATTTCTAGATGTCTTTATGCAAGCCTAAATAAATTGATAGAGAACATATTGGAATATGATGCTTGGAGATGATGCTTTGGGGACGAGTTAGTAAGTTTTGCAGATGTAGAAATGATTTGCAAGAGCAATAAGGTTCTTTGAAAGAATGATGAATCACCATGTGAATAAGGGTAAATCCAGCTTGTACAGTGTAGCTGGACTTTCACTTGAGCTGTGCCCTTACAGAGTAAAAGGGTAGGACTTGTCACACAGTGACAACTGAGTGACAACTGCTTAAATGATAAGAAACAAAGGGTGGGAGTAAGTGGTCATTTTTTTCCTGGGAGGAATGTCAGGAATATTCTCCCTCAGGGCTCTCTATTGATCCCTTCACTGCTAAAATGGTCAGGATGATGGCCAAGAACAAGTGTGACAGTTTGCAGGTGGCATGGAATTATTTTAGGACAGTAGATGTAGTAGGGACTAGTAGGCACAGGACTACCTTGTGTTTGTCAGAGTTTAAATAATTATACACACAAAACATGCAGCATACAATTTTTAAATTTCTGTGATACGGATCTGTTCTTTAAGGTGCAACAACTTGGTCATAGGTGTGGATCCTCTATTTTCAAGAGCTCTGAGACAACAGAATCCCTGCAGGATAATTATTATTTTGGTAGTGCCCCTGAAATATTAGCAGCAGTATAAACCATGTATCTGGAGCAGTTTAAACAAGAGTTACAGGATATTTTTGTTTTTCTTAAAAAAGAACATGTGTTTTATTCTCTCATAGGATGTATTCAATGCAGAGGTTACAATAGGATAAATAGGAGGGGAAAGTTATACTGTGAATCTAACAAAAGCATTTAAGCAGATAATTTCTTAAAATCATTAAGAAGTAAGGAATAAAGTGATCTGAAAGGCATCTTGTTTTCTTGAAAATGTTGCTATGTGAACACAGGAAAAATTGAGTTAAATACCTTGGGAATTAACATAGAGCTTGTGAGTTTTCTCACAAGCATATTTCCTTCATGCATGGAATCTCCCTTTTCAAGGAAGATTTGATTAAAAACATGTTTTCTAACATAAATGCAACTCCCTGGTAACTCTTAGAAATGAAATAAAAATTTATCTGCATCTATTTACTACTCCAGAAAAACACAGAAGACTAGTGGGCTAATGCTTAGTGTTCTCAAGGAGACAGATAACTAAATAATGACAATGGAAAATTGTGCTAATTTATGAAGAACATGTTAAGATAAAAAATATTCACAAGCTATTATTGAGACCAAATGTATACAATAATATATTAGGTCTTGGAGATGAGAAGACAATAAAAATTTTGCACATGGATGCAGAAAAGAATTTAATCTGAAAAGAAAGATCCAACAAAAAATGTCAAGCTGCCAGAGGTTTTTCACTGCCTGGCAATAGGTGCTGCACCCTGAGATCTCCATTTCCAGTCCCTTTCTCACAGCCTCTCACTGAGTGCAATGCCACCAGCAGAAGTGAGAAACCACAGCAACAAATCCTACAAGTTTTCCCTTTTAGCACCTGCAGTCCTACAAGGTGTGACAGAGAGAAGAAACTCCCATTAATGATTGAAGTTGAGCTCTTAAAATTGTTTTTACAATTTGCATTTGAGCACAAGATTATGGTACATTCAAGGGCAATTTGCATCATATTGAGTGTTCATTATTCAGCACTGTGACTGGCTTTTATGTGGTTTATCACAGGGATAGGTGTATTTTACTGTCCCTACATCAGCTTGAGCTGGGTATAATTTCTTATGTTTCTTTCTTGAGGGGAAATAATCCTTCCCCTCAAGAAAGTTTATTAGTGATGTTCATGAATGGTGGGTGAGCCCATGAGCTCTGTTCAAATCTAGAGCTTCCTGCTGTCCTGGGTGCCGTGTCTGGGCAACAGACATGGTATGCAAGCTGAGCCCACCTGTGCATACAGACCTGTCTGGAGTACTGCTAAATCTTAAAATCTTTTTCAGCTTATATCAGTTGAACACTGCTTTTGCAAAATAGTTCTGTAGCCAAAAATGTGCAAAAAAAATTATGTGTAGAGAGTAATGTGTTCGTTTCTAGCTGGATTTATGCAAACCCATGCAAAACCTATGTTATGTCTACTGACACTGTGGAAAAAAGACAAAAATACACTCCAGCTGTCTGATAAGTTCAGGGCCAAAGTCTCTCCTTCTATTCTGACACAAATGTCATCCAGTGAGGTTAATGGGACTGGGGTGCTTACACTATAGGGTGCCTAATTGTTTCTTGGCGGGCTAGCACTCGCTATCAATACACATGCAGAGAGTATTAAAATAGATGTGTCCTATCAGTATGATCAGCTACATGATAAACAATACCCTGGCATTAGCTCTGAATGGAGAAAGGGATCTTAGCCTGCAATCAGGGAAAGGAGTTGTTAGAAATGTAATGATTGTGCGTAGCCCCTTGATGAACACTGAGCATCAAGAGCAAGCCTAATGATTTTATGGGCTGTAAGCCAGCCATCAGGTAGCAAGACAGAAAGTCCTTGTCCTTAAAAATTTTAAGTGGCCTTAGAACTTCAGATGAGGATGAAATGTCTTTTATGCTGTTTTCATGCATAGTTTTTGATAGCTTTTGCTTTTTTGGTTCTGAAATTAACAATTCAGCTGTCAGTACCAACACATATTTTACTAAAGCTAGCATGTAACTTATCAGAAAGGGTGCAGCATATTAGAATCAACAACTTTTATAGGGTGACTTCTGTAATAGCTCTGAGATCATTGCATGAAAGCATGAGATAGTTCTGCTGCTTCAGTAAACTGCAAAGTATCTGGCCTAAGTGTAGTGCAATCCATCAAAGAACCCAGTAAAATACTGCAAAGTGATGGATAATATAAATAATACAGGGGTCAGCATAGATCTTTGCTGGTCATGAGTTTTCTTCAATTTATAATTAAGCATGTAAAGACTTTTGGAGTTTTATATGACCTCTAATTTTTACCTTTGCAGTAAAAACCATCAATGCGTATTGCTCAGTTTTGCTTATGATAAAAAAGAAAAATTTCAGGAAATGTACCTGAGGTATCCATGAATGAAAAGAAACATCTGCCGTATTTATTCCAGTCATTTAATCAACCTGAAAAACTCTTAGGGCCCAGGTGTTTTATGGGTTCCTTCACTTATAGCAAGATGGCCTTCTTAGAGGTGGATTAATTGTTCTTTTTTTTTCTTCTTTTAGATTTTCAACAATGTTTTCAGGGCTTTCCTTGAAAGGCAGAAGCAGAATACCTATGTCAAGGTATTGAAATATTCTTATTACAGATTAGACAAGTCTAGTTGTCCCTATGGAAATACTAGCTTTTGGCCAGATTCATTTGGAATTATGATCAATCTGAAGTATAATTCCTTTTTTTTACACTTAGTTCCAGGCTATGACCTCATTAGGGTATATCATATGAAATCAGAGAGATATGAATGTTGAGCAATAGCTCTGGCATGCAAATCTATGAAAATCATCTGTTAGTCTGATACTCTCCTGCAGATTGCTTAAACTCTCTCACAGATGTCATTCCTTACGTCAGGATATACACGTCAGTTTATATTTTGGCTTTATTTAAAAGTCAAGGTTTCTGAGGTCTCTCTTTACATCCTGTTTTTGAGAATGGAAATAGTTTGTCAGCTCAGTGGTCTCAGTTTCTTCCACTTCCTCACTCACCACTGAATGTGAGATGTTGAGCTGGCATTGAGTCTCCAACTCCTGACTGCTCAAAAGCTGCTTCCTTCCTAAGGATCCAGGGTGCTGCTGCTCCAGTAGGCTGAGTGCCTGACTCCCTTCTCCTTCCCCCAGCAGAGCTTGAGGACATGCTGCCACTGAGATGGGTGGATGGATGCAGTGGGGAGAAGGGTGTGGCTGGACTCATTGGATCCCATGGACGGGGACTCCTATGGACAAGAATTTTAGATTGGTTTTGCTCTTCAACAAGCAGCCACGCTGGCTACAAACACTGCTGAATGGTGCCAGCTTGGTATGTATCACCCTGATTTAGTGCCATTAGGAACCATTTCTAAAACAGAGGAGTTTTGTTTAATGTTTTACAAGTGTCAGGAGTGTTCCCTTTTTCAAGTTTTTTAAGGTTCTCATGTGCAAACCCTTCTATACTGGAACAGAGCAAATGAATTTGTCAGGGTTATTCCAGTAAGTCAACAAGATAGGACCTTAAAACTACAAGAAATGAACTACTTCCTCCAAAACTTTGTAATAACTTCTGAGAAAGAGATATTCACTCTGTCATACATCACTAACATCCACACCACTGCATGGGCCTGTGCTGTCTTCAAAACATGACATGGAAGGAAAGACACATCATGCTTGTTAATGCAGCAGAGGAAAGCCTGCACCATAAATACATTCTAACCTGGGTCCAGTCCTACAGTGCTCAACTAATAAAGCTTCCACCAAAGTTACAAGGGAAAAACCATCTTTTCCCAAACAGGCATGCTTCTCTAGATCAGCAAAAAGGTGTCTCTGAACCAGTAGTTTATGTATTCATCATGCTCATCCTACATCTTCCTGTTTAAGTAAAGGGAATATTTTCGCACATTTCTTTTCTTTCTTTCTTTTTTTTTTTTTTTTTTTTCATGATACAAAGCTGTGATTTCATGTGGAAAAAAAAAATCAGAAGATTAGTGGAAAATGGAATCTTTCTGAAGAGGAGATGTTAGTTAAGCTTAATGTGGGTGTCTGATGTTTGTCTAACAGAATACAAAAGGACAGAGAATTCCAGTTAAGATTTAAGTTGACTTTTTGAAGTATTACGGAAGTCTAATGACTACTCTGCATAAATTACTTCCAGATGCTGACCTGCTTGAAAATAGTGGGATAGGATAATTCCACGTTTTAATCAGCACCTGTAACAGGTGAGATATCACCAAATTTTGTTTCAAGAAATGCAAATATATTAATTTTTTTTAGTGTGGAGGGGAAATGCAATAAATTAGATTTTTTTTATGAGCTTTTTTTTTGAAACAGTATTCTGTAGGGTTTTTTACATCCTAGAGAAATATTTAGTCTAATTTTTGTCGTCACAAAGTAGAGTAAAACCCCCCAAAACCCAAGCATAACTCATCAGAGCTGTGATTTTCGGTTTACAGAGATTAAGAATGAATATGATCTGCAAATATTTCCTTATTACCTTTGTTTCACTTTTCAAATAACTTCTTGAAAGGAGCCAAACAAACTCAGTTCCAGGGCATAGGCTGAGCTCTTCTTCAACTGGCCTAGCTGGGAGAACTTTACCAATTATAATTGCTTCTGATCAATGTCCTGCAAGTACACTTGACCGATTTCTTCAGAGATTGGGAACCAGATGTGAGAATGATAAGCATAACAAACAACCCCAGAAAAACAATGTTTATCATAATCAAAGAGTAAAATCACCATTTGAAAGTTGCATCTGCTCCAAGGCAGTTTTTAGAGGCCAACAAAACTGAAGCACTAAGGATGCTAGGAAATAAAGGGTTCCTTGCTTGTGAGGGGACTTATTTCTCATTTTTCATTTCTGTTTGTAATCGCTGTCATTTTTGTTTCTCATGCTTTGGATAAAAAAGGTGACTTTTATATTTATTAGAACTGGGTTTCAATAAACATTATGCAATATGGTAGACCAGGGAATGATTTATTGATAATTTGTCACTTATATTTATGGAAGTGTAGACCCTGGAGCCCTAGGGTTGGTAAATCATATTATGCAGCTACAAATGTTTTTTTATTCTTTGCTGCCAAAAGTGCACCATGTAAACTGATTGCCTCACCAAACCCCCAGGGCCTGATAATGATGCACTTGCTAATACAAAGGCAGGAGGGGTGAGTAGAAGACAACTAATTATAAGTTTATTTTTGTTTCAATATGTTTGCCATTTAATCTAGAGTTCCATAAACAACAGATTGATGAAATATAATTAGGAGGAAGATTACTGTTTAATGAGGGAAAAGATTGGGAAAGAATGTAAGTGGAGCAAGCAGTGGGCTGTGCAGAGTTTTTAGCTGTTTATTATTGTACAGCTGTAAGGCAGTTTCACACAGTTCCCAGATGGAAGCAGCTGTTAGCTCTTTGCCATTAGAAAAAAGGAGGTTCATAGTTCATTTTTATCCACTTGTTCCAGCCTAGTAACTCTCACTACAACACTTCACCAAGTCACAGCTCCCATCTACAGCTGAATCTGTCAGGATGGGCACCCTGTCTTCATTTGCCACTTTGCCATTCACTTATCACATCTGGCAACCTCTCAAGCAACAAGCTGTTCCACTCCTTGTAATATGTTTATCTCCCGTGGTGATGTCAGCAAAAGTCAGCAAAAGTCAGCAAATCTAATATTCATGCTCAAACAGATTTGTTGGTGCTCTTTGTTTATAAGAAAGAGCTCTATATCACCCCTGCAGCTGCTTCCTCTTCAGCAAGCTTTGTTTTTGCACAGTACTCTTCTGATAGGCCTTGGGAGCAGTACAAAGCACAGGCCTGTCTGATTGAACAGGTTTTGGGCTTTTTTTTAATATCTCTTTTTTTCCCAAAGCATGTTATGAAACCTGTGTTTTCCCCTCAGCTTGAAAAGGGCTCATACACAAGACAGAATGTAAAAGGCAAATAAAACAGGAGTTTCTTTAAAAAGCAGTAACTGGGAAAGAAAGAAAGTAGGCAGACTTTCAAAAATGAATACTACGGTAACATTTCTCTTGTAGCACTTAAACAATTCCACATTATGGGCCAAGATATCCACTGCCCTGCACAGGCATTTGCATTAGTGCAAAGTGAGTGTAAATCTTTACTGTTTCAGACAGATTGTAGGTTATATTTGGTGCCAAGGTATTGCACATGCTACAGGGAATTTGAGAATTTGGTGCTTGTTTTTGTAATGATTTATACATTTCATTCTTCTCATTTCACAGTGTTTGGAGCTATCTCAGATACTTTCTATGCATATTGTGTTTGGGCTTATAGAAATTTATGTTTCTGAGGTATGTTATGCATGATAGTCCTATCAGTCAAGGCAAAGGCAGTGTTTATTCCAGGCTGGCATTAGCCATAATGTTTCTGAACAGTGTCTCAGTCTGGGTGAGGTATGTTCTTCTTCATCAGTTTCTGCTTTGAGATTAGAATTTCTAAATTTTTTTTTAGACTACTTCACCATTTATTCAGATGTTTGGATAGAGTTTCATTCCAATTCCACAATTTATTTGTTCCCAGCACAGGATCAATTTGGAGATCTGGGTTTAACTAGGTGGCAATTGTGGCACTTCCTTTTCCACTAATATAAACCAGTCTGGTTCTAAATCTCTCTCTGTCTCCCTTTTTTTTTTAATAAGGAAAAACCAAGAGTATTTCTTTAAGCATTAAATTAAATTCTGGTATCTTTACATTATTTTGTTATTGGCTGCCAAAGGACAATTTATTTCACAGTTTCCAAAACACGTTTGAACATTAATATACACTACATGTTACAAATTTAACATTTAGGTGGATCTCAGGAGTAGAATTATATCCTGATCTGTAAAAAAAACCACCAAAAAATCAAAACAAGCTAGTACAAGAAAATTCCAACACTATAAAGTTGTTTTTTTAATTATTTTAAATTGTACCCCTATCAACAGGCCACCCACATGCTTAATCTAGAAGAACCACCTCTAGGCTATGAGGAAATCTCTGTGGCCCCAGAAAACTTGGCTATTTCACAGACAAGGATGCTGGTTAAAGCCAATTATGGAGGAGAATTTTATGTTCCAAACAGCTGTCCAGTTGGAGCTGGGCTGAGACCACCAAGTTATTTCATGTGTCACCAATAGCCACCTGATTGGCTAAGTAAAGCTGCATATATATTTTTATGAATAGAAGTGGAAGGTTTAATTTGCTTTTGTTTGTGGGGTCTTATTTATTGCTCGAAAGTGTTTGGATGCCTGCTGGGTATTTGTGAAAAAGGGTTGCAAAAGCTGCACGTATTTCACCTGCAGGCCAAGAACAGAGGTACAGTGTTGTGGTTAAGGCTAACCAAAGCAGAAAAACTATGCTGGAGCAAGATAAGAAAACTACTGCCAAGGTTGTGGACCAAAACTAAAAACCCACTTACCCAACTAAAATACCCAGCTAGTATTTATGTATGCTTTCTGTGTATGTATGTGTTTAATATTAAGGAACAATTTATGTTCAAAAATTTTGCCTCCAGTTTAGGTATGCTACCACTTAAAATTACAGCAGTTTAAATTACTTCCTTACCTGCTCTTTAATGCCTGTTTTCTCCTGTTTGATTAGTTCATGCACCAAGAGCACTTTCCTATGTGCAGTTTTTACTGTTTCCCCTGTTTAGCCAGTCTGTTTTTTCATCCTGTCTTTAACGTGAAAGCCCTATGCAGCAACTTAGGAGAGCAAAACACTTTAAAATCTCAAAATTATTAATTTTATTGAAAAATTAGGACGCAAGAGCAAAACTGGAAATGCCAGCAAAAAAGTCCAAGTTAGCCTGAGTGTCGGCAGCTATGTCTGACTCCCAGAAAAAGAGCTTTGTTAGTCTAACAGACATTGGCATCACTTTAAGATACTGACTCCAAAATTCCTAAATTGATGGATCACATTCATATTTCTCATTAGACTAATAAGATTACTAAACGTTTATAATTAAGCCAACACTTCTGAATTTTCTTTTAAAACATTTTAAAGCAAATTGCTTGTCCATGGCATAGAATTAAAGCTCCCTGAGGTTATATTTGCTATCTACTTCCCAGCTCCATGACACAAAACCAAAAAGATTTATTGCAAAATATTTGATTGTCTCTAGAATCAATGCTCTCTTAATGTTTGCTTTTTCTCATAAGAAATCAATATTCAGTTTCTTCTTCTGTCTCACTGAATCTTCCTCTTACTTCTTTTCCTTCAAATTGCTTAATTTTTTCTTCACCTTCTCCATCCTTCCTTTTACCTTTAAATTACTCCTCTGTTATCACCTGACTCACTCCTCTCTTCTCAGTCTGCAGTTTTCAAATGCAGAAAATTGTTCATGATTTCAAAATGATATTGCAAATGAGGTATAGGCAGTATCTAAATCAAAAGCAGTGTATCCAATAAAACATATCCTTACATATTAATAAAAAAATCCTTCCCTTTTTCTATCTTATTATTGCTAATGATCAACAGTCAAGAGCAAGATTTCTGTGACTTGAGGCAATTGTGTTATATGAAACCAATAATTACAATGGTCATTTATTACCTCACTCAAGAAAGAAGAGTTGTGATAAGAAACACAGGAAAAGATTTTCTACACTTCGGTTTTTCTCTGTGTTAAATTTCTGCAGGATGGGAGTGGTTGCATGGATCCTAGTGAGGAATTTCATCTCCAGGATGCCACTCAGCTCGAAATAACTTTTATAAGCATCTAGCCTGTTCTTTAGGGTAGCATAATAGAAAAAACTGACTTAATCATTAGGTTCCTTTCAAGTCCATGAAATACATTGGAGACTTAATATATCTTTTAGAAGAGCACCTACAGTAAAGGCCATAACTAATGGAAAAGCCACTATCCCCCAGTTAACCTGGACTTGACCAAAAAAGTAAACCTCCTGTGGAGGGAGTCTTAACCAGATGAACAAAGTGTGTGACACATTTTGGTTTACAGTGAAGCTGCAAGAAGCTTCCCAAAACCAAGCAGGAATGTTTTCCTCTCTAAAAATTTCACAAGAGTTTTCTTAAATGTTGTGGCCTTGAACATATATTGACACATGGTCGCTATTAACTGCAAGGCATGGGTCTGATATCTTTGATAAAAAAAGAATAAAAGAGACCAGAAAAGAGAAGAGAAAGAAGATTTCCAGGCTTTTCCTTTATAACAAACCTCTACTCCCCCAAAAAAATCCCACAGGAGTCCAAGGAAATTTTTAGCTTAACAGCTTAAAAAGACACAAAAAAGCACTGTCTAAGCATGAACAGTAAAATAGTCTGGGTGTATGATTCACCTGCTACCTAGGATATACTTTGCAGTATTATAACCAAACTTAACAAATCACTATAGCATGGCCATCAATAAGGACACACAGGTTTAAAACCCACCAGAAATGGAGACTTTCTACGTATGTGCCTGAATATCTGCCACTTGGCCTTAAGGCCATTTCAAGTCCTCAAGTAAGCTGATATTTAACACCTCATAAAAAAGCTGTGTACACCTGAGCAGAGGAAAAAAGTGACATTTGTTGGTGGTTTGTATGGAGGATCAGATTACCTCTTTTAAAAGCAAGAAAGATCTTCCTCTAAGTGTTTGGAAGGAGAAGGGGAAGGAGGAAGGGTGGCATTGCAAAAATCTTTGTTTTGGACAAGGTGTTAAAAAAAGAAGTGGGTTTGTACAGCTGCAAGCAAGAATACAATTTTAGAAAAGTGCACAGATTTGCATTGCTTCTTGGTGAATTAAAAGATTTATAGTACACACCTAAGAAAAATTATAGCTACTCTGCATGTACCCTCCAGGTACCTGGTGGCTTTTTGACTGTCCTGTGCTCAGAAAGATTTCTCTCTGAATATGCCCAGATGCATGTAATGGGTCTGCTTTCTTTAAGGCCAAACAAGAAGGCAATGAGTTGCACAGTCTGCCCTGCTTTGTTTTCCTCAAGTGAAATATGATTTTAAACCTAAATGCTGAAATGGCACAGAATATTTAAAACATTTTATAGTTGGTGAGGTTTTCCACAGCACCGGTTTGTTTTCCATTCCCCCCATGACATCTCACAACTCTAAGTGCTCAATGACAGCCTGTAGAGGTTTCTCCATAATCCACCTTTATCCATTAACAGACACTCAATCACTAAAGTGCTTACTAGACTAAACATATTTATCCAACCAAATCACACTTTACAATGCAATGCTGCCAATCAGACCCCAGCTATTAACGAGGAACTGCTTTAAGGGGATTTTGGTGTTTGTGCTGTGAAGAGCATGCTTACCTCCAACAAACCACTAAACCAAATTAACATAGCTGTATCCTCATAAAAGAAACCAGATATCCTGTTGTGAAAATAGAAAGCTTGGTAGGACAGGGCTCTTTTGATGGCTAACAGTGTGGCAGACGAAGGCTTCAGACTACAAATCTGGTTACCACAGGCTCATTACAAAACTCTGGCATTAAGCTTTTGCTGACTTTAAAAACAAAATAAAAATTTATCATTTGGGTAACTCAGTAAGTCATCAACTTACTAAGTTACTATTATAATTGCAATAAGTGCTGTAATTGTTGGATAAGGCTCCTTAATTCTAATTGCTCCTTTGTCCAAGATCATGTTGTAAAAATGCTTGCATTAGCCAAAATAAAATCCAAGAGACACAAATGTGGTAGTAATAATAATTCTTTTTATTAGCCTGGAAAAGAGGAAGAGAACAAAGCTTTAAAAAGACTTCAAAGTTCTGACCAAGAGAAAAAAAATCTAAAATCGGAGAAACATGCGTACACTCTGCCCTTTTATTAGACTCATACAGACTAAGTGCCATCACCACAACTTAGAGCTTGACAGCATTTCTTTCCCAGGCAGCAGGAAAAGTTACACCATCCATGTTGCAGGGCTAATTTAAGTTCTCTGTCAAAAACTACATAAACCAGTCCTGTATATTCTCACTAGGAAGCCCTAATAGTTTTAGACTTATTGGTATTATACATCCTTTAAATCCCAATATTTTAAAGCTGGATTCGACATTGGCCGGGACTTGATGTATTTTCCCTCCACTTAACCATAGCTAAAAGAAAGGTTTAAAGTTTTCAACTCTGAGGTAAGTGACTCATGAAAATTCATGGTTTTAAGAAACACTTATCAGTTTAAAAATGCATATATATCCTTCTTTGCTCCCAAACAGCTTTAGCTCTGTTATTGAAATATGTATTTCCAATCCTTCGCTGCTTATCAAAAATAATGAGCACTTTCTTTTTTATTAGCTTTTATAAACACTTCTGGGGAAAATTTTATGAGCAGCTAGAACAAGTTTTACTTCTTGCAAAGAAGGCTTCATGCTGGAATTGTATCCAAAATGAGCAAACCACAACATGAACAGATTTTCCAAAAATCACTAGAGCAAACTTCTAAGTTAGAGTTGGAAACATGTAAAGTACAAATTAGGTTGTCAAGTAACAGAGTAGTATACTTTTGTATGGTAGATCCGTGCAATATGTATCCATCCTCCCTGCTTCTGTAGTCTTACATGTGTTCTGAACAGGTATAAATAACACAAAAATTTGCAAGTTAAGGTTTTCCAAGTTTGTGTGCAAGAATGTTAATATACGTTTTTATATGAAAGGAACCAATGCAGGTTTTCAATGCATAATTATACCACTTAGAAAGGGAAAAACATCATAATACTAGAAGTACAAGAAGAAAAGAACAAATTACAATACAAATTAAGAACAGGAATTATTGTAGACCACAATGAATCTCAGCATTTAGAAAATACTTGTTGTGGTACATGAAAAGTACATGTTTTCACGCCTTTGCTTCATATCCATGTTAATACATTTTATACTCTGTATTGTATATATGTGTCACAGAAAGCAATGAAAATACACACAGAAAGCTGCCAGAAAGAGCTTTCTCCTGATTAACTGAGAAAGCAGCATTAATAACTGTAATGCTGCCAATTCGGTTCTGTACCACCGATTTGAAACAATTTGCTGTTCCATGGAACATGAATTTCCCAATGTTCCACTTAGTTATTTTTAATTGGTGTTTTGTTTTGAGAGGTACCACATGTAGCATGTTGAAACTTTTCAGCCAGCAGAGAGTGAAGAACAGTGCAAAGATTGGGGCAACAAAATATCTCATTCTTTCATAACTTTGTCACTTAAGTAAAAAACACTGCCACACAATTAAAGCATTTTACTTGAATACTCTTGCTATGTTTAGAGGCCAGAGATGTTAATGAAATTTATGCCCACTCCTTGAGCACACGGGGAAGGGAGGGAACAATTCATCTGTTGAATTACATGATGCTACTCATACCTGCAATGTGCACTAGTAATAAGAGCATACTGCCCATAGTTCTAGGCACCATGCCCCCAGTTTTTATGTACAAGGGCAGTATTATGCCTTTTCACTTGTGACGCATGAAAGTGTCAAACTTCCCATTTAGTTTCCAGTTGTGTCTTTAAATAGACATAATACATCCAGCCCGATTGCCTATATTTTCCACCACATGGCCAGCACTGCCTGATTTGTCTTCTGGAAATGAGATGATTCATTCTTTAAAGTTGCTCCACTGAAAGGCTTTTCCACATGTTACCCAGTAGTGATAATCTCCACAGAACTTTATCTGTTGGAGGTACAGTAAACAAGAAAGTGCAAAGTTTGTAGCTGCCGCTAAACTTTTTTGACATAAATAATAAATATTTTCTGTAGAATATTTTGAAATTAAAGCAGTTTCAGGACCCCTAAATCCCCCCCAAAAAAAGAAATCTAAATTTACTAATCTATGATGTTTGTATTTACCCTAAAATGGATAACATTATATGATATTTTGGAATTATTTTATTCAGTTTGAAGATAGAATCTGAAAATAATTAGAAAATATATTACCAGTAACATGATGGGTCTTATTTATAGTCTTTTTTACAGTTCCTGCTTTATTCATTTCCACAGTACAGGTGTCATCATGGCATGATGGCCAACAAATCTGTAGCACAAGCTCAGTTGCTCCTGTGAAGCTTGTTTACTCTATGAAGTGGTTTTAGCTTATTTTATACAGCTTTACTGGCCACTGAAAATCTTTGAAGTCATTATACCTATTCTTTAGGTCCTTTAAATGTTATGATCAGGACATTTTCCTGTGGGCAATTGGCCTAATATGGAAGGATAATTGTGATATTAATTCTGCATTACCCAGGCCAATATAGGCAAAAAAGACAGGCAGCAAAGGCAGTTTTTGATATTATGGGGACTGCTGTAACTGACCATGGGGAGTCAGGTCCTTTGGGGTTATCAGCTCCTCCTTGGTACTATTTGTGCTGGGCCACAGCTTTCTCTGGCAGAGACATCCATGTCTATCTGTGGTTTGTTCTTTATCTCTCCAAACGCAGGAGGGCTCATTATCTGTAATGGAGCAGAGTATGCTTGTGATGACAACTGTGGACTGGCTCAGGGCTGGCTCTTCTACAGGCTAAGAAGGTCTATATTTACCTACACATATGTGTCTGAATACCTACAAAAAAACCTGCTAGCCCAAACTGGCAGGTCAGGAGGAGAAAGCACTTGCTGGCTGGCCAAGTGGTCAGTCAAGACACATTCTCTTGGCTACCCCAAACTTGCTTCTTTCTCCTTTCATGCTCAAGCAACTTGGTCAGAAAACTTTGCATTGTGTAACCCTGTTTCAGGGTACTTGATGGACTAGGTTACTCTCCCTTCTGGGTAAACAGATGGGGCCACCAGTAGATGTTCTCTATCTGCTTGATAAAATTGTTTTAAAAATAAGATGTTTTCTTAACAAACCATAAATTCTGTCTCTCTTTTATTATATTAAATAACATAACAAACGTCTGGTAAATAAGTTGATATCTTTAGTCCAATGTTTTGTTAATAATTTAGCCAAAGCACTGCTGCAGTCTGTCTGAAAAGAGGCTCCAAAAAGCAATATTATCATAACAGACAGATAGCATCAAATCTAATATTTGGTAAGAACATTTCACGTAAGAAACCTTCAAACTGCATTTTTCCTTTTGCTAAAATATTAAAGAAAGATGATAAACAGTTCATTATCACCTGCCCTTCTCAGTCTGCAACAGAATCTAGAAGTGTATCACATTCCCTCCACAGGCAAATGGATCCTAAAATAAACAGTGCTTTACCTCAAGTGGATGTTACAGGCACATATGGATGGAACATACTGTTCTTCTGTGCTTTAGTTAAGCTTTATAGGAAAGTACTTAAGAAGGCAAATTCTCAGCAGAAATGAAATATATGTTCCAACTGGAATGCATATAAACAGTGCCTTTTAAAATTTCATCATTCTGACTTGTCAAATTTTGACATAATATAAATGCATTCAATATTTTATAAGTCAAATAAATCAGTGTGATACCAAAAAGGGAAGATATTTGGAAGCCAGAACTGTACCTTGTTGAGCATTGTGATATTCATCACTTTTTTTTTTGATATGTATACAAAAATACATAGTTTCAGTTTAGACATACTCTAATTCAATGTTGTTGGAAAACTATTGAAAGAAATGTTTATTCCATTTGCATTGACACAGGAAGGGAAGAAATGGCTTTTTGGCCATACAGTACGTGTTTCAGACACATTTGTTGTACTAGCTGGTGTCCAAGCAAAGCGCTGCTGCATTCTCACTGTTGTGACAAACTTGAACTTCAATTTTTTACTCAGAAATTTGCTCTGTTTTAGCAGAGTCTGAAGCATGTCTTCCCTTTTTTCTGAGTCTAAATATTCACATATATATATTTAAAATATACAGATAGATTGGTTGACCTATTTCTCTCAATACTTCAATTTGATTTAATGAGAAGGTCCAGAGAGATCTGGCTAGTCAAGTTAGGCTTCATCCGGCTCAAAAATTTTGGTAATATCACTATGAGAAAACACAATACACTTGTTAATTAAAAAACCCTGAAACATTTGACAAGTCATTGCTGTTACAACTCTGCTCCATGGCTGTTTCACACCATTGCTGCAGCAGTCACTTGGAGGCTTCATAACATTCTGTGAAGCTGATCAGGATGATGTCCACTGACATCTCACAAAGCAGTTTGCATTTAGTAGCTATTGCATTTTTATGAAGTCATGCGCTGTTCTTTCTCCCCCAAATCATATCCCACAACATTCATCTTCATGTACTATTTCTTTCCTTCTCCATATTTATTTTAGAATTTGGCAGTATTAAAAAAAAGTCATCCCTCTTCTAGACACTAAATCCCTGACAGACTTCCATGAAATTTTAAGTGTCATTTTCTTTTTCTGCTGTGAAACAAAATGAATCTATAATTTACACAGGTTCAAAAATGAACATTTCTTTACTGATGGAAGGCCAAACCTTATTGTTTTTTGTTCACTTTGTTTGTTCCAAAAAAATATTTATCAGGTTGCCTGTTCCATAATCCTTTACTGAAAGGTCAAAGATTAAAACTAAGCACTCTTGTCCTGTGCCCTCAAAGCAAGCATAGCAGACAACCTCTGTTGTCTTGGTTTCCTGCTACTCAGTGTTTGTCAGACACTGATTACGAATAACACCCTGAGCAGTTATCTCTATATGGTATGTTTCTAAATCAAATGTCATAACCGATGAGTCACCATGAGTAAGAGAAATAAGATTACCTTTTAAAATAAGTTCACAGTAATCCTTTTCTTAAATGTCACAGCTAACAACTCATTATTTTGCATGACATGCAACTTTGAAGTAAAACCCATTTGTGAATGTACAGTGACTTGGTATTTCCATGATGAAGAAAGGAGTGGATTGCTTTTTCCATAGACTTTTATTCTGTACATTATGGAGCTCAGATCTCTTTGCCATGCAGACCTAAATTCAAGAGTATCAGAATAAACATGCTACCATTTCTTTCATAGACTTCTCTTTTTTTTTCCTTTCAAAACACTTGATAGATGGAGAGGAAATAAGTCAGACTATTGAAAATTTGAAAGCTTTAAAATAAAATAATGAGCAAAGAATTTTCCAGTGGGTGGGGCAATAAAAATGAAAGGCGAGTCCTCCAAGAGTCACAAACATGGAAGATTATACCAGAGGAAACAGCCAAGATTGGATAAGCTGGCTGAACAGAGAGAAGCAATACCAGAGACACAGGCTAAGTGGTTCCACAAAGGAGTGGTTCCACAATGCAAAGGGAATTTTGAATTGGTGATAAAGTTATCTAAGTTTCTTTAATTGACTGATGTCATGATGAATGTAAAATAAAAAAACGCAAATAATCCAATAGATCCACTAACATTTAAATAAGAGTTTTGAGGGAAAGGCTCAGAGAAAGAAATTGACTTTGGTACAGTTTGGGCAAGATCTGTATCTGTTTCCAGAAATGATGGTATTATTATAGAGACTAAGAACTCTTTGCTCTTGAAAATCCCATTTATGTATTACTCCATTTAGACGATTTTTCAGGTGCAATAATTTGCATTGTTGCCATGTCTGCCACAGTTTTGCAGACCTCAGTGACCGATGCGTGCTGGCATCCAAGCCCAGGTCTAACTGCAAGCTCAGAGGTGCTGTTAGTTCCCATGTTTCATACTCAGGGTGAGCAAAGCTTCCATCCAGCACCAGGGGAGCTCTGGGGCACAGCCATTCTGCCTGGCAGGATCCTGCTCTGCTCCAACACTGAGGGCCCCTGCCTGGAAAGTCTTGCACAACTTGTGAACCTTATGCTCCTTATCTTGGAAACAAGTATATTTAAAACTTTAAAAGGATTTGAAATCCTTCTCTGCTATTTTCACCACACCAAGATGCTGTAGGGGCAAGCAGTTTTTTGCTCCCTGTAGTACAAAACTGTACACATAAATTTGTGTAATGGGTGTGGGTCTGGGACTGGGAAAGTCCTTCAGTCTAATCCCACCTACAGACAAGCTTTATCATATTTTTTGCTTAGATAGCTCTCTGAAAAAGATTACTTCAAATGGACAAACATTCTTTCAATTTTTTTCAGACAGTCTCAGGAAGCTTTCTGTGAAAACCTAAACTTTGAAACTGAAATATCTCCAGGAAATGCAAATCTTCTGACAAACTTTAGGCTTCCTTCACCACCACAAAGTGATCCCAAAGAGAGCTTTTGGGGGGTTTTTGTTTGCTTTCAGGTTTTATTTTTTGGTTTGGTTTTTGTTGTTCTGTTTTTAGTGTTTTTAAATGCTCAGGATGCAAATTCTTGAACATTTTATCAATTTTTTTCAAGATATGCATGTCTAAAAATTTCAAAAAACTTCAGACATTACAGATTCGGTGGACAATCTATGAAGAATCATCAAGTCTGACTCCTGGCCCTGTGCAGATACTCCAAGAATCACACCATGACTGTGGGACAAGCAGTTCCAGAAACAGTTACCTGCCATTGCTGGAAGTAATGGTTTTTTGCATTATTTATGAAACTGAGCTAACTTTTCACTTTCAGTTCAGTTTCAAAACCCTTGTCACACCTCTTGTTCCCTTTCAGTCATGTCAAAAACCATTGAATGTAGGAAGTGCTCCACTGGGTCAGACTAGTGGTCCACCCAGCATTGTATTCTGCCTCAAAAAGTAGCATTATGGGGTATTTAAGAAGAGATTGCAAGGCTGAATACTTCATGCAATTCTTTTCACTTGTGCTTCTCCAGCATTCATGACTGATGCATCTGGGATATTAGAGGGAACATGCTTCCAGTCATTTTGGAATCCATTTATGGACCTGTTTTTTTCTAATAAATTTGTTGAACATCTTCTACTGCTTTCCTCCACAACATCCTTGGACAATAGGCTCTAAAATTTCCTGACCTGCTGAGAAAATAATCACTTTTTTGCCTGTTTTAAGCCAACTTTATACCAGTTTCATGGACATTTCTGTTTCTTATCCAGAGTGACCATCTGAACAGTTCCCTGCTTAGCTCACAATACATAAATGAACCCAAATTATATTCCCCTTCAGGCTTTTTCCTCTAAATTGTAGATTGCTATCTATTGATAGTCTTGCCTCCAAGGCTCCCATCTTCTTAGCCTTTCTTTTGTTGCCCTTCTCCTCAACACCTTTAATTACAATGTACTTCTCCTCAAGTAATGAATATAATAAACAAACACAGAACTGGCACTAATGGATGTCTTTCTCATGACTTTGTGAAAAGCTGGGGTCTGAGCTGTGGGTATCAGTGACTGCAGAAGACCTGCTCTTTCCCCAGCTGGAGCTCATCAGTAGGACAGCAGGCTGGTGCCCAGCAAATGCGAATCCTTGGCACCTCGCTCCAAAGTGCTTCTCCAGAACAATTACAAAGTTTCCATAAGAAAGTTTTTCTCCTTATTCATGAGAAAGTAATTTGATTAATTGTCTTTCCCTTTGTATATTTAAAGAATATACAGTAACTCAATCGGACAATTAAGTTTCGTTAGAAGTATTTTGAGGCAGTAAAGCAACTCTGTAACTTGTTGTTGCATTGGCACAATTAAGACCAGACCCAATTATTTCAAACCTTAAACAAATGCAAAACACATTTAGAGCTGGGAAGCCTGTACTATCAATGGTGTCTGCAAAAATTATAGCTAAATGTTTCTGATTATATTCGTTTAGCATTTTAGTGAAGTCATTCAATGGGCAAGTCCACACACCAAGTATTACCAAGTATTTCCTTTTAGGAAGCTAACAGATTCTGTTTCCAATTCAAATGAGAAGGTTTCCAGCCTATGCAGCACTGCCTCCAACCATCTCTGTAGAGACTGTATGTGCTTTATCTTTGTGTGATTTGTTGTATGACACTGAGCAATAGCGAACATAGAGACCCCAACAGCACAAACCATTCCTCAGGGTCACTTCTCTACCTTCACACAGAGATTCAGAGGGTAAAATTGTCCCTTCAAAAGAAAGTTTTTGTAGATGTGAGCTCAAGCCAACCCACAAGTTAGATGGGATCTTGTAATCCAGTATTAAGACATGTTCAGGGAGCAAGGAATTTGAGAGAAATGACTAATATCCAGTATGTTTCACCTTTTCTCAAAATCTGGGCCTTTCATTTGTCCCCAGTGTGTACCCTGTCAAAGTAGCAAGGGGTCAACTTTTCCTCTAATATGTATTATCCCTTTTAATCAAGAACTAATGCTCATCTATTGACTCTCTACTGAAAGACTGTTAAAAGTTCTTCAGCAGACTTATTCCTGATTTAAGCATCTCTCAACTTGCTTTCTCATTAGAAACCTGTAAACTGCATCTTCCTGAGAGGAAGAAAAGATTATCATAATCCAGACTTGGAGAACCTATGCTGATTAAACCACAATGAAGTCCTGCTGGAGATAAGATTGTTGCAGGCTCAATCTTATCTACTCAAGAAAAAACCAAAGATTTTAGCCTCTGTATCTTATAATATGAAACTAAATGCAGTTTGTTAAGGTGCCTTAAATAAGGTAGGCTTTCTGAGGAAAACAAAGTTTTAACTTGCTCATTAAAGGGATCTGTTGAAAAAGTCAGTAAAATAAATGTCAGATAATTCTGTTCCTTAGAATATTAAAATGCCTTTTGTTCATGATTCTGCACTGTAGAGAATTAATTTTGTAAGAAAAACTTGAATTTTGTGTGTTCTTGTTTTATTATTATAAGAACTAGTAATGCAGTTTCCACAAGCAATGAAGACTTATTTAAACTTGGGTGATATGTAATTTTTTTTTATTTCATTTTTTTATTTCCATATTCTTTTGTTTTGACAGCAGAAATCTTCCCCTATACTGTAATAAACAGCAAACAGAACTCCAGAGATTTGCAGATCAGCAAAGCCAATGCTAAAATATTCTTCCAATAAGAATTTTCCTATTGATTGAAAGAAAAGTATTTTGCTACAATATAGTTGAGGTGAAGGAATTCACATTAATCCCTGGTGACTTTTGAAAGTTACTCGATTTCCTTGCTGCTGCCCTGCCTGAATCCTGCCCTGTCTAACGTGGTGAGGGAAGCCTGGAAGCCCAGCTGCCTGTCACTGAGCATGGCCACAGCCTGGCTCTGAAGGCTTTCCCATGTCCTGCCCTGTACTGGCCACCAGACTGCTAAAGCTGAGGGTGCCAGATCCACCTGTACTTCATGCTAGAGCAGCTGTTAGGGAGAGTGAAATAAAAAGGGGCTTAATTTAAGTTTATAAATGCAACAAAGCAAAAAGTGAGGAGATCAAAATGTTATGGAAATAAATTTCCCCACAGAACATGACAATGAAAAGAGAGTTGTCCTGGATGGAAATCTTTATTTACTTGATGCATCCAGACAATGGGAATCCTCTTTCCACTACCTGGCCAATTGGCTGACATAAGTAGTGCTTAGATTAGCTCTCAGGGAACATTAGAGAACAGGGTCTTTCTTTTATGTTATTTATTGTCTGTGTTGGCTGGTCTTCAATATTTTCATCATCTTCATAGTGATTTTGTTTCCTTCCACTGTCTCTCATCATCCTTGGGGACTCTTAAACATTTATGTCTGCACTCAACAGCAGAAATTGAAGATTTTGTACGTGACTTCAAGCTAAATCCTAGGGTAATGTATTATTAGGGAAATCATGACATTCTGGCAGATCTGCCAATTTTATTTGCAAGGAAAGCTATGGAAAAAATTTACTTGCTTCAGTCAAGAGGCAGATGTGCACAGCAATGTAATAAAGGGTAAGGCAAGTATTTAACAAATAATATAATTGTTTGCACTTCTGGCTTCTGTAGATTGCAATTGGCATATCAGCATTTGGACCCTTGAATTCAAGGGGAGACTGGTAGTCTTATCTCAAAGATACCACAATTATTTTCCCTCTAGCATTCTAAAATTTCAAAAGAGAAATGATAAGGGCAAACCAGAATTATCAGAGAAACCTGATTTTTAGTACGTAGGTAGTCAACACTTTTTTGAGACTATCAGACTGTTTTGAGGGCAAGGATTTGGGTTATCCATTAGTCATGTTTCTAAAAATATTTGGCATCACCTATTATCTTACCCATGAGCAACTGAGGAGGCAGAACTGCCTTAATTTTTTTTTCAGAAATTACTTTAAGAATAGGTGGTTAACTTGGGGCTGTTATCAGCCTATTAAGAAATATAATACGGGATTTTTCACCAGTGAAATATGATTTTTACACAACTATGATATATTTTTCACCATGCTTATTCATTTACGAAACACACTTAGGACAGTTGAAATCCAACTTATAATTTCTTTTGTTACATGCCTGAATTTAGTGTTGCATTAAAATTCTAAGTAACAAAAAATTGTCATTGTCTTTCAATCAAACTTTTTATAACTACCCCAGTAGTGTTACTGATTCCCTTAGATCATGTAACGGCACTAGCTACTGCAAACAGAGTGAATATACAGTTCAATTTAGCTAATAACAAGTGTCTGAAAGCTTCATAGTAACTATCAAATTAATTAAAATGACTTAATTTTATTGCAAATTAATCTCAGACAACTTAAAAAAAAGTATTTGTGCATTAGCTACCTTCTATGGTCTAGTGAGGGTTCTACTGACAGATTGCTCTGATTTCAGACAAGTCTGGGACAGTCTGAGAACTGAGGGGTCACAGCCAAATATCTTATTTTTTCTGCCATTGTGAGTCATAAATGCTTTCAATAATTTTAGCCCTGATGCATTCAGGGGGAATGATCCTATTAACTTTAGTGGAATCACAGTATGTTTTGGAAGTTAAAGAAAAAAGTTCCCCATTTCCTTTTACAAATCATAATATAAGTAAAAGAAGACTCTAAATTTTAGTGTTGTATGAAACAGGAAATACAGGAGATTGATCACAATTTTATTTTTCTACTTTTCTTCTTTTTTGTAAACATTTCTGTCACAGAAAAGATGCTGTGTTCCAGGTTCTCTGGAGTCTAAATAACATTTTAAAAGGAGCCTAAGTGTTTCAGGAGTACCAGAGTCATGAGAAGTTAAAAATAGTATGCACAAAAAAAAAAAAAAAAAAAAAGAAGTGCCCTGATGTGATCATTGTAAAGGGGAAAAAATTAGTATTTCAGGACTAGATATTTTTAAAATCTTGTAAGTCTAAATATGTGGCTGTTAGTGAATGGAAGAAAATGGTTCTGATTTTTAGGTAATCAATTTGCGTCTCTAACAGAAAGCACTTCCTAAGGGTCCTCTAAAATATCTTCGACTTTTGTCCTTTAACACCTGTGCAATATGAAGTTTATTTAAAGGCAATCATGAAGAAGTAGAATGACCATTCAATGAATATTTTTATTACCCCGTCCTTACTGGAAATTCTTTAAAATTAATTTTCTCAGATTTTGTACTATTTTCCTTTCTACCACTTCTTCATCTCCATTTTCAGAAGACTACGTCACTTGAATATTTTCCAAAAACTTTCAGTTCATATTTCTGACTGCTTGTAAAAGACAGTGTTTTGAAGACTTTACATTGGTTTGGTTATTTCAATATTTTCATTTCAAAAATGGCCTCTGATTCATGGTCATAGGTTTAGAAGGATTATCATGCAAGTTCTCTCTTTACCTTGTCAGCAAAACTTAGTTAATTTGTTGTCAGGTGAGTGTCCTCCACTACCAGCTCTTGAGAATATTTCTGATGAGTGCATTGGTAGTTTTGTAGTCTTAGTTATTGCAGTTACATAGCTCATCTTCGTCATCAAGTACTGTGTAAACATTTACTTATAACTTTATAACATGTACAGAAAATAATTTAAAAATGGTTGTCTCAAAATAGTATTTAGAGGAGAAAAAATCTCAAATAAGTTGCTATATCTCTCGTGTGTTCCAGCTTTACACTGGGTCCGCATTGTAGAAGAAAGGTTCTAGTTTTCCACAGACTTATCTTGCTACAGATACAACACAAATCAGAACAATAAACTGTTTGTGTTTTATGATAAGATAAAGACCTTTTCCTGAGGTTTTGTTTGGGGGTAAAAATGTTTTGCAGTACTGATAACTCAGGGTGAACCATTTTGTTTTTTTCCTTCACCTGAACCCAGCTGTAGTGAACTATTCAGACTTGAGAACCTAGCTAATTCAGCTTCCTTGAAAAAGGAATCTTGTGCTTGCACTCGTATCAGTTTCACCAGCCAAGTGTAGGGAAGCAGGAGTTTTCCTGCTTTTAGCCTATGAACCACATTTTTACAAGCCAATCAACATTTGGCATGGAGAATAGGGAGAAAGTTGGTAAGATTATTTTCAGACCTGTAAATCCTGTGTGCATATTGTGATCTACACTGGTGCTGTGCTCAGCACAGAAGATCAAGAGTAGAGTGTTATTGTACTATTTTTCTTCTGCATAAAATACATTTTTTCTCCTCTAATGTCCATTACTTAGACTGTAAAGAGCAAACATTTTTCTCTGTGTGGAAGTTCTTCCCTGGATAGGCATGATTTGGGTACTGCTATCCAATACCAATGCACAAAGCCCAGAAACTCTAACTTTGTGATGGTTAGAAATAATTTACATAAAGAAATGCTGCTGTAGACACTTAATTTCCAAAACAAAAACAAAACCAAAACCCCAGAGAAAGTTTTTTGGTTTTTTTTAAAACTGCAGAACCTATATGTATACAATCCAGAATTTTATTTTCTTTTTTTTTTTAATTCAGCTGTAATATTGTATGAGAATAAATATATTTTTTGAGTATGACATATTAGAAAAAAAATTCTAACTTGTTATTTTCTATGCTGGTTGAAAAGCTGCTCAAATAGGTTTTGCTCTGATTTCTCTCCAGTTAAAATAGAAGGCAAAAAGCTGAAAGGTCTTAAACTATGTAAACAACAACAGTAAGGGTACTATTAAAAATATCTGGCTGTAACTTTAGCTTTAAAACTCTGTTTTTAATTTTCCCCTCATGCCACTGGCAAAAATGAAAGCTTCTGTCTCTATAGGGACAAATGAACAAGAATGTAATGAAAATATGAAAAGATATCTCTTTACATATTTTGACTTATATTTTTAGCTCAGTTCCCAACTTCAAGACAACTGCTGCCAGATAACTCACCATCTCAGTCCTTGCTTTATGCTTTTCATGTGATTACTTTCTTACTTAAAAATCTAACAAGGAATGAAGCTTACTTAAGCTGCATAACAGTGAAAATATCCTCCTGATGCTCCCTTCTCCTTGGAGAAGGAGGTGAACCCACTCATGCCCTGCTGACAGCACCTAGGACAGGGAAATCTGTGTCCTGTCTTTAGAAAGCAAGTGACACTTAAGGAAGTCTGCTGTGATTGTTTGCCATCTTTTCAGTTCAAACCACCATACTTACCATTGTCTAAAAAAGGTGATCAAAAATTTCACTTTACAAACCTTCAGTTTCACAGCTAAGCTAGGTAAGAAAGAGATTTTGTGAATGGAATAGTAGAAGGTGAGCATGCATGACTTACCACAAACAGGTTTGTTCTATCAATTCTCAAGCTTAAACAAGGGGTTGTCCTGGTGTTTAGAACTTACTGTACAGCGGAAAAATTGCTTTTGAATTTTGAGCTTTCAGACTCCTTTATTCTTCTGTAAAAAAAAAAAGAAAATATTCCTAGTCCTAAATGATTGCAGTTTTGTTAGAAGTGCTATTAACTCTCTGCTGTCTCAAACCTGCAAAAATTAAAGCTGTTAGGTCAGTTTTGAGGAAGATGGAAAGCTTAGATTGCTAGAAGGACAAAATTATCAATTACAAGCAATTTTACTCTGACCTTTTAAGGAGGCCTGCAAAAATGTTACAAATTATGAGATAGCAATAGATTCTCTTACTTTGAAAACCTTACAGTAATTCCTGTATCTAAAGGAACAAGAAGCTTCAAAAGTTTTAAAATTTATTTTGCAATTAGAAATTTAAACCGTAGAGACCTGCAGAAATAACATAGTTTACCTGTTTATTAGCAACAACACTGTTTTTAAGTATTTTTTATTGTGGAACTTTTATATTTTTTTCTGTGTAGAGTAATAGTGTTAGTGATGACTTAAAATTTGTGTAATAGAAAAGAATAAACTTCCTTATCATGGTTGAAAATACTGCTTCCAGCATCAATATGTGGGCCTGAGTTCTTCTGGGAAAAGATATTAATGTTTATTGCTGAAGCAATTTGCTAAATATAACAGTCAAAGTTGTTCTGTTTATGTTTTGTGAGGATCTGGTAGGTTGCAGAGAGACCCAGGTTCTGCAAAAGAGGGAATTCAGATCTCAGCTGCTAAATGTTTCAAGGTTGTGTCTTTTCAGTCATCTGCTGGGTACCAACACAGCAAAAGGAGAGATGAAACAGCTTGTGGAAAAAGTATTTTCTGTCCTTTAATATCACATTTAAGTTGTGTGTGTTGTGTATCATGAAGGAAATCTTCAGAATTCAAATGTATGTGAATATGGTTGATACCATTATTTTTCATATATAGATTTTAAAATGCGACTCTGGTTACTGACATTTCGAGCAATTATATGCAGTTATTTTTAAGAGTTTTTGCATAAGCATCAAGGAAAAGGAAGAAGTTTCCAAGTTCAGTAAGACAAAAGTAATAAAAGTTAAAAAATAAGGTGTAATATTTTGTGCTCTCTCTTTTGGATGCACATGGTATAGTTGAACATTTCACTATTATGCTGAAAATGTTCAAAGAAAGTTTAGAAATTTTTTCTATAGATAAGTTTAGATAGATAATCAGTTTAGGCAATCTGTGGCAAGAATAGGAAATGAATTCTTAGAAACCTTCAAAGAAGTTAGTTTCACATCATCCAGACTGATGAGCTTGCCAGCCAGTTCAGTAATGGATGCCACTTGAGGGGCACATGATTGTAAAGAAAAGCATTCAGTGTTTGAAGAGATTTTGACTGATGATTGGTAAAGTTAAAATCAAGGTTTCTTTTAGTGGTCATTCCACTTTTTTTTTTTTTTTTTTTTTTTTTTTTTTTTTTTTTATCTTCCAGGTTATCTTGTCTTAAAAACAAGTTCCTTGCAGCAGAGTAGCAAATTTTCCTTTTGCTCCACAGAAAACTTAAAATGTGAGTCAAACTACTAATGCCATGGTACGTTCTTCTTTCCATGTTCTGGACTGTAATCCCACTCACTGGCCATGTGCACCAATTTTGTAAATTCAGTATTATGTTTAAATCCCACTGAGATTGCTCAAGATATGCAAACATAAATCTTTCTAAGACTGGGGCCTAAGACTGTGTAGTCCCTGGGCAGACAACGTTTTTAGCTTTTCTTCTAAAGGGCCAAGCTCACTGTCAGACATAAGAAATAAATAATACAGTGGAAATATCATTATCTGAATTGCAAGCCTATTTTTACAAAAGTACCATGTTCCCTGGTGGTTGAAACATTATTCCAGGCTAGATCAATCTTGAGTTCGTATTTCAACATTACATGTCATAGCATAGACAAATACTATGTAATTCATCCAAGAATCAGGAATCCAGGAATTCTTATTTACCATTGAAACCAGCATAGCTATTTTTTTTTCAAGTAAACAATTATGATTATATAACTTCCTTCTCATGAATGTAGTGAATATAGCATTAAAACAGAAAAGCTCTACTTAATGCCAAATACCTCCTTTCATTTTCATACGGGCTGTGATATGCTCTGACCCAAAGACATTGATAATTCCTACTTCACTGTATTCAGTTTTTCCTGGTACCTGAAGCTGATTACCATGCATGTTCCTATCTTACATGCTCAGGTTACCTCCACAGTGACTCTTGAGATCAGCCCAGCAGTGACACCCTTTCCAGGTAAGTGACAACTGAAAAATCCTGTAGGTCTCAGAGTCTCTTTTAAGTGTTTATCATCCTGGACTGTAAGAAATTCTGTCAGGGGATTGAAAGAGCATCATGTGTTGTTGAAGAAGACTACTCCTCCCCTGTAAGACAGGATCAGTGCACCACTGTCACCAACAGGTTTTTGTGAAACTTATTATGAGAAAACTCAAATAGTGGAGACCACTTCACCTTTGTGGAATATACTTCATAGTCTTCACCACCAGAGACTCTTCTTTCATACCTAACCAAACTCTTTCCTTTGTTTTGAAATGTTAGCAATTATATTCTATTTTCACACTCAATTTTTTTCCCTTTTCCAGTCATGCCAAACCTCTGAAATTTTTTACATGAGAACAAGGTTTCAGCTGCTAACAATAAAGCAGTGAAATGCTAGGTGATTCAACTCGCTGGAATCTTAAAACTGCAAATAAAAAATGTTTTATCTCTCATTCTTTGATATACTTTGTTGGACAGAACTGAAAATATGGGTATGAGGGTTCAACCTGCTTAATTTCCTTATCACAAAAACCACTGGAATTCCTTTTTTGTACTTAATTTCTAAACACCTTTTTTGGTAATCAAAATATTACCTCCGATTTTCCCTATACAAAAGTATTCTGAATTACATTAAATTTTTAGTTCTATTTTGTCTACAGGTATCAGCTGGACATTCCTCTCAAGTACCTTGTTATTGTTCCTGCTCCCCAGCTACCTGACAATGAGCTCCTCGTTACCAGCCATTTAGTCAAGGAGAAAGGGAACATGGAAAGGAAATGGGTTTTGTGCTGTGGCTCTGGAACCACAAACCCAAGTCTTCAGCGATGTGGTGTCAAAACCAGAAATAAAAACCCACCCCCACCATTCCTAATTTTGTCAAGCCATTCCTCTTTCTGTGAAGTGTTATCCAGAGAAGGCCCATGTACTGTTTCTTTTCCTGTCCTGAGAGCAGTTCTGCAGATACATCCACAGATCACCTTTCTCTGCTCTCCACCACCAAGCTGGGAGCTGGCAGCCCAGAATCTCTTTGTCACACACATCCGACTTTTCAGCTGGAAGTCACCAGCCCTGTCCATTTGAGGTGGAGGCCTGAGCTGCCATGAAAGAAAAGACTGGCTCAACATCTGGGTTTCTCAGGTACATGCTGTGGGGCTCTCCCTCTTTCACGACTGCTCTACTCCAGCTGATATTTCTGTCCTGATTGCATTTCTGATGCAAGTATTCCTGCCAGTCCTTACCCACTTCCTTCCACCAGACTTCTCTCTCTTCACTTTCCATTACGTTTATTCTAGACAGAGACCACTGTTTAATTACTCCTTCTGGGACCTGGTTGCTGTTGATTTTTACCTTGTTTCCTCATGGTTCAAACAACAAAACTAGTGATCAGATCTAAATGGTAGCACAGAATGTGTTGTATTCACCACCTGGATGGAAGTGATTGCTCAGTGAGCAGAACGTTGGTGAACTGAGTCCACCAGCCCTTTCTGCTTTCAGATATGTCCTGCTTCCTTCCTGTAGAAGTTACCTCCCATTCCTCGTGAACTGGTGAAATTAATGAATTTTGTTTTGAAATATGCTTGTCAATGGAAACACGATTATTGTCAAAACAGTAAAACAAATACAAAATTCAGCTCTGTGAAACTTACAATGAAAAACAAAGAAGGGGACAGTACAAAACATACTGAAGTCTTCAGAGCAGTGACCTACTTAGCCAATTGGAAGAGGCAGCATTACCTAAGACAGTTCTGCTATTAGCAGTTTAAAAGCCTCTGCACCCTTTGAACCAGTTGGGAAGGAAAAGTTATACCAAGTCTCATTTCATGATAGTGTTTTCTGTGAATATGCAATCAACAACAAAAAATCTAGTTTAGGGATCTAGTGAGACTTAGCAAGCAGAAGGTCTCTTAGCAACAGAACCCCATAAGTAATGTGAAGCAGCTGTGGCAATTTTAGAAAATGGTTCAAACTGTTGAAAAGCCATTAGGAAGCTGATATATAGAGAATAAAAGCAACCACTCAACTTTAAAAAGATTTCCCAATATGGAGTGTTATGTTATTTTATAACCAAATCTTAGTCATCCAAAGTTTACATGCCACAAAATTCTGTTTATGACCACGTGGCTGGACTTTCTACAAGTAGCTGGAATTCCATCACATAGCTGAAATTCCCCCTGAAAAGAGAAATGGCCAATGGCTAAGCACATATTCTTCAGTGGTCAAGGTGCTATCACTATATTTTAGTGAGACCAATGCCACTTATGGTTTGATTTATTATTTGTGCTTGGAATGGGATCCTAAATAATTGGAATCAATTTCTTTAATCATGTAACTTTCAGTCTTTATTGGAAATAATGAAAGCCACTTGCTTTTGGTAAGGCTTTGCACATGGCTGATTGTCAGACATTAGCTAACAAGCTTTCTAGCTGATTTGACTGCTTCTTTAATTGGAAATATCCAGTAGCTTGACGAATGACATATTTTAAAAACTGTAACTGGAGCAAAAAATTAGAGGTGTCAGGAATAACAGATTTTATTGGTTTACTCTTCAGGCTGCTGCTGATTGATGAAAAAATAATGATACTTTATTTCTTATATTTATTATTATACTGAGGTCTCAAAGCAGCCTAAGACTTTAGGCAGGGAAAAACTTTTCTCAGTCAGTATGTCAGCTGTCTCCTACTGGGTTCAAGTAGGCTGAAGTACTATTTTGAATAAAGGCCAAAGGTTATAAAAGCACAGAATATTAATTAGGCAAGTTTCATGAGACAGAAAAAACTATACAAGCTGAGCTGGATGGGCTTTCAGATACTCATCAGTCCTAGATAAAGGTGGAGGAAGCTGCATGATTAATCTGTGTGTGCAATGTGAAAAACTGCTGTGTGCAACCTGGGGACATGAGGCTCATTGTATTTGGGTCAACCCTTGCCATCAGGCCTGAGTGCACAACAGGAGACCAGTGTTCAGTCCCACTCACTTGGGTTGGGCAGTTCAGCTCCCGTTTGCTTACACTGAAAATAATTATACTTGGAAATTTGGTCACAGCTAAACCTATTCAAAGGATTCTGGGCAGCCTCTATTTGTCAAGCCTTGTCTTCTCCCTAGCAGAGGGATGATTTTTGGAAAAGCTGCCTTAATGGACATCAGAGGCATGATATATGCTAGAAGGCTATGGTATTAAATGATAACTATTAGGAAATCATATATCTAATCAGCCTTATTAAAATCAAGTTTTGAGGGAAATAGCTGAAAAAGCAGCAACAAAATTTAATATTCTCAGATGATAAAAATGGTATAAACAGAGTTTCCAGCTCTGATATCTACCAAGTCAGGAGCCCAAAGATTAGCATTACTTATGAAAAATGCAAAAGTAAACAGGTTTCACAAGTATGTGAATTCTTGAAAACTCTGTAAGTTGTTTTAAGTATTCTCCAGCAAACAACAGGGGAAAGTTCCGCTTTTTGAGTATCATATTCATGTCTGTCTTTTTAGATTTTCTGTTTTATGGCCACTGATGTTGAGAATGGACTGGTGCAAAACAAGTGATAAAACACAGAAGAGACCACAGAAAGATTTTAAAATCTCATGGTTTAAGCCATTTCTAATTGGACTGACTCATACAGTCTCTTTTATCTGTTATATGATATTAAGTTTAGTAAAGCTAAAATAAAAAAATGAAAATTACCAGAAAAATAAACTAAATCTAGCAAAAGTTATGGGATTGTAGGGAAATTTTGTACTTAGTGGCTTTGACTCACAGTTGGAAGGAACTTGATAACACTGGCAAAGCTTCACTTTTGGTTCCAAGCCAGTTTAGAAACCAAAAGAAGTCAAATAAACAAAAAAGAAAATATTTGTCCAGGAATGTCCATAAAATTCGAGCTATCAGGTTTCACATACCTAATGTAAGAGACATCTTCAACACTATTTATTAAGTTAATCACTTAAAAAATTAATAGAACATTTTATAACCTGCATATTGTAAAATATGAAGAAAACAATTTAAAATATGCAGAAAACAATTATCATGCCTAAATCACTCTTATAAAAGCTAATTTATTATAAAGTCAACAAGTTTTGGATGCAATTTTCTGCAAATGTAAAGTTCTTAATTATTTAAATGAAATACAGGAACCATCACCTGCAGTAAAGTGATGACCACAGGGAAGAGGCAAAATTCACGTTCAGCTACTCTTTTTTTAAAATTAATTCAAATTTCCAAATTTACTGTCAAGAAGAACTTGATTGTTCCTGAACTCAATCAAAACTCAGTGTTGCTATTTGATGTAGTTGATAAGGCTTTATTCAATGTAAGAACAGTTGGTTTGTTTTTAGTGACCTGCTATATATCTGGCAGTGATTCATGTAAAAATATATTTGTTTACATTGCTACAAATACATCTGTATTTGTTGACATTGTTAATAATGTGCAAAAACTACTGCTCACTATCAAATCGCAGTACAGTCACCTATCCAACAAAGCCAGGTAAGCAAAAATCTGTTCCACTATTTAGAAGCTACCTGAACTATTTGCCTTCTCTTACCACTGTCTTTGCTAGGCTGTATCTGTTGCCACCTTATTTCTATCTCTCTCATACAGCTACTAATTTCTTTAAAATAATTTATTTTAATTTTTTCTGGTTTTTTTTTCTTTAAAATCTGCTTTCATTCTACCACCCTTTGCTCCTTCTCCTTCAATACTATACAGATGGAATTCCCAGACTAAAAAAGCAGACCACTTTGGATTTTCCTTGTGTCTAGTGCTTGTGTCAGTTTTATTTTAAAATACTCAATAGTTTAGTAATCCATCTTTTCTCTTACCAATATAAATAATTATCATGAACCTACAAAAACTACTGCATGTGTTAAGGCCAAGTGTGTTAAGCATTACACTTTTTGAAAAGTCAGGCTCTTTGGAACATATTCAGCAAAACACTTAGAGTTCTCAAGAAGACAATCTGCAAGTGCCCTGAAGCCCACTTCTGTGATATACAATACTAAATCTTAGCAGCCATACTTAAACTGATATCCTTTCACAGACAGGAAACCATCACAGGATGAAACTGTCATACTTGGCTGCTAATTAACTAACTTTTGGAGTAGTGTAATTTGAGAGTAATAATAGAATAAGAGGTCTCTTTCAGTGCTCCCGAGTGATGTATTGACTTGAAATTGTGCCACCGGCCTAACTGCATGCTTTGGAAATGTATTCAGAAGAGTCTTCTTGAGTACCAATACTGTGTTTGCAACATACTAATGAATTATTTATTAATAGCAAAGCTACAAGATGCTGAGCCTGAGAAACCAGAGCCCACATTCATCCATGAATTCAATCTTCATGGGAGTTTTATGTGATAATATCCTGACCATTTATAAGTGATCCTATTCTCTATGATATGATTCTTTTCTACATAGTATTTTACATATCAGATATTCTCTCTTTAGATGTCTGATTTAAGAGTCCAGCCTCTCTTGTACTCAGTGGACAAAGTCATTCTCTTTCCAAATTTAACTGTGGATCCATAAATTAGGGTTCTGATTTGAATGACTACCTGGGAAAATACTATGCCCATCTGTAAATAAAATGGAGGCTTATTAGTAATTTTTAGTTACTGGTGTGAATATGAACCTTAATTTTTACTCTGCTCTTATTTGTTATGTATATGATATAAAATATACAGAAGATTTAAATGGTATTTACTTTCCATTAATGAGCCTGCAGGACCATACTACAAGCCTCTAGGGACGGGGAGGTTGCGTGTTTGTTCCTAATACCAGCAAGGAAATGCCTGGATGAAGGATGGACTGAATCTCCTTAATGCCATCTTAACATTTAAACTGATTTCTCAGTTTTGACTGCTCAGAGTGAGACTTTCAAGACGGCTTTTCTTTAACTAAAATTGCAAAATACATCATGACTAAGAATACTTTAAAGAATTTATTCAGCTGACTTTTAAATCCGTTTTAATATGCTACTGATATGTCTTAATTTGTGAATAAAGAAAATTATGAGATCTATAAATCAAATGGGAGAGAGGATAAGCAGTCCAAACTGACAATTTGATTAATATGAATCAGTACGAGTCTAGTTTAGTACTTCATTAGTTCATGTCAGCAATGATAAAAAACATTAATGATGATACTGAAAGGCTGAACTTTCAAAGCTCTAACTCAAGTATTGTGCATGCTACAAAATAGCCTTGTTGACCCTCAGACCTTAGTGGGTGTCCATTTGGATTGGAGATCAATAAGTCAACTAATGTTTTCAGACACCTTCATGATATTATCATTCTTAGCTTTTAATGAAAAAAGTGATCAGTTTTGTTAAGCTGGTACCAGGTAGATGTGTTATAATCCTGTCTCTGGATCTTCGAAAGAGAATGAACTGCCTCAGTGACTGCTGCAGGAATTACTCAAAGGACTGGCAGAAAAATTTCAGCATGTGAAAGTCTTGGTCCCAAGTTCATAGTTCTTATCAAGAGAAAATTCTTATCACCAGATCCTGATAGAATCACATTTAGGGAGAAACATAAGGAGCAATCAATCAAATAATTTCATTTTACATTATGAAGTGGTCTACGTGTCAAGACTAAAATGGATTTGTTGGCACGGTGGCAACAATTACAGAATAGTGTGTAGGAGGTAAGAAGCTTCTTTATTGCTTTCACATAATAAAATACATAAGGTGACAGTGTGAGGATCCAAGATAATTTGTAAAATAATTCAACTCTATACTGCTCATCCAGTAGGATGATAAGAGCGCAGAAGACAGTGGCAAACTTTGTGCATGAGAGAATACACATGAAGTTACTATGACAGGAGATGGATTTCCATGTTGACAGTGTGAGTATCCATCTTTTTACTGTGACTGTGCTGCGTCTGAATGTTGGAGAGAATTTCAAATGTAGTCACCAGTCAAAGAGACAGCTCAGGGATTAAATGAGACGAAAAAAAAAAAAAATGATTAATAAAAATTGCATTGGAAAGAAGCCACATTCTCTGGGAGAGGAGAGCTCCCCATATAATGGAATTGTTATAATTTCTTGGTTTCCATCTATTAGAACATTTGGGAGGACACCTTGTCAATCTCTTCACAGTCCCACCACTGCCACTGGTGGCCACTGATAAGAATAACCAAAGTGAGACTTCATTTCCTAAGGAGATAAAATAATGATGATTTGTCCTTTTTTCCCAGGACCCAGTTCCTGTAACTGGTGCTACACGGAGTGACTACTAGCATCTTGGCAGGGTTCTGCTTGAGCCTCAAGTTCTCTGCAGGGTCACCGTGACGATTCCTGTAAGGCTGTCTGGTAAGGGCTGAAGCAGTCCTCCACAAAATATAGGAGTATGGACACATATGCTTGTACCTTTAAATTTGTCTAATGTGGAAGCTGAAACCAAGGCATTTGCAGGTTTACCTCAAAGTTCTTGAGTAATTCAGTAAATTGTAAAATGTTGTGAATAAAGTGAATGTGAACAACAGTAAAAATGAAGTATAAAAAAATCTAATCTTGTTGGCATCAAAGATGGAATCTCCTGATCTATAATTCTGATCTAGTTATAAGATAATTATCCCATGTTCATGGAGAGGACTTCAGCTCAAAATCTGAAGAACTAAACCTTAGAATTTATTGCTTATTTTCCTCCTTGCAGGTTTATTTTATGAGTGAGTTGTTTTCATTTTTTGAAAAATTCTTTTTCTTATGTGCTACTGTACTAACTATTTAAAGTAAATCCATCTTATAAATGGAGTCTCCTCAGTGTTTTGTTGTTGGTGTGGTTTATTTTTTTAATCAGCGCGGTATTACATTATTTGATATAACAAAAATAAACCAAAGACTTTTCTTCCAGAGACCAACTTCAGTATGCTTAGAGATATATAAAGGGTTAGCCGTAGGCTTTTATGATGTAGAAGTAAAAATTAATAGCTAAGTGGTATGTTATACTTTGTCTAAAAAGCTCATTTAATTTTATGGCATGGGGTTTGCATCTGTTTTCTTTTTCCCAATGATATTTTACAAAGTTTTGTGCCACAGCTTTCAAAGTCACTTATATAACACAAAAAGCACTTTAAAAACACGTAAAGAGCTATTGTGGCAAAAGAATAAAGAATTTCCTCATGTTCTCCAGTAAGTATCCTGTTAAGTATCCTGTATGTTATTGAGAGTTCCTTCATCATGGAGGGTGGTCCACTGGTAATGTACAAAAAAAGGATAGTGTACAAAAATTAAATTATTATTTGACCCCACATCATTATATGCCACATTACTAATTAAAGCACACTTTAACAATGTACTCTTAATGTGCCGTCTGTTACTTGCATGACTCACTCATCTTTCACAAAGAATAAGTGATTTGTATTAGATGAGAGATGCTAGGGATGTTTTTGGGGCTAGCAATTGCTGTCATTGCTATGTTAAATCACAGGCCCTAGCCTGGGATAGAAAGAGACAGGCTTATCTTGAGCCAGGAAAACAGCACCACAGGACTGATAGCTCTGACTTAGGGCCTTGTTTAAAAAGTTATGACTCAGTGCAAGCAGCCAAGGATCCTTAGCCTTCCCTCAGTTCACTCCAAAGCAGCCATTAAGAGCCCTAATGTTCAGGTTGCGTGCCTCACTCTGATTATTTTTGGGAAGTGGATCACAGCAAGCCCTTTTTTTCCTAATAAGCATTCATCTTCATTTACTGGATGAAGGGAGCTCTTAGTGAAAGCTTTATACATGGTGCAGGATAATGGTAACTTCTGCCAAGCTCTGTAACTCTGTGCATGGACTGTGAGCTTCTCTTTTCTTTCTTTGAGTTGTAAAGCAAAAAGCACATATCATAATAGCTCCCCTAGATAAAAGTACAAGCAAATTATAGATATGGATAATAATTTGTGAGGGGATGAAGCTCTTTGGTCTAAGTTGGCAATTGGGGATGCTAAAACACTATCATACAAGTGCATAGAATATATAAGAGGATTGTGTGCAACAATACCAAAATTTTAGAAACTGAAGAAGATTAATTCCTTTTTTTAATAGGAAATCTTCTCCTTACTGCCTCATTCTTAGACTTGTTCAGCAGCATGCATGAGGATAAAGCAGGGAAAACTTTTGACACATTGCAAAAGTGACCTTTAATAACTTGTTTATGCTTAAGAACATAATTATTTAAAACTCTAGGAGAGCTAGTAGTCCTTGGGAGTTGTGAGAATGAGGTTTATTTTCCTCAGGAAGTTTTAATTTCCAGTACAATAGTATTGTGGGATATCTGGATTTAATAGCTTTCTAACCTGGGCCTGAATGTTGGCTACCTGAGCATTAAGACAGCATAATTTTGAGAGCAGAAAATCATAGATAAGAAGATAAAATTCAAATTTTCAAGGGGGTAAAAAAGTATCTCTGAAGTTATTGAATCCCTTCAGCCCCAAAATGCTATTTTAACAGACAGATGACAAATGCAGCAGAGATAGAAGATAAACAAGGTTAGTACACCACTTTGCACATATCACACAAGCTGATATCTACTTATTTATGTGTGAGAATATGTAGCTATTCTAAAGCAAAAGCAAATGGATTGTCCAGGTGATTATAGTGTAAAACACATAGAAATTTATGAATTCAACACTAAAGTTCTTAAACTCTGCCCCTTGAAAGTATGAGCCAGCAAATGGTTCCTACACTTTTAAATAATGGGATATGATATGTCAGACAAGATGGTACTGTTTAAAGGGCAGAAATCTGAGGCATTCAGCATAGTAATACATGCTAGCCTGATTCTGAAAACATCAAAATATAAAATTTACACAAAAAATGAAAATACCCAAGGCTACTGAAGCATTGCTGAAGCTACAATTGAAATTAATGCTTCTAGCATGTAATTTACTAATAAAAAAATGTTTTCTGTTTAATAGAAAGTAAGCTGAGTACTGTCTTATGGGCACTAAAAAGATAATAACATGCAATAGAATGACAATGAAGTATAATCTCCTCCTCTCTCATCACTCACCTGCATTCAAACACACTCAGTCTAAAAACATGAGGAGTTCAACTGGTAAAAATATGAAAGCAGTTTTTTCAACATAGGGATAGTAGCTAAAATTTGTAAAGGAAAAAGAAAAAAAAAGTAATTTTTGTTTCATTCTAAAGACATTCATTTGGCTTACATTTTTCCCCAACTCAAAATAAATCTGTCTTTATTTTCTGCCTTTTATTTTCTTTTCTGTCCTTCCCATTTTCCCCAAAATAATAGGCTCTCAAGAGGAAACATAAAAGGTTCTAATGAAAGGGGAAATTACCACTGTTAAAAGTGATTTTTCACTTCCATGTCTGTTGCATAGTTTATGTTTTCTCTTATAAAAATAGAAGAAGGAGATAAGAAGCTTTCACAAGACATCTAATTATTTCCTCTAAAAAAAGAACAACCAGTGAGCCAATGATCCTTGTGAATTTGGACTATCTGGAATACATAAAATCCTAGCTCCACAGTCAGTAGAGACCTTCTTTTGCCCATCTTTAATGCATTTATATTTTGTTCTTCTCTTTTGATTTCCACCATGGGTCTTTATCGTTCACTTTTCCCTGGAGGTGTCTATATTGATATAATAAAGTGGATTAAGGGCACATTTCAGCATGACTTTCCAGAGGCTCTGGAAGGCATCTCAGAACAGCATGGGCTGGGTTCCTTTCAGGTAAAACAAATTCTGGAATATGCCCTAGCCTCAAAGGGATAGGCAGAGAAGGACATCAGGCAGAGAAGGACATCGGCTCTGAGACTCATAAAGTAATAGGAAATCCTCAAATGCAATTATTACTTGCACTAAATCCTCAGTAACAACTCTTGTACTCTACAGATTTGCCCCAACAGTGCTGTGTTTCTTGCTAAGCTACCCAAATGCAATCTCTTAAAAGGGGACAATAAGGCCTATCTGGGTAGTATGTCCTAAATTCAACTCTTCTCTCTCTGCTCAGCCCTATAATCTAAAGCTGTCCTCTGAAGCAGAGAACAGAACTGGTGTTTAAGGCAGTCTTGGTGCTTTTACAGACTTCCCTCCCATCAGCATATTTCCTTTGACAAGAAAAAAATGTGGGATGGTTGGCAGGTGTGCAATTGGAAGACAACATGCTTACTGCTATGTGATGACTACCTTGGTATCTTTTACTGTCTATCACTTAAGTCCATGTTGGCTCACTGCAAAACCAGAGAAAAAGCCTCAACCCAATCCTGGTGCAAAGAGAAGTTTCAGCCTGTACCTCGTGCCGTGGTGTGTCAACAGCTGTTGGTATTTTACCTTTTAGCCAGACAGACTCTGCTCTGCTGCACTTCCATTTGTGAAAATGCAGATGATGGTAGAGGTTATGCTAACAGAAAATAACCATAATAAGCAAGGAATTCCAAAAATGAATTTGTAGCATTTTCACTTGTGTATCTATACATGTGTTTTGTCTCATTCAGTGTTTTTTCCACTGTATCTTTCAGAAAGCTATAAGATCAAAAGACCAAACTGTTACAAGCTTGTTGGAAAAGAACATATAATTTCTGGCCACAAGCCAGAATGTCAGCTTCAGCAAAAACTGAAGAGGAGGGGATGAGAAAGAAGAAAGAAAATAGGGCTAGAAGACATTTTCATTAATTTTAGAAAGTCTCCTTTATGAGGAGCCCATGATGGATAACAGGAAAAAACATACAGTAATGACACCCAGGGAACAAGAACATCTATAGAAGCTATGTAGGGCAAACAGTGTCAGAAATTAAACAAAAGCTTCAGGTCAGTGCTCAGTCTGAAATAAGAAGGAAATCATGGTCACTTTTCAACACTTTCTTGAACTGGATACTAAGAAGTTAGGGTGAATTGGAAGACATGACTTGGGATGATGGAGAGCTAAACTCCTCAGCCCACTGATAACAAGGTACAAGTGTCAGACATGCTTGACCCAGGCTTGGTACTTTTATTATGTTGGACATCGGTCAATTCCAACTCATAAATGCCAAGATGACAAAGCAGATGAAATTCAGTGAAGTAACAAATCATTACAGTGCTGAAATGCAGCTGTGGTGAGGCTGAAAGCAAAGTCTTACATACATTTAGCAACATCAAGTGCCAACGACTCCTCATAGACTGGGAGCAGCTGAATTGGAGGCACTTGGAGGGAGCAGGAAGGCAGTTTTCTGAAAAAGGAAAGATGTGAGATGGAATGGTTTGATTTAAAAGTCAAAGTTTAGTACTGGTTTCACCTGAAAAGAATGGCATGTGCAGTATCTACTGCTGAAAACTGAGAGGATAAAAAGCAAAAGACAAGCACATGTAAGTGCAGCCAAGGTAATTTTGAAGCAAGAATCAAGCATTTGTTAGATTGGGGTTTATTATACAATATCAAAGTTGGGCTCAATTGAAGAAATTGTCCCCAGTGAGAATGACCATCAAAACTACACCCCAAAGACCTGACAGAAGATTAAAAGGTATAGCTAATTCAGTAGATAAGTTGATGTGTATTTGAAATTCTGTAAGAAGATAACCCTGATTCTTGCTGGTTTGCTACTATTTTGGGGAAACTACAAGTACAGAGTATTACAAATAAGCAGATTCTAGCATTTTTGAGCTGCAATCAGTTGTTACACTACACAGAGACTTAGTTTTTGCAACAACATTCAGTAAGACATGGACCAGCAGATTCTTCCAGGCCCTTTGGTTCTTAGTTATTATGGAAAAGCATTCTAATGTGGGTGTTTTAGACTTCAGCTTTCTACCCTTCCCTCTTGGCTTCCTGAATTTTCTTCATGCCTGGTTTCTTTGTCTGCTTTCCTGGTAGAAGTGCCATTGTTTACATCAACCACATTATGAACTGCTTGAACAATCTTCAAAATGTGGCAGAACTGGTGTCTTCCAGAGCACAGATCACAGAATAAGCAGGTTCTAGCATCAGATGTGGAGAGAGCTTCCTGCTGAAGTTCTCAGATATAAGGTTGTTCAGTGAAATGTTGTCTTTCACCCCATCAAAAAAGACATGGGTGGGTATATGCAAGTTTTGGGGAGTTCCCTAGAGGGTTCTGTTTTAACCTATTCTGATAGTGATGCAGGAAAGAAATGAGCTACATAGTGTATATAACAGATGTTTAATTGCATCTGGGGAAACATTCATTATGAATATCATTCACACCCTACTTTACCTGCTCCTCTGGTGAACACCTGTGTGTTAGTAGTGCATGTGGTGGTAATGTGAGAAACTCTCTCTACCAGCCTTTTAAATTTTACTATTCCCCCTTTTTAAAAATGTGCTAAATTAGATACAGAAACAAAGAAACACACCTAAATAAACAAAGGAACATAAGGAACTCGAGCAATACCACACTGCCAGAAAGAGCAGGTGGAAATGTAAGTTTAAGGGCCATTAAAGCACTGTGAAATTTTTCAGTGTGTCACAATTACAGGAACACCTGGGTCAAATAAATTAGGACTAATCCATTGGGGGTGTTCTTTACAGTCTACTCTGGTCTCAGAATGGCTTGACCCTAACCTGCAATTCTGAACCAAAAAATAAAAAATTACAAGGAAAAGCTTGTCAGTTCAGGTGGCTGTTGTCAAGATAATCCATTAATTTTTAATAGAATACGAAGATGGCAGGGAGAGAGTACAGATAAGGAAAAGTCTCCATGGGCCTTAAAGAGGAAATTCAATATGTTTGGCTAGAGTGTGAGGCTTGATAAAGGCCCTACCTCTGATTTCTATCTAATTTCAATCATAATGAACACATCACTGATGTAAATCTAAAGAAGTTTGCATAGGAGACCTACTTTTTGAAAATTACTTCAAAACTGGATTAAGCTTCTTGATTCCCAAAGGCTGAGAAAACATTCTGGTTAAAGAATGTATTTGGATCCTAGGAACATCCATTAGCTTTGCTTCTTGTAAAGGAAAATGAATCAGTAGATATAAACTACCCCAGAGGACAGGGAAAACTGAAGACTTTCTACGCTGTGTGTACATGTACTACAAGTACCTCAGACACTGGTCCCACCATCAGGAACATTGCAACCCCCAATTTTCTTGCTGAGAACTAATGGACCATTTTGGGTTCCTTACCTTCATTCTATGCACCACAGCAGGGTAGCAGACTTCCCTTGGACCTAAAAGAGAGTCAGAGAAAAGTCAGAAACTGTTGTCCACTCCTCAAAATTCTGCTGAAGACACTGTTTTCCTCTTTAGAAAAGTGATGATTATTTAAAAGAACAGACAATCACCTTTGTACATTCTTTTTTCATATCAAAAGTTTTTTGCCAAGAAATCTGCTGCAGGATAATTTCTCAAGGGCACAAGGTTTGATTTAATTAAAGGCTTAACAACAGTCAAAAAGAAGCTCCAAATCTCAAAGTGGCTGTATATGCATTAAGTGTATAGAAAAAATACAATAGCTATTATTCTAGCATGCACACACATGAATCTTACCTAGAATGATAATTAAACAAGTAAAAGCAAACCAGTTTCAAATCTGTGAATTCTGAAAGCAGAAGCATATTAACTACTAAGCAAGAAATTATGTTTTCTTTGTTGAATGGAATACAATAGTCTCAACAAACAAATAGAAGAATGCCTGGAAACATGCTGAGCTTCATTTATAAAGTTTTAATATATCTAAGGAAATTCAAAGAACATAAATTCAACCTTTTTAATAACTATGCCAGCACTTAAAACAAAGGACCTTTTAAAACAAGAGTTTCTCCTTTTTTACAAGGGTTCTCCTCCCTGTTAGATTTAGGCAGCAATATGTCTGATTCTGAAAACAGATCATCTAAAATTTATTATCCTAATCTACATGGAAGGAGTCCTAATAACACTAATAAGCAGAATCCTAGTACTGCGAGACATTGATAAATGGTAGCAGAAATGAAAGAAAGAGAAGACTGTACCAAGTGAAACAGTATAATCACAGTCTTTACTTCAAGCTAAAAAACTGAGCTGTTCTCAGCAGGATGTGATTATTATCTCTTTAGAAAGACCAGAAAATCAGTTTCACTAAAATTTGGGCAAGGTCAAAAGATGACCCCTCACTTGAACAGAAGCAGAACCCAAATTCAAATAATCCTCGTTTCAAAGCAGAGTCCTTTGAAGGCTGGTGTTTATGAAGGGATGGACAGTTGAAGATGATCTTAGGGATCACAAACTGAATCTAAAAAGAATGGAAATGGTACATCAGGAATCTAAATTCTGCATTTATCTAATGTGAAGCCTTTCAGAAGTTCATATAATTACAGGCAGAAATCCACCTATTTTTACTGGAAATCTAAAGAGACATCAAAGTCTTGATGTAAAAAACTACCTATGTTATGTCTCCGCCTGTAGCTGTCTTAAATGTGGCCCTGCTAAGCTTTTCTTGCCAGTAGAAGAGAAATCTATTTTGATTTCTCAAGGATATGTGTTTAGATGATATTTGACATGGTTTTGCATAAGTTTAAATTTCTATGCAGTGTTGTAACTGTAAAAATTTTCATGTGATATATACATAGAAGGTATTGCAGCATTACAAATTGAAACAATGTTAGAATAGTGAACTACACATAAAAGGACAGTTTTAGCTAAAATGGGATTCTAGCACATTGGATCTGATGTAACTTTGGAATTTTCACAGAAATATTCTATTCCCAAGGAGGCAGCCACAGCATTAAGAATCATTTGGACAGCACTCTCAGGCACATGGTGTGCTTCTTGGGGCAGTCTCTTGCAGGGCCAGGAGCTGAACTTTGGTGATCTTAACAAGTCCTTTGTAACTCAGGACGTGCTTGGATTCTATGATTGCAAATTAGGCAGAATTTACATCTTAACTCTGGTGCATGAATCAATTCACAGGTGCTTTTACACATCCACAACAAATAGGGTTTTTTTAGATAGAAACCAAAATAAAGCCAGCCAAGAATACTTATGAAGTGGGTACATGTAATCCAAAAGAATTTCCTCAGAAAAATTTGACTTGATATATTTGGCATGGTGTTCTGTCTCAGCATATGCTGCAGTCCAGATGGCCACGATACACAGAGTGCCACCATACAATTTCAGAAGGCTCTAAGCATTTGCCCATACAGAGTAACACCATGCTTCATCAGAAAGCTTCTGGTGTCTGCCCATACAGAGCAACACCACATCACCTCAGAAGGCTGTTGAGTGTCTGCCCTTCTTGTTCTTCAGCCCAACCTTTTACACCCCCCATGTTCATGCACTGCACCTGTGTGCCCTCTGTTCCCTGTGGTGGTTGGTCAGTGCCCCTGGGCACTCCATGGCTCACTGCTGTCAGTGCTGCTCACCTGCTGCTCACAGCTGTACCCATTGGGGATGAGGCTGGACACAGCCCCACTCCCAATGACCACAAACTGTGAACCTACAGTGTTCCAGAAAGAAATCCATAAAGATAAATGAATTTGCATTGCTGTTTTTTCTAACAGCTTTCATTGTAGGGGCTGAATCTAGAAAGAAAAGGAAATTCTGACTAACCTCACTCAGCAACACAAACATTTTCTACAAGTCCCAGTGTTAATAAATAGCAACCAAGGCTCTCTTGTTCAAAACATGCCTTTTGTTTTAGCTATGGACACAGAGACTTAGCTACATGTGAGAGCTCAGGTACATGTAAATTGTTTCCATTAATGGAAATAGAAACTTAGGGTTCTTGGAAAGACATCAAAGATTAAGCCACTTAGAGCTGGAATTGTAGAACAAAACATCTTGATGTTCTGTTAACAGACAGCTTTTGGCAATAGCACATCTTTGGTCTCAGCGTTTCCAGCGGGGAGATTTCCCCATTGACTGTGGTGGAATGGTCAGATGGCAGAAAAAGGACTAAGGCAAGAACAGAAAGGACACTGCAGATTTTTATATCCAGTAGATTTAATCAGAAAATGGTCTTGCCAACTCAGGGCCCAACTCTAAGGTGGTGATCCCACCTTAGTGAGGCTCTAATACCTCTGGGCAAACCATGCTATTTACACCAACTGACAGAACTCACCAGCACTTTTATTTCCGCAAATTGTGCTGAGGGGGAAGGTTCATGTTTTTCATTAAGTTCACCGAGTATTTAATTCTAGTGGTGGGAGAGGGGAAATTTGGAGAGGTTCTGACAAGGGTCAAATGAAATTTCTTTTTCTGTGCAGAATTCTACACTTATTTGGGCTGGCCAGGCCAGATGAGATACCTAATGAAGCAGTCCTCTGTTGGATTGCTTGGTTACAGAAAGTGCAGTGTGGAAATACAAGCAAATGAAGAAGTTCAATATATAATGTGGGTACAAGTCCCACCAAATTGAAAATCTCAAGAAATATGGACTGAAAGTTCGATATCTGAGTTAAAACAATGTGATCTTTTAATATCTTTTCAGTCATTTCAGCAAAAAAACCTATTATGAAATTGTAGAACACAAATGTCAGGAACTGTGCGCCTCTCATACACAACTGGAACACTTCTGATGGATAGGATAAAGAATGAAAATGCAGAAGATGGGAGTTCAGTTTAAGGCCAAAGGGCCAAATTTATCATGAAAAGAAGAGACTGAGGAGAGCATGTCAGGTAAGGTGCTGCTTAGTGAGAGGAACAGGGAGAGGAATCAGAGACTGAAAAACAGTTTCTAAAAGAAGTGAGGAAAGGAAGAGTAAGAGAAATTTGAAGCCAAGACATGTTAATAAAGGAAATTCACATAGAACCTGAAGAAGACCCAGTTGTAGGAAGGAAGCTATGTTAATTTAAATTAAAAAGCCACAATGAGAACATTGTTATGTTTTGTCACAATCACCAAAAACCTGAGCAGACCGACATAACAGCACTGGACAGGTATAGGAGTTGGTAGAGGTTTTGCCTGCCTTGAAAAACAATTTTTCTTGCCTAACCTACTGTGTTTTTAAGGAAAGCCTATTTAGGACTATTTTACAGCAAAGCACAGAGTATTTTCTTTTACTATAATGGTAATGATAGTGCTTGAGAGTGGGACACAGTTTATTGATTATGAGTTTAAATAATTTGGATTGAAATGCAGACTTACGCATTTCCTAGTTGTCAAATCAGGTGACTTCTGCTAAATGCTGTGAAGACAGCTCTGAAGCCTGTCAGGTTATAACTGTTATATGATAAATGCACAGACAGAATATTATTGTTTACCCATTGTTTAATGGATAATAAAAATGTTTGTATTCCCAGAAGCTATTAAAATAATGAAAATTAAGGGAAATTGGCAGATATTTAAAGATTGTCTAGGAAAAGCAAAATGCTAATTAAACCAGATTCATGCTATATATGCATATATTTGTGAATTTATTGATTATTTTGGCTGTTTAGTTTAATATTTGCAAAGGCTGTGGTTTCAGTTTAAATGAGGGCTAAATGTTCCTGCAGCTCTTTTAGCCAGGTCTTTAGGTATGAAGTTATCTACAGGAATAAGTCATTGAAGTCATTGTAACTTTAAACTTCAAAGGGGTAGAATGAGCAGGATGAGGAGATCTAAAGGACTGTGTTCTGTTATAAAGGAGATTTTATCTCCTCTCCTGCTCCTCTTCCATTCCACCATGGCCATTCCTAATCTACATTTCCTAAACTGTGCAGTAGCCCCTTGCAGGAAGTTGCAGGCACAAAGGAGCAGGAGTGGAACCATGTTTCACCAAAGGAATTATACTTCTGAATGAAGAGCTGCAAAAAAGAATAATAATTTGTGTCCATGCTGCCTGTGGCAAGGGTAAGCAGACCTGAAATTCAGACAGAAACTCATTCTCAACCACTAGGTAGTTAGTTTTGAGGAGTTAATCACAAAAAGAGATTATATAGGGAAATTTAGGGCATCCCAGCTCTGGAGGGTCTTTAGGTACAAGCCAAACAAACATTTTCAAAAATAGCACAGCTAGAGCTGATCATATCCTGGGGCAAGAGATAGACCAGATGACTTTTCAAGTCCCATTCCCAGTTTATTTTTCTGCGCCTGTAGCAGCTCTGATACCTCTTGTAGAGAGAGTATCTGTTGTAGTACTGGCTATTAAACAGTAATACCCAATATTCCATCACTGAAGAGGAAAATCATTCCTTATTCTGGACAATGGAACAAGACCAGAAACTATTTTTCCATTTCACCTCTACAAAAGGATGTCACTAACAGCAGTAACTTCCAGCAGAATGTCATGTGTCTGCCCAGGGATGGGAGTGTGAGTCCCTACCTATTTCTTATATTGATGTATTTTCACACAGTCTTTTCCCGCCAAACTGAGACAGTAAAAACCCCAATAGCTACAAATAATAATGTTTGTTCTGAAAGGCAGGCAATAAACCTTTAACAAACAATGTCACTGTAACCCCTAAATAGTAATTGTACTGCCTAAGGCATCTGATAAAGGATTCTAGTGTTCTTGCTATATTGTGTCGGGCAGATACATCAATCAAACTCCATAATGGTCTAAATTGGAAAATAGGGTAGTGGGAATAAACAGTTCTAAAAAGTGGTGAAACTTTGTGACAAGCAGCCTTAACAGACCAATCTTGATTCTAAACATAGAAGCAATTTTAGGGCTTCTCTGGAGGCAGAGGACAATTATTGCCTAAACAAATAAACTAGTGTCTCAGTACCTCCGGCATTCTCTAAAGTTAGTTTGAAAGAGTTTTGAGCTCTGAATAGTAAAGCTTCAGGGACATTGTAGCTTGACTCATTAACTTTCGTTGAACTGTATATGGACATCCTTTCAGATGATCCATATACTAAAGTGGAATAGAATGAGAAAACTGGAATGTGTTATGATTTTAGCACCAATTCTTCTGCCAACAAAAATAGCTAGATCTGAACGTAGATTAAGTATTTATGTCAGGCTCTGAGTTTGACTCCAGATGAAGACTACACACTTAACGTTCTTAGGTTCAATAAAAGACCTGAACTTCAGATTCTATTGGGAATGTTTATTTTAATCTGTATGGCAGAAATGGACTTATCTGAGCATTTATATTCTACTGTGCTGAGGGCCTCTTTACCTTGTAGGTGAACATGGAATCCAGAGCCAACAGGCTCGTGCTTGCATTCATGCTTTCACCATGTACTGAATGGAGTCTTACAATGACACAGGAGAAAGTTTCCCAGGAGCTTTTTTCCATGGGAAGTGGTCATTCAGACTCCTAGAAAAATTTTAAATGTCACAGGGATTTAGGTTTCTCTGCAATAGCTTAGCCTCTGCTACAACTTGAAGGTGAATTTTTTGTGTGAAGTACTCACACCCTCTTCCAAGACTGACTGAAGATATTTTCTGTAAGGATTAATCAAGATACACAAACTATCTTTCCTGCTATGTGAACAGTATCTAATACTGCACTACCATCTTGTGAAGTATTATTACAGCAGGGCAAAAAATGTTTTCGTTTTCTTGAAAATGGTACAGCTAAGGAATGTATCATGAATTAAGAAGTTAGTTTTGGTGTGGATTTTGCTGATGCCTTGCTACATGTGAAGTATGCTGATTCTTCTGATCAGTCAGGTAATTGTTCTGGCGTGAGATTAACATTTCCACCCAGTTGTGATCACTCAAACCTTTTAAACAGCAGTGCAGAGCAAGCAGACTGGGAAGCCCTGTGACAAAACCCTTGTCAGTTCCAGATTGATAAAGCATTTGGCACTTGAGAGTTACTGGGTAATAGTATGTAAGTAAAGCACAATATTCTGGCCTAAAGATACTCAATGGGATTAAGTTGCATTAAATTTTCTTTTTCAAAAATAACACAATTAGAGGGATTTTGACAAAGATTAAGAAGAAAAACAAGAACTTTACCTCCAGCATTGTAATGCATATTTATGCTTTGTTGCAGATATATATTAGGACTATGTAAAGTACAAGTTTTTCTATGGTTGAATCCTGTCATTTCTTTTATACTTGCCTATTCTTGAATACTTTGCAGTGTCTGCTAAATGGAGTGACAAATTACATACATGCATTCTTGAATTTCTCCGAATTTTCTTCGCCTCCCATTTTTCTTTAAATCCCTACTGTAATTTCAAGTCCAAACAGCTCCTGATAAGTCCTGAATATAATCAGATTGATAATTCTGAGTTTTGCTTTTTTTAAAAACTATTTTTTTGATGATTTGTCTTACATATTTGGTGTGGATCTGTCCATTGTAGACAATTAATTGTGGATTATTCACTTAGTTGAGCAGAGGACCCTGATTTCACCAAAGAGATGGCTCATGGTGGACTGTGGACTTACATACTATACACAAAGCTCTTTTTCTAGGAGATATGCCTATACATTAGCTGATGTGCTTGCAGATGTACAAAAATGCGCCTCTCACAGATTTCCTTCTTTTGAAAGCATTGTTTTAACCTGTCCACCAAAGACAAGGCAGCTTAGGGAACACCTTTATCTACAGCCACCAAGTTATTTGTGGGATGGAAGAGACCCCCTGTACCCTTGATAGATTCATTCTTACCAGAGTTAAGTAGTGGGCAGCCAGGGAACACACCACAAAGGTGAAAAAAAGAACTGCTAAAAGGTAAAGGGTTACTTCATCTTGCCTGCAAAACATTTTTTCCTCTAGCCGTCTACACAGTCTATCCCACCCCCACTTTCTGCAGAAAATTAAGTTGCAGTCATCATGTCCTTTTCTTTAATTTTCTTCCACCTCAGTTCCCCATAAGTGATGCCAGAGAAACAAACCCTGCCCTACCAGATCTGGGAAATTTTTGTTAATCTTGCTTTTGGATGATCTTCAATGATCACCCTAAAGATTTTCCAGCAGTTGTATAGACAGACCTGGCTAATAGTTTTAATTTTGTTGTCAGATAGATTGTTTTTCTCAATTTGCTCATCTCTTACAAATTACTCAAGGCACAGCCACTCTTCTAGGAAATTTTTTGGGAGCGCTTGATCCTCTCAGGCTATGTTCATGTTAGCAAGTAGTAGGATCAAATAGAAACAGAGCTGAGGACTGGGGTATTTAACACATACATTATTGGGGTAGGTTTGCCTCAGACTATGTCTATTTTAGGGAGCAAGGAGAGCCCTGAAAGAGTTGGAAACACCTCCTTTGAGGAAGCACGGACACTTTCCTTCCTCCACTATAGTGGCAAGGGCCATGTTCAAGCCCTCTGCCTTCACTGCAAGGAAGAAAACCCCTTGGAACATTAGCAGTACTCCAACTGAAGTGAGGGTCCCATTCCTGTGTCCTTTCATTCATCTGTGGGCTAAGAAGCCTGAAATTTCTCTTGAACCTTGAGTCAAAAAGAGAGCAGAAAATGCTCTTTTCACTCCTTAAGAGAGAGAAGTTTGGCAGGAAGGAGGTGTTAATTGAGGACAGGCAGCGTGGGAAGCAGTGCAACCACTGCAGAAAGCTCTGAAGGACTTTGCTCTGGGGTGGGAAAGTGGCTCCTTGTTCTGCCTCATCCCAGCTTTCACCATATGATCTTCTTTTCAAGACACCTGACTTGAGTCTCTGAGATTGTCATTGCTGAACTGGTAAGTGCCCACACATTCCTGAAGCTGGTGGGAGTTTGTCCTTGAAGGTACAAGCTTCAAGGAATGTTACTTTTCCTACATTAGGAAAAGGGGGAAATGTCAGCTAAGCTCATTTATGTGTAGCAGCTGTTTATACACTTCCTAAAATCAAGTACCTGAGAATCAACATATTTCAGTTTAGATAGCCATCCACAATATCTTTAAGGAATACTTAATTATTTTTAAGTTTTCCCCTCCTTGTTTCTCTTTCAATTCTTTCCCCCTTTCTTTTCCACTTCCAAGGGGTGAAGTCTAGCACAAGGCTGTGTGTTCTTCCACACTGCAACCAGGGGTTGCAAAATAAAGCAGCCTCTTCTCTTGTCTTGCTCAGAAAGCCTGAGCTGCAGAGGAAGATGGGAACAGTAAGATTATGGACAACAGCTGCCTGAGGTATTATGGTAGTATTTCATTACTGAAGTATTTTAATTGCGAGCCAAAGTATTTCAGATTTTGTTTACTTTTGAAGTTGAAATTTTCCACTGTTTAATTTCCCTAAATAGCTTCAATGCTACACAGTCTGAAAATGGCCCTAGATATCTCACACTGGACATCCAAAATTAATTTAGGTGTTTTTCCTAGTTTTGCCACTTCACTGGTCTTAACAGACATAATAACAGAACATCATCATTAAGAAAACTTAAGTAAAGCATGGTACTAGAGTAAAAATTGTTAGGAAAATGGTTGTAAAAGTAGAAACGTGTTCAAAAAAGATTGCTGAAAAATCCTAATTCTGGAACTAAAGAGGATTTTGGTTGGAATTTATGTAGCTATTCAAGTCAGGAAAATTTTAATTTGTTGCTACAGATATTAGGATTTTGTAATGCTGCAGTGAGAACATCACAAATAGAAAACAACTACTGCTAGAAAGTACTTTTCTACCAAATAGAAAAGCACTACTGCTGAAAATATAATATTATACAGCATCTTTATTCAGGAGTTGTCTTTTTAATAAACATAAAGTTTTCTACATGTTTCTTGTTCAGAATCAAATTGCTCTTCACATATACAATGCTACAATATTTGCTAATGGTTATTGTGATCTTAGCAAGTTTACATCTGGATTTTACTGTTTCAAAGGTAGTGGTGGGGAGGAATAAGCAATCAGCCAAACCTTTCAGCCTGATTTAGTGCTGTCAGGTCAAATGTATGAACACACTGCTTAGGACACTGATCTGCCCATGCTGATGCTCTCAGGTTTGGATTGCAGTGACAAAGAGGTTTTGGGCAATGTCATACCTGCTCATGTACACAAATGATGTAACCCAATCAAGACACCTCTGGTGACTCAGAAACTTTGGAGTTTGATGATGAAATAACTCTCAGTTTTTTAAACATCACTGTTTTCCACGGTGGCACATGTTGTCTGTTAGTGTGGCATATTTAATGATACATATTCTTTTGTCAGGGCGGCTTTAAATGTGTCTGTAAGGGATTTTTACTGTATGTGTTTACAGTGCTTGCTCCTTGTCAGTTAGAGGAGACACTTGCAGCTTAGTAGGCTCATGCACAGATTTTTATAGGATGTCAGAACAAAATGATTTTTTATTGATAAAGGATCAAACAAGTTGTGCTTTTTGTTATGTCACACTAAACAATATGAGGAGCATGTTAAAAAAGCTCACTAGAAGGCAAAGACTAGGAGAAATGATTTAAAGCTACATTATCCTGTTTCTAATTCCTTTTCTTTCTTCCTGCGGAAATGTAATTGCGAGAGGCTGGGAGAAAGGATTGGAGCATTGGCTTCTATGTCAGCCTTGAAGAGAGTCATAAAGTCTCTTTTATGGGCTTCTCTCTAGCCTACTTCTACTTTGCCAAATTAGAGGAGACAATATGACAATCTTAGCTAGCTCTGATCTTACATCTTAATTTGAAAACACAGCAGCAACATCAACGCCCAACTTTAGGGGATATGAGGAAATATTTTTGAATTTAAACAATTTCCCATCGACCTGCAGTAAAGGCCCTTTTTACAATTGTCGGCACATTGCTTTAAAGACTTCCTCTCCCCCGATTTTATAGGTTCTGATAATAAATATTCTGGATATCTAATGTCTGTCTGGTAGATCCTAGATATCGGAATCAAATATGCATCTGGAAGATTGAAACTGTAAGTTGTGCTGAAATTTTTCTGAACTGACTACAGCAAACATAAAGTACTAGAAATTATAAGGCTGTGAAGCAGTGGAAGGGTTTTTTTCATCATAATTTGCTGAGGACTAGCTCTGGCTGTTTTACATATTTTGAATTATTTTAAACTAACATTTATAGGTTTTATACCCCAGAAACCTTACAGTACTGTGTATCACCTATTCCTTAGCGTTTCCTGGCATCACTTAATAAAATTCCTGTAGCTGCAGCATGCTGCTGGCAGTGGTGTACCTTGGTCATGACCTGGAAGGACCACCCACTCCTGTAAGAGAGAGGGTAACTCTGTCTCTATGCTAATTCGATTTTAGACCTCCTTTGAAGAAAAAGTATGTGTGTCCTTCAGCCAGCTTCAGTCTGGTCTGAGCTGCTTCTGTGGTGCAAGTTTAGGTCTTCAGGAGCCATTTATAGCTGTGTGCGTAAGGCAGAGGGTATTCTGTGTGTGTAGGTAGGAAGGAGAAGGGAAACAGTTATTGGTGCTTTGGTTTCCTTTTCGAGTTGAAGAAACCCCAGATATTTTGCCACACATATTTGAAAAAATATTAAAGAAAAATAAAGCTTTAATATTAGCAAAATGAATTTTTAGTTAATGAGATGTGATTGATCACTATGAAAGGAAAAAAGTAATATCCTGTTACATATAAATCTATGTGTACTTTTTAAAGATCTAAATAATTTTATTTGCCACAAAAAAACCCACTTGCAATTAGGAATGAAAAATGCAGTAAGTCAACGAAGAGAAAATAAATTTATTGAAGTGACTTTGCAAATCACAGTTAATTGAGCCACAAACAAAGCAGCAAATAAAGGAAATAATGTGGTAATTGGAACCCTTATCCCTTATTGGCATAGATTATGGCTTGCTATCTTTTAGCGGTATTAAATCATTGCATGTGAATGTTGCCAAAAAAACTCTTCATTTCCTTTTAGTGACTTCTTACTGCCCTCAGTTGAAGTTTAATAGAAAAGGAAGGACATGATGTAGTTTTAATGACAGGAAACTCATGGCTTCCAAATGAATAAATTCCATCACTGGCTGCCACAAAGTGTGCTAATTATTTCCTTTGATAAATTAAAAGCCGTAAAAGTCCAAAGTATATAGCATGTGGTTTACAGTTATAGTCTGCCTGTCTGCATTATTGAAAGTTCATATAAACCTCATTATTTTAATTTAATAAACATTATAATTATTTTTTACACCAGTAGGCTATATAGAAAGCACATGTTGAAGACAAACTTGTCTGACAGAAGCATAAATAGCCCTCAAAGAGAATTAGCAGGGAACATGATGTGTCACGTGTCATGATAGCTCAGGTTTTGTTATGATACTTTCAAATGAGCAGATGCTTATTTTTTTTAACTTTATAAACAAGAGAGTAGTGACTAGCTTTATCCTGTGAATGAGTATCTCATTCTGCAAAGTGTGCTTTGATGAACAATACAGTCCTTTGCATTTTACAACAGAGTCTGAGAAAATTTGGGAAAAGTCTAGGGAAACGTGGATAGGGAAATGGAGGTTTTAGAATAAACATTGCAGGGCAAAAAAGAAAAATACCCACCAAAAAGCAAAAATAAAACCCCCCCTATTTTATCTAAAAGAATTAAAGATGCCCAGCAATGATGTAAAATAACAAGGGATGGTTTGGTGCTGTTTGGTTTGGCCTTTTTCATTCTTTTTTTATTTTTTATTTTTGGTCCAGAAAAGACCGTATCCAATGACAGAATGAGAGCCTGAATATTTTTAATGACTATTGTACTAATGACATTCAGGCCTGCTCAGTCCCTTGTGGGATTAGACTTTTACCTTAATGCAAAAAACCCCAAAACAAAGACTGAAGAAACTGAAGAATGAGTAACAAAGCCAGTTTTTATAGGTTATGAGAGCTCATTTTGGCTTATTGTTCTAAAACATTTTAGATGGCAAATACTTTACTTTCAGGCTAGTCAGACAACACAGTAAAAGAAATATGCTACAGCGCCAAGTCTTTTGCTGTGTTCTGATCTAATACACCTGACAGCAGCTGTAAACTTTCTCAAATGCACTTTTAAAATAAAAAAAGTATTTAGCTGGGCTACATGATAATTTTCCTTAGTGTATTTATTTGGTAATGAGACTAGGAGTTTCTGGAGACACAAGACAGAAATGGCATGCCAGAACAGAGGGCATAGGTTCACACAGCAAATATCTGGAACCAGCAGGAGGATGAACAGAACTAGGTCTGACAGGACAAGCAAAAAGCAAAAGACAGGCAAACCATTCTGCCCTCTCAATTTAAAATGCAGAGTTAAAGAAAGCAACCACAGATATTGACTAAAATGACAGGAACTGGAGCACATACTGGTTTTCCACTGTATCTGATAAAACACATTGCAGAGGTGAGAATGCACAGATATCTGTGTCTTGCTGTGGGACAGCTGCAGCTCCCAAATGACTGATCCCTGTGTCTCATGATGCTACAGCTCATATCAGGGAGCTTATTTGTGCTGCTTATTGAACTGTACTGTCCCTAGCTCAAATCAAACCCCACTGAGCAGCATAAATGTGTAACTGGTCTGGCTTGCTTGTGCTGGAAGTAGCTTTTCTGCAAATAGGTAGAGACCTCTGGCTATCTATGTTTTTGACCAATTCAGCAGTTCAGTGCAAAACTAAAGAATGTGTCACCCTGGTTTGTAGAAGTGTATGCCTAAATTTTCTGAAGAAAATTCAGACTGGCATGTGCTTCAGGGAGGAGGTCAGTGGAATTGTATCAAATTGCAGTGATGCTGACTTGGTGCTGCAATGATTTGGTATTTCAGCTAGAACTTCTCCATTTTAAAATGATTGACACTTAATCCTCTCATGGGGAAAGATGTAAATGTCTGTGAGAAAAAGAAAAAAGAAAAAAAACGCCTGATTTTATGAGAAAGTGCTCGAGCCAGTTTCTGAGAAATGTTTTGTCTTTTTGCCTTTTGGTGACCTGACATGGAAACATCTTTAATTTTTTGCTTGATGTGCTGGCACTTTTCTGTCATTTTATTGTTACATGGTAATATGAAAAATTATTTTGACGAAATAGATAGAGTAAGAAGTGTTCTGAATCTTTTAGCTGAAAGGGAGGTTGAGAAAAGACAGGGGGAGGTGTTCTAATATTCTTCCAGAAATAATTGGTATTGCAAGGAAGTGTAGGAGGGTGAGTTCTTCCACATTGCAATATAGTGCAGCCTCAGGAGTACTTAATTGTACCATGCATTATCCTTGAGGTATACTTAATTGCAAAGAGCTAAAAAAAGTATATTGGAAATACCAAATTTATAGTAACACTTGCAAGAATATCTCCTTGAAAAGGGACACACTCCCTTTATATCTGGATGTCACTACTTCTCTTCAATAACAAGCCTATTAAAAATAGAATAAGGGGCTGTAAACAGCATTGTAAGGTCAAATCAAATGCAAAATAAAAATATCAGAGTAAACTGTGACAAGATTGTAGTGTACAAATTACTGCTGACTAACAATTAAAAGATCTGTCATAGACTTGCTATGTCTGTAGTACAAAATTTAGGAGAAATGTAGTAGTACTTGTTTGGTTTTGATTATAAAGACATATTAGTGCCTACTTGGAAAATGCAAACACATAACACATGTTGACCAGGTAAAGGAATTCTGCTTTTTTTTTTTTTTTTTTTAAATTAGTGGGAAGAAGATAAGATTACTGCTTTTTAGAGATTATTTGCTTCATTGATTTTTCCTAGTCAGAATAAATCTGCTTATAACTGAAAATAACTCTCATAACAGATAACTGCATATTTTCATGGTATCTTGCTGGAAGAATAATTAACTTTTTTAGAAATGCCATTGTGAATCTATCTATAGAGACCAAAATACACTGTAAAAGTTTTCCTTAAAATACTACAGGTACATAAACATCTGATTAATATTAGCAGCATGGAGTAGAAATATTTTGTTTTGAAGAGTTTCATTGTCTCCTTAGTATTTCTTCTTGTAGTTGTTCTTCAGTGAATGATGTGTATTTTGTGTCCTACATTTTATAGGATTTTTCTCTTTGATATGCATTTTCACATGTACAGCTATGTGAACTGTGTTTGTACCACTTGCAGAAAAACTGTTGTCTGCAAGCTGTGTTGAAATATAAGAAAAATAAAGGCTTCTGTACAGTCTTGGAATTCAAAGGCAACAGTGATGGAGATAATATTGAAGGAGTTAGATGGGGAAAGGCAAGGCTGCTGTGAAAATCTTTCTGTTTTACAATTTATCAGGGGTTAAAGGCCTAAGAGAGCTGGACAGGACTATGATCAAATGAGTATGTATCCTGCCACTTCCTGGCTTCTCAGTCAAAAGCATACAGGAGTTACCTCTCTGTGAAAATTTACTGCATTTGGCTATGAGAAACAGGGGGAGGAGGGGCTGTGGTTTCTTTATATACCTGCAGGAGGTCAATGTAAGGGCCGTGATGAAATTCTCTCCTTGAATTTTCGGGGCTGTTTACAGCTCATGTGGTACAGCACCGCAGCATGTGTGGCTGAGAATATGACACAAGACCTCTCTGATGTTCTGGGGTAATATAAAAGTGTGTTCAAATGTTTTATTTTGCCTAGGCACTAGAAGAGTTCTTGATTTGAGACTATAAATCAAATGCTCTTCCATACTCTAAGCATGTCATTGGCATTCCCAGGAGAGTCCGTTGTGGCTTCTTGGTTTCAGCTTGGAAGAAGCAGTAATATTTTGGGGGGCAGTGTGATTACTTCTGCCCTATCCAAAGGGCACTGAGTACGGAGGTGGCAAGACTCTGGTGTGTTTTGTGACACATGTTCCCTGTCAAAGGAGAGGTGATAAAGTTGGTCTTGATATATTATTGCTGTGTGGCAGGGTAGGATAGAACACTATTTTCTCATTTCTAGGTGTCATGGCCAGCATAGGCCAGTGTAGAGCTGTAGATGCAATTACCACCAGAAAATGTTAAATGGCTGAAATTGTTGAAATATGATATTTCTTATTGTCACTTCTTATTGTGCATTCTTATTGTATGCTTTATCTGTTTTTATCTGGATCTACATTTCTTTCAAGTGAGTGAGGGAGCTAAACAATATTGTCGTCCTATATAATGTTTCCATTGCCATGAGGTGGGAAAGCACAAGGGTTAAATATCAAATGAGCTGCTTGAAGCTCTAATTTGAAATCCCATCAGGGTCACTTGTTTACTAGCACTAATAGTTAACTAGTGCACAGCCTTTAAATTACTGCTTATTACAGAGGTGCTGTTCACACCACTGTGCTTAAGGACCTGTCAGCATTTCTAGTGGAAATCTCTGTTAACAAAGGCTTATGGCTTTGTCATGAATATTTGCTTTGAAACTTGCCAAAAGTCATCTCAGGTTAGAACCAGATCATTTCCTTTATTGGAGACTGCTTGGTTGGGGTGGGGAATAAATTAGTTTTCAAATTATTTTGAACTCCAGAAGAGCTGCCTGTAATGTTTCCCACTACCATACTTGACTGTATTGAAAATAGTGCAAGTGAAGAGCATTCTGGGACACTGGGGTAAGGAAAGTGTAAAACAGTGAAAAAATCAACACATAAGTTGTTTTGTTGTAGCTTTGCAGTGGATGCTGTGGTGGCAACAAGGCACATTGACAAATTTTTCTAGCTTTTGCAAAATATTGTTGAAGCTTTGGCTGTTAGAATGTTTGTGTTTTGATACTTCAGTTTACTTCCTTATATTGACCTTTCTAATCTCATTTATTTAACCTAGCAACTGTGGTGACTTGGGTTTCATTCTTACCTGCCCATCAATATTTCTGTAGCCCCAGACCTGTAATATAGACAAACTTGGGTCTCATTGTCCCGTCAGAAATGGTTTCCCTCAGCTGCCTATCCATCCCTAGGGTCTGGTCAGATGCTGAGGATGTGAGAGCTGTTCCAAGACCTCAGCTTTAGTGCTGTAAATGACACCCAGAATTCTCTGACTGAAGCACTGTTATTTTTGGGGAATATCCTCTTGCTTTTCAGAAAATAGCTGATTTCTTATGCTTTTGTTTGCTGCTGATCTATATTCAAGGAATACTTTATTTCTCCAAAACACAACTCAGAGCTTTTAATGGTGGATTGTTTTATGAAGGAATGATTTTCATTTTATTGTTGATACACTGGGGGATGTTGTTTCCTTTAGTTTTGCTTTTCTTTTTTAATTTTCCTTGAACAATAAATGTACCTAAACTCCAAAGTTTTAAACTTTGTTAAATTTTGTTGACTTTTTTCAGTTGGATTTACCTGAATACTTCATGAATCAAATTAGGGTCTTCCTTGATGCCATGTGTTATACTGTAATAAAACTGGGCAGATAACAACTTCAAACTTTCAAAGGTCTTTTGTTTTCTTCTTTTTGTTTTTTTCTCTTTTTCTTTTTCTTTTTTCTTTTTCTTTCTGTACCGCTTTTATATTTTCAGAACTCACTTTGTGCTCAAGCACACATAAAAAGATTACTCTTTTGGAGATTTCAATACACATTTTTGAGAAATCTGTAAATCTGCATTTTGAGAAATAGGTCAGTATGCCGCAGTTCCATATGGTTATCTTCAGCTCCATAGTTTGTGATGCAATTTTTTTTTGCTGGAACAGATTCAGGTTTTGAGGTACAATATTTCCACAGCACTATTATTCATGCTTTCTTGTTCACAGCTACACTGTGTCTTATTCAGCAGCCTTATGTCTCTTGCTGTCTGCTTGTAGGTGTTAGCCAGGAAAAAAGATGCACATGCTAACAGATTTTTTTTTTTTCCTGGAGGAAAATATACAAGCATAAATTTCACCAAATTGTCTTTTATTTATGGAGGGGGAGCATCTATTGCAAGTAAATATAATTTTATCTCTGTTTTTTGCAAAGGACTGAAAGAAGTTAATGGAATAAATATGCATGCAAATTCACTAAATGATCACTCAAAAATCTGAGCGAAATATCAGCGTGAAAAGAAGGTCTAAAGGAAAGTAAATATGACAGCTTTAAAATTAGTTTTGACATCTGATAGGAATAGATAAGTAAGCTGGGGAAAGGCAAGGTCATATTCAAAACTAGGATGTAAAAAAAGTCTGAACTAACAGGCCTATGGCCTTGCATATGCTGGGGATTTTTGACATTAGAAACATTACAGGGGTAGGAAGATAAAAAAGATTATTTCAAGTGTTATTTATTATTTTTTATGTAATAAGATATGCAAGAAATAGAAAGTAAGTTGGAAAAGCACAATTATTCCTCCACGTTATGCATTCATTAAACCGAACAGGAATGCTAATAGTAAACCAAGCTGATTGTTGATCAGATGTAGATTATTAAACCCAAAAAGAAGAATAAAAATGAACTGTAGGATGTTGCCATGGAGGCTAAAAAGGAGGTGCAAGACCATTCTAAGGTAAAGATGCTCTGAAGCATCAGAGCTATTGGTGAAGAACCTCATTTTTCACCAATATCATAATCAACGATTTGGGGAATATTATTTTAACCCCTTGCCTTCACCATGCACATCTGTGGAGAATTCTTCCACTGGGCTTCTGAACACATCATGCACACTCCTCTTGCCCCCAACGTGAGTGCAAAGCTAACAATGTTGATTCATTGTTGTGCTGATAGTGCTCAATTCAGAACAAAAAATTAACCTCGAAAACCAGTAAATTTATTTTCCTTGGAAATCTTTGTACCACAGGCAGATGTTAATTATTTCCTACGCGATTTCTGTCATTTGGGTGAGGAATCCATGTGTGCCTTCCGTGACCCCAAGTAGTTGTTAGCTGCAACAGAGAAACAGGACTTCAGAGGGAGTTGCTAACCTTCACTGACTGGCCTGTCAGCCCAAGAATGATACAGAGCACCTTCAAAAGGTCCCCTAAGTAATGAGCACTAAGGAGGGTTATAATGGGCCCATCATTAGCTCCAGCTAATATTTTGACCTAATGCCCACATATACTACAGGTGTCATGCAGGGCCACCTTAGGATTAATCTGCAGGATACTTTGTGGCTGTATGATGACAACACATTTCTTCAGCACGTTTCTTGACTTGTAAACCTTTTTATGTGTATTTTATAAAATGCAAGTAAATGATGACCTCTTGGATGTGTTTTTTAATTCTTTCCTCAACCTCCTACAGTGACCAACAAAACCAAGTAAATAGCCATATAAACGAGAAAATAAATGGCAATATGTTAAAGGCTTACCCTCTAAAAAGGATGTAACAGAATATAAATACAGCAACTAGAAAACTCACCCTTTCTCCTGTTTTGTGTTCTTCCTTTAAACTGGTTATTTGTTTGTTTGTTTTGACTTTGTTTGTGTGTGTTTTGGGCTTTTTCTCCCCAAATCCTGTTACTACTCACAATTTTGAAGAGGATGAGACTTGTGAGCACCACTTCTGCAAGTATTTTTGTGGGTGTCCTGTACACTTATTCCCTGCCTTCCATCGAGAGTTTATTTCATGAAAAATAACTTCTATTGCACCTTTCTTTAATGTGTTTGGTTTTTATTTCACTAAACTTATTCATTTGCTCCTTCAAAGTGTTGGACATTCTTGCCTCCTCACTTGATAGTTAAGGATCCTCCTCATTGTGTTTGCTAAGGATCTACCTTCCCAGAAGTTACAGCTCTGCTTCCTTTTGTTTTGGTAGCATCTTTACATCATTTCCTAAGGGATAGCAGTCACTTTGAGAGGTGAACTGAGTGAAATTTATATCATTTATATTCTGAACCAGATTTAGGCACAAATTCATCTGTTTGCCTGCATTCCTATCAACATGGCAAAGACAGTTACATTTTAAGACATTTTTATATTTTGCTAACCTGTGCAGCTGAGCTGCTGAGTGAATTTCATGTGATTGTAATTTGAAAGTCATATTGTAGAATACATATATTAAAAAGACAATTCATACAGTTTTTGCCCAATACTACCAAAGAGACATTGACACTTAAGGATCAGCTCACTTAGTAATTGAATACTAAATATAAGAAAAGGCAATATTTGACTGATAAGTACTTTTAAATTCCTTGCACAAATACATTCTCCCCACCCTGCCATCCACAGCTCTGTGGTTTTGTATTCTCGTATCACTCATATCAAAAATTCTTGCATCCAAAATGTTGGGTGTTGTCTAATCTTACAAAGATGAAGGAACAAAGATTTTACATTCATGCTGAAACATCAGTTAATTAAAACAGAAAAGTCTAATTAGATGGTAAAAAACACAAGTTATTTAAAAATTACATTAATTGAGTTAAAATTTCAACTTAGCTTGATAAAGCTTTTTCTCAGATTCACTGAAATACAGAGTGCAGGCTATATATTTGTGTGTGTGCTCACACAGATTATTTTTTCTTTAAATTATACAACTGTAGATGAATATAAGTTGGTTTTTACTTTGGGCAAGAACTTGTTAAGAGACACCAGAAACTTCGGAAGGAAATGTTAAGATGTTGGTTTAAAATTGAAGAACTAAATCTTACTGTGTGACTATCTTTACAATAATTTAAGCTAACTAGGCACATTTAATGCTGAGATATTGCTAGAAATGGATTTTACATCACTATGCCAATTTAGACAACTTATTAAAGGCACTATTATTTGGGGAAATTGGATAATGTTAAACTCTAAAAGGCCATTGCAAATAATTTCATTCATTGAGAAACAGCACTTAACAGAAAAGAGAAGAGAAAAGAAAGTATTTTGGATGACATTTAACTTGACTTCATTTAGGCAAGAGACCTTGAAATTCTCATATGAGCTTACTGAATACAAATCAATGTTTTGTTTGGGTTTTATTTATTTTTTTCTTCCTTTCTCAATGGGTTATTTTCAGGGACATTCAAGCAATCTCAGCACAGTCTTTTTTTTTTTTAAAGAAAAAGAATGAAAACTTTTCTTGAGACAAAGATATTCAGTCCTTAAAATGATAAAGTCTGGTCAATCCATGTTTGTTGTTTCTTTCTCTATTGCTACTAAAAATAAATCCTTCAGGAGAACATTTCTTTCTTAGCTCACTTTTTCATTATTTCCAGAGGCAAAAGCTGGCAAGGCAATTTATAATTCAATTTTTGCTAAATCCACAACACCTAATATATATGTCATGCATTTCAACGGCAGGGTACTTTGGGGATAGGTGATAAATTGTGCTGATTATAAGTGCAAGCTGTTCTTCTAAAATATCATATCCAAAAGAAGGCAAGTATTATTAGGAAAATGAAATGTATCTTTAGAATGTCCAGAAACATAAGAGATAATCACTTCACGTGAATATATTTTCCCTTGAGTTTTACAGCTCAATGTTAAGGTTTTACCATGGTTTTGATAGGGCTCATCTGAATGGAGGGACCATCATAAGTTGGTAGTCTTTCAGCAGCCACATAGCTCTTAGGCCTGCAATAATTCATTTCTCCCAAAAAAGAGCTTTACTATGAAACCTGAAACATGGTCATAATAATTTTCTGATTATGCTGGGGAATGTGAAAAGTCTAAATATTATTCTGTAGTGTAATCTGTCCTGATCTCTTAAACAACTTTTCAATATTTCCATGTATTTTCCTGTGGGGTACACAAGGCTAATTGTTTATCAATACTGCTGAGTAAAACCAAAAACATTCTTCATAATAATCTTGGTTGTTAAAATAATCTGAAAACAAGGAAAAGGGTACTATGTCCTGGGAACTTTCCTGTCAGTTTCTGCTTTTCTAAACCAAAAATCTCCAGGTATTACAAAGATGGGATCGACGTATCAGCTACAAACAGAACAAAAAAATAGGCAAATGTAAATGGGTGGTTGAGATTTAGAGAGTGGTGGAAACCTTTTTAATTTTGTGTTGTTGGTCTGAATCTAGCTTGGCTGATTTTGACTTAGCTGCTCAGCAGATGCTCCTTGTTTGTCTTGCCAACCATAATTTGTATCCTGATCAGACTCTCTGAGGAACACACTGAATTTGTGACTTTCTGTTTTTAATCAATTTAGTACTCATCCTTTACTATCATCCTGGTTTAGGCATATTTCCTTGTTTTTAACTTTTCACGAAATTGTTTTCTTGCTTTAAAGGCAGGCACTCTTATTATTTTTTTCTAAAACAGGAAAATTTCACTTCAAAGGAAAGAAAATAAAATTATGAATTTCATATGCATCTAAGAACAAATAAAATGTCAGTAATAGAACCAATAAGGCTCAGAGTAGAAAAAGACAGCTTGAAAAGCTCCCGCTCTTTCAAGTTTCTATTTGTCTGCTACTTTTATTTCTGTTTCTTTCAAATTGTGTCCTAAATCTTCTCTAGAGGTTCTCCTTATTTTGTATAGTATCAGCAACCCTTCGTGGACTAAAGTGCTTCAATCCTCCTTGCCCTAAAACTCTCAGTTTTTGTATCATCTAAACTCATTTAATAAAGAAGATGAACAAAATTGGAAAACAAATGATTACTCATGAACCAGGCCAGCTTAGTGTGCACACTTGTCTGAAAGACTGATGAGATAATACCTGCAAAAGAATGGTCTGCTCTGACAGGAAAAGGAGAACCAATGTATCCAGAACACCCAATAGCTCATCTGGCAGTAAACGAGAGGTCAAAATGTCACTCTTCCCATCCTGCCCCTTGTGGTGTGAGAAATCTACGAAAGTCCTAATATCTGCTCAACAGTACTATAGGCATTCCTTCAGCATGGATGGGAAATTAAAAGTGGATGGAGTTATGGATAGAAAAGATATGTTCTCAAAGGAAAAATGAAAAAAACTTTGGTGAAAGATTGAAGAATGCACTGCAAGGAAGTCAGCAAGAAACAGATACTCTTTAGCAAGAGGCAGGGAGAGATGCTTCAAGAAATTTGAAGAAATAGTAAAGAATGAAATGAGGAAGAATCATGAAAGTGTTTCTTATTTTACTTTTTCCCTTTGAGGTTCAAAGTAATTCCTTAAAAAGGGGGATGAGAGAATTGTAGTTGAGAATTGCTTGTTCATGATTGATGATAGGAGACAGGCACGGTTTCTGTTTGGCTACTTTTCTTGGGCAGAGAAGGACACTGTGTTATAATACCCTTCTAGATAAAGACATGCTGAAATTTGTAAGGCTGTTAGTTGAACCTAATCTCACACTGGTAAAAGCTGTTACTACAGCAAGTCAGATTGAATCAGCTATTAATAATGCAAAGATGTCATTACTTCCCAGAAGATTCTTAGCACAGCTTGTAGGAGAGAATAATATTTTTCATGTTATTAGAAGCAGACGTAGAAGGGGACACTGTCTATTGTATGTGTAGCAAGGTTTTTGATTTTTTTCTGAAGAGAGTTTTAAAGGGCAAAGAAAACACACAGACTAGAGAAGCTAAATAATTCATTTTTTTCTCATAATTTTCCATTAGATAAATTAAAATTTGGGCTTCCAGTAATACAAAATTCCTATTATGGATACATCCTTGGTTTTGAAGAGCATGATAGAGAAGAAAGTAGTTTTTTCAGAGGCAATGTTTATTTTTGAACATATTTTTCTATGCCCTGATGACACATGAAAGGACTTGTTAGAGTCCTTATGACTTTAATGGGAGAGAATTGAGGCTGGCCTGTAAATATCTTCAAGCATAGTAAAAGCATGAAGTGTAAGAAGCATAGTTCTCAGCCTTCTGGAATGAGAGCAGACCTTTGGTGTAAATGCAGTTCTTGGGGGTTTTTTTAGTGGTTTTTGTGGGTTTTTTCCTTTTTTTTTTTGGTGGAGATGGATTTATTAATTAGTTGGTGGATTCTTTATCCTGTCTTCTATTCTTGTGTACAAATTTCTACACAAAAATGTAGAATTTGAATCACTGATGTAGTATTTCCAAAACCTCTCCTGCTGAGAGGGCTGAGGAAGACAGGAAGGTTGTATGCCCTTGTGAGTCTCAGGGACCTTGAATACAAGCAAAGCATATATTTTGACATTGAAATACAGATAACTATTTTCAAAATAAATACAAATACAGGTCCTCCTGAATATTATACTTGTTCAGTGGACTGCTAAAATTGTTACTAATTGAGATTATGTGAGATTTAGAAAGACAACTTCAGATTTCACACAGAGGCCAGCCTTCAGCCAATCCCCTAATTATGAGAGTCTGTTTCTATAGACTCCCTAAAATAAGAATAATTGAATAAAGGTATTTTCCCTCTTTTTCACAGCAATCAAAAGAATTTAGTTTGACTTTCAAAGGATTTTGCAGAAGCATCCTGTTGGGTGCATGTGCTCTTAAAGAGGTGGTAATACAGTATAGGAAGCAATGGGTGAAGATGACAAGACCAGGATTTGAGCAGTGTGATAGCAATGCCAATGTGCCATTAAAGTAATCCATTGGCCTTTGCATAATTTTATGGTAGAAAAGAATGGACACCGAGTCTGGATTAACCTTGTGTTCTCTAAATCTGGGCAGATCTCAAAAAATGAGATGAGATTTTTAATGAAAGAAAGCTTTTCGTGTGAAGTCATAGGCCTATTGTAGGATCGAAAAAGTACAATTAAGGTTTTCTTAAGTTACTTCAAAGTAAATGTGATTTGTTTTTTTAATAGTTCAAAGGCTTCTGTGAGAGATATTCCTCCTGACTTTCCTATTACGACCAAAAGTTGAAGAAAAACCAGAAATTGTATCCATTTGAACATGGAAAAACAGGAACTTCCATAGAATATGTTGTCCTTGTTGCAAAAAACAGGTATTTAGGGTTGAGACTTTTGCATGAAAAATTTCAGAGTCTGCTGCCATTAAGAGGGTGAAAAAGGGAAAGATACCAAGACCGTAACTAATTTTATAATGCCGAGGAAATGCTAGCAAAGTTAAAATAAATAGAGACCTTGGGCAAATGGAAATCAAACTTTCAATTACTCTAAAATGGATTCTGGCTCAGTGGATCTAGCTGACACTTTGATGTGTTTAAATCCTTGCAGACGCTATGTAAGAACTGAACCCAGGCCAGCTGCCCCCCCTGCCCTCGCGAATGCAGAGGCCCTGGTATCTCAATGGCAAGAGAACCAGCTCTTTCAAGAAGGAAATTTGTAGATATAACATGAGCAGCAGCTGTCACTAAAAGTCAAATGACTACTTTTAGATGTTGGTGAAGGTTATCAGAAGGCAAATACAGCACATTAAATTACACAACCCACCTTCAGGATGTTGCTGTGTTTTCCTGTTTAAAACAAAATCCATGTTGCGAAAGTAGTAAAAAGGCAATGAAAATAGTATTTATTTTACTGTACTTCAACAGTAATTTCATAATCAGAGGTATCTTTAAAACTATAAACATTTCCCATTCCTACGGTTAATTTCCTAAAACTGCACATCCATAACAGTACTCTTGCATTAAGCAACTAAACAAATAGTTTGTGTATCAAGGTATTTACAAGATACCAGTAACAATAAAGTTTGTGCTCTGAACAAATTTTTTTGCTGTGAACTGGACACAAAAAGTCAGGAAACATGAGGAAACCCTAAGACAGTATAATTCTAGCACTTGGTTTTAATTAAAAACTTTTTCTAGACCTTAAGCCACATGTTACTTGTATATATTATCAGAATACAGGAAAGAAGAGAAATTTCACTGAGGCTTGTTAACCCAATATTCAAGGCAGTTCAGTTAAGAAAAGGAGACCAAACAATAAATGGGAAGGCTGTGAAATGCAGGTGAAATTCTTTCAGTGAAATCAGAATGATGGCACTTTGTAGCATGGGATTCTGAAAAGCTACTAGGGGCTCTGTAGGGAGAAATTAATACTTTTTTTATTTTCATGACATATTCTCAAAAATGTCTAAAACATGTGAAACAGCCACTTATTAGATCAAAGTGATCAAATTCAACTTCAATTTTTCTTGAAGAAATAAAGGTAACTCTTTCCCAAATGAATGCCCTGCGTAACATGGGTTTTTTTAGCTTTTTGTTTCTATGCAGTCAGTGAAGTTCAGTGTTAGTATCCCAAGCTGAATTTTCTGATTGGAAAGAAAGTAAAAAAATATTTTACAATTCTGTGATTCATTCAGAGTATCACAGCACTGACTTATCCTATAAATATTCCAGTATAAAATGCAGGACTGTAGCTAAATAAAGTACTTTCTGACTGATTTCAAGGTACATAGGAAGGTGGATCAGCTGAAAAAAATTGTTATATGAAAAAGGATTGACTTCCAATGCTGCTTGTGAAATAGCTTTAGCAATGAAATATGTGCTAGAACAAGAAAGGAAAACCACCAGATGACAAAATGGGATGGATAAAGTGCATGACACAACAAAACAAAAAAGCTTTCCTTAAAACTTCATTGTCATAACATATTCCTCCACTGGGTCCATGAACAAAACACTTCCCAGGAAGTGCAGTGCGAGAACAGGAGGTCGATGAAAGTTATAGATGGGGAAGCAAATGCAGCTGAGAGGTTCAGAACGGGGTATATAGCAGAGAGCTGTGAGCCAGAGCAGCTCTGAACACTGAGCTGAGCACAGGACAGGAAAGTGCACAGGAACACGCATATTCTGGGACTGAGCCGAGCTGCGTACAGCTGAAGTGCTCTTACAGACAAGCTACTTTAAGAAAAAAAATGATGTCACTCTTTTTACATTGCAAAAATGTAGGCTAGCATACCCTCCTGATGGGGAGTGCAGATACAGTGATAGGGCCAGGAGAGCTATGCTTGAGGTTAACTGAATGCCTAACATGTGTGTCCAAGTGGGAGGAAACTGTGGTGAGACAAGAAATGAGAGAAATAATTCATTTAGTGTCTGGCATGATGACTGTGAATTTCTTTAAAGACGATTTCTTTATATTGTGTAGGTTTGTGGGCTTTTGTGTCTTTCTTTATTGCTGCTGGAAAGAAGTACATCTCCTTGCTAGGACTAAATTATGATCACTTCAGTTTTGTGACTATTAATCAAGAGAAGGCATTTGCAAGCCTTTCCCAGCCACATATCCTTTGAGGGTTTTGAAAGCTATAGAATGCAGTTTGTTATCTGTCACTGCGGGGCCGTGCCAAGTTCCATGATGCAGTGAAAGCACAGTCATACGCTGCAGCTGACACTTTCCCACTGACCTCAGCTCATTGCACTGCATAAACAGAAGCTATTACAAGCCAATATGGTTCTTGGAGTGGGGCTATGCTGAAAGGAGTGCAAGAAAGCTTTCCACGTTTCTGCAAGGTTCAAAGCAAACAATGTGCTTTTCCTGTCACATCAGCAGACGAGGCTGTCATACCCTCAGTTCACCTCATAAATAATAGGCATAGAGGACAGTTGTATAAGGCTGCAGTTCAAAAGGGTTCTAATCTGACAGCAGGCACTGCCTTTCCTTGACATGGTCCCCTTTAGCCACGCTTAATGGTTGGTGTGTTTCAATTTAATACTGCCTGCTTGGTGAATCGACACCCAGGCTTGTAGGCAAAGTCTTGCAAGGAGAAGCCACTGGGCAAAGGACAAAAAAAAAAAAAAAAATTGAGGCAAAGCCTGACAGCACTATGACAGCTTCTGTGAGAAGACAAAAATCTGGGAGCGGGTCACCAGGCTTGGGGACCTGCCACATACCTGTCCTGGTTTGGTGGGAGATGTCAGGGAAGGGGATTGAAAGAAATCGGGGATTGTGGCCTCCGGGAAGCCACCACCAATCAGGAGGTGGTGGTGGGCAGAGGGGTTGTTTTGTTTCCTGCCCCATCCCCGGAGGTAAATGTGAAGGATTGGAGAAATAAAGCAGGGATTTATTGGGAGGGAGCAGATTTACTAGGAACTGGTGGGCAGGGAAGCATTAACCTTCTGCTCCCTCTCTGAGCTGATCTACTGGTGGTGGGGCGCACAGCTCCTGTCCCTGCCTGTCTTTCTCTCGGGGTCCTCAAAACAGGCCATGAGGCCATGGCACCCTGGATGGGGGCATTTCATTTCCTCCCTTTCCCCCGTCATCTGCCAACGTAAACAACTGCCTACTTTCACCTAAACTGAAAACCAGATCTGCCTCTAATCACGTTGGGTGACTGTTGACATGTGTAGAGTTTGATATTTTGATAATATTATATGTCTGTGATAATACTTCATTACAGTTATGTCCTTGGCTATAATTCTTTCAACACAGTCACTTTTGTCCTGCCCTTTGAGTTACAGGAAAGCATTGTAAGGCCACATTTAGCTCTGATGGTCACATTACAATTCAGATGATTTAGAATCACTCAGCATTTGATATACCTTTGAGAAAGAGCAAGCAATGCATTTATTTCTCTTGTTTTTTTCTTCTAAAGGAAATTGTGCATGTGTTTGGGAGAAAGGGGAGAAGATTTTTTTCCCCTGCTCAGACCTGCTTGTAATTCGAAACCTTTACTGGTGTGTTGTCATATAATATTATACTCCTCCATTTTACACACTCTTTACAGTTAGTTCCTGATTGCTTGCTGGCACAGAGGAGATAATTAAACTATAACTTGAAAATTAGCATGCCGATCAGCAGGTTATACAACGGATTGTGGGGGTTCGTTCTTTTCGTATAGAAGGAAGCATATGTTAGATGGTGCTTTTAGATCAATCTCTACTAACTACTACGTCTTCTCATTTGAACAGCAGAAACTTGTTCCTATGTTTGGAGTGAATAAGGTAAACCATTGATTACCACTTCTTTCACAGATGGTAAATTCTCTACGTATGTTTTATCAATAGTCTGAAATCCCACAAATGCTCTAGTAGAGATAATATAATATTTAGGCATCTGCCAAAATGAAAGCTTAGGCATTGTTTGAAGATGAATTTAGTGACTTTTAAAGTCTTGAAGAATATATCTGATACTTCCTTGAAGTAAAATTTTCCTTTGGATTGATAAAGGAAAACATTTCCATTAGAAAAACATTAAATGTATTGTGTTGCTATTAACCAGTTTTTATTAACCATATAAAGTAAGATTAAATTGGCTCCAGAAGTCAATCTGCCACTTGAAAATAGTTACACTATTTTTGAGACTAAATAATTGTATTTGCAAAGTTGCTCTATGTTTTCTAGAAATTTGTTCTGAAGGTCATGGGGGCAGACTGCTAAATGCCTTTGTTTTGTTTCCTAAAACCAGCAAATTAGACCAATAAAAATATATTTCTGCAAGGAAGGTAGGAATCAAGTGCTTTTTAAGTAGATTCTATGCCCAGACTAAAAGTCCATTTTTTGGAGTTGGATATAATTTCTACAAAGTTTTCAGGAAGAAATGCCCGACATATCTCTAGCATGCAGAATGTCAAAGAGATTTATATTTTGAGTCTGCTAAAGCACACACCTGGTGCATCCTCCTGCCTGTAATCCTGAGCCCATAAGATTCTGGACAATGTGAATATGCCTCTTTTCCTGTTCCTGATAATGGAAGATGGAGATGAACAAACCTATGCAGGAGCAACTGGGAATATGCTGACTTAATCCTTAATGAGAATTGTAAGAATGTTTTTCTTGTGCAATCCTTTTAGACTGTCATCAGTATTCAAGACAACAATATAATCCTGTTAGAGGTAGTCAAGATTATGGCCTTTCTTGGTTCATTTAGATTCATACAGATCTTTGGCCTGAAGGCAGGGTTATTTCGATGCCTCCAGATGGCACAGTGTCTGCCAACCTGCAGAACATGCAAATTCAAGTATCTCCTTGTGCATGACTTTTGACTCTTCATCATGCAAAGAGGATGACTCCATACAATAATTTCGTTATTCATTTCTCCAGCAGAAAGGTGGGAGCTGTTCCCTGACCACATGCAAGTGTGTCTCTGGTGCAGGTCTCTATCTCGGGGCCCACTGTGGTTGATATGAAGGTATTAATCTCAGATCTAAAGGAGGTCTGAAGGTGCATGCCCAAACATTACCCACAACTCCACAATATCTCTACAAGACCTCGGTAAGCTCCTAAATTCAGATGAGAGGTGTGACTCCTCCCTTACAGCATTTACAATTTTCACTGTGAGAAAGTACCTGTAGGTTTGAGATAAGACTGAAGGCCTCTTATTTCTTATAATAACCTGATCTGTTTTCCCTTTTTTATTTTAATTTCTAGTTGTTTTTTGTGTAGTAGGAAAGAGTTATAAAGACAGGCACGGACTCTGCAGATGTAGGAGCAAGAAAGAATATTTTGGACATGGAAGACATGAGGACTGAGAGTGAAACATGAGAAAAACTACTGTTATACTTCCTGCTGGCCTAGTTGTGTTTAACCAGAGGGGAAAAGAATTGGTATAAGAAACAGTCAGGAACTAACTCCAGCTGCTATCTGTCTTTCCCATGAATACCCAAAACTCCTGAGCTTTTTGTGAAAGTCTACCTCACATTTTTATTTTGTCCAGCCTGAATTATCTTTTCCCAGCAGATGTTAAAACCAGCCTTTTGCTTGCAAGAAGTTTTGCTTTGATGATTCATTATAGGCTGAAAAAAAGTTCCAAATCAGCTGCTAGATAAGAAAAGAATAAAGCAGTGTTCAGAGAATATAACTGACAGAATAATAACCTGGCTGATTACAAGGTTAGGTGCTGGTGTTTAACTTAATAAGCTAAATATTCACAATCTCTTTTTGACTTAGGTGTCCAACCTATAGATGTATCTTTTCTTCCTCAATGAACTTTTCATCCTTTTACTGACATTAGTTCTTCTTTTTATTCAATTAGCCCAGAAAGAAAGCTTCTAGCAGGGCGAGTCAGCTGTTGTCTGCTGAAAAGAGACATACAAATCTTGTCACATAGCTTTTATTTCCATGATCAGGAACCCTCAGGCCTGTTATTAAGGCAACTTAGGCTTGTGTGGAACTTTGCTGTCTCCTGCACACTCTGAAATAAGATTACATGATGGAGAAGATCAATTTACAGAGAACATTTAAGCTCAGAATATTAAGCTTTTTGTGCAATCACATCTCCTCTCTAGCTGTGTGGCAGAAAATCTAGCCACAAGATCCTTGACAAATTGGATATTACCACATCTAACTGTGTATATTTAAGCTTATCAAACTGAATCGTTGCATTGTGACTGTGCTCTTACACAGACAAGGACTCCATTTAATAAATGCAGTGCCATTTAATAGTAATTAATCACCCAACTAAAATGTCACATTAAGGTCAGAGAGACCAGGAGACAAAAAAGAAGAGAACATTAAATTCAGCTGACAAACATAGGAAAAGAGAATACAGAGCCAAAGAAAGTTCTGGGACATTGGCACTGGTAAAACATTTAATCCAAACTTCTTTACTTTCCGTTCAGTTCAGAAATAATCACATTCACTTGGTTCAAAGCAAGGTCATTTTTGTAACTTTTAAATGAAATTTCCTCATAGTGTGTACAGTGACAGCCCATTGCAAGCTTGGAATTGTTGGTGCATTTTACAGATGTTGTGTTCTCAGTATTTGCTGTTTCCTCCCTCCCTGTTTCTCTCTTTTTTTCTTTGCTATTATGACATTCTTCATTTGTGTGGAATTTTCCTTAATATGTCCTGAATGCGAGCACTCTAGAAAGTCTCAAGTTTTTGGAGCTTAGAATGCAGAATTTGATTTCATAACGCTACTGTGTAATGCTTTAGTTTTTGTCATGGTTTAATCATTCAACAGCAACAAAACCAGAAAGAAGTCATTCAGCTAACTAAGAGGATGATTTGTGTTCCATGTTTCTATAAACAGAAACTCTACATAGGAAGCTGTTTCAGAGGAAGCATATTTGCCATCGGCAGAAGCACATATATATGGAATTCCTTATTCTAAAGGTTGGATATTGCAGAAAAGGAGAAACTCCATTGTTAATTCCACTTCTTCACAATTGTGAATTGTGTTAATCAATTTCAATGTAAGTGTATGAACGTGTTTATATATGTGGCCATATGTGTACACGTTTACATTATTTCTCAGTGCCTTTTTTCTTTTCCTTTCTTTTTCTTTTCTTTTATAGAATTTAGAAGCAAGCAATCACTATCCACTTTTAAAACATGTATTTTCAGAGGCTAAATATACTGGTTTCTGTCCATGAAGAAATGAACTTGTAAAATACAGTCAAGGATGAAAATATGTTATTGTCAGCGGACATTACAAAATTCAGACAAATGGCTTCTAAATAGACTTGTTTTTCAAAGCATCTATCATTTCTCCTTCCTGTTCCAGAGTTCTCAGTTTGATGTCCAAGGATTTTTGTATTAGCATTGTGAAAAAGAGTAATTCTTCAAAAATTACTCTACATTTGGCAAGATCTGTCTTTATAACTTCTGCGTCAGTCCAAAGAATTTTGGCCTTTCCAAAGGTTAAATATTATCTTTCAAAATTGTGTAATTCTGGCTTTGTCAGGAAATGTCTCCATGTTCTAGAATAACCTTTTATTTCCTTACCTTTAATGTCAAAAAGTTCACATATGAATGCTCAAACTCATGATATTGAAATATTTGTCACTAATTTCTCATACTTAGATGCATGGTAAATATTACCTTGGTACTGGTCCTGGCTCTGGCACATCTGGAGAGACATTTTCCTGTGTGAAGTGAAATCATAGCTTGCGGTGCTGGTTATCATGCATTGACGCACATTTTAGTTTTTAATGAAGGTTTTGATGATGCAAAATTCCAAACTTCTGATGGTAACATCTGAATTACCTTTGCTGGCTTTGTAGATGAAAAATTATCATTCTCTATCACTTGTCTACATTTGTGCTGGTTTGGGGAAGAACAGAGTTCACTGTATTTCCACAGAGCTCCTGGGACAATCCTGTAGACATGACTCTATTTCTGACACAGCCCTGACAGTTCGTCAAGAAAAATAAAATATGTTTGACAGTATAGGTTGAAATATTATCTCATTTATTTCATAAACCAGTGGTTTCCAAACTGTGGTCTGCATTCCAGCCTAGTGGGTTGTCTTTAGCAGAGTTTGGCTGGTCTGTGGTCTGCAGCAGATCCTGTGGTTGGCTGGGCTTCCATTAGGAAGAAAATTTTCTGGCTAGTAGCACAACCTCTTCCAAAATGTGTGATCCATAGCTCCTGGAACACAACGGGGTCCTACATTAGACTTTTGATATCATAGGCAGATTTTTTTTGTTCCAAACCTAGTTTGTGGTGTGTTTGAGCGAATGAACAGTTGGCCACACAGCAATTGGTAGCTGTAGTAGTAGGTGATTTGCCTTTTTAAGGCTATTTTCAGCTGCTAGAGGAAAGCCAGTCATTTTTGTAAGTACAATACACAGCCTATGGCAGAGGTAGTTTTGGAAATTTTTAACTAAAGTAGAACATTCACCAACATTTCCAACTTTCTGTTCAGGTTTCTGTGGTTTTCTTTTCTTTCCTTGGCATCCCTCTAATGGCACTCCACCTCCACTTGTGTCTTGCATTCATCCTTTCATACACTCTGGCTTTGGCCCTTCTCTTTTTCTTTGATTTCAGCTCTGGTTTCTGCCTTCAGATCCCTTCTCACCCTCCTTCCTGCCCTCTCTCAACTTTGCAACTCCTATAAACTTGCTGCATTTCCAAATATGCCTTCTACTTGTCCTGGCTGTGCAGGCCACTGCTTTTACTCCATTGCCTCTCTGCCTGGAGTGCGCTGAGAGTGGAAGGGCTTTGGTCTCAACTCTGTGCTTTCCAGAGACTGCTCTCTTGCTATCTGTAGCTTCAAAAAACTCCTTGTTCAGCTCCTTGTAGCTCTAGATTGAAACATGCTCTTCTGACAGACTTCTTGGGGACAAACTAATTCTTGTATGTACACTCTGAGCATGTGCAGTGTGAGCTTTTGAGAAGACTTTTGGCTAAATATAGGTGCAAGTATGTTGCTGTTGCTTCCGTAACCTTGTCAAAGTACACTGCTAAACAAACAAGTACACAAAGAAGAGAATATCTTTCTTTATATCCCAGGTATTTGAAACACATTTAGAAAATGTTTCTTTGTGAAAAAAGAATCACTGAGCAAAGCTTTCATTATAAAATGTACATTTTTTTTGCCAGAAGGTTTGGCTCCAACGTACATGACATTGTTCAGTGTGTGCGTTTGCATTTTTTTGCACAACACTATGGGTGCAACACTGTGTCTTCACTTTCCACCTGTGATTTGCTTGTGTTCAGCACATTATTTTCCGTAGAGTTATTGCCAGAAGATAGGGCTTTCAAAACCCAAGGAAACATGGAGTAGTTTGCTGTCTAAATGGAATGCTGTAGCCTGACTCACTATAGCTAAACGACAGGGGAAAATTAACACTTTTAAAGTAAATTTAATCTTAGTTACCAAAAACCCCCATAAGTCTTGTGCTAATGTCTGCCAAACCTACCTGCATTTGACACTTCTTTTAATAGAGACACAAACCCACCATTGCAGTTGCCTCACTTTAAACTCCTAAGAAACTATTTGCTGCAGCAGATCTCAAGGGAGAAATAAATCACTGATCTAAATGTCAATTTCATCTTCTCCAACTGTTTACATGAGGCTGATTATGTCAGTGTAGTCCCAGAACTAGCAAAAACTGGGGGGCTCTCCTGTCCAAACTCATAGCCTCTACATGAGCAAGGCCCAGTTTAAATGGATTTTGTTTTACGAGCTGAACTTAATGCAAATATAACTGTGACAGAATGAATTGGGATAAATACTTTTAAATCCCCACACATAGAGCAACCTATGTGTAACACAGGGAAAGAAGTCTGCTGGCTTGCAAGGGGTGATGAGTATGGCCTCGATGCAGTCCTCTCCTGAGCCTTGGGGGATACTGGTGCCTTTGAAAGCATTTCTCCCATCATGATGAGGCTCACAGGGAGTCAAAGCAAACATTGCATTATGTATGCATATATATGTAAAGGCTGTACGTTCTGGTCACAAAGCGGAGGAAGCAGGCTGTGCTGATGAAGTCCCTTTTTTCCAAAATACTTGCTTGCTTCCTGAGCAATGCCATAAGGAGCTTCCCTTGCTGAGGATCCCTCACCCCCTCCAGGGGACAGCATTCCCCAGCCTGTGCCCGCACTGCAACATGCTGGGTGTCTTTTATTTGTTTTCTTTCCTGGCGATACTAGCCCTCTTGGGGCAGACGCTTTAGTGAGATGGATCGCACTCAGGTAACTGGCAGTTCAAGGAAGTCCTTCCCCGGGTTGTTTACACCAAGGCGTTTTAGAGCAGCCATTTAGCTCCCACCCTGTCCCACCCCGCTGACCAGCTGTAAGTGTAAAGGCCGCCAGTGGGCCTGCAGGTCGCTGATAAACTAAACCCCCATTTGGCAGGCAAGGAAGCCAGAACGATAAGGATGTTGATTTATGTTTTATCTGTCACTACATTTTCAGTAAAGTTGGGCAGCGAGCCTTAACGAAGCCAGGGCTGTTATCACCTCTCCTTAGCCCTTTAAGTGCAGCAGGCTCTTTGGTGTCTCTCGCTGAATGCCGCTCTGTTAATTGCGACGGTAAACAGGACACAGCGCTGACCATCGCCGTGCTTTGCTCAGGCGGCACTTACCACAAAACCGCTGGATTTGGGAAAGGAGCCTGAGTCCAGGGGGAGTCACACATGAAGGAGGGTTCGTAGAAGTACTCAGCATTTCCTGGACTTGCTTCTATCATTTAAAATGTATTGCATACCTTGAAGTGAATGTAATGGCTGGCTTAATTGGAGATAACTTCGCTGAAGTGGCCGTAGTTACCATTTATGTCAGCAGTGAATGTGCCCTTTAGCGCTGTGCCCCTCAGGTACGGCTGTTCAACGTAGGAAAAACCTGACAACACTCATTACCGGTGAAATAAATGTTGTGAATTATATGTATGATTAGGTACCATTTTCCCCTCATTTTGGATATGTGAGCGTTATTTTTCTGAAAGCATCATAAGATTTTACACATTATATTTAATGGCAAACACATTTTTAGTTTTGTGAAGCACCACATGCTTTTTGGGGCCAGTAGAAGTGCCCACAGAGAAGAAGGTGGAAAGAGCTGGGAAAGAAATGCAAGCAATAAAATATTAAAATATTTTGGCAAAACCAGAACATGGAAAATCTGAAAAAATCTACCCAAAGCAATTCTTGTTACATTCTATGCAGAATGGTAGAAATACAGATTTTTATTCTACTTTGTCCCCTTTTGATTTCTTTTCCTTTTTTTCCTTCTTTCTCTCCCTCTCCCCAAATATTTCATCTTACCTTTCAAGTCTGTCATTATATTTCTTTCTAAACAAACCTAGAAAGAGAAAAAGGAGCTAGTTCCTGCTTGAGGTCAGTGGGAACTTTGCCACTGACTTTAAATAGGTCCAGAAGCAGGCCCAACAGAGCATTTTATAGCTTCCTTTATTTATCTTAGGTTTTATTTTGAGCAATGTGTCTTTTGTATGACTGCATTATTTCCACAGTGAACACCATAATGATGGACTCATATACATTATTATATACACACGTACTGAGCAAAGCATTATTGATAGTTATGCTCTTTTAAACAAGAGTAAAAGACAGCTATGAAACTACATCACAAGGATGCTTTTGTGGTGCAGATTCAGTACAGCGTTAGTGCTCTCCATAAGTCTGTGCAAGGTGCCACTCCACAACAATTGTCAAGAAATCTGTTGATTACTGAGAAACAGGTGATTAAAAAGAAGTAATTAATGCTTTAGTCTAAGAAACCAGGCCTGCAGTTCATTAGGTTTTGTAAATGATACCCACAGTTAATCTACTCTTCCTGAGAGAAATGGTAGAACAAACCACTGTTCTCCAACTGGAATATGGCAGGAATTGTACTGAAATGTTTGAGCTTAATATCTCTAGGCTAATGGGCCAAGGATAACAATACAAAGTTTGGCAGAAATCTGGCTGATAACTGGGGATATCAGCTATGGAGTGTGGTGGCCATTTGTTACTCAAGATTCAGATGAGCAAATGATGCAAGGGACCGTTTCTGTGTTGTGCTGATGACAGCTATGAACCTTGGGTTCTTTGTAAAACTGTTCTGAGGAATCCCCAAAGGGCCATCTCATGCATTGAGATAAGTTATGACAATTACAAATACACTGTACTAAAACGTACCAACAATGTAAATGCAAGAAAGAAATTAAGATGGTTTTGCTGTAAAAGTGGCTGCTACCATGAATTAAAATCACCAGCCTGGCTCTGTCTTGTCAAAAAATAAGGTAAGACTCCCAGCTGGATAAAATCTTCAGCTCACAGAGGTCTGGCAATGAGGATGGATCAAAGGCATATTTTTCTCTCACAGTCATGACAGATCCCCTGGATCAGCTGTGCTAAGGACAGACTAGCCTGAAAGTGCAGCATCTCTTTCACCCAAGTTGTAAGGGCCAGCTGAACGGTGCAGGTACGTTGCAGGAAGGAGAAAATATCATTGTTGTGTCCATTCCCTTCTGCTAGCTGAAGTTAAAAATCAATTTTCCTCCCAGTTAATGTAGTTATGTTACTTGTAGGGCAGCTTTGATGCTGCTGGGTTTGTACTCCACAATGTGTTGCAGCAGCTGTCTGGAGAACACATAACCTATTTACTTCTGGTTGTCACGGAAAGAGATCTACTACTAGGCAAAACAGAAGCATTTATGGAAACCCATGGGTGAGGAGAGACTGCAGAGCTTCCAGCAACTGAAGTCCTGCCCTCTGAACAGAGGCACACAGATGGTGCCCTGCACGCAGGGTGAAATACCAGCTCATGGCAACATACACAGTGGGATTGGTGCTTGCACCCAGAAAACATTTCTGAGGCTGAAATAAACCTGTGGTCATTAGTTACCACAAAAATATACTGTTGGCAACCAATTGTCACTCTAGCAACCTCAAGGAAAGAAACAAATGCTAGCTGAATGAGCAGCCCTGGCTGCAGCAGTCTAGCATATTTGTTAGACTGGAGATGAGTAAGAAATTTTATAATAAAATTTATTTTTTAATTGATAAATTTCCCACAAGCCTGCATGGGTAATCTACAGTATATTTCCTTTCCCAGGTATTTGCTGAAAGCTTTCTGCAAACATATCTTCAGTGCTCATAATAAATTTGCCTGCATGCATAGTTTTCCAGAGTTTTTATTATTCATTTGTGGCAGAATAAGTAAATCTCAAAGGATTTGGATCTTATAAAAATATACAATGTGGAAATATAGATGTTCTTGCACCAGCTCTGGTGTCTGTATTTTCAAGCTTTCCTACAATTAAACTGAATATTCATGGAAAATAGATTGAGAAAGGGTGTCAATAACACTGTAATAAATCCAGTATTTTATTCAACTGATTATCCAGGAACAGTTTTGGGCTGCTTTCCCAATTCTTCTTAAAAATAATATAAAAAAGAGAGAAAGAAGTCCTCTCATCCATTTATGAGTTATTCCATTTTAAAAGTCGCTATATTCCATTACACAGTCCCCCACCCACTTGTTTGCCCAAACAGAGTTTGCTACTAGATGGATCCAGAGCAGCTGCCTTGCCCCTGAACAGCTGCTGGTGCTCTATATTTGCAGCTTCCTCTTGCTCTCCGATACTCCATAAAACTGTTTATATTCCCTGTAAAAGTATTTTCACTCTGTTTGCTTAGTGACCATGCACCACAAATATTCTCTTCACCACTAACAATTATTAAATGAAAATGTTTACAAAACTTTATTTAGTGCCAGTACCTAATAAACTATGGAAATGCTCTGAAGTGAATGTGTGTATGCAATGTGTATATGCGTGTATGAATGAAGTATTTACCTTATTTTTCTGTGCAGCAGAGAGGTGGTGATGTACTTTTACTAGCACTACTCCAAGATTGCATGCATTTGGTGTCTACTGCCTGGTTTTATAGCTCTTTGAAGCTTATTTATGGTCTGTGGAAGAACTGACATGTGAACTAAGTTAACTATTTTTGCAGCTTTTTTTGGAGCCTTGGCCATATCTATTCAAGATCACGTGTTTATGCCACATCAATGCAAACTTCTTTTTTTTTTTCCTACCTCAGATCAGGTATTTGAGCTAGTTTGTCCTGCACTGCTTTGATACTACCCATCATAAACCATTTGCACTTTTGTTCCTTCATTGCTGTAACCTGATGTGTTCTGAAAGAGGAATTGTCTCACAGCTTTTATTAAGGTGACACAGTGGAAAATATTTTATTCAAATTAGGAGGGCAATTGTTAGCCTTCGAAGGAGCTCTGCTCTGTAAGAGGGAATCCCAGCCCATCTTAGTTCATTGAGTTAATTGCTGCTGCCCCAGGAGTCTGAGGTAGGCTTGTTTGCTCTTCTGTTTGCAGCTGGCTTGTCTTTCTCAGACGATACACAGGGTGGCTGAGCAACACTTGGTAGCTTTCATCCATCCATTCCTTTGCTACTTTCATTTGGTATCTCACAGACAGCATGTATCTCCAATGCCAAATCCTCTTTATCAAGCTCACAAAAACAGGCTGTGATGTGTTGCCAGCAGGAACAAAGTGCAATGGGGTAAAATCTTGGAAGGGAAAGCTTTGCTTCTGCACAGAAAGTCTTCATACCCAACAGCAGCAGGATTTGCTCTCTAGCTGGTCTGCTTTCAGTGCAGGGCAGGATTCAGGCAGAACCACCACAGTACCCCATCTCTCTGAACTTCAGGGACTGAGAAATGAATACTTTACCTCTTGTCTTGGGTATTTTTAAAACATGCAGTTTGGCTTAGAATATTTATTGTTTTTCTTGTGATCCTGAAATCCATGACTACTGTCAGCATAGTACCTGTATTTCTTTTTTGCCTAAACTTTGTTCCCAGGGGGTGTGTGTGTTACAGAGATTCTTTGTTCAGTGCTTTTTATTAACATATAAGTGAATAATAATATGACGGATTACGTATTCTTATACATTCTGATAATCTTGTAAAAGGGATTTTTTCTGTTATGATTTTTTTCTGCTAAATAATTTGTTTTGCACTGCAAACTGAGGACGTAACCCAGAAGCCTTCAGTGAGGTGTAGTGTTTCAGTTCCTGCCCTCATCAAGTGCAGGAATCAGCACTTGGATTGGGACTGGGGAAATTTTATTTCAAAAATACATCTCTGTTTCCTCCTGCATTACAAGAGTCTCCCACTCAAACATTTAGAGACCTTTACCCTTCATAGCATCCAAGGGTCAGTCTACAGAGGAACCAAAAATGTTGCTTGCCACCACTAACAGCACTGCCAGAAGCACTGCCAGACCTTATGCTCACTTAACTCAATATCACAACACAGTTAACATATAAACTCAGATAACAATAAACTATATTCTGACAGATGGCTTTGGGCTGAAAGAGTTTGCAACAGGACAGCACACAGTATACTTGTTTTCCCTGGGGTCTCTGTAGCTGACCTATTCTGAAAATTGAGTTTTGTAGTGTGGAGATTTTTGAGCCTTCAAGACAAAATCTTTCAAAATCTTCATGAAACTTGCCTCTATATGTCTTTGTCTGATGATAAATACCTTCCGTGTAAAACAGTATTTGATCTCAGTATCTCTTGACAGTGAAGAGGTTCTTTTTCTTTGGAGGATTAAAGACATTGCACTGGCTCCTTTTCCTCTTTTTATAGTGCATAAATACAGATAATATGTGATACTTTTACCTGGTATTCTTCCACAACATTCATGTTACAGCAGGTACCTTAATAATTCAGTTAAGATACCACAGACTGGCTTCTGTGCACCGAGGAGCAGGGTTTGTGTTTCTGTGAGTTCCTCTTTGTCTTTGGGAAAGTAGCCAGAGCTACCTCATGCACCCTAAATTTAGAGGGGCCTTTGTTTGTCCAAAGCAGTTCAGAATATCTAATACTATAAAATGTGTGGGAGAGATGGTTTTATCTCTTAAGCATCCTTAACCATAGCTTCAGGAATAACTAACTTTTCCTTTAAATCTGTAGGCTGCATATGTTTTAGATTAGTTTCATTTGTGTTTTTGTAGGTTTTATGAGTTTTTTAAAATAATTTTCCTGTTTTCTGAGTAAATTATATGAAACATCTGCCCTAAATTTAATCTATCAAGCTCATAAAGGGAAAAGGCAGACGTTTTATGAGTGATATTATAAAATTTAGATAATTATCTTGTTTGTTTTAGCAGTTTCTATTTTGGTCTCTGTACAGTATTCTTCCATTAAAAGACAATTTTTATACGGTGTACTGGTCAAGGAGAACAGCCAGTGATCCCATAAAAAATACATTTAATAGCGGTCCTGTTAATCAGCAATATTCTGTGTATTTTTAATGGAACTATATTCATTGTGTAAGCATCAACCTAATCTCAAACCTGTCATATGGTTCTCAGATTAAAAAAGGAAGCAAAGTCTTTGTGTAGACAGCATATAATTCCTGCAGCCTTCACTCACTGTGCAACTTATGCAAGTTCAAGTAGGATGTATAAAGTATGTCTGGAGCAATGAATGCGAGATGGACTTATGGTACCCTTTTCCTCTGCCATCTGCATCAGTTCAGTGAAGTTTTGCCATCCTGTATCTACCATATGTACAAATCTTTTTAATGGAAGGTGGAAAATTATTCTAGGGGGACATCATCATGTGCTTGTTTGTTCTTATCTCCTTTACTTGGCATCTGCCACTGTATGCTGTCAAAGAGCTAGTGTAAACCTCTGGTATGTCCTGATGTGGTTATCCTTGCTGCTCATGTGCTTATTCCTGCCCTTTTTTTTTTTTTTTTTTTTTTTTTTTTGTGGTTTTTGTTTTGTTTTATTCCAAACCAGCTACTTCACTAACTTTGCAGGATAGAACCAAACATAGGATCAAAACTGGATGGCAGAAGTATTTTATTCAAGAGAAGATGCTGATGGTTTAGCTTAAAAAAAAAAAAAAAAACCAAAAAAGCCAAAAAAAAAAAAAAAAGCCACTGCAGCTCTCTTCCTTGTAGTCCTCCATGAGAATACTCACCAGACAAACCTTATTGGAGCTGTAAGGGATCTTCCTTCTCTCAGAACTGGATCACAACCTTTCAAAGCTCATATGGATTCACAATAGTGTTTTGACTATGTTGGTGAGACCTCACCTCTTCTGGGCAGTTTTTGGATGACGCTTGTTCCATCTCATCTTATGCTTTCTTTAAACTCTAGTAAGTGAGGTGTAAATTGCTATTGCTCTTCTAGTTCACATATTTTCTTTCCTTATTTCCACAGCACTTTCCTCAGTCAATGCATGCTCAGCTTGCCTCCTGGGACTTTGTGCAGTCCAGGAGGTCCAACATGTCTAGTTAGAGTAGGATTTGTGCTTTCCCAGTGGGAAAGGCTGATCATTTCTGGCTTCAAAAATTTTTGCATGTTCTGTAAAAAATAAAAAAAGTAATTGAAAATAAAATGCCCCGTAGAAATGTAACAATTTTTTTTATTCTTTTTTTTTTTTTTAGTTAGCAATGTGAAATCAGTCTATCTTTCTGAGGGCTATTTGTGCTGCAGAGGAGCTGAGAGGGGAAGGTAAAAGAAGCACACATGTTATTTTTCAGCGTAGAGAGTCTGCATTTTTCTCCCCCCACTATATATCAGTGGATAGAGAATTCATTCATTTGGAGCTTAGTAAGTGGTGCCAGAAGGCAAGAGAAAATAGTAGCACTGCTAAAGGCTGAGCTGTATGAATGATATGCAGTTTGTGCCCAGAATCTATTATAGATTGTTGGAACTTCAGGGTTTAAAAGACAGATTTTTTCAGAATTTCTGTTAATCCAAAGTCTATGCCAACAAGGCCAGGGTCACTAGTTAAAATTCAAATTCTCCTTTATGGGTAGAATATGCTACAGCATGCATTTGCAGTCCCTGTTCTCATACTAGAAGGCAGGAATAACTTAGTTACTCTCCAAAAATACCTGAATATATTTTCTTGCTTTCCGTTTGAGGATTCTTGATTTCCATACAGTCATTCATGATAGAGTTTTACTGAAATTTTTTTTCAAATTTTTCTGACCACTTATTACCCTGAATTGGGTTTTGTTATCTTGTTTTTGTTGTCTTTGCTCTTATTCCTGCTCCTCAGTTGGTTAAACACAAAAACTTTCCTTCCTGATCAGTAGTTTAAATGGAATAAGCACTGCAGAGCAAACAGAGAGATCTGTGACCCCATGTGGATTTCAGGCTCTCACTGCAGGCCAGCACCTCAGCTTCAGGGGGAATTTAAACCACACGAGCCCAGGATGTCCATGAGAGGCACTGCAGCTCTCCCTGCTTCACCAGCACCAGTGAGGCTGTGGGCTGAGTAACACGAGCAGGAAAATGTAGCTGCCTGCCTTAGGATGTGGCCACTTGCAATTTTAATTGCAATAATTTCTGGTAGCTGGCTTTGAGATTTATCTTCTCTTAGCCAGTGTCTATGACCAGTCATTTAAACTTTAATTTTTAACCAAGCTGTGCTGCTGTGCTGGTGTGGCCTGCTCCCAAGAACGTCAGAATTCCTGAGAAATCAGTGGGCTTCCCAGTTCATCCCAATGAAAAAGTTGTGCTTGCCTTTAATCCCATGTTGGGAGTAAGAGCACCAACTGAAATGCATAGGAGAAATAGCATTTTTACCTCAGAAGCCAGGGAAGGAAAGGGAGTTTAAGTGACAGGAGACTTCGGGGCTTCTGTTTTGTTGCAGTGTGAGTGGAGCCAGAGGGCAAATTCTTCCCTCCTGCTCAGTCTCATTATTCTGCCCTCTGTATATCCCACCAGCCCACTGACATACAGAGCAGAGAAGGGAAAAATACACTTCTGGGACCTAGCAGGAGAGCAGACTGTGTCTCCCTATTCTCTTGTATGTGTGAACCTGGTATATGCCAAATCCAAGTGTAGAATTAAAGTATTTTCTCCTTTATATGTTTTCCATAATACCATTTCTTTGAGGATTCAAAGTGCCAGAAGGGATTGCCAATGTTTCATCTGGTTAGCTCACATGCTGATTGATGATTTTGATAATATGTGTAGTTTAATGATATTTACACTGTTCGTCCAGTTCGGTGTATTAAAAGAATGTTGAGAAAACAGTAGACGTGCTAAAATCCTATGGTAACAGCTCATACGTTAGTGGTGTTTTGTTGTGAACAAAGTCATTTTTCAGCCGAGTCATAAAGTAGCCCAAAAACAAGTGTGGCACTGTTTGCTTCAAATGAGGCTGTTGCCATGTGACCACCATTCATCTGACATCATTACTGACACAGCTTTCCTTAGTATGATATCTGATTAAGGCTCCCAGCCCTGGTGGAGCCAGACTAAGTAGTCTGGGTGAGGTGGCTGAGGAAAGTTAATGTGTCAATGTTACTACTGGGTGAGAGCCTCTGCTCAAAGCTTCCTTTGGAGAGTGAGGATAGAAATGGCTGACGATCTTTCTAATGAGAATCTTCCCAAAATATTTGAAGATCTGGTAGCAATTAAAGATGTGCTGAGCTCCAAAGGGAGATGTAATCAGTTCAGCAAAAGATAAAGATACCCTTTCTGTGTGAGGAAGTGCAAATATGGTGAACAATTTAAAAAAGCATAAATAAAATATGTTAAGAAATTAAATTAACCACACATTTGCAGAAACCAATTAATTAAATGTCTGTGTAGCATGTGAATATGTTTCTGGCCTGTACATGTAAATAAACAAACAGCCTTTTTTTAGGTCTAAATTTCTCTTTTATTATATATATATATAAGCCCTCAGTTATTCTTGTAACTGTAACAAAAGACAGTTTTCAACATGTACAGTGAAAAATAATTGGCAATGTCCATGTGAGATGAGATAAATTCCACTATTTCTGCTTTGGCTTTTGAAGTCCACAAAGATTACCACTGTATCTAGCAATTTGGAAATCATACTGACTAGCCTGCTGTTTTTTAAAAGCATATGGACTAGTCTGAAAAAGTATTGTCATTTTCTTTACGATGGAATGAATGGAATAATGAAGTAATTTTTTTGGTAATTCTATTTCTTATGTCTGTTGTTAATCTGTGCTCCAATTTTGGTTTTGAATAAGGGACTTCTGCTAATATTCTTCAATTTTTCCTTTTAAGATTAGAATATGGAAGGTTATTTTCCTTGGACAGATGCCTTAATGCTTGATATATTTATTATACTTTGAAGTGCTGTGGGACTAAGACTCATCTTAGACTGGTATGGGACTCAGATCCACAACTAAGATCTCCAGAGTGCTTGAAGCATTACCTTCTCATACCTGATGCTCAAGTGATTTGGGAACATTTACATTGTCAGGGGTGACAGGGAAGCATAAACCAAGTAAGTTTTGGTGGGAAGTATGATTCCTTGTGCCTAGATCATCTTGGGAAAAGGATTTAGGTCAAAAAGAAGAATTAAGGGTTTGATATTGAAAAGAGGCAACACTCCTCAAGGAGTAGGTTACATATAGTTTTAACAAGCACTTTTAGGTCATGGAAGTCTTTAATTCCAATGCTAAATAACAGTCTGACTCAGAGTATCTGGGCACTGACTCTGTCTAGATGACCAAAAGCCAGCAGTTCAGGAGATGTACTGCATTTGCATGGCACTTTTTCTTAAAAGCACAGCTGTTGGCACCATCAGGTGATACAGGCCATTGCGAATTCAAAAAGGGAAAAAATCAAAGGATATGCCTTCCTGTGAAATTTTTCAGGTCAGTCTAATTTTTCTTGTACAAATATACTTGAAGAAATATAGAGCTTATTTCTAAGAAATACTGAAATATTCTTGGTATGGGCTACTCACCCCCATTCAAAACCTTTAACAGTCTAAATTCTGTATCATTTGGCTTGTGGCCAGCCAATTGGAAATGCTAAGATTTCATGGGGGATTAAATTGGTGCAATTTGAACATTAATTCTCCAATAAAACCAGTGAAATTAATGGATAGACTTATAGTTTATTTTTGCAGGAAAAATGTAGTACAGTCTGCCCTATCTTCACATAGTTTGCAAAAAATTAATAAAAGATATTTGTTTCTACTCAAAGGAATAATGATAAAATCACTTTGAAATTGTTAGAGAAATGCTGGCTATTAATCTATGACAGCCTTTTAAATGACTGGTCATATACATTTAATCTTTTTTTTTCTTTAATTAGAAAACGTTGTAATGTGATAGATCCATTTGACATTAGACTCAGCAACACATTACTTAGATGAAATCACACTTAAGAGTACTGCAGACTGGATCTGAGTAGCTCAGCTGATAAGGCACTGGTTTGTCATCTACGAGACAACAGTTCAAGACTTCTCTGATTTCTTAAGTCAAATTAATTTAGTTATGTCAGCTATGCTGCCATAAGATGATAATCCAAGCTGCATGGATGCCAGGCATACTATTGCCTTCTTTGGCTAGATTGAAACTGTGTCAGAAACACTGGGGGTAGCTAGAATTCATTGCAGGTGTAGTGAGAAAAATAGAATGCATGAATTTCAAAAATTCTAAAATAACTGTCAATAGCCAATTGCTCATTTGATTCAACTGGACTATATATTTTCATTTCCTGTAAGATCCAGAGTGAAACATGTCAAACACACCTGAGCAATGGTTGGACCAAGGATCTATCTATTAAGTTTACTTAAAATAAACCCTCAACAACCTCACTGGAATGCCCATGTTGCTGCCTTCTCTGTGCAGGGCTCTAACACGCATTATTGTCATGACTCAGCAGAGGAATTGGTCACTCTGTGTGTTTCTATGCTCAACCAACACGTTGCAGACCATTCCTCTGAAGTCACACAGCATCCACTGAAAAACTCTCTTTTCTAGGCTGCCTATTTCCACCATGAATTTCCACTGTGACAGTAAATCTTTACAGGAGAGATACGAGGATAACAGAGCCTAAATGCTTACAGAGAAAACACAAACATTCTTGGGCAAAAGTGACTCACTCAGTGAGAGATAAAGGGGCTGGAATTTTCCTAAGGAAATGTCCTATTAACTTATGTTTTATGTCTATATCTCTGTCAGGAAAAAAACTGCCATTCCCTCTTACTTCTTCAATAACTTCTATTTCACCCAAAATTTTGTAGAGGGAGAAAAGACGAAAATACCTCCCACCCCCCACCAGTGTTGTCAAAATATGTGGCTGGGTAGGGAGACAAAGTGTTTTATCAGTCCCACTGACAAAAAAAGGCAACTCAGCATGAACCTTCAGAATATCCACTTAGGAAAGTATTGCTATGAAGATTCTGCAACACATATACCCACTGTACTTCTAGCACTGTGCATAGATTTCCATCCCAAAGTAAGTCTTCTGTTTTGTGAATGTCTGTGAGAGAGAATGGTGACAGAATTAAGCATAAAAGAAGAATGAAATAATTCTGATACTGCAATGAGCTGTCCAAATTTACTTAACATTGCAGAAATCTGGAAACACTGACACCATTCAGTAATCTTATATCTGAAACTAGGGATGCTAAAATAACATCCCTCTCTATTTTAGTGCCAAGAGAGGGTATTTAAACTTGCTGCAAAAGATTAGGATATCAGAGACAGAAAGAGAGGTGCAAATAAAAGTTTGGAAGTAGTGTTGACTATAGAGATTCCATCAGTTTAGTGTAACTCAAGCAAGGCAACTGATAGCTCAGCTTGAAGATAACTGATCTCCTGAAAGTGTGCCACTGTCATGCTATTTCCAGGAGACCTTGTTTGCTGTAGAGGTATGCAATTGAATTTCTAATTCACTATTAATAAATATCCTTTACATTAGTCTTCTCGTGCAACTTCTACGTCTGTATCTCAATTACTGAGCTGGTAGCATATCTTCAGCTTTTGCAACAGCCTCAGCGATGATCAAACTTCTCAGGAATGATTGTCCACAATCCTTCAGAGCTTGTAAAACTTTTACATTTATCATAGAGCAAATAATCTGGTAAGCAGCCAAGCCTTCATTTTCCATCAAAGAATACTAAAAAGAATCCAGTTCCTGGAATCTGATGCAAATGTGTTTTCCGTGAACTGCTGTGTGTCCATGCACAGTGTAGAATACTACATCAGAGAAGTTATTTAATGAGTAAAATATTGTTGTTTCTCCCCCTCCCTCCACCAGAATTCTGCATATCAAGTTTTCCAAGACACATATGCTCTTTTTAATGACTGGAAATACTTTCCTAGTGATTAAATTCTGCTTAGCTCAAGTGGACTCTTCCAGAACTTTTATAAGCCAACATAACGTATACATCTGATGATAGGCTAAAAACATTCATTTTTAGGTCACTAAAAGCAATGCTTGGAAAACTGAGTGGTCCATAAGCAACTTTGCTTAACAGCTTGTGTGATAATCATTCCTAAAATTATATCTTGTGACTCAATAAAGACATTTGGCAGTGCATAAGCCCAGCTGTCCAAATGTCCAGCTACTTGGAACTGTGATGTCTAAATTTTTCAGTTGCATTTCCACAATACTTCTGAGTCATGAAGGGTATTTTTTGCCTTGAAGTTCAGTAGGTTGCTTGAACTCAAGATGCAACTTCTTGAAGACTTGAAAAGTGAAAATCAACTATGCAATGTGAAGGTAGTGTTTTCATGCTGGTAAGGATTTTTGGTTTCTATACTTTTCAATAACTTCCAGACACAAAAAATTGGGTAATTTTTAGTGTGAAGCAGAAGGCAAGTGTCTGGCACTTTACATCTCAGAAGCTTCAGGAGATAACTGGTGTCTGTACATGCAGGTGATTGGATAAGATCAGCTTGGCCAAACAATGATGGAGACAAGGTACCATCTCCAGTGCAACTTCTGTGGTGAGGCAATCTGATTTATTTTCTCAATCACACCATTGTTCATTAGCATGTGAAGTTATCAGCTCTGCTGCATGCAGAACATGGAACGTGGTGCTGTTCCTGTCAGCATCCTCTGTGCTCTTCCGTGTCTCACTTCACAGTAAGTACTGAAAAGTTGGGTGCTGCTGCAAAATTAGGCATCTACCCTTCATACCCAGATTGCTAGAAGTTCAACCTTCCTAAGCCATCTTCCCAAGGCTGCTGACAGGGAACAAAAATTTGTACGTTGTGTGAGACTTTCTTTCCTGGTCCCCCACAACCTTATTTAACAAGCTGCAGCATTTGCTATAAAATCACCTTATTGTTTGCATAGTTTCCAACTGTCCCTAATGTCAAGAAGACATGACACAAAGCAGTGAAGGACATCTTAGCATGGAGATCACTGGGCTCTGTGTCACCTTCCATCCCTCCCAAAACAGTTTACATATTAATCTCTGTAGGGATTAGGAGAATTTTTCAGGACTTCATCAGAGAGGGGTGGCACAGGAACTGTGCATTTATTCTGGAGTCTGAGAAGCCAGCCTTGCCAAGGTTCCCTGCCATTCATTAGAGCTCACATCTCTGTGCCTGGTGTGTGCCCTTCACCAGCTCTTGCTTTCAGTAACTCCTGCATGTATGCCAAGAGTCCTGTGGAACAATGACACCCCAATTCCCATCTTTTACAGAAGTAGGATGTTCATCTCCCCCATTTTTTATTCTGGTGGCCAAGTTGCTTGTTCTTCTGGCATCTTGACTCTGGATCCCTTTACTTATAAAATTTTTCCTGTTTTCCATTGAGTCTTCCTGCTCTGTTCTCTGGGTTCTTGCATTTTTTCCATGTTTCCAAATCCAGTTTTTCATTGCTTCCTCTTTACCCCACATCCGCTGTTGCTTTGTTGCCTGCTGTTTCTGTCTTCCTGTATTGAAGCTTTTGTTTCTTCCCACAGGCTGATCTGGAAAACTCCTTTTATTTTTTTGGTAGACTCTCAGCCATTATCTGCTCACACATAAGATTAATTTGCTGCCTTTGAGGTATGCAGGCAGTAGAAAGTAGCAGTAGTAGAATTAAGCAGTCTGGAGGGCATGGCTGTTCCCCAAGCAAGGTTTTTCTTGTGTTTTAAATTGCATGAAAATCAAAGCATCTGTGTCTGTGAGTGTCTGGAACACTTTGGCACTTATCAGCTGAGCCACTCCCTGATTGTCATCTTATAAAAAGAGCAGCTGGGGCTGGTGTTGGATTTTGCTTTACCATGCCACTCAGAAGCTAATGGCATGATCAGGGAGAGAGAAAAAAATATTTAACTGCCATGGAAACTTTGTGGAACTTTCTTGAATGTTGTATAATTTTCTTATATGGTCAGTGGAAGGGTTTTTTTGCAGACTTTTACTGATATGCCCGGACTCCATTCAAATATGCAGTTTCTAAAACTCCAGATCAGAATGGTTCATAGTCACTTACTGGCATTTCAAAGTTCTTTAAATCCGGTACTTGGAACCTCCAAAGGAAGGAACCATGCAAGTAAAGCTTTAAAAAATCCAGCAACAAAGCCCAAAGTGAAAACCTGGAGTTAACGTTTGGTTTTCAGCATTACTATTTGCAGTTCTTTGGAATATCTTGGCATTGCAGTATGGTTTTCCCATATTTCAGATTCTGCACAGATCATCTCAATCTCTACTTCATTGTACAAGAGTTTAAATCCAGCTGACACTTTGAATGTCAAAACCAAGTAAAGTAGATCTGGAAAATATTCAGAGAAGTGGGGACAGGATTGTATCAGAGCAAAGAAAGACCTGCTTTGAAAAAAAAAAAGCATTTTGGGAGCGAAATAGAATGGGGGAGGCAGAACATGAAAGAGACCAATTAACTTGAGACTAGCATGGAGAAGTTAAAAAGGCATTAATTGTTTGTTATTTCTCTGAGTATAATGATCATCAAAGCAAACAGAGAAGAGGTTCTTAGTGCAGATGGAGAGATCAGCTGAGAACTCCTTACCAAAGAATGCAACAAATGCCAAAAAAGGTTGTGGTTTGTGGAGAAGTTTGACATGTTAATGAAGCAACTATTTGGTGTGATTATACATATAGAAATAATTTCTTAGCCAATCCCTAAATTAAAAAAAAATTAGCAGATTCTGAATTTATCTTCATTTTCAGAGGATTTTAAGGTGTTCCACTCTTGGGAGCTACGTGTCCTAAATGGACTATAAATAGTGTACATAGTACTATTTTCTTGCAATTGCTCACTTCACAGAATTGTCTGACAGGTGATTTTTACTTGTTCTAACAACCATATGTCTACTTACCAATTAAAAAAAAATTGTATTTCAAATATTGTAATGTGGAAGCTGAAGGCAAGAAAAAAAAGGGAACAAGAGCACTACATTTTGTACAGATTTATTATTATGCTTGAATTGATACTTCAAAATATCTTGTTTTCTACTGGCTGCCCTTTCTTGGCTGTCATATTTTAACAGCCTAGTTGAAATTTTCCATTTTATTGGCTCTTTTGAATGACAGATATTTAACATTCATTGCCAAAGTGATGTGTTTGAGAACTTTTTGAATAGAAGCAAAAATGTGACCATGCCCCAGAAATGCAGAATAGTGTTTGTGTGTAAAAGCCCAAGTTGAGAAATCTACAGATACAGCTGCTGGGAGGGTATTTCCTGTTCTAGTTCTCAAGACAGATTTGGCAAGACACAACAGTGGTAAGGAAAATAGATTGCAGGCTTTTAATCTCTGCAAGCTCTCGAAGAACTCAATCACTCAGAAAAATTGGCCCTAGAACTCAGTGTGTATTTATTATCTTTTTTACTGCTCTGCTCCATTTTGTTTTAATGAGTCCTGTTAGATAACATGAAGCCTGGTAGCAATGTTGGATTTCTTTTGAAACAAGCCTAATTTTCATCTTGATCTTTTACATTTTGCCTGCTCTTGACATAAGAATATTTAGCCAAAATCTTTTTTTCTGTGTCCACTTTCTTAGCAATTTTTTTAAGATATGGAGAAGAAAGCTACTGCAAAAAATAAAATTAAGAGAGCATGATACAGAAAGGTATACTGGGATCAAGGGAGATACCTTTCCTAACCTATCACATTTAATAGTCATATAGGTAACAAACCCAACTCCACTAATTTTTTCTTTACTGAAAGATATGTATGTACAGGTGTTTAACCGATTAGCCATTCTTAATTTAGTTTTATAATAGCAAGCAAACATAGAACAAAAAACCAAATGAGCTCAAGACAGCTTTATTTCTTGCAATGTTTTTCCTTACACCTGGGAAGACCAAAAAGAAAACCAACAAAATGCTGTGTGTCCTTTCCTCTCTTGCAACCTATTTAGAATTTTTTGAATTTGGGCCACCATGGGCTTGGAATTTGGGTGCCAGCTCAAAGTTTTGTTAACTGTAGACCTTGTTACCCTGTCCTGTGTAATTTGTCACAACCCTGAACTAGGTCTGTGTGTAGATTAGGAAAATGAAGCTGGCAGAAGTTTAGGTCAAGACATGGCAAGAAGCACTTGTAATTGTCTCCAGTGATCACGATTAATGCTCAGAACAGCACTGAGAAGAAAAGTTGCAGTGGCAAGGCCAGCAGGCCCTCACGGGGTGAACAAAGTCAAAAAATGTCTGTGAGTTTTGGGAGGCAAAGGTCGTAGCAACAATATTGGACCACTCCAAGCCTATGTCATAAACTGTCAATAAAGAGCTCTTGTGCAGGGCAGGCCTCATGTTTTCTCTGCCTATGTTTGTTTTTCCCCAGCACCCCATCAATTCACAGTGCAGGGTTAATAAAAATCCACACAAGTCTCAAGGTGTTTCCTTTAAACTTCTTTGGAGGTTGTGTGGATAGACAATAACACACATCTGACTTCATGCTCAGACCTCTAGTGGTCCATGCTCTTCTTGCAGTGCTTTTTAGCACACACTGCACATATCTGGCATGATTAAACTGTAGGGCTGTGGTTTTTTATTAAGTTTATCTGGACCAAAATTTTGCATGTAACATAAATCATAGGAATCTGTCACAAGAAGAAGACCTGAATCATCTTGGCCACACTGCCAGCATGTCTAATCAAATTTATCACTGCATGATACAGACTCAACCCCAGCTCTGGTAAAAGAGGAGGTGGAGCTCTTCTGACTGATCTTCCAGGACCTCAATTCATTTTTATTCAACTTTTTAAAAAGATATCTATGACCTGTAATCTCATTTTGTCTTCTTGCACATCTTCATCTGTCTTCAGATTCTATAACATTTCATAAAATTATGTTTGGGTTGAAAATTCATATTAATAGCAAGGTTGAAAGAAGGAAAGACTAATACCTTGGAATCACAGCAGCTATTAATCAAGTTTAATTGCCATCAGGTCTCCTTAAAAGATAGCTGATTTACTTACACTGCATTTCACAGGGAAGGAGTATCATATGGAAAATACCAGAAAGAGACAATTATTTAAGCAGGTTCACACTGAATTAGCTAATTTCCAACATAATGAGATAAGTTCACTTGTTTTGTTTGGTTTCTATTTTTTTTCTTATAACAATCTGGAAAAAGATACTCTTTTACAGGTCAGTTTTACCATGGATTTCTGTGACCATAAAAAAAATTGTACATAAATGAGAGAAAGCCAGATTGATGCTGTTCAAATGTGGCTGGATTTTGCAACTCACTGCTTTAAGATACAGATAGAGCAACTGAAAATTATTTGATCAGTTGTCTGTCATCTCCAAAGGCTCTGTGATGTTTTATCTCCAGTTCTAGTAATTTAAAAGGTCAAATGATTATTTTAAAGAAAAAGCAGCTAAAGCAGAGTGTCAGGAAGGGAGATAAAGAAAATCCTTTTATGTTCGAAAATATAGCCTTATCTTAAAATTCACTTTTCATGTAAAAATAAGGTCAGCTCTGAAAAGAACAAACAACATTTTATTTTGTAAAGGAAGCAAATACAATTGGTGCATTTTTTCCAGTAGAATACAAGCATGTTTTTTTCTACAACTGCCAGTCCTCCACCTATCATAACAACTATGGGTATATTTACTTTTTTTTTTTTCTTAAATTTAGTTATTTTTGCCTATTGAACATAATCCCAAACCTCACATCCTGACTAATCAGGAGTTACCACAGTAGCACAAAGATTGGCTGAAATAACCAAAAAAACACTTTGATACTTGCATGGTTTGGAATTGATTATAAATTTGAAATACACACCTGGTCAACTGAAAAGTTAAATACATGTTTACAAAATTTTTTATCTTATGTTTACTGTAATTAAGCTGTCTTAAAGCCTATCTTAAAGTAATTTAGTTTACTATATTAAAAATCCTATAGAATATTTTTTTATTTATTCAGGGTATTTATTGGCTACAGAGCTGTTCTTAGATGTTTCTGTGTACTAATTGCTGAAACCTCCTCTTCACCTTCTTATGCTCTTCATTTCACAGAACTTCTGCAAGAGAGGAATTGGAGTCCTGGCAGAGTGACCAGAAGTGTGACATTCAGGAGAGGAAAAGGTATTTCTGTTAACCTCGTGCATGAGGCATTAACAGCAATCACCTTTAAAAAACTTGAGGAGATCTACCTGGGCGGCTTGACAGAAGTCTGCTTTTAGTACAAACAATACATGAATAAATGCAAGCCAATTAACTTGCAAACAGAACCCCTAAAAACACCTTGCTAGATGAAGACTGACCAATAGGACTCATCTCTGGTGCATCTCAGGACAACATGGCACCTTACTTGCTTTTTAACATATATCCTCCTCTGAAAGCAAGGTGGTCATGGAGTTTTAATGTCTATTCTAACAGCCCTTCAGTCTTTTCTGGTTTAGCCTTGTATATTCACTCACAACAACCCCATGCAGCACTGCAGACTGGGGAAGAGCAGCTGGAAAGCTCCCCAGTGGAAGGGGACTTGGGGTGCTGGTTAACAGCAGTTGAATATGAGCCACTGTGTGCCACTGGTGAGGCCACAGCTCTAATCCTGTGTCCAGCTCTGGGCCCCTCCCTGCAAGAAAGACATTGAGGGGCTGGAGTGAGTCCAGAGAAGGGCAGGGAAGCTGGTGAAGGGCCTTATGAGGAGCAGCTGAGGGAGCTGGGGTTGTTTAGCCTGAGAAAAGGTGGCTCTGAGGAGCCTTAGCACCCTCCACAACCACCTGAAAGGAGGCTGTAGCCAGGCGGGAGCTGGATCCTTCCCCCAGGCAATAAGTGTCAAGATAGGAGAGGATATAGCTTTGAGCTGCCCCAGAGGAGGTACAGGTTGGACATCAAGGAGAATTTCTTCATGGAAAGGATTGTTAAACATTGGAACAAGCTTTTCCAGTGGTGGTAGAGGCACCATCCCTGGAAAAGTTCAAGAAATGACTGAAAATTACACTTAGTGCCATGGTCTAGTTAACTGGGTGGTGGTCAGTCAGAGGCTGGACACAATGATCTTGGAGGTCCTTTCCAACCTATATAATTCTATGATTCCAATCTATTTCACATTCTTCTTCAACATTATTGTACTGAATAATGAGAGATATAATATAGCAAATCTGTCAAATGAGAAGAGTCTACAGTGTTCTTGTTCATCTACACACGGTGTGAAAGGTGGTAGCATTGAGAACTTTGAGAACTTGTGCAGCAAAATAAAGGTTCTCCAACAATGTATGTTCATGACCTACTGTAAATGTACAAATGTAGTCACAAGTACAGAGAACTGTGCAATTTCTATTTGCACATTTATGTTGTTTACAGATTGTTTTCTTCTAATGACTTTATATCAGTAGAAATCATTTTATTTTTACATATCCCAATCAAACCAATTGATTCATTGACAATGGTTGCAGTTTAATTGCTTCAAATCTACAAAAATATTCTGGAAATATTTGGTAGCATATCACAATAAGTAATTCTGTGAATTAGAATGTTTTTCTGTGAAATTCTCACATATATTTGTTAAAAATACAAACAAACTTTTTTTATTTATACAAGAAAAACATTTCACAGAAAAATGCTGGACTTTTAAAAGTTACTGAATGACTAATGATGAAGCCATATTATCAGGTGTTACCACCACAGAAATATAAATAATCAATAGGTGGAGAGAATTATTTTGAGTCATTTCATTGACTTGAAAATAATTTTCTGTTAACCTTGACAGAAAATTCCACCACCAATTTTTGCCCCTCTGGAGGAATATTTTTAGATGAAGATATAAGCCATACCTTTTAAATAAATTGTCCACTACTAATTATTCCCTCAAAACCAGTCATCAAGTCAAACCTCTCAAGAGCTTTAAAATGTTTAACATATAAAGGGGAAGAATTATGTTTATTAGCATCCAACCTTCCAAACTGCCCAAGTAGATCAAATACTTCATTGCTTTGCATTTTAGGTTAGTTAGTTTTCTACAGCAGAAAAGTGAGGCATTTTAATAAACTTCCCCCAAATTACAAATGTAATGGTCTCTCACAATGAAAGGAAAAGGTGACTTTTGAACCACTGGTATTGATAATAATATCCTATTTCTCCCATTGAAACATAAAAGGCAAGTAAAAGCCTTATTTCTATACAGAGTTTCTGCTTTTTGCATTAGATATACTTTGTAAGATGCATAGCTCAAAGCTTCCTTTTTTTATTCAAAATAATGGGAAATTTTCCTCCTATATTAAATGGAATGCAATATGGTTCACAAGGTTTTAAATTAGGGACTATGAAAACAATTTGGCTAAAATAAAACAGACCTGAAGCCTTATGCAAGACTTAAACAAGACTTTGTAGTTTGCAAAAATCTGACTTAAAATGATCTGCAAATTTAAAAAGTCATCATGGTGGTGAAAAAAATACAATTTTTGTCTGTTCTATAAGGCTTATACTCTTATTTTGGGGATCTTGATTTGGTTCAGATAATCATCCAGGTTTTTAGATGTTTATTTAATTGAACTGCTAAACTTTTTGAGTTTGCCCATCTCCAATTTAAAAATCCTCTCTGGGAAAGTTATCCAGATGTAAGTTCTACAAAAGCACACCTGGCAAAACAACATCTGCCTGACAATGACTTAGTGAGCCTCAGTAAAGGCAGACATATGTGTACATGCAATTGGACCTTATACCAACAAAGTGTTTTACATATTAGTGTACACTAGGGAGTCCTGAATCCTGACAGAAAAATATGATGGCTTTTACACTTTGAATTACAGTGAAGCTGTATCCACAGATGGTGCAGGTACAACATGTGCTCTTATGCAGCAGGCAGGTAAGGGGAGGTCATTTCCCTAACAGCCTCTTCCTGATTTCCAGTGTTTGCTAGGATGCAGTTGCAATTTGAGATCAGCACTCTGAGTGGAGTTAGTTCCAGCTGCTGTTACAATGCTGGCTGAAAACTCCAGTACCAATGAAGAGGCTTCTGTTGATGCTTACAGATGACAAAATATCATTCCATCTCCTTTATTTAAGGGATCTCCCATCTCTTTCATAAGGTATGTGGGGCACAGTTTGTTGTGGTTTGGTCAGACACAGGCCTTGAGTAAGTTAGCAGAGCTTCTTTGAGATTAGTCAGCTGGAGAACTCACAGAGCCATTCCTATGTGCCAAATGGCCATGCTTTGAAGATAGGGAAAGTAAATCTTACACGGTCAGGTTCTTGCAAACTAACAAAGGAGCCTTAATTCTGAAGGAAAAAGGACTGATACGTAGTCTGCTCTCTTATGCTGACCTTTGTCTTAAAACTATAACAAAAATTCCAGTAAATATTTATACTTGGCCAAATTTTGAGAACAGGACATGGCCCAGCTGACCACCAGCATCAGAGTGTGGGATAAAAAACACTTTTGTTCACAAGACAGAGCAGCAGTGCTGCACTTCTTTCTTCAGAGCTGCAGAAATTCTCTAAGGTAGGATTTATTATTTTTTTTTTCCAATGAAAATGCAGCAGATTCCTCTGGATACCCAGCCTGACTCATAGTCCTTCTCCTTCTCAACCTCCCAGTACCTTTATGCTTTTGTAAGAGCTGTGCATTATAGAGTTCAGTCTTAGAAGACCAGACCAGTACTGCTTTTAGAAGGGCAGGCCTGAACTTTTATCAAAGTATCTTCAGAGGATAAATGGGCTGAGATAAAAGTTGTCTGTGAGAGCTAGGAAAATCCTCTGCCCACTTCTAGTAGGCCTTATATAAGACCAGAGTGCACTCATCCGTTTTTAAAGTAACCCTTTCCTGCCTCTTGTTTTGGCATCTGCAGCTCATGGAAATGTTCTTTCATTTCCAGACAACAAGCAGTGGCTGTAGCATAGCATAGGATTAGCCAGGAATAGTTCCACAAGCATAGTTGTATGGCCTAGTGACTAGGAAAAAATGAGCCAGGAGTGTAAGTTTGCAGAATCTGCAGTAGAAGGACACTAGGTTCTGCTGGAAAAATATAACAAAAATCGTTCCCCTGGTCCAACCTCGTTGTTTAATTAATGTTGTCTTTAATCTCTTTTACTTGGCCATTAATCTGTTCATGTTCAAAGCCTACACTATGCATCTGCCTCTTCCAAACCATTTCCAACCATTTCCTTGTGTCTCAGCACCATGCTACCTCTCAGCTCACTTGTGTTCTATAGACTTTTCCAAAAGCTTGTGTTGGTCAGGTGTATGAGAACATGTGACTCAAGTTTGGGCAATGGTGTCAGCAGACATAAGGGTTGTCAAGGTGTAAAGCTGTCTGCTTAACAAAGGCACTGCTCCTAATAGTGTGCATCACACTCATCCCCCTCTTTGCTGTATTCACGGACGCATTCTTTTTAGATGTTGAAAATTCTGAAATCAGATTTCTTTTCCTGGAAAGTAGTATAAGTAATAGTAGATGCAGGTTAGACTACATCTGCATCTGGAATCAAATAGCCTCTTGGGACCTGACTTAGAGACCAAGGCCAAATCTTTTAATGGGAACTTAGGCAGTGTCTTATAGCAACACAACTGACTTATTGGGAGGTTTGTATAACACCTACCAAAGTAAATTTCCATCAAGTTGTGGCATTTACACACTTCAGCAGCCCACCTTTTATAGTTTTTTTCTTTGAATGGGTAGTTAATTCTTTTTTTTCACTAATAGAACAAAATTTCTGTAAATAATTAGATTTTTATAGGTATTAGAAATAACTGAATAACTTCAGAAGAATATCCCAGTGTCAAAGATCGAATATAAATTTGACACAAGCCTAGATGAAGGACCCAGCCAAAACTAAAGCTTCTCCATTTTAGCAGAAACCTCCAAATCTGACTGAATAGACTGAGTATAGACTGAAACATTGGTCTCTTCTTTCATGAGTAATGAAGATTTCAATGACTGTCAACACAGCTTCTGAGAAAATCTAATCATTGTTAAATCACCAGGTTAAGTGAGATAATGAAAAAGCAGTATATACTGCGGAGAAAGTAAGGCTAATAAAACGAGATTGATCATGTAATTCACAGGCTTTGTCTTGAATTTGTTCAACCCAGAGAAAGAAAAAGTAGAGAGTGAGAATTTCAGATGTAGACTAGAAATTCTGAGTTTCTGTGCTGCGGCAGGGTGGGACAGTGTGGCTAAGCTGGCTGAAAAGCCCAAGGAAGTTGGACAGAGCGATTGCAGAACACAGGGTGAAAGGTTACCAGAGACATCAGGAAAGGACATTTGCCCAGCAGGAAATACCTCAGAGTTAATTATAGTAAGGACAGCATGCTTACAAATATAGGTGGACAGAGCTATCAGTTGGCCTTTCTCACCTATCATTGTAGCAGAAGCCTCTGCTGAACAAGGCTCGAAGCAGTATCTTGCAGCACTGATACTGCTGGGGCTACAGAGGTTTGGTCCCACTGGTCACTGACACAGCTATTGGCACATGGGCTGAAATGCTGCTGGCTCTGGTGCTCTCAGCACTTCTGGTTGAATGGGATCAGAAGAATTTGCAAAGGACTGAGAGGCTGCTGTGTTTTTTCCAAGCTTGGAGGAAGCCAGATAATGCATGCTGTTGTTGCCAGTGAGGCTGGAGAATGAGAAACCTGAATTGGCTGGACAGGACGATGTCAATTAAGCATATGGGAATGAATTTGTTGTGCTCAACTATGCATTTAAATTTAAATAATTGAACATCAGTACAACATTTTGAAGAATGGATACTAGTAAATCTAGTCTCCAGAATGTTCTAATTAAAGCTATTTTAAATAGGACTTACAAAGTTTATATTTTAAAATGTTTCCTGTGTTGACCGCAAGATCTTTTTTCAGAGATTTCTTTATGGTAAACTTGAGGTTTAATCCTGTATTTTACCTTTTGAAATACTGTAAAACAGTGGATCCCAGGCTCTGTTTCATCAAGAAATTAAAGTGAGGTGCAGAAAAAAACAGCTGTAATAATTGTGCATAATGTAATCTCAAGACTCCTCCACTGTTTCTGTCATACCACAGATATTTCCGGATACTGTCACAGCATCTGAGGAGCCATATTCCAGCTGTTCTCAGACTTTCCCATTTCTGGAAGCCTGCCCTTCCTTCAGCTCCAACCACAAATGTCCACACAATAGAAATCCAGTCATTCTCCAAGAGGTCAGTCAAAGACGAACTAAAGATTACCCCAGAATGTCTCTGTTATTTTTTCACTCCCATCTAAGGACCTTTAGAATCACAAAGTCAGGCATGAACTCATTACCTCAAAGCAAGACACCGACATTTTTGTGAACTTGCCCTGATAGAATTGTGTGTAAAGGTCTTTGCCAAAGTTACTAAGGTCTTCATCTCAGGCATGTTCAAGCTGCAAATCAGGATGCCAAAATATGCAAAAGAAAAAAAAAGTAATAAGTCCCAAACCCCCCCAAATAAAGGAATTAACAGGTTTTCTGTTCTCTTTAAAATTTAGGCAACTTGCTTGATGACAATCAGCAGTCCTGTCACTTTCAGATGTGACCAGCTATCTCTTGCTGCTGCTTTACTTCAGATTTGAAGTTCCATCTGCTCTTTGCTCTTTTTTGGTTGAAAAAAACCTTCCCACCATGGTGTCTAAATACTTAGCATTTTCAAAAGATCAAAAAATGTATGCGGGATGCTTCAGTTTTTTTTTAAAAAGAAAGAAAAAGGAATAACCCTTCAGAATCCTGTTGAAAATTTGTACATCTATGTATAGTTGATTCCTCGTGTCTTTAACCTCAACACTAGTATACAGAACTCCACTGGCTCCTAATTTCCAACAACTTTTAGTAAGTTAATATCCTAGCTCATTTTTACAATATTACATGTTGAACTTACCTTTATGTTGATCACTAGAACACATGTGCTATGTTGCTCATATATGTACATGTAGAATGCTTGTGTGTGTACCCACAAATTAAAAAAAATTGGTAAAAAATGAAACTGTTAAACCCAAACTGCATTAAAATAAATAACTTACCCTACTCCCTGGTCTACCCTAGTCTGGTTTATTAGTTTAGTTTTTTTTATTTAGTTGCTTTTTTATGGTAAGAAATCTGCTTTTGCTGCAGGATTGTTAAAAATTTTGCTACAGAATTTAGCTAATTAATACAAAATATTAAAAAACCCTAGTGCAACCCAACCCAAGACACAAAACCTCAAACTGGTTCCTGGAAACATTATTGTGCACTTGTTACCCACAAGAATTTAGGCTTGTCTGCAGCAGGGAGCATTTTAGCTTGTACATCTCACATCTGGACTATGCCTTTGAAGAAACAGTCTACATTTGCTTGTTTTCTAAATTTATGGTTCAAATAGTTTTGATTCTTATCCATGTAAATTGATTTCTGTTTCTGTTCAGAAGGATGACTATTTCCATCTGAAAAGAAAATATTTCACAGACTGGTAAGCTCATCGTTATATGCTCTTGGATAAAATAGAGGGGTTGTCACAAGGGTTTAAAGCAAATTATAATTATCATTCTTATATAAAGACAAAAACTAGGTAGATTTCATTATGGAAGGCACTATAAATCCATCAATTTCTCCATTATCATGTTGCTGAGAAGCATACTAAATGCAGCTTATTAGGAAGTATTATTCTCATCTCTAAACCAAAAAGACAAGAATAGAACCAAAAGGGGTTACTGATAAGGGGAATTATTTTCCTATGCAATTAGCAGTGTTATTCCCTTTTGCAAGATGACTTTGTAGCCAGGAGTTCATGAAGAGTTTTTTTCCCAAAGATTTTTTGGCCATAGAAAACATCCTGTGTGGTTAAGGCTAAAATAACAAGAGATTCACAGCTCTTTGACTGCTGATCTTTAGCTCACTTCTGAAAACAACATAGATTTCAAAATCCCTTTTCTTCTAGATGCCTTACTCTACAGCAGGCTTCTTACATCAAAATTTTTTCCTCTTTCTTCCAAACATGAATACTGACCTTTAAAAGGAAAGTATTTCTAAACCAGCTAATCTAGGAAAGAGAAGGTCAACATGACAAGCTCCTTACAATATGATCAATAGCTTAGTGTAGAAAAAGGGAAGACTACATAAGCAAAGTCTAGGATAAGGAGTAATATTACTGGGAGGATTGCTAAAATCATCATGATATTTAGAGGTTTAATTTTGCTGCTTTTTGGGCCAAAAATTAATCTTTGTCCAAAGAGCTTGACAAATGATACTGGGGTGATGAACAGACAAGCAGATATGTGAGTAATTATGGTTGCTTGCAGAAGGTACTTTGATTCTTTATTTGCTGTGACAGTGTTTTTCTTTGTTTCTATGACCATAAAAAAGAAGACAGTATCTAAAAACTTGCTTTAAAATTTTTTCATTGTTTTTCCTTAACTTGAACTAAATCGTCAGTGAAGGAGAGTAATGGTTATTTTCCACATGGATAATCCAGGATTAGAAAAGGTGTAGGAATACTGGCCTATTGTTCATTCATTTCAAATAAATTAACTTTTTTGTATAGTTCCTTATTTATTTTCATGTCTCAACTCTTTGTTACATTTTACTGCTAAAACAAAATCGGTACAAGGTGTTTGTGACAGAGTGCATTTGGCAGGGTCTCAATAATTCCTATCTAGAGAGGGATGAACACAGCTCCAGTCTGAATAGGTGTAGGGGAGTCCATATGTTCATGCCTGAGTTGCACAAAGGATAAGCTGGATCATACAGCACTAACAGGGAAAGAACTCTCTTAGCAATAAGTCTGGGAAAGCAGTGCTTAATTTATATAAAAATAAATGGATAGTGATAGTGAGCTGTGTTGAAGTCTCTCTTCACAAATCCTTCTCACCTTGGTAGCACGTGAGCCAGCTCATTTGTTCCAGTCCACACTGAAGGCTTTTGAGTATTAGAGCTTCCCGATTTGTCTCCCAGGTTAGCCCTTGTAAAAGGCAGCTCGTGTGAGGCCATACAATCCTTGGGATGTGGGGCTTTAAAACCATTGCCAAAGTTATGTTTGGGTCAGTCAAAATAAAAAAAACTGCTCCAAACCCACTCTTGTGGACTGGGAAAATTGCTACACTGCACATGGTAGGGAGAATGTCTTGAAAGAAGGCATAGAATGCAGAATCATGTGCTGCTTTCATTAGCAAGCAACCTTTGATGCATATTTCTCCTACATCCAGCCCTTCAGTAACAGATAATTGTAGAATGTATTTAATTTTGGACACATTCCATATTTACTTGCAATAACTGCCCTGTGAGACTCATTAATGTTTTAAAGCTTCCTATTAAATAGAAACCTCACAGTACTTTCTTTCTAATAAAATAAACTAAAAGGTGAAAATATTTTCTGTTTGCTTTTTAATAATGAATGTGTGTCTCAAAAAATTACTCTTAATTTGTTGGATTATTTTAGTTTTATGTCCTTTCAGAGACACGTAGATGAATAATGAAAGAAAGTGCAATAAAAGCAAACAACAATTATTCATGCTGACCTGAGGCATTTAAAGAAATAGAAGAAAGTCTAAAGAAACAGATTTCCTATAGTGCTACTTTCTTAAGTATACCCAGGTAATTAGCTTTAAGAGGAGATAATTTCAGTTCACTGAGGGTGCTCTTTTAAGTCTTTCTGGGAAATTTGGATTTTCCATTGATAGTCGTTTTAACATGTCACACTGGAGCCAGAGCGAATTAAAGTGAAGACCTACACAGTCTAAACAAATAGCCCTTCCCATGATCAGAAGCCTGACAACATAACAGCATAAATTATGTCACATGCCCACAAGTAATGCAGGAAAAATTAAAAAAATAATTGCAAAACCTCGCTGCAATCCATAAACAACATATGATGTCCTTTATTGAGCTAACATTTTAGGCAGTCCAATTTTCCTATTTATCATGTAGCATTCCTACCGGTTTTAAGGAAATAAACAACAAACGTTGCCTCTCCTGTGATCTCTTATTTGTTCTAATTAAATGGTGACACAGCAATTCTCCATGAAAATAACTGGCTTAATCTTCAAAACCATCGATAAAAAACAGAAGTTCAGTTCTTATCTTACTTCGAAGCAGGGTTAGGATGGATACAACATATTTTTTTGTGGGTAGGAATATTTTAGCAACACATTTTGCATATTGAAAATTTCTATTTCAATCTCATTTATGCCTCCTCTGCATCTCTCCTTTACAACCATTTTAAAATTTCTTTTCATGCCACTTTCTAACTGAATAAGAAATTAAAGTCTCTTACTACTCCTTGCTGTAGGAATTTCTCCCTCTTCAACGTGGTTAGTCTCATGATTGAATGTCCTAGTTTTGGGCAGTTTAAGAGAATTAAGACACAAACTGGTTGAGGGCTCTGACTCTGCAAACAAATAATCTGAGTGTATTGTTCATTGCTACCTCCCTCACTCTACACAGGTGTTTGCTGCTGTCCTTCTGTGAGACCCTTGTGCTCCACTAGGAAGGTTACATTTGACTGCTTTTAGTTCAAAATCTTCAGTGGCACCTGGAGATAATATCTGGAAGGTGAGGCTTAGGTGCAGGCACTATGTGGCAGCACACCCCAGCTGATATCCCTGCAAGCAGATGCCATTCCTCCCACTGTGCCTTTGTTAGCTCACCAGCAGAGGCTTCTACTCAACATCAGCTACAACAGGAATGGAAAAAAGACTTCACCAGTGGTAAAGTTGATGGCAGTGCCTCTCATCTTCTATCCCACTCTTTGTGCCTACGGATAAGAGGCACTTGATAATGACAGTACCTTGATGACTGCCCAACTGGATGGTAAGATGAAGGATAGGTTTTCCCCTACCTGAGTAGAATTTAGGGATTACTGTTTAGCACTCATGTTTCTCAACACGAAATCCTCCAACCGGATGATGCAGATAAGAAAAGGTATTAGATAATTTCACATATCACTCTGTCCTTTCCCAGCCTTAGTTTACAGATACAGTTTTGTTAGATATTGTTGATCACATATTCATGGTCAACTACAGCTCTGGAAAGTTCTTTGAGAATTTTGACCGAAGGCTGCAGAAGCATCATTAGAAACTACATAAAGAAAGAGAAATCATAGGATATGAATTTCTTGTTGAGGATGTAGATACTATCCTCAAAATTACCTGGCCTGGTACACAGCTGAAAAGCTTTAATACTCAGACTTTCCAATACAGTGGCAAAGTTTAGAGCCTTCTATTAATCTGGGTTTTGTAATTATTTTTAATATATAAATGTTAAGGATGTAATTCACTGGTTTTATGACTCAAAATTCTTTTATTTTTCCTATTACATTGCAAGAAATTATTATTAATCTCTTCCTATAAAAATTGCATTGGAAAGGATAAATGAGAGGTGAAGATCCTTACAATACTAAAGAAACAGTAAGCTCTTCAGTAGCTCCATGTCGTTTTCCCTCTCTACAGAAATCATTGTGAGCAACACTAGGCAATAAGTTAGTTGTGTGTTGGTGTGGCTCCATACCAATCATGGCAGGCATTTTTCAAAGAGAGAACTAAAATATTAAAAGTCTAAGTGAATTAGGTGCCCATCCCATTTTAGAATGACCTGAGCGTTAGAAGCAAACATTTTGCCCGGACTCCTAAAATCAAGACCAGATGCCTTTCTAAACACTATGCTGTAATTCAACCATATTTTTATTGGACACAGTACAGGAACTACAGGGTAAAATTCCATGCTTTCTGTTATGTAAGAAGTCAGACTACATGATGGCACAATCCCTTATGTCATTAAAATCTCTGAATACCTGAAGATGAAATCACATCTGATTTGATCACGTTTCACTTCCTGGGTTCTTGCGTTGTCATAATCTCACTCAATCTTCAGCCACTGAAGCAAGCTTTGAGGTAAATCATGTAGGCAAGATTTGTATTTTTAATGTAACAAACAAGGAAAACCCTCAAAACTTTGGGAAAACTTCCTGTGAAATTTCCACCATCTTTAATCTGCTCATTCCACTTGAGGACTGAGCTGAAGGGAATGCATATCTGTGTTTTTGTGTTCACACTAATCTGTTATCACCAGGAAATAAATCAGGGAATTTATGCTGGGTTGGTATATTAAGCATCATCTTTATCAGCAACATCAAAATACTGATAAAAAGAAATATAATCTATTTCTGGAATAGGATTTCTATGAATCTACAAATGATAATGCTTACCAAAAAACAGAGGCCTTTCTCTTATTCTCAGGTTCAGGGATGATGGAATTCACAAATTTTCTTTTGAGTGTGGAAAATACATTCTTATTTTCAGCACTCTAGAAGCCAAGTATTTAAAAGAGTCTGAGTGTGTTGAAGCTTTTGAAAGAACTCTACTGTTAAGAAAACCTCTGCATGTTAAACCATGCTCAACTATAAAATGAATTTTAAATGTCTTTTCTGTCAGGCAGGGTCACTTAAATGAAAGAAAACTGGACATCAGTCCTGTCTAATGTAAGATTCAAGAACCAAAACACTCCCACCACCTTATCAAAAAACAACCCAGAGTAATCAGCTTCGGTGGGAAATGGAAGGAAACAATAGGTATGCTTTGACCTCGGCATTGTTTTTTCCTTCGGGTCTGTGAAGTCATTAGAAAACTCTGGTACCCTCTGCTGGCCAAGCAATAAATCTGTGGCCCCGGAGCCAAGATGACATTCCCACGGATGCTGACATGCAAGCACGTGAGCAGCTCGGAAGCAAGAGCCACGTTAACTTGAATCCTCTTAAAGAGCAAAACGAAAAAATCATGGAACATCTTCTGCGAAAGCGTTTGTCAGGAAAAAGTTTCAGGCTACCAAGAGAGTTATATAAGAAAAGGATCTAAGATATTTAACACCAGGTTTTTATTAAAGCATTTAAAAAATATTAAACCTCTACCTAAGGATGCTTGTTAGATTTCCAGAGTCTGTTGTAGCAGTGCTATATAATGACTGCAAGCGTGCTTGTGTTGTGTTCCTCTTTTCTTTCAGATCCCAACTCACATGCAAGGAGCATGGCTCATCTGGTACACTGCTTAAACATCTAAAATGTGCACATGCATATTTCTTTGAAATAGAGTGATACCCTCTGTTACATGAGCTCACCTCTAAGCAGATATCAGTGAAGTTAGAACTTTGTTTTATCCATTTAAAATAATGTGTATTTGGTGCCTTACAGTTCAGGAGGTTAAAAAGGTAAATGGTTTCATGTATACCATAGGCCTCTGCTAAAAAGAGGACAATAATGATGAGCCAGACACTTTTTCAGAGGTGGAAAGTAACTAGTTAGAATAGTTAATCTTTTGAGATGCATCCCTGGCATTAAGTGGATTCTTCTCATTCAGCTGAAGGCGCAGCAGCTGGATTCTGTCATCCCTGACTGGGGCGGTCTTGTTAGTGTAGGATGACCTCTGGAGCACTAACACAGATAATACTGGCACCTCTCTCCACTCTAATCAACTACCAGTCTGAGCAATTCTACAGGAGATGGGGGCATTAAGGCCATATTATTCTAAACAAAATTCATTGATGGTAGCAGAGTATTGTGACAGCAAAAGACAGATTTTACCTTTCTCACCAAAGGTTTTTAGGGCTAAATTTGTGGAATGGTCTGTAAAAACAGCACAGCTCCATATTTTCTCCCTTTTCTGAAAGTCATATTTTTGCAAAACTAGACTGTTTGTGTCAAGTATGTCTAAGCTAAGACTCTCACAGTTTTACTGCCATATATAAAACTGTTCATTGCAACCACACATAGTTAATGTGCTCTCTCTTAGTCTCTTTCCACATAGATTAGAGCTGGCAGGAAATTTTTGGGCATTTAGCTGGAATGTGAAAGGCTCAGGTTCAAATTACTGTTCTGTCCTGCCCTCTTTCAGAGCAAGGCATTGAAAAAAGATCTAGATCTGAACTGACTACTCTTGTGGCTGATCCAGTGCTGTTTTGGTGACAGAGCTCTTGTATTTTGACCATTTTAAAGAAGCTTCATTAAATGCTGACATCTTCTCATGATGTACATTAACTTTCACTGAAAATATTTCTGTCTGTAGAGTTTTCAGTCATAGCTAATACAGCTAGCTATGCATGAAAAAAAAAGAAGGCAACAAGACTATCAGTAGTTATGAAAAAGCAAAAGGAAGCTAGCTAGCTTTGTTGAAAGGGATTCATCTGCCATGCAGGCATTTGGTGTCACACTACTTGCAGAGCAGAGGCATGCTGTAGATAGAAATGCACCAGTGAACCACATGCAAAGTACAATATGTTGATTTTTTAGGCAGCAACAATTCTTCTTATCCTTAGCATTTATTAGAAAATTACCAATACCCACACTAAGTTGAGCCTTCTGCTGCACTTGTACTTTTATAGTAATAACATCTGCCCTCTGAATCCTAGGGATAATGGAATGCTGCTGCCTTGTGCCTGGGTAATATAGAGGTGTTGGAATTGGTTGTGTTTGAGAGTGGCTTCAGTTGTGTCTGGGAGTGTTCACCTCTGAAATTCAGATCCCAGTGCTAAAAGCACAATAGAAATGAATGCCTTCATCTGAATTAAGAGTGTTTACATTTACTTTACTGTCAGTGGAGATAAATAGGGTGTCATTTACCCCCCAAAATAAATATTAATTAATTGACAAATGCTGCCTTTGATTTTTTGTGTCAAATGAGAAAAGAGCAGTGATCAGCTGTGAACAATTTGGGGTGCTTACTTGCCCACAGTCCTTCACGTCAAAGATGGGAATGAGACCCAAATCTCCAGGGTAGATTTGCTTAATTGGAGTAAACATTGTGTTGCACTCTCTGTTGACAATTTTATTCTAACACCAGGCTTTATCTGTCATACAGTTGCAGCTCTCTGTTGGGAGGCAAATGAATTACTCAGTGTTTGAGACAGGAGTACAAAGTGTCTATGCAGGGCTGTGCCGTGACAAATACAGCCATGGAGGTGAAATGCAGTGGTTCTTTGGTGTGGGTGTAGGAGAAGTGGTAGGGTTGTATAATTTCTTAAGCTTTTAAAACATCATGGAAAATGAAAGCCTGATCCTTTAGAAATTCATCAATACTACTGAACTTCTTTAACAATATACCATAGTCCTTCACCTGTTCAACTAATGAGAGCAGATGAAGGGGAGGTGCCATCCTGTTTGTGAATCACTAAAGAAGGCTTCTTAAAGTTTTAATTTTCGTAGGTTTTTTTGTAGAAACTAAAAGAATTTTAGAGTTCAAGTACTCATAGAGTACTTGGAGTTCACTTAGAGCGAAACTTTGTTGGGAAGTGGGAGGGGAGTCATGACAGGAAGAGAGCATGATTTTGACAAAACTTTCATCAGAGAACACAAATACTAACAGAATCTGAGGTTTTTATTTCAATGAAAAAATTAAAAAAACAAAAAAGGAAGAAAATATAATCATCATGAAAATGATCACTAACTTGGTCCTTAGAACACTTATCAGGCCCTCAGTTCCAGTCCCTTGTCTGCCTGATGCATACCTGGCCTATAATCCTGATGTCCCATATCACATAGGAGTTTGTCTGCTGGAAAGAAATTCTTGCTCCTCTTGTAAATTCTTTCAAACCCATCTCAGCTTTTGCAGCCTTCCTACTCTGCTGCTTAGAAAGATCATGTTTTGATTGCAGATTGCTTGGAGCATGTAGTGATTTGGTGATTTTGGATCTTCTGCCCAAAGAAGGTTTTACCTCTTTCCTTTGTGTCTGATTTTGCCCATCTCCTTCTCTCTGTGATTTCCTCTACTATTTCAATTTTTTATATTAACCCCATCCAAGTGTTTGCTCTTCCCACTGTTCCCTGAAACCATTGCAATGCATCTTCCTGATTGAACTCTGTCAGCAGGGGGGATCATCAACAGCACAGGAGCCTTCCACCAGGGTTACTGGGTCTTCATGGAGGAGTGGAGACTTGCAGAGTGCTAAAGACAGAAGTTTGGCCATCATCATGTACATCAATGGAAGTTCTATGACCAGAAATGTTGACTCATATGTAAAAGATAATAAGCTTTTTATATTTAAATGGAAAGAAAAAGTGCCAGCCTACATACATGCCAGAGTTGCCGTAAAAAAAAAAAAAAAAAAAAAAAAAAGAACAACATGAGAAAAATAGGATTGTGTTTGAGATCTTTCTCCAATTATTTATAATTTTTTTTTGATATTCACTTTTTTGTTGCATTCCTTATCCAGTGTCTCTCTAGAGAATGAGTTAGTTCTTTGCTGGTGAATTTCAAGGCTAATAAATTATGTTGATACTGACCAAATGAAAAATAAACCAATTTTGATTACACTGGCACTGAAAGAAAACCACTTGGGCAATCTTTACCGTCTGGACATGCTGTACACTTGGCTGATTCTTTCCTTTAGTGAGTCATTGTTTTCTGGTAAATGCTGATTACCACTCCATGTGTATTTGTGAAAATCTCATCAGGCTAGGCTGCTGTAATCAGTGCAAACATCAATATGCTATCACCATGCGCTAAAATTAAAATGGTGAGTTCTAGATTCTATATTAAGAACCCAGAGTTAGTGTATATAACACAATGTATGAATACTCTTATAAAACTATCATAAAATATTTTAACACAAAAAATTACAGTAGCTAGACTTAGATAATTCACTGCAAGGATGTTACAAGGATATATATGTTTGAACTTCTGTACTCTGAGAGTAGAATGAAAAAGTAAGTTTTAAAACTAAGTTAGCTCTGACTGTTCACTAAACAATACAAAAGTAAACTTTTAAGACTCTCTAACCACAGTGGAGTAGAAAAACCTCAAGTTTTCTGGAGTGATGCTACTTGGGTGTAGAAGATTGTGGTAGGATTTGCCCTTCTGTTTGAAGTGTGCAGCTTGTTTTTCACTTCATGTTTATAGTTATTTATGAACTATTTACGGGCAACCCAAATGTCCCTGTGACTGAATTCTCTGGGGAGCCTGATGAGGTAGGTATCTTTTGAATGTATTTAACTCATGCCAGTTATACTGCATTCAATCACAGCAAATTTTTTTCAAGGTAGATATAGTGCTGGCATATATGGTTATGGTGTCGGTGTACATTTTTTTATTATTGCCTTGTTGGTAGAGTATTCTTCTACATTTAATTCTCCCTAAACTTGTGGGACTTTCAGATTATCACCCCCCAGAAGAGGGTCTGTCCTGGCTAAGGAAACTCAGTGATTCTCTTGTCTCAGACCAGCAGTGAATGTTCAGGACCAAGACCAGGGACAGATGAGAAGAGACCTGGCATTAGGTCTTACAGCTGGTGCCAGCCCTTTTGCTTCTCAGAAGAGATGGCAAGATCCCTTCCTCCTCACCACAATTGTTTTCTGATCCACAAAGCTAGAACCACACAAGGTTTCCAGAGCTTTGGCATTGGCAAAGCAGATTGTGGAACTGTGATTGTTTGGGTTCCAGAAGAAGATGTAGGTAGGTACCAGCTGACTGATGTAAGTAGAGACCTTCTTTGCCTATGTATGGGTCCCACCCTAAGTGCTTCTTATTACACAACATTAGAACATGCCAGAGTCTTTAAAAATCCTTATCTATTTGGTTTATATGCAGAGAAGTACTGTTCTTTCCTACAGAAGAACAGAAGCAGATAAAGTAGTATACGATCACATAGGAAGAGTCCAGCATTGCAAAGTCTTGAGTTTTTGTCTTCTGAGTCCTAAGGCACACCCTAAACAAATAGGTCATCTTTCTGCTCTGCATGTGCCTGATGTTTTGCTAGCAAATATTGTAAAGTTGTGATTTTTTTTTCTCCTGGGCTGTTTTTCTTCAACATATGCATGTCTTTAGTTCTTCAAGTTAAGTAGGTACAGTAAACCAATTGGTATATATAGTATTCCTATGTTTAAAATGCCTTTGAAGACTCGTCCAAAGCTCACTGAAGCCAATGACATCTTTGTTTAATTTCAGTGGAATATGAATCAGGATGTGGATTGAAAGAGAAAATGTGGTCCTGCTTCTGCACTGAGAATTAATGCAGACATCCTTGAAAGTATAGGATGTTATTTGGCTGTAGAAATAATGAGATCACATGGGATCATGAACTTAACAGAAATGGCTGTTTCACACTTTCTGAAGTGTGTACTATAGTCTGAAGCAGTACCTGTCTTAACAAAACTTCAGCATACATATATCTTCTCTGAGAAAAGAGATTTTTTTTTACCAAATTTCCTTCTATTTTGAATTTAGCAAAACTTAAGAGAAAATACATATTTCTATTTAAATAGATTTAGAAGAATATAGTAGTCTACAAAAGTATTGTAAATCAAAATAACAGCCTGAGTTTTGCTTAACATAGCAATATTTTCATTTGTCCAAGAGCTGCTATGCATGGAATCATAGGATAATTTGGGTTGAAAGACACATTTCAAGGTCTTCTAATCCAATCCCCCTGCAATAAGCAGGGACATTTTCAACCAGATCAGGCTGCTCAGAGCCCCATTCAACCTGATCTTGAATATTTGCAGAGATGGAGCATTCACCACCTTTGAACAACATGTTCCAGTGTTTAATCACTCTTGTTTTCAAAAATTAGTTCAATTTTTTTTGTCTGAATCTCCCCTCTCTTTATTTAAAACCATTATCCCCAGTCCTACTTCAACAGACCTTGCTAAAAAGTTTTTTAATTACTGAAAAGCCATAATAAGGTCTCCCTGGAGCCTTCTCTTCTCCAGGCCAGGAAGTCCTTATTCTGTTACCCTGCCTTCAGAGGAGACGTCCTCCCCTGAATAAATTTGTGACCTCTGGATTTGCTCCAATAGGTCCATATTCTTCTAATGTTGGATCCCAGAGAGCTGGATGCATGCTTCAGGTAGGGTCTCATGAGAGTGGAGTAGAGGGGCAGAACATCTCCCTCACCCTGCTGGCCGCGCTGCTTTGGGTGCAGCCCAGCTGTGTTTCTGGGCTGTGAGTGTGCATGGCCAGCTCACGTCCAGCCCCTCATCCAGCAGCACCCCCCAGTCCTTCTTGCCAGGTCTGCCCTCAGTCCCTTCATGCCCCAGCCTGTGTTGATACCAGGGGTTGCCCTGAGCCTGGTGCAGCCCCTTGCACTTAGTTTTGTAGAACCTTGCATGGAGCTACTCCCCGAGATGAGCTCAGCTGGTCGATTGGAGCATGGTGCTAATAATGTCAGTGTTGTGGGTTTGATCCCCACAGGGGACACTCAAGAGCTGGACTCAGTGATCCGTGTGAATCACTTCCACGGATCCTCAAGTTTGTCCAGGTCCCTCCAAATGGTATCACAATAATTTTTAAGAATTGTTTTCAAGTTTAACAGCAAACTGAAAATTTTGTTGAGCACACACACATTCAAAAACATTTGGAATTCTCCTGTACAGATTAGCAACTAATTGTAGCAGCACTGTGCCCTCTTAATAAAACAGAATGATTCAACAATTAGAAAGTTTTCGTGGGTCAGTTTCTGGATGATTTTAGAACAAAAGTGGAGGAAAACCCCATGTGCTTTAAAGTAACAGAGGCATGAAAAATCTCCACAATTTGTCAATGCATTGTTATTATTAACAGGATTGTTTATTTTTTTTTTTAAAACCCACCTTTCAGAGCTGGTTATTTCCTTATTTTTTTTTAATCTGTTAAAATGAGTTGTTTTTGAAAAAGAATTTATAAGTGAAAAGAAAAATTACAGCTTCCATTTCACCTTCATCAAAATCTTTGGGGATTTAAATTTAAAATATCTGTTTTTTTCAATATTTATTTACTGTAAACTGTAATACAGGAAATCAGATTTGACACAAATTGTTTTGTTTTGACCTTAAACAATTTTTCTAGAGAAGAGAAAAAAATGTTCACCACTCTGGAAAGTGAATACACGATGGGCTACATTGAAGTGGACTCACTAAAACCACAAAGTTTTCAGCGGCTGGCAGCAGTTCTCCCCTGATAAATACAAGATGAGCCCATTGCACTGTGAGTGCAATAGTGCTGTGAGACTGAGAGCCAGCTCTGAATTGAAAAACACTTGAGTGTAAGCGAGATATTTGCTGGGGAGATGGGATCAGACAGAACAATTATTTTCCTTGTAAGCCTTCAGAATCATCTGATGCCAGTACTGTTGCAGACTTACCTCTGGCAGGACAGCACTCTCCTTTCACTGTTCATCTGCTCATGGAGACAACAAATATTGCTACAAACAGAAAGAAAATGTATTTCTGATAAACTATAGCCTTCTCTCAAACACTTCCTGTTGTCTTCAGAGCAAACCCAAAACTTCATCATTTTTCTTGGCCATTAAGTCTTTTGAGCATTTTTCAGCTTTCTCAATTACCCATCTAACTCAGCAATCAGCCTATTGTTGCTGAGGAAATACCCTTCAAGAAGCATATTAGGAATGTCATTTCAGTGATTATTTTCTAGGGAATAATGACCATTTTGTTTCATTAGTGTCTTTCTGGTTCTAATCAGACATTTATTTTTCACATTCCCCAAACAAGGTTGCCCAGCATATGTTAAGGGAGCTGTGTGTGTACCATATGGCTAAGAATAATAAATGCTGTATAAAATGGGGAGAGTGAAAGGCAAGAGTAATGTAATATAATAGATAATGAATTCAGCTACATTATATGATTTTAGCATTGTGAGGTTGTGAAGATGAAGGAGCACACATGGACTTCAAATCCCAGCAATTTTCACTTTCAGTATTCTAAGCGGAAATTTCTTTTGCCCTGTCTTGATCAGATGTCTCTGTAGTCATGAAATGACAAAGGAGGAAGGCTGATTTCTTGTATAGAAGTGTACTGTTTAACTCCAGTTTCAAGAGAGGTAAAGAACACTAAGTCCAAATATGTGGAAATGGAATCACCCTGTAGACAGGCCTGTGATGAGCGGGCATTGGGGTACATTTTCTGTATTTCAAAACAGCATTCTTGTAGTTTCTAAGTAGCAAGACCACGTACTCTGGCTTATGCTAAAAAAAAAGAGTTAACATTCCTTTTAGAACTTGGCTGGACTTCAAGAAGTGAATTTTCACATTGCTCTAATCATCTGCTATTGACGTTTGAAGTCCATAAGAATCATCAGCTCAAATCACTAGCATGAAGAGCCAAAATAAAAGTGTTTTGATTTCCTAACCAATATCCACTATTTTCAAAATGTGTTCTGGAAAATAAAATGCTTGTTGAATGATAGCATGAGATGTAAAAGGGACATTTCAAGCCCTAATTTAACACAAATTGTTATGTGATATTAGACCTATTATTTGGAGATGGGCCGATCCTGTGATCAAAACCCCACATAATACTGAAGTTTTCAGACTACATGTTACTAGTGAAGTGTGCATTTGGCCAGGCAGCTCTCTGACTTGCTATCAGATAGAAATCTGAACAAGTTATCTGAATGAAAGTTGGCTCAGCGCTAACTACCTTGATCCACACACAGCCTTATCCTAATAGTGCCGCGTTTCATAGGTGTGTTAATGTTGAAAGTTAAACACACAGAATGCTCACCCCTTCTACTTCTGGCACGTGTATTATAGTCAGGGCTGTACATCATACACTGTCTGTAACCTTGCTTACAAGGATTATAACTTATGACTGTTACAGCTGCAAGTTATTTAATACCAAAACCTAAAAGCTGTGCTCATTAGGCTCCTAACCCATGTCTCTCCCTGAAAAGCGTATTATCATAGTTGGCAATATCAATAATTTTACTCAAAGTAAGTAATAGAGCCCTGCCTTGATTTTATGATTTAAAGGTAGTTACTGAGAACCCTTGAGTTCTTTACATATAATTTAGGATCAGCTAAATGTACACAAGACCTTATTTATTGGAGAATCAGAGGTGTATATATACACATATTCGTTTTTCTTTCCAACTTTTGTTTCAAGTGTACCTGGTAGATTTATTGCTTGACTGTGCTTCGGTAGTCTGACTCCCTGTGGTGATTTCCAAAGGTCTGCAAGCAGGAATATACCCTTACTGTTGCAAAAGATTATGACAGCATGGATGTTAAAAAGAGAATGAATGATGTGGTTAGTCATGCATTCAATATATTACTAGAGAGGGGGTTATAGGGAAACATGGCCTTTCTGTCAGGTAGAATAAATGACATATATAATTTGTTTTGTCCTTCTAGGAGATAATCTGTCTTAATAAGGACATGCTTAGACTATCAACCAACAAGAAAGTAATATAGTCTTAAACATCCATATGTGATCTCCTTATTAAATTAGGATGTTGAGCTAAATTTAAAGTATCAATATATAAATCAGTCAGTCAGTTAAATTAGCCAGTTTTATACTGATAAATGGGAGTTAATAAAGCAATTACTTCTTTCTGAACCATAAGGCTCTGGTTTCCAAATCAGTTGTATGAGTTATGGATTACTGACATAATTTACAAGTTTTCATTTACCTGACTTATACCCTTGATTTCTGAGGAATTAGTCCTTTATTGTATTAAAGGCACAACAAAACAGCAGTTGCGTAACATTACGGTTGGAGCAAAGCAACAAAACTCTCTGACTTCTCAATTTATGGTGACAGTGTCCCTTAGTCTAGCTGCTGTTGTTCATAACATATAGAGAGTTAAGGACAGAATTGTTGCCTTAATATTGTAGGTCATGACTTCTCAATGTGTGTGTCATGACCTGTGTTCTATACTTGTTGAGTTTTGCCTTTTCTTTCCCTCAATTCTGTGAGTACACACCACTAGCAGGCAGTTCTGCACTTATGCTGGCCATTTGCTATGAAAGAGGTGGCATTAAAACTTGTCAGTGTATTGCCACATAACCTTCAAGTTTTCTATTTTTATGAGGCTCAGCTTTGTATAGGTTGACGTCATTGAAGGATTGGAAATGATTACAATGTGAACAAGGTCAAGCTTATATAAGGTGTGCCTTAAATCAATTTTCATTTTAATTTTTCACACACTTTTCTCCTTTTAATGCTTACTGCCTGGTATTTATCTAATTATTCCATTCAGATAAAAGTAACCTGTGTCTTGGGCCACACAAGTCTTGAAGAGTTGCACAAACTAGCCAAAGTCTGGTAGAATTTTGCTGGAGTCCAATTAGTTCTTTAAACAGCAGTTCTAAAATTCAAGAAAGGTAATGGTTTCAGATTAAACCATTTACTAACCTCTACCATGTTACTCATTGGGAGTACAGTAACAGCAATGGCAATAGCTGCTATGAGAGAGAGCAATAAGATTTAAGGAAGACTTGATGATGCATGCTGACAAGGTCTGTGTAGCTCAGTTCATTCAGTGTTTCAAAAATAACCCCTCAAAACCAGCCAACCAACTAAAAAAAAAAACAGATCCAAAATATCCCAAACAAAGCCCTAAATCAATAAAATCATATTCTGATGGAAAATATAATTTTTGTCATGAAAAAATTGGTGGTGATGGAACAAGCAGAAAAATCAAACCTGGGTAGGTAGTACCTCCACATCCCAGATAAAAGTAAGGAATGAATAAAAAGGTAGACAAAAAAGTCAGGTAGAAACAAAAAATAGCCCATTGAAGCAGAATTCTCAGAAGAAAAAAAACCCTGAACAATAGAAGAATTATATGGCTGAGTAGGATTGCCCTGAGAACTGGCCTAAATGGCAGATCCCATTTTACGGACTAGCAGAATTAACAAGGGTCTGGTAAAAGAGTAACTCTAGTCTTCTTATTTACTTTGTTATATTTACCTCATAGGCAATCCAGAAACTGGACTAGCACTAAGTGTGGAATGAACAATTTAAGAGATTTTTCTCTCATCTCCCCAGTGTATCTCCATTCAAATATCAACAGCTAATAGATAGGCAAGGCTCACAGCTTATGTCTTTCCTAATGGCATGATCAGTGCTGCTGTGTGATGTGGAGCCAGTAAACTTACTCACTCAGTGTAAAGAAACTATTTTAATTAATAAAACGAATCTTCCCATGACAAGAATTTTATTTTCTCCTCACTGAAATGCATTGAAGCACATAAAAATTTACTCCCATAGTTATTATTGACCAGTATCTGCCCAGTGCACCATGTATTTTAAAGCTCAGTCGAAGCTCCAAATACTAATGGTGCAAATGATAACTTGTGACAGAGGCAGTCAGGTGGTCATCTCCCACCTGGTATGGGAGATATGTGGTGTGTGTTGGAGACTATTGTTTTCGGGTGTCAGACTGTATAAAAATGCTTCTAAGGAGATATCATAATGGGTTTCTTTAATTTTACCAGCATTTACCCTCAAGCCTTATGTAATTGGCTAATACCTATTATGTTAAACAGCTTCGACTGGAGCAATTTGGCCTGCACTGCTGGCATTAATATTATTGCAAGGCATCAATAGGAATCCAGTTATAGGCAGATAGGTGTTACCTATCACATGCCTAGGTAACAGAGACATAAATGGATTTACTCTCAAATAGGATATATTAATAATAAAATATCAAATCATTTTAATAAACTTAATTAAAGAGACCTATGTTTGATAGACCCAACAGAAACTGGTTAGATTGACTAAACTAATCCACTGTTGATTCAGGAGCAGCCAAACGGCTTCCATTTATACACCTTTCTTTTCGGCCTCAATAAAAATGAAAGTTATTTAATTATTTAAAAGAAGTGGCATTTTGGCAGGGCTTCACATTTCCTTTCAGTCATCTATAAATTTGTGAGATTTTAGATAACAGAACTTCCCTTAATATACCTTCCAGGATGTTAAAGAAATGCTATTTGTTTATGGTATACGGAACGATGCCAGATCTGGCTAGTCTGGAGGCAAGATTTTTCAAGCTTTTGATCTTCAGGCTCTGGTTTCCAGAATGTTGAGATCCATGTTAAAAAGGAATCTGGTGTACAGAGTCTGTTCATTGCATTCCCACAATTATAGAACAGAACCAGATAAAAAGACTGATAAGGGTGGATTAAAAGTATGGAACAATGACTGCAAGAACAGTGACCAAAAGGACAGTGGTCTATAAAAAGGAGGTATTACAAAATCGAGAAGTATGTGGAAGAGGTGAATAAAAGATCTTTATTTTATTTTTCTTTACACAAGAACTCAGCATGTGAAAACGTAATTCTCTCCCCACATAACATTTTTCTCTCCCCACATAAGTAAATGGTAGTCGCAGAGTACTGTGGTACAGAGTTGATAGCCACAGGGTGTTAATGGAAAGCAAAATACAAAAGTATTTGGAATCAAACAGTACTAAACTAATTTCTGGAAGATGGATCCATCAGTGACTCTTAAACATGTAGGAAACTGCTCCATGATTGCTAGAAGTGGAGAGATTGTATCAGATTGTTCTGCGCGTGTTTTTCATTTCCCTACATGACCTTTGTTGGGGGTGGAATACTGGGCTATACAAACCATTGAGTCCATGACACTTTTGTCATGCTTAATTTTCAAGGATTTAAGGAAAGGAAAATTCTCTTTGGTTATTATTGATTATTACCTAAGGTGTCCTCCAGACCAGCTCTCCTTCTTGCTCCTCTGGGTTTCCTTTTTTTTCTCCATCTTCTTCTTGTCACTGACACTCCTTTTAAAATTCTTATTAGGAGGACATTGCAGATGGAAAGATCCTAATTAGTGTATTGAATATTGATATTCTCTACAGCCACACCTGGACTCTAAAGACAGTAATTTTTCCTTCAGCATAACTACTAAGCATGATTATATTGCTGTCATGTCCATTTTGTTGACCAAATAAGAGCTAGATTTTCCATACCTGATTGTTCTGGGTTAGACAAATTGCTTGTATGTAACTTTTGGTTACATGAGTTATAAGCTTGTATGTAACTTTTGGTTCTATTTAGTATAGAGGATAATGGTTCTAAATAACCACGTGACCATGATATTTAATGTAAGCAAAAACCAAAACACTTTTGGTTTTGAAAAACAGAGAAAGGCAGATAAAATTCAGTTGGCATGTACTTAATATTCTCCAAAATGCTGCAGGTTGAACAGAAGGCTGATTTTAATAAATTATTCCAGCTCTGAAGCCATGATGCAGCACTTATAAATTTCTTTGAGATTATTAGCTTGGCAGTTTAGCATCTATCATTCAAGATAGACCAACATAATTATGATCACAAATAACTCATCACACTTCACTGGTTTAGCTCTTTGTACAGTATGGTTCATATTGTTGTTATACAGCTCCAACAGGTGAATTTGATGAAATAAATCTCAGGGAATAAGTACTTAATTCTCTTATTTGTGTTAAACAGTCCGATTTTTTTTTTTTTTGGGTGTTTTTGGTTTGTATTTCTCTCTCTGCCTCTGAGGTTGTATTCTTAGACCTCGTGCATGAAACTGGAGAAACTGCAGAAAAACTTCCTAGGCTGCAAAGATGTAATGGAAAACAAGCTCATATGCGCATCCTTTGTTTGGATTATCGTGAGACATTATGTCAGAGCACAACCAGAATAATCCATTTTGGATGATTTCAGCCACCTGGACTAGAGCAAGCCACCCCTGCCCATGGCAGAAGGAATGGACCTCAATCATCTTCAAGGTCTATTCTAATCCAAGACATTTTAATATTCTATGATCCACTTCCATTTCCCTGGAGAACTTTGGGTGCTCCTCTTTTTGACTGTGCTGCATTTTTCCCTCCGTGGAAGTCATTGGCCAGAGCAGGCAGGCACACTTCCCTCTAGAGGTACCATTTCATGGCATGGCTGTACAGGCCATGCAGGTGCCAGGAAGGTGCAAGATCCCAGAGGGATTTTCCTTCTGGTGCAAGATCCCAGAGGGATTTTCCTTCTGCATGCCTATAGTGGACCCTCAGATCCCATTCTTGTCACCTTTGCTGAATCTCCACTTTCCAGGGAAGATTTATATTCTTCTGACATTGAAGAGTTAAGAAAGGGGTGCGGGGGGGAAAGACTATTACATTGCCCTGTAAAAGTCATGTTTTGCTGGCAAACAGCAGCAAACTTGCTAGGCTTTCTTCATTAGAGCCTTGCCATTTAAGCCATCAGCGTCATTTTGTGAGGACATCAAACATGTGTACACCAGATGCTTGCAACACAGAGCAGCTCTAAGGACCTGACTCAACTTAACAATAATCTGCGGACAGCGGGTGTGAACCTGAGCTGGGCCAACACCTCATCAGACTGCATGGCTAATTGATTTCAAAATTAGAGTTGGTATTTCTGAACAATAATCTTAAAAGGCAGCAATAAAATACATCAGAATCCTTTGAGCTAGCCAAGCTTTCATCCAAATGGCTTATTACAAAGAGCTGGCACACCTGAACTTTGGCATGGACAAATAAATCCCAAAACAGTAAATGGAAACCACATTTGGCACTGGAGGTTTGTCAAGAGAAGTTTGTAGTCATCAGGAAACAAGATTTTGGATTTTTTTTCCTTAGTGGCAGGAAGTAATTCACTGGATGTATTTTATTCCAACTGCTCTGATTTATGCAATGAAAATATACGTAGTGTTAAGGAGAATGCTCTTTTTGAATTTTGTTTTTCTAAAATTTCACCGTCTTCAGGATCCCAGAAGCTCTAAAAGCACAGGAAGGGTTACAGTTATCCCAACAGTGATAACTTAATTGCATCTGTCGGCCTCCCTCTTTGAACTTTGAACTGCTGTTTTGTGGCATCATGATCCAAAAGGATTTAGATCTGACTTTTGTGTGGCTACAATAAATTATACCCAAGTATCTGAGCAATGCCTGGAATCTTATCTTCAAGGCAGGATGAGGCATCTCACTTAAGGGATGGTATAAATTTGGAATACAAATCTCTTTGGGTACTAGCATTTCAGATGGGGTAGAAAAGATTGCTTTTTCCTTTGCAATAGATTGGATTATAAGACAATCGAGGATATATAAATAAAACCAATAATTTCCTTAAACATTTCCTGGAAAAATGGCTCCTCAGAACTGCTTCAGAATGGGACTAAACGAATCTTTGCAGTCAGAGGCTGATCTGTGCTGTACCTGAAATCCATTTGCATCCAACATCTCCATTGTTTATAAACAATTTTACACATTTGAGTTTGATGACTAACGATGTAGCAGTCTAGAGGCATTTGCAGCTTTCATCATTAATTGGCCTAGGTGAAATGTTACTCACTGCTTGATTACTAGCTTTGTGTTTAACTTCTAGTGGTTAAGTTTTACCATTCCGACAGTCTCGGGTTGAGTTTGTGATAACTGGGATAGTTCTCGTTGTGGTTTTGAGTAATTCTGTTCTGTACCATTAATATTAATGTTAGCATGGTCTCAAACTTAGCTCAGAATATGAGTCTTGATGGTATACATTGCATCTTCATAAACAGTCTTAAGACAAGTGCAACAACAGAGTAATTACACATTGCAATGCCAAGGGATGCAAGCAGTCATTTCACTATGCATCTGACAGATGTAGCTAGCTCAGCTTAGTTGACTCAAAAGATTGTCTTTTCTTTTGGTTTATGTCAAATTATCAGTGATGGCCTGATTCTCGTCTCACTTACAATGTGGGTTTCCAGATGTATCCCTGGATTTCCACAGGGTTATTCATAACGAAAAAATTGGTCTGTGATATGCCAACTTTCTGATTATCCAGGGCCCAATTCAGTTATACATGTTTAAAACAAGCCTAATTCTATTAGCTGCCAATCTGTAGTGCTGTGAGAGGATAATCAGACCTTGTAGATTCATCTTACCCTTATGAAAAATTTTGCTATGCACATTATTTTCAATCTTGCCAATATATAATTGTGTCTCCCGTGGGCCTGGCATGTGAGAACACCTTTTAGTCATGCACTATACTTTAGCCATGCTTAATTTTAGAAACATTTTCAGTTGCACGGGTTTGGGATGTGGGGCAATTCACATTTTTACCCATTAATTAACTGCAAAAGTTATTCTTCTCCCTATTTCAGGCTAGTAAAGTGAGCTGAAAGAATGGAATTTTTAAAATAAAATACCTTATTGTGGGCATCTTGGCCTTCTCACATCCATACACATATTGATTTAGCATCCAATTACTTAGCCATTAATGTTCATTTAATTGTTTGGTGTTAAAAGAAAATACAAATTAAACTAAATTTCTTACATGCAAATAAATACTAATGGGAGAGATTCAGACCTCTCTTACTTCTGCTCAAACAGCCTTACTTCAGCAAGGGTTGCAGAGGTGCAAATGAGGACAGATTTACCTCTAAATTTTTGCGTTGCTCATAATGACACTTCCCTTTGCAAGTGCAACATAAAATCAAGGAGTCATTTTTGTGAAGTCAAATAAGGGATTGGCATTTGTAACTTAACTCCAGCACATGGCTCTTCATGTTTTCCTCCTACTTCTACAAGCATTCATATGTAAAGCAAAAGAATACATCAAAGTGACACAAACAGCATAACAAGAGTCTGTCTACAAAGTCCTGCGCCAGCTGGGACTCTTACATGGTTTAGATTAGAGCCCAGAGAGCACTAAGGCTGGACCACCGCAGGAGAAAGAGCTAGGGGACACTGCAAGTGTTCCCATGCACAGCAATAGACAAACACCTGGGTCAAATTAATCTAGGTTTATCCACTGTGAAAATTCACAGGGTTTAATGGCTTTCCTTACCTGTGAAGGGGTGGTCTACTTATAGAACTTCTGTACAGAGGCTGATGCAGTGGGGCAGATTGCAGATTTTTGTGTGTTAAAGGTCAAAATCTATAGTAAGAGGCAAACAGGTGGGAGTTACCACACAACAAACAGAAAAACACAGCAAATATATGAATTCCTCATTTTGCTTTAATTTTTTTAGTTTTGAAAAGCAACTGAAATGCTATTAAGTCAAGTTCCAAGAGAAAACTATATTTATTGGTTATGAGGAAATATAGTAAACTGTATTCCTGCTGTATGCTTCAGGATTATTTTATTCTAGAGAAAGATAATGGAACCTGTGATGTTTTGTATTTCTTTCTACTTTAAAGGCTTTTCCCCTGTATATCTCTTAGGCTACTCTATGCAGACACTTCATTACAAGAAATTTTTCTATTTTCTTGAAGTTTGCTCGCTCTCTATCTTCCTTTCATGTCAAAATATGGAACAGGATTTTGCTGTACTTAAATCTTCTTCAACTAGGTGACAAGAGAACCAGTGGAGAGGGGATATGGACCCACTCATTTGCAAAAAGAAGCTTGGCTGTATCACACATTTTTAAGAATATGCTTCAACTATATCATCAGTCCCATTAGCTGCCATGCATAGCAAGAAGTAATCAGCAGGTTTCCTAGCTCTAATGCTGCAGTAAAAATAGCTTTGGATTAGGGTTTGTTTGTTTGCTTTATCCATGCATTACTCTTTGATAACAATGCTGCAAACACAACTGTGCTTGTCTCCTATATGGAGATGGATGAACTGGCTTTCTCCAAAACAAGGCCAGGAATTCAAGATAACATGAGCGAAATCAGAAAGTAACTGGAATTTTTACAGGATTTTTTCTACCCTCTTAGTATCTCCTAAGTTTTTTGTACTGCTAGCTAGAGCAGCTTCCTGGCTTGGTCCTTACATTGTTGAAAGACCAGGGGGTATCCCTGGCTCATCTGGGCTCCCCAACAATATAAAATGTTTTAATGTGGCCCACCACAATTAACAGAAACCTGTGTTGTTCTGTAGTGCTATTGCTTTATCTGTAGTGATAAAACCACAATTTTGTTGCTGTAGGAAGCCAGTTGCCTTATCATTATAGGTAAAGAAAAAGCCTTTGCAGAAAGTTTTAATGCCTATTAAATGTTATATTTACTCTGACATTGGAAAACCTATTTCTCTGTGAGTAATTAAAACACATGGTTTGCTTTTTGATTTTAGGTTTAAATAAGCCCATCAATCTATCAATACAAAAAGTGCAAATGAGGCAAAGGGACAGAGCAATTCTGAAAAACAGTAATTCCACTGTCAATCTGGAGGATAGGCAGAAATGGCTAAACAAATGCGTTATGCTTTGGAAGTACAACTATTTGTGGATTGTAAAATACTATAAATTAATAAAAACAAACCCCACCTTGAATATTTAAATCTTTAATTGCATATAGAAACACATACTGATTTATGAATGTATATTTGTCCAAAAGTGACTCCTAAGGAGAGCACTAAAGGACTGTGATGCCATTGCTGGTGTATAGGAAATTTGGGAGGAAGGATAGTTTCACAATTCCTAGCCAGGGGAGAAGAGAACACTTAGAAAGTCCCACAAACATGACAAGCCCTGCAGACCAATATTGACTACTTGCACCATGGCAGTCAGTTCAGGTGATGTGATGGCCCTCTGGGAAGAGAATGGAAGAGCTCTGCAGATGTATAGCTAAAAACATCAGTATGTTGGTTTTCTGCTTGATTTCTAGGCCTTGAGCCTTGCAAAGTTACAAATAAAAATCCCATAAGAATAGGATGAAGCAGACATGACAACAGTTGTGGAGAAAATAATTTTTAATACTCGAGATAATATTAAGGAATATGATATATGGGTACACCACATGAATAAAACATTACATTGGCCTGGAGTCCTTCCCTTTTTTTTACCAGATGTTGCTTTGCTAAATCATATGGGTATTTTCAGAATACATAATACACAAGGCACAGACTGCTAAAGGCAATGATGATATAATATTAATCCTTCTGGTGCTTCTCCAGTGTGTCTGTTTGGCTCTACTTGCCTTGAGTTCACTCTGATGGGAGTCTAAGAGACATTGAGGGAAGTGAAAGCTGCGTCTCCCCCCACCAAAAACTACCTGTGACACAGTGTGCCCTGACCTCTCAAAACAATGTCAGCAAGCTGCTGCTCCACAGGAAAGCATCTCATAGAGAGACAGTGCATTAACAAGCGTGCTAATGACTTCTTACTTAGATCAGAAAGGCAAAATTGTGATTTAGATATCTACAAATTGATTGTTTATGTCCTACCAAACATTTCTAGCTACAGGAAAATGTCTGTGCTAATTTAAGACATCTGAAGACACTGATGGCAGGGATGAAACAGGACAAAGAGAGATATTATAGCTTGAAAGTGTAGTAATGTAGAAAGACACAATAATAAGGACACCATGTTATCTGATGTGCAATATGAGGAAAATAACATCAAGAATAAGCATGCTGATTAATATGCCTTATTCTAAGCATATTATTTTCAGAGTTGATTTAACTTTTCTCATTACCACTTTATCTCTCTTGCTGTGGAGATCAATCCATGCCATTTTTCTCCTTTTATAGCTTTATTTTTCCTTCTTTGTCCAGCATTATCAAACTATGACACAAATTCAATTACGATATTGTGATGCCAAACCTGTGGTCCTGGCAAAGTGTATCATGCAGCATATCTAGGTAAGTGAATTAAAAAAGCATCTGAGCAGGTATCTGGTGTGTGTCACTGCTCATTCTTCCATAATAAACTATGTTCTTCTTCTCATTCATTTGTCAATCACAGTAACTAAAGATTATTATATGCTGTATGTACGTGACACCAGCAATTTGCAAAGTCTGTTGGCAAGAAAATCAGGTTAGAATGACAGAGTGAGAAATTAAGCAGAAGTCTGATGTAATTAGCTATAACAATCAGTGCTCTAATTTCTGATTTATTGTTTCCTGTTTTCCTGCTGCTTTCAGTCCATGCATACTGTATGTGCTTCATATAGGTCAAACAATTGTCTTATCAGTCCTGGCAAACCAAGAGGTCAGAGTTAACAATATTTATTTAAACATGCAGGATGCTTCCCACTGCAATTAGGAAATAACTATTACTAATAGACCCTTGGTGCTATTTCCTCATTTATAAGACTTTGTAAAGGCATAAAGGCAATAGAGAATTCAGATTCAGGCTTCTTCATAAGTATTTCTTGCCGATGGATTTACTTGATGAGTTGCATTTCAGTTTGTTAAACTGACCACACTGAATTCCACCAAATGACAATCTGATAAGAAAATATCAATATGAAACATTTGCACATACACATTTCTCTTCAATAACAATGGGCATGTGGCATTATCTTAAAAAAAAAGGCTATCCAAGTCTTGGTCCCTCTGAAATCAATGAGAGCTTTGCTGCTGTCTGTGATGGGATTATGGCTTGGCCCTATAAATTTGTTCTGGCTGCCTTTTTCACATTGTACAGAATTCAAGGTCTTTGGAGGATCAATCTCTTTTCATAATACAGGACTGAGCATAATTTACTCTTACACAGTTCTTGCAATTCCAGTGGGAATTCATGTGACTGCTTGTTTTGATTGAAAATATGTGTAGTAAATTGTGCATCTCACATATTTACTACATGTGTTGAACTCTTTAGTTAATAGAAACATTTTCATAAAAAGTGAGGGTAGGAGAGATGCTTAAAGGTTATGTAGTCTGTTCTCCAAAGTTCTAGTTTATAAAAGTAAACTAGAACTAAAACATTCATGACAGAAGCTGACCTTGTCTGTTCTTTAAAAATTCCAGAAACAGAGATCCCACAACCTCCTCAGGTGATCTATTGCACTATCTACTCCAGTAGTCTTTCAGAGATATAATAGCAGGAAAGTTCTAAACTAAATACTCTTGCTGATGTAAATTAATCCAATTATTTCTCTTTCTATAGTAGATATGGGGAATTATTTCTTCTTTGTAGTAATCTTCTACATAATTTTGTTGTATTTCTTCTTAGTGTCTTTTTTTCCTTTAAAATTGTTATTTTTAGCTCTTGTTACTTGAAATTCACATTTACTTGATGTCTAATCATCTGTTTTGTTCTGTGCTGAGCTTTGTCCAGTTTTGACAGCACAGTTGCAAAACTTGGTGCTGTACAGCTCTTGTGTTTCTACTTCCCATTGTGGTGCTTTCTTTATTGAAGTGTTAAGGCACCTGTGACTCATGTGATGCACTGTAACATCCAGATCCTTTTCTGTAGGACTGCTATCTGGACAAGACATTTCTCAGAGAGTATTTGTGAAGCTGATTGTTCCTACTTGAATATTTTATTTGCCTTGATTGAATTGCTTTCTATTTATTATAGCTTCTTTCTGCCATTTGTCTTCCTTATTTTGAATTCTAACCTTGTCCTCAAAAATGCTTGCATTCCTCCCAGCTGGTTATCATATAAGAATTTAATAAACTTACTGCCTGTTGTACTGCCCAGAGCATTAATGAAATGACTGCACAATACCAGACTCCAGACAGATTTCAGTAGAACTCTTGTTGATACCACCTTTCAACATACAGTTTTCCAGTCTATTCTGCACCCTTGGTACAGAGGTGTAAGGAAAGAAGTTATTTTCCTGTTTGGTTGGGGTTTTTTCCAATGAAGTTAATATTTATGCAAAGCAGCATAATAGACTGTTTAATAAGTGAAGATGCAGTACATGATTTTTGGCTGTTACTCTTCAGTGGTTAATTTTTAAGTACTTAGAAATAGATGCTTTGTTAGTTTTTCAACTGTCTGAAGTCATGACATAGTTCCTTGGCTGTACTTTTCCCCACTTTAAAAAATAAGCAGTATATTTCTCTTTTTATTTTGTACTCCAGAACCTTGACCTCTACAGATTCCCTAATTTCTAATGATTCTAATGATTTCTAATTATTCTAAGTTTGGTTCCCCTTTAGACATCTTTGTGAAGACTGAAGTTTAACCTTATTGCTTTCAATGCCAGTCACACAGTTTGCAGTGATCTCAGATCATTATTTTTTTTGTGAACCATGAATCAAAAGAGTACTAAACATTTTGTCCATCTTGGCATTATCAAGCACTGTTAGCAGTACTGTTGGCTTTTCATCCCTGTTGACTGCCAGGATAATTTATTGCTTAGAAAATTTGTTTGTGAGGAGAGGATCCACCTGTTCAGAACCTCTGGGCAACATCCATCAGGGAAAGCCAGTTCTGAAGTCATCTGTGCAAGGCCCAGGGCAGTGCTGGAAAGGAGTCATGACTGCAGCATATAACAGCAGCAAATTTAGGATATGGGTAATATCAAGGAATTAGATTCTATGAGGTTCTGCAGGATTTGGTGAAATCTTCTACCTATAGAGTTGTGAGACATTACCGAAGGAAGCATGAGAATGGAGGGAAAGAGGGATGAAGGTGAACAACATGAATGTGAAAAACCTCAGCTACTTAGATCACTCATACTATTCTCAGGAAACGTCAAAAAATCCCTTTCCATTTCCCATCCTCCCAAAAATTAAGAGAAGTGTGGAGTTTTTCTCAGGAAACCTTTGCTTGCAGGATGGATACCTGTCCATGGTGCAGATGTGTTTGGTAGATTGCAGCACATGTTCATGAGATTTCATTAGATACCTTGAATGATGGGGTCTGGAAGTCCATCCCCACCCCTGGGCTGAGATGTGAGCACTGCCAATGGCCTGAACCTCAGACTTTTCAGGACACCCACACCGAGAAAGAGGGAACTGTTGTGCCTTCCAGTCTGTACAGTGAAGGGAGCAAGGCTCCAAAGCACAAGAGACTCACACTTTAAACAGACATATAATGACAAATTAAAGCAGAGCTTTAGCTTCAGCTTCTTTTTTTTGCCTATTCTTATGGTCACTGTCTTCAAGCATTTTTGTTTGCTTCTGAAGTTTCCACTTGTTTCTGATTTACTGTTACTACTTGGAATGATTATGATTTTGGAAACTTTACTTGTTTGTATTACTTATTTTTCTTGCATATCAAAGCACTTTATAAACAGGAAGAGCCTAATTCATTGCTATTCACATGTCAAAGTTTGGGTAGAAAGCAACAACGCAACTGGAACTTAGTTCTCAAATGTGTGTGTCTGTTTGAAGGTGTGTGTAGGAAAATATCATTGTGTTACTTTGCTGGCTGTCATTCAAGGATAGAGGAAAATATCTTAGAAGTTCTTGGGATCACAAAATAAACCACTGCAAGAGCCAATCTACTGCTGAAGAATTTGTATTTCTTGTATCTACAAATTAACATCTTTGCCAAATATTCAGCTAGCATCAACTAATATAGTTTCCTACAAGTCAATTTATACTACCTTACAGTAGATGAAGGTAGCTGTAGGGTATCATAAAAACAAAAGACACACTGATTAAAAGCTTGTGGCTGACAATCATTGCCCAAATTACTAATGCTAAATATTAGCTTAATTTTTTACAATTTCAGGATAATGTGAGCCCAACAGCATTATAGTCTGCAACCATCCTAGTATTTGTATCCATCAAATTTCAGTGGACTAGTTTTTCTAATTTTTTCCCCTGAAAGTAATTCATCTTACTTATTTGCTTCCTGATATTGATGCTAATTTTCTTTGTCAGTTAATTTGAGGGTAGAAAATATAACTTGGGCTCAGTCCCCCTTGTTTGATAATTTAATACCAATATTATTTAGGTTATTAGTTTTACTGGTAAATCAAGAAGCAAGTTGCCGGAATACAGCTGTGACCCCAGGGCAGGAACTTTCTGCCGGCTGTCACCTTCTGACAGTTTGGGCTGTTAATTACCTCCAACAGTTGGAGCACAAGCACCTCTGTGTCTGCCAGCTGGCAGCCTCTGCCTCACACGGGCAGCCTGAGATTTAAAACCTGTAACAAAAAGCTGTTATGTAAACAGTTTATTGCATAATACACAATGGCAGCAGTAGACCCACTCTGGGAATCAAAGGTACTCTCTGCATTCACAAATAGTTTGGGCTGGAAAGGGTGCAAGATCCTGCTTGCCTCTTTCCACCAGTCAGCAGACAAAGCATAAAGTCCAAAGTGAAACAGCCTTAGCTGAGGCTTCTCAGACTCTGCATACTGGGATCTAAGTGTCTGAATTGTTGTGGTGCTGTTGAACTATACCAATTACTTTAACATGTGGGAACAAAAGACTTTAATTGCCTGGTGACACACCAGTCACCAGCCCAGAGGAACTGCAAAAATCATCTCTGAGGTCTCCTTCTCAGAAAACAAACGCAGACTTCAAAAGGGCATTCTCAGGTCCTCTCATTTAAGGACTCATTCCCTGAAGTGGCACAGCTGTCCCCTGCAGCTTTAGCTGGTCTGTATCTGGGAAAGAGCTCACGATTACACTTCTGAGGGAGCAGTGTCACCATCCTGTATATAAAACTTGGGCTGCTCAGAAGTGTGAGAAGCAGGTTCCTTATTCCAAATTCATGAAAGGATCTCTTTAGAGTCATAATGGCTCAAAGTGTGCAGCTAAAGCAGGGCTAGAGCCACCCAATGGGACATCCCCAAAACGTGGCTTGCAATTCCGCTTCCAGAAGTTATTTCATGTCTTCTCAATCGCTTAAGTTTAGAAAACAGAACCACCCTGAGCAAGAGGAAGGTAATAATTTCTAGGTTAGCTATGGCCACCAGAGATCTAGAATTGCAGAACTGATGAAATCAAACAAGAGCAAGAATGAGCCCAGCTATGGACCAGGATGAAGTGTTCTGGATCATATACTTATTCTCTGTAATTTTATGTGCTGGCTGCTTGGTGCAATAAGCACAGTCTTTCTGTAACAGAAATTTGTGGAATTTTAAAGACCTTGGATGACAACAAAATCATGACTTATCTCTCCAACTGGGTGTGTATAAGTTTGAATTCAGGAAATGGAAGGAATGTAATGAATATTCCCCACTATTAGGTTTACATATCCAGTATAAGGGTGTTCAGACATCTGCTATCACTCTATCATGCTTAGGTAGAGGCCATTAATGCTGATGGTAAGCAAAATCTTCTTGGGGGCTTTAAATGCTATCACCAGAACAGAAAAAAAAGTCATTTAAGGATCAAGTGGAGCAGTAAGCTTTGTTTTCAGGGCTTGAAATAAGTGAAAAAGAGACTTGTAACAAAATTATTTCAGTGGAAATTTTTTTAGGTGATCATTATAAAGCATTCTTTTTCTCTCTCTCTTACTAGGTTTTACACAGAGTCAGAATAAATCAGTCATATCTTGATTTAAATGTTATTTCTTATATGGAAATGAAATTTCACATCAGTGGCACACTTTCCATAGATTTCACAAGGTTGTTTATTAAATTTTTTTCTAAGAAATACTGTACTTTATGTCCTTTGAAATAACTCCTAGAGAGAAGGAACAACTCTTAGAGAAAAAAGCTACTATAAACCATCAATTTGTACAATAGAAGCAAGCCTGGGTTCCCTTATGTAGATACAATTCTCAGAATTTTCAAGTATTTCACCTACCTCATCTTTTAGATAGAGTCAAGCACAGAATTTGCTTTTCAGTGTATTTCAGATCAGTCATGGAAGCACTCTATGTCCTTCAATCCATTGCAGATGAAGGAAAGTTGCAACCAGCACAAAGCTGTTTAGTAAAAGAGGAGGATAATGATCAGTTTATCAAAAATTAGCAATAGCAGCCCAAGTACCTCCCATCTGGTCTGCTGACATGCAGGTAAGTCTAACCTCCCAGGCTAGAGGTGCCCACACAATTTTCAGAAAGGAAACATCTGGGAAAGGTTGTTATATCACTATGGAGCATGCAATTTCATTCCTGTACTTTCAATTTGTATCTTCCTGACAGTTATTTCAAAGCTACAAGCTTAATAAGGTTTCATCTCACAATATCTGTTTAGAGCAAATGGCTGAGGCAGAATGTACCAAGATGTGGTTTTGACTATGATGGAACTTCCCAGTATTCACAACAGCACGAAGAGAAGCAAAGTTTGACCCAGTGACTTCACACAGGCATAACACATAATTTTAGGAGGATTCTGTAATGTAATTTTAGAAGGATTCCTAAAATATCTATGTATTCTGAAATTTGAAATTTAAAGTAAAAGAAAAAGCAATTTTAAATCAGTTTTTTGCATGATGTATACATAGGAAATACTGCTTATAAATTCTCTTTACATTGATATTGAAGGATGTTTTAGAAACAATGCAAAGAAATGAAACCAATTGCCAATGTAAAGAAAGCCTGCCTTCAACAGTGGCAGGGCTAAAGAAACCATTTCTTTCCATTCTCCTCTGAAAAGTAGTGGGAAACCTTTGAACAGTTCCCATTCCTGCGGGCAATTCCCCTCTCACGGTTAACTGCTTCACTGCTGGCCCAGCAGTCACATCTGCCCCTTGTTGCCATTATCACATTGGTGCTCCCTTGAAGCTGGGGAATTGCCAGCAAGAGATACCTGGTATTTATCACCAGCAGTCAAGCTATCAGACTGACTGGAGCAAAGCCATTTTAAAGTTATATTACAGAAATTTTCTGTGATTTTCACAGATCTGACGCACCCTGAGAGTGTTGCATTTTTTTTTTTTCATTTAAATACACTTTGAATTTATTTAGCAGTAAGAATAAAAAATATAGAAAAATGTCAACATGACTTTTCTTTTTATATTTGAAAATATTATTTAAAATGTTTTCTAGAAAGTTTATTTTTCAGCAAGTCTATTGTCTTCTGTCCCTTATATTTGTAATAATCATTTAAATAGAACTTCTTTTGCCTAAAGATTTTTGCATTCCTCTATCCTTTCCAAGATATATCTGACTTGATTTCTGCTAGAAGGTTTACATGAGAAAACCTTTACTGTTACTTAGGCTGTTTCACTGGAAAAATTCAGAGTATTTTATAATTCTTTTTTTTTTTGTTTTTCCAAAAATAACCAGATATCATGGTGTATTTCATAGATACAGGGCCGAGTTTTTAAATTGTTCTGATATTTGAGCTCTTTCAATTGCTTAAAATGTCAAGTTTCCCATTTTCATTCACATAATGTATTTTGATTTGTGGGTTGTTTGTCTTACTGCTGGCACACACCAACTTTTTACCCAGTGTTCCAGTGGATCCACTGTCAGGTGGATCTTTGAACAGACATTATACATTTGCTATATCCCTATTTCACACTGAGCCAGTTTTCTGCCTGTGAGTGGTCCTGCCTGACTCAATGGCTTTGCCCTGTTAATGATGCAGAATTGTGAGTGCAGGAGGCCAGTGTGCTCTCGGGCACCCAGTGTCCAAAGCCCAGCATAACCTGTTGGGTGGGAATGAGCCCGGCAGTCTGATCATCCTGCCTGACAAAGACATAAAATTCTATGCTTGATGTTGGGGGGGATGTGGCCTGCAGGAGAAGGATACTTTATATTGCCCCCATCTATTTTTTTTTTTTTTTAATGTGATTTCCAGTACCATAGAGCAGAGGGAAATGAAGGAGGGAGAAGTTCAGGAGGAAGAGGTATTGCTCAGGCTTTCTTTGATCTGCTCCAGTCAAAGCTTTTCTGACCCAGGCAGACAGATCAAAGAAAGAAGCCAGAATACAGAGCACCTGAGACATTTCATGACTGTAGAAAATACTGCCCCAAAAGTGCTTCTTTTTTAGCTTGAAAATATGCTTGCCTTACATATAAACTGTTGTGGCACTTATTACTAGAACCAGATGATCACAAACTATCGATTATTTTATATACCTCTGTCAGGAAGGCATTAGCTATATAGTGTCTCCGATAAAAAACTTGTGACTGGTACATGAAGACTGCAATAAAACTAACAGAAGCAAATAGTAACAAATTGCACATCTATTTTATTTCTTAATATATCTTTGCTTAAAGAAATTCCAATTTCAAATGTTCAGTAATCCAGTGATTGGTAGAAGACTTTCTTTGGACATTGGTAAATCTTACTCTCAATAATTTAGTGAGAGGCAGCAAACAGCTGCTGTATTGCCATCTTCAATCTGTGGTACTGAGTAGCCTTTGCAGAGTAGAGATGTATCACGGAATAAGGACTAACTCCTGGTTTCAGTATAAGCTATGTGCTGCATGCTTTATGGCAATAATCAGACCCCATTCTGCCCCAAAGATGCCTCTAACAAGGGCTGATCCTTGTGATTAACTTCCCCTGCTGTGAGCAGTCACACTGATTGATCTCCACTGACTCTTCACTGGCCTTGCTGGGATTTGTCGCTGGGCTTGCCCATCAAGTGCAGGGCATGCCTTTGGCACCAGCCCCAGCAACAACCCATTCTGCTGAAAAGTCAGAATAGCCTTGTTTATGTGGCTTTCTGGCTTTTTTCCTTGCTGGAGCTGATGGGCAGCAGCAGAGAGGCTGAGTGCAGGTTCCTTCTCTGAGACAGAGAGAAGGGTGCCATCTACTGAGGCACTCACATCCCCTCCTGCATCCCACAGGCTTTTCACTGGAGCCTCTCTGCCGTGTGGCAAACTGGAAAGCTCATAAGACTAAAGTAAACCCATGCATTTGATGAAACTCATTAAAAGACATTTCAGGAAGAGCTGCATTTGTTCAAATTACTATGTTATTGCATTTGCTGTGTCCTAAGTGAGAGTGAGCAGCTTCGTGATGAGCAGGGACATGATGCAAAAGATCATTTTGGCACGCACATTTTAAAATAACAAAATTCATCATGAAAGTTGGCTATGTACAATCTTAGAGGATGGGTGAATTCAATAGTTATTGTGTAGTCATTTTGGTTGTTAACTCTGATATTAAACAGTGCATTTTTATGAAAGTGGAGTTTGTATTTAGCCTTTGTTAAAATCTGCTTCATGCTGATAGTTACACAGCTATTACCATTTTATGGCATATCTCATTTTAAATCTGCTTCATGCCGATAGTTATACAGCTGTCCCATTTTATGGGACTTCAAAAGCATTATCTGAATATAGATTAGAGAATTATTTCTGCTAATACTTTCATCTGATACTACAAAATCCATCACTGTGATATTTCATGTAGCAATGGTCACAAATAAACAGCATATTTTTCTCTCGCAGGATAGTCTTTGAAAATTGTCCTCTAGCACAGTCAGTATGTTTGTTTCAAAAGCCAGATCTGTATTTTGCAGAACAGACTCGTTTCATTATCTGTTGGTATCTGTCTTCTTTAATGAGAAAAGGGCACTAAAGACACGGGAGAGACAGAGCAAATACCTTCATATGTGACTGTGAGTAAATCACCGTCTGTGTGGAAGCCCAACACATGCTTTCTGTTCATAATCCACAGGGGAGTGTACTAATCATGCATTTTTACTGCAGCTCTATGTATCCAAACATTTGACCAGGTAAAATTATTGGAGATGTCAGAGAAAAAGATCTATTTGGTGTTCTTACTTTCACCTCATCTTAGAACATAAGCCCCTTTAAATAAAAGCTAATCTTGGCAAATCATGTAGAAAAAGTCAAAATCAAGTTGTCAAAGCAATAAACAGTCCAATACAGCTGACAGGTCTCTTTGTTACAAAATAATACGCACGTCAGCCGTAAAAAAGATAGGCTGAGACCTAAATGTACTGGTTTTGAAACAAGTCTGAAAAGTTCTTGGTTTTGGGAAGCTGTACCACTGAACCACGATAAAGTACGAAAGGAATTTATTTGGTTTTTTCCCCCCAAACATTTTTCATCAGCCTACCTTGATCTAAGAATTTATTGCAGTCTGATAGCAAAAGGAGAGAGGAGCACTGGCAATTATTTGTACTAGCTTTGGAGGATTTTAAAAATTTTATCAGTGAATGAAAATTGTGATTGAAAATGCATCATGCCAGTGCTCTTTGTGCCTTTTTTATTCTTACCACCAGATTATGAAATAAATGTAAATTTTCAAGTGCAGATGTAAATGCCACGAGTATTTGGCTTCAAGAAGAATTTATGGCATATCAAATTGTTGTCCTATGTTTTTGGATAGGTTTTACAATCAACAGGTTAAGTTAACAAGAACTGTGAACTATTTCTGAAAGGTATTTATAAAGAGCAGTCAAATTTATGCATTCAGGAAGATACTGAGAAGTTTGAATAGCACTATCACCGTGCCTACAGTCTTCCTCCTCCTACTTACTGCTTACTGATAGGATTCTATTTTCAAGATAGATAAATCTCTAACCAGGTATACGAGTAATTTTGATTTAAGCTTCCAAATAAAATAGAGCGCTACATCTGTTATCCAAAGGCCACACACTTGTAAAAGGACTTTTCTTTTTAAGTTTCTGGCCTTCCTTGAGTACTGTAATTTCTTTAATGCAGCTAAACAAGGTTCAAAATATTTAAAACCAAGTTCATGTTTCTGAATTGAATTTAGAAGCAGTATAGCTTAAGTGTTTCTCGATGTTTGATATCATTACCTATGATTTTGCCAAAGGTGATTGAATACTGTATTCAGAAAAAGCACTGAAGAAATAGGAGTTGAACATACCTGTTAAAAATGTAGGTGGGTGCCTATTATTTTTTATGCTTACTTTTCTATTATTGTAATTTACAGTGTTTCTGAGCTCACAGGAGTCCTGTTGTGACAGTCACTGGAGAGATACACAACAAAAGGCAGTACCAATTCAATGCACCTTGTGATGATTAATTGCCTTTCTTTTTTAAATTTTTTTAATGCTCTCTGCACCAAAACTGTGAAGAATTATTGCAGATTTAATTGAGTCTATCTAGGCTACTTTGAAAAAAAGATGCCAAAATGCAATAGTCTGACCACTACCAAATGATATTTTTTAATAAGTTGCTATAAATCTGTTGATAAGCAGAAAATAATCAAGAAAATATTGCCTTCAAATTGCCTAGATAAATGTGAGCAATATGCATGTAAACTTTGAAACCTATTGCATGCATAAATGCTATGAATAATGAACTCCAGTATTTTAACTGCAGATTTTATATTCAGTCATTGTTTGGCTTGAACACAGAGCTGAGACACTCCATACTTTGGTTTTTATATATTTAAGAAAAGGGAGAGATGGCAAGAGTATACTTACCCACCTCCCCTTTTAAGGGATGATCAGTTAATGCTGCTATAACACTTTAAAGATAGGCTTTCCAAAACTTAAATATGATTAGACATTTATACAGATAATAAAACATTCATACTTACCTAGGATAAGATAGAAGGGATTTAGAATACTCAAGCCTCCTGGCATAACTAGCTGCTTGAGATTAAAAGGGAAACATTCTTCCTACAGGCTGGTTATGACTTTTGGTGGTTGTGGGGTGGTTTGCATATTACTTTGAAGTATCACACACTGTGTTGGCTGGAACACGATACTAGTTTAAACAAACTGCTGGCCTCAACGAGGACGGCAGATCTTACTCTTGTGTGTTTCTAGATCCTCAGTACCTGGTGGAGATGAACCCTTTAGCTTCTGCATATGTCTTACTGATGCACAGCACATCAGTCTAGGGCTACATCGCATGGCTAAGGCATGTCCCACCTTGCCAAGTCCTTAGGTATTTCAGTTTTTCGTTTTTTTGGATGAAATTTAAAAGCTGTGGTTCTGATTTGGTTCAGTGGACATAATTCCAATAAGAAAAGCCTTACTAGCTCAAAACTCTCCAAGCCGGCCAAGTTGCTTTGACAGAATCAGAAAGTAATTAAATAAACAATTCTGGTGACAGACTTGGGGTGGGGTCAGCCCCACTGGCAGAACAAGAATAGCACACCCAAGTATCATACTGGTACAACTCAACTCTCCTCTAACCATTGCCATTCCATTTTAGCAAGCCCAATATATATGAGCTTACTAAGAAATAAGAACATTCCTCTTTGAGAAAATGCTATTTATAGCACTATGTATTTTTAATTCTTTGTTTTTAATTTTGCATCTTTTTGGCAGCAAAATGGTTACATTTTTAAATATAGCTATATGCAGTACGTGTGTGGTATGTGTACACATGTTTGGGCAATAACTAGCTTAAATTAACACATGATTAATTTTTTAAAACTTGCTTATCAGACAGCATGTCACATTTAATTTTTATTCAGTTCATAGTTTCTGTTTTACTGCCTCATTATATTCTTCACATTTACTGGGTAGTTCTCTCTCAACCCTTTTCTTCCCTTTTATTATATACTTTTTATATATAAATACACACATACATGTACAGAGAGAGGAAAATAGTTGCTCTGGGGAAATCTTGAAACCCTTTTTCTTTCCTAAATGGCAACAAGGGATTTACATTTATAAATAGGGAGCCAGGAACCAGCAGGCAGAACGCTAACACACAACATCAGTGAAGTTACACAGATAAATTTTTCAGTTCTTTTATCTAGTAAACATCCTAATGATCAACATCAAAGGCTGAAGTAAGAAGCCGTTCTCTTTTGTGCCAGATTGAGAAAGAGTGGGTTCTTTTACATCTCATTTGGGAGATATGAGGAGCCTTTGAATGGATCATTGCTTTTTATGGGTAGTAATGAGGTGAGAAGTATTCTAGTGTGTGGCACAGGCCTTCATTAAAAGCGTGAAACAGAATGGCTTATGGTTAAAAGGAGTAATTTGTTCTAACATACTTGCTAAATTGTGCTGTAACCATGCCAGGTCACTGGACTACATTTTCCATAGGATTTCCGAATGCTTTTGTGTGTTATTATTCTGCCTATACAGAGTTGAGGGATTTTTCCAATGGCTTGTGCTAACTAGCTGACAACACTCATTCCTTTACTGGAAAGTTCTCTAAATGCTATATTTTAAGAGGTGTGGAAGAGCCAGATTCTTTTGCTTAAGCCTATATTTCCTGAAAAAATTAAGAACCAGCACAACAACATAAAATAAGTGTAACTGATCCAAATGCCTTATTAACATGACAAAAAAACCAGGGAGCCATCCCACGGTCTTTACCTTCAGCCTGACAGGATTTTATCAGAGAGGTCCATGTAAACCGAAGGCAGCCAAGCTGCTGGATATTATTGCCTCTTAAGCAGCACGTTTGAGCAGCCTGGCTTCCCCAAGAACTGTTTAGACACCTCTCTCATCACGGTGGCGATGGTCTCCACTTTGGAGCACAGATACCACAAAGTGCTTTTCCAAGTTCTCCTTCCTGTCACGTTTGAAAACACAGGGTGCTTCTACCTGGAGTACAAATTTCTGCCCAGGTGATTTTTTTCAGGGGACAGAAAGGTGTAACCCCTGGGAACTACACTCCTGAACTGAGAAGGACTGTAATGCATGATGCTGGCAAAGGACAATAGGAATCCTTTCTTCAGCAAAACGCTGGTAGCATCCAGAGTTATCCTTAAGGCATGAAACCCACACAATCTGCTGAGGATTGTGCATCCATTTGGCAGCAGGATATGGAAGAGGATGGAGACTACAGGCTTCCCCCCTCCAGTCACCACATAGCACCACTTCCCTGCTGTCTCCATCATCCCAGCACCGACAGAGAAACAGCTCTAATCCTTGCCACGCAAAAAAATGACAGTTCTGAGTTTTGATGTAACATAGGAGTAACAGCTGACCAGAGGATTTTCTGCTGAGCTCATTTAGTAGGAAGTGCTAACATATTAAAATAAAAACCACAGAAATTATCTGGTTCAGTTTGTGTCTTTTATAACAAACAAAGAAGCAAAACCTCTGGGAAAATTCAATATGTCATTTCTCTTTTTTTTTTTCTGTCACGTTTTAGGACAAATATCAGTATCTAGAAATAATAAAATTCCTATGAAATTAGTGTTTTCATTAACTCAAGCTTCTGTTTTAAATGCACACTGAGGAAAAAATTTGAGATTTCAACTTTTTGCTCTGAGTCAGGCAAGGAAAGTGTTTGAAATCTCAAAACAATCTCCTTTCTAGCTTTGAACTAAGGGGAAGGGACAGGGCTGTGCCTGTATGTGCCTGTGCATGTGTGTTTGGCAGCAATTAAAATATGAGAGCTGTGCTTAGAGCCATATGCTTCCTCAGAAATTGATAAAAGTTGCATGTGTATATAACTGATGGAGAATTTGCCTCATAATGTTAAGACAGCTAAGTACAGTGGCTTACTATTTCTTTCTGTACAAGTCAAGGATGGCTAGTCCACTTTAACCTATTCATATGAATGAAAAAATAGAGGAGTTTTGTGAAGAATACATGAAATCAAGTCTTATAACAATTTGTCTTCTGAGCATCACACACTTAGAAAACTGAGAAACACGTAAATTATTTTCTCCACATATTTTCTAGCCATATTGTGAAATATAGAAGGTGTCAATATTTAATGTTCATCAGTAAGTGCTGGGGTCATTCCTCATAATCCCATTCACAACATTTTGTTTAAATTTGTTAGTGACAATGGTTTAAAGTGCTTATTTTAATGATGGGAAAAAAACTAGAATAAAGCAGAGAAGTACAGTCTGCTTTAGTTAAACAGCCACTCCCATGAAAGTAATGTATATATATTATTGTGTGTATGCATTTATGCAATTATAATGTATATATGTATTATTATATATGAGTAAATATTATTATTTAATGTATACACATTGCACCGTTTGAACAAACAAAATACAGTCTTAGATTTTGCTGCATGTTACATTGTTTTTCCTAGCTTTTTCAGGCACAGAGATTAAATGTCAAGAAAAAGATTGGATAGTATGTCAATAGACATCTGGAAATTGTAAGAGCTCAGGCAGTGACTATATTTCCTCCTTGACTGCAAGTGAGGAAACTCATCTGGTTTCTCACAACAATGAGATGAGCTCAGGTTGTTGTGAAAGTTTTTAAAGGATGCCTGAGACAAATGTCAGCTACTTGGTTATTGGGAAGGTCTGAATGTCCTGACAGATTGAAAGAACTTGATGCCAGATTGATCATGAACGTGACATCCACACATGCTGAAGTCAGGGTATCAACAGAGATTGTCAATTGTCTTGTGTTCTGAATCACACGTTTTAACATATATTTTGGCACTGATGACTTCTCCATGGTTTTAAATAGTGTTTAAAATTAGATCTCTGTTTTGTACTGACATCTTGGAATTTAGGTCTGCAGAGCCAGCATTGGCCACCTTGCAAACACCACAGAGTTTGTGCTGCAACTACAAATTAAATGCACTTAAAACCAAAACTGACTTGAATATAATGTTACTTGGCTGCCAGTGTTGTCTGATCTTCCCCTTTATCCAGCTTCATCTCCAGACTGGCTTTGCCACCACTTGTTTGAAGGAGTTTATTCTGTGCATAGTTGCTGAATTGATAACTGCTTAAAAGGAGAAGAAAATAAAGATGAACAAAATGAAATCACTTGAGACTATTTGGGAAACAGGAAAATAAACAACTCCATTGATATGACTACCGAAAGGTAGAATCCTAACCACAGTTTGAAGCCCTGGAGTCAGGTTTACTCATAGAAGATATGAAGATCTGGAAAATGTTGGTCTCAATCCTGCCTGGATCTTCCAGTTAATATTACTTTTCATTTTTTGCTACACAGAAACAAAGGTTTTTAAGTTTGTAAAGGACTCACAGATTCTGATAACAGGACTGTAAATGCTGCTATTAATGCTTTCTTTATTAGCAATCATTAAAAAAGCAGGATTAAAAGCATTGTAACAAGAGTAAGTCCTGTCCTGTGCCTCAGTTTCTCTTTACAGCATCTAAATCAGAAGACATCTATGCCTGAGCTTCACAGAATTCAAATGGCTTGGTGTTATTCAAGCGCTTTATTAAGAGACAGACTCTGAAAGGGATATGGTTGTGTGCATAGACAGTTGTTTTGTGCAATTATGTCACAAATTACTCCAAACCTCTCTGAATTCATCTTTAGTCAAGTTATTTTCAATCATTTGTTGAGATATTTCTTGCTTCATGAAACCTAGCAACAATGATAAAAAACCCCAAACACACAGTCAGAAGGGGAAAGTTTTACAGTGAGACTTGTCTCTGTGCTGGTTTTAGGAATTGGTGTCATGGTCCTCTTATTCATAAAGCATCACACAGAGGAGGAACATATATACGTGCAATGTTTTTCTTAGACAGTCCCATCACAACCAAAATCGTGCAGCTTTCCTCCTGTTGCATACTCCTGCTCACAATCTGGAATCAACCCATCATTCAGGAAGAAACTAGAGAAGGCAGGGATGCATCTCCTCCTCATTCTTCTAATTTTATACAGGACTGGATTTCTAAGTTATGTTACATTTTTTGCCCAGTAGAAGTTCCTCTAGAAGACAGTCACATTTTTTTAAAGTGACTGATCACATACTTTGGTTGAAGGTTTTATTTTTTCCTTATTCCCATGTCTCCTGCATTCAGACCGAGGGCAAATCTTCAGCTGGCAGACCACGCTTTATTCAGGCTGTCTAGGACTCCTTTTTTTGGCTTTGGACCCTGGTGCTGTGACATGACTCCTTCATGCCTTGAGTAAATTTCCATGGGCTACCAGAATCTTTGATTTCCTCACTCACCTCTGAAAGGCCTGAGTATGTGCTAAAGAGCTCATTTTGCCAGTATAACTATTCACAAATACAACCAATTTAGTAAGTTTTGGATGAGAAGTTGCATTTCTTTCCCTCATCCACCACGCAAGTGTGTGGGGCAGATCATCCCCAAGCTAAGAGTCGTGCAGGTGTGGAGCTACATTCACTCCATCAGTCCCCTGCTGCTACATGATGTGCATTTATGAACTTTAATGACCTGCTGAGATGGTAGGGAGAAAGGATAAGGGAATCACAACCAGAATGAGCACATCAGTGGTTTTAACCATTAAAAGGGTTTTCCTATCCTAGTACTAAACTTTTCTTTTTGGAAACTATAAAGTCTTGTCTGGCATAAATAAATTCCATTCATCCCTTCTGAAAAAGATGGAGGTTTGTCCTGTAAATAGGTTGTTTCTCTGTTAAGTTTAGGCTTAAATCTAAGCCTGTTGCTGAGCACTCAGAGGTGCCAGAGGCTGGAGCTGGGCAGACAAATGACCTGACCATAGCAAATTCCCTCTCTAGCCTGCCTCAGGGTGAGATCTCAGCTGTTTGAATGGAAGCTGTGGGTCAGGAAGTCTCTCTCAATTGTCTGTGCCTAAAAATACATCTAAAGCAAACAAACCTTGGTGACTTTGCACATAGATAGTGCTGAAATTTCACCAGTGTGTTATTCCTCTCATTAGAATCCCCAAATAGTGGAGTGCAACAAGATAAATATGGCATAGTGCTAACTAAAAAAGTGAAATGGAAACATAGCTACAAGAAAAGGAACTAATTTATTCCAAAAAGGTTGTTCAGTTACCAAATACAAAATTAAAAAAAAAAAAAAAAAGGAGAAGTCAGATAAAGGGGAAACTATTATTTCTTTTTTACCTTTTTTAGGTCTTTCATATCATTTTATACCAGTGCACTGATATGACATAGAGCAGAACCATATAAACAGATACATTGGCACGGCTGGGCAGTCAATAAATTGGAACTGGGGTTGAGAGAGTAAGTAGATGAAACCAGGAAAGCATGAACATCTTTTTCACATTTTGCTGTTGAATTAATTAATTGAGTCCGAATCTGTGCTTTACAGGGGCTTTACTTCCTGTTCTAGATTTATGTAGATTTCAAAGCACCAATGCTAGGGAAGATACCCTGGTAATGGCACTTGGACTGACTGTACCCTATAACAGTGGAGAACAGTGGGGGAGAGTGCAGAATACTGAAGAAAATATGAAGAAAATCTATGAAGTGCCATACAATGTTTTGACCTACTGAAAGTGAAGCACATGGGCTGTTGCTTAAATTGCTATTTCACATAAAGGCAGCACAATTCTAATGCGTTTGCTGCTATTTTTTCTTTTAAAATGCCTAGAGGAAATTGATTTTTATAAAAATAACAGCTAGGCCTGACCCTCCATCTTTAAGCTCCTACTTGAGCCTTAGAGATCCAGCACATATGGTACAGTATGTTACAATCAGATGCTAATTGGACTGCCTGCAAACATGACTATTAAGGTCAACTGAATCAAATAACGACAGCTCAAGCTTTAAATCCAAGGGATATATGCCCTTCCTCTGATTGCATGCAGCTCCTTTGCTACTGGTGAGAATAAAATGGATTTATCCAGAAACAATAGGCTCCTAGCCAGCTTTGATATTATTTATAATATTTCTAATATTGTTATCCACTTATAAGTGCATTTGGAGTTCCACATTAGAAAGTGGAAGAGATCCACTCAGACATTTCAAAACAAAATTGTATGTACTTGGATTGTATATCATATAATGCATATGGAATTTGTTCTTAAATTTCTGTCTCACTTCCTTTCGGTGTGTGTAGATAAAAATTGAGAGTAAAATTAGAAATTGTAAAATTTTAAATTGTAATAGCATATCAGAAATCCTAGCCCTTCTGTATTGTGAAAGCATATTTGAAGCAGTACTGTGTTGGTATTACTGATTCTATCACAAAGTGATAGGGCTTCTACCACAAAGTGATAGAATACTACTTTTAGCAAGCTTAGTGGAGGCAAGAAAAAGCTTAGGAGAATCCTACAGGGCTGTCTAATAACAAAAGCCTTCTAATGTATGTGAAATCTTGGCAGTGACCAAATAGTGTGTTTGTGTTTCAGCCTGTTACTTTGTGAACATCCTGCCAACAAAGCGTGAACCTCGCGTATATCTCAAGCTCGACTATCAAAGTCAACAGAAAACCTCCTGTTTCTCCCAAATATCTGTATTAATAAACTGTGTAAACAAAACTTTTGTGGATACCTCACTGGGTCTGAAGTCTTAGGGACCTGTTGCTGATTAAGGAGTCTCTTTACTTAACATTTGTCTTTCACATTTATTTTTCAAAGTATTTCCGTAACAGGCCAATGTGACTGAAGTTTCCTGACCCTCTGCCAATCACAATATAACCTTCAAAGGAAAGAGATAACCTCCCACTGAAGTAAGATACGAAGAAATGTTCTTCAGAAGAAAGTCCAGTAAAATTCAAATAGAGAGTGCAAAACTGGAACTGGTTTAGAGAATTATAATACAGAGATTGATTTAACTCTTTAACTAGTTAGTCCCATAGCAAAGGGACTGATTTAAATCAGAGTTCCACCTCCCCAACCATGCTGTAGGGAGCAAAAGCAGGGAGATAAGCCCTTCTGTGGCAGACACTTTGAAAGGCAGTGAGAAGCAAGGATCTTTCAGCTAGGATTGCTTGATGTTTGTCAAAAGGGAAGAGCTGAGATAAGCAGGACCTGAATCCTTGTTTGCATTGTAACTGAGTGAGCAGTGAAGCTTTGGTCCCTTGAGGTATTCTGATATTTATTTCCATCCCAGATCATAAAGAAATTTAGAACATCATGGTTTGTGGTTTGTTGGGAGTTTTTGTCTTTTTTTTTTTTTGAATGAACAATTCCTTACAACCATGATTTTAAGAGTGGATTGCTTTGGCTCCATTTGGCTATCAGGCTGCATCACCTCTTGAGCAGTAAACCATGTGCACAAATTCTTCTCATGTCCAGGTTTTCCAGTAGGATGACTTTTCTTTTCAAACCCTGATGCACTGTTTTAGATTAAAGAGGTAAGAGAATATTAGAAGGTATAGCAGGAAGTGCTACTCCTGTGAGAGCACCTATGAAAATGACACATCTCCATTTATAACCTCCAGAGAAAGATGGTAACCTCCTCTGATTCAAACAGCCAAATCGGTGTTCTTTAGAAGGAAGTTCATTTAGCCGACAATAAAAATATTTTTTTATTCTTTACACAATTTTCACTGAAAGGCTGATTTCCACTGAGTACATTTTCTTATCCATGTTTCTCCTCCCTAGACAAATAGCAAACTGATGCAGTTAAAATCATGAGAGACTCGGCTATAGCTTTAGGGCTATAGTCAATACTGTTACCAAAACATTGTTAGGGGCTTTATCTATTTTCAGCATTCATTTTTACCTCTTTGTTTGTTAGCTTGTTTTTGTGAATGACATTCACAAAACTCCCTAGAAACTTGACCTTTTGGACTGAAAGTTGATATTCTGGTGGTCAATGTTGGGTTTTTTTTTTTCTGAAGGGAAACAGCTCAGAATCAAACTGTGGATGGTCCTTGCACAAAACATTGACAATGACATATTTTCTGGTTCTCAGTAACCTCCAGGAGCATGTGTGTTCACTTAGAATATGTGTCTGCAAATATGGCTCCCGACCTCACTATCTTCTTTGAGTAAAGGAAGATTAATTAGTCATCCCTGTTAAATGCCACAATAACCCATCATTGTTTTAACCAGCATCAGCCTTGATTTACAGATGTGAAACCAAAGAAGAAACTGCTGCCTTTCTTGCCTAATATTTGGTCTCAGTGTCTAAACATAATGCCGTGTTCCTTTTCACAAATCAAATACACTTTATTTATATGGGTCCAGTGCTTGCTGAAGCCTGGAGGAGGAAGAATTGAGAGAGACTGCACAATTAATGATAGTTCAGAAGTTAGCTGATTATGATAATGGAATAATTATCATCTGAATAGGGGTTTTTTTCCCCACTAGTAATCACATTTTTTTCCCCGCATTCCTCAATGATTGAATTCACCTAAATTTACCAATTTTGCAGTAAGAGGCTCATCTTACTCTCTAACAGAAGATAACACAGATTTAAGTGAGGCAACAAATACTGAGTTGTGACAAATGTTCAAAATTAATTGTTGTCCTTGAATTTTTTCCCTTGCCCAGCTTTCAAGAAGGCCACTTAATATTCTGTTTTGATAAATGCAAGAGTATATGCAAGGAGAAAAGAGGAAGAAATTCCAGCTTGTATACTTAAAACACTGGAATGGTGTAAATTATTACAGTGGTTTCACATTTTCATGGGATCAAGGCAACAACAGTAAGCTCATAAAACAGATACCACTAATTATGCAGAGGAGAAGTCATAAAGTCACTGATGGAAGTATGTTTTATATTCATGAACACATCATTAAAATTTTAAGACACACTATCAAATTCTACATTTTAATACTACACCCAACAGCATTAAACCCTCCCAACAAGAAAATCAGATTGTTTAATGATTGTGTTTGTCACACAGGTTTCATATGTCTGCTGTTGAAGCAGATGTAGTCTTTTCTGTTGCTGGATGGCTTTTTCACTGGACAATTAAAAAATATTTTTTTTAATGCAGTTTATAGAAAAAACTAATTACAAAAAAAAAAAAAAAAGGAAACAGAATCACCAAAAGTTAGGAATGTTTAATTGCAGAAATATTTAAATTTAGCCAATCACATAAAATCTTTTTATAGTATTGCCAATTTGTTTTTACTTCTCCTGTATTTTCTTTTAATGAGAAAGATGTTTTAAAATAATAAGATAGTGATTCAGGCAGGCGGCAGCCCAGCACACAAATGTTAGGTATTTCAAAGGAATTTTTAAAGTAAACGTGCCTTTAATGTAGCCATTTAAGTCAAGGGCAAATTATAATAGGAAATATTTCAGGATTGCCTGTTTGGCTGAAACTCTTGGAAGATTAAGGAGCGTCGTGTATGACTTCCATTACTGTCATGAAGAGACTGAGGCCATTGTGAAAATGCACATAAGAATAAGGCCCCAAATTCTCTGATGTTGGGAGAGGTACAGCAGACAGCAAATAGATGTATCCTTGTCAAGACTTTGATGGCGCGAGTGACACTGTCCAAGATGGTTCTTGTGATCTACCAGAAAGGGTCCTGCTTTTGGCTTTGCACTAAGAGATGCAAATAGCTGTGCAGCTGCACATTCACACTGCATGTCCCTGCCCTACCCCTGGTGTGGACAGTCTCACTGCTCTGTTCCCTTTCACGTCACAGTGAACTGTGCTGCTTCTGACATCCGGGACCTCTAGAAATAACTACCTCTCTAGAAAGGCTGGGCACAGTCAAGGAAATTGAGAGTCAGTCTTATTTGCCAGAATTAGTAACTAAAAATTCAAATACCTAATGCCGCATTTAAAGGACTTTTATTTAAATATCTAACAACAGATTAAACTAGACCATAAACTGGTCTAGCTGTAGTTAATTACCAGTTGATATTCAAATACCAGCTAATACCATAGTTAAACATATATCTGACAAAAATGAAAGAGAGAGCTTCAGTTATTAACATAAATTTCTTGAAGTGAATTTTCGTAGGACTCAGTGAAGACTTCTGCCTAAAAAATCCATGGCTAAATGTGGTTTAATATTAGGTCTCCTCTAAACCTTTCTTCCTCCGAAGCCAATATTTGGCCTACACTATCTGCCAGCATCTTTTTAATGAGAAGCACACATCTAAAAGCTCTCACAGCTCTCAAAATTTAGGAGTAAATATTTTAAAATTAAAACCGTATGCTAAGCAGTGCAGATTTGCTGGTGCAGATGTTATTTTTGGCTCATTTTTTTTAACTGGTTAGTAACCAACGTACTTCAGCCTATTTTTCCAGATTTATTAGGAGTATTCTGAATACCACAGATATAGTGAAAGAAGTTAATAGAATAATATCTCAAGATATTTTAGGTGGTTTTCAACTTAGCAGCAAAGTCATCACTGAAATTCATTTAATAAGATGTATTGTCGGGACACTATAAATAGCAAAAGGGAGAAAAAGAGAAAATGGAGGTAAAAATCACTTAGAGAATGGGACAAGGACCATCCTGAATGAAATTCTACACTCCACCTTTCTCAGCAGACTTACACAATCATCTGGCATTTAATTTGTGATTGCTTTATGTAGTTTCTACAAATCAGAGTACAGTCACGTACCCTGCACAGTCATGTATGCTTTTGGGTTTTTTTGTTGATGGTGGTTCCACATTCATTCTAATAATTTAGGATTCATAAAAAATTTCTATTTGTGCTGTACGTTCATGCCTGATATCCTCAGTGTCATTCCTCCCTGAAAAAATTGAAGTCTCTGGTGAAGGTCACAGAGTTTTCCACACTCTACTAATTCTTAATTAATTCAGTATTAGTTAATTCTCTGGTTATGAGGGACCATGTTGTCAGCCTCATTATGCTGGTCAATAATTTACTAAAGAATGGATCACATATTTATTCCATAAGTAGATCTAATTAATTGTATTCTTTCAAATGTTGGTTACTGAGATCTTAAAACCATACTATTTAGAAAAGTGAGTTTCTCTTTCACTGTGCATGGAAAAACATTATCATATTTTTTGGATTGCAAAAATTAGATCAACTCAGTTTAACATCAGAGGAGACAGTGAGGTAACAGAAGGCTTAAAGCACAGAGCTGTCGTTCGTGCCATTTATGATGATCTGTTCAGGTATTTTTCTTAGAGACCAAAGTTGCCAATTCTTAGTTCAAGCATGAAAAAATCTTCTTTTGAAGCTGTATTTAAATAAGATAAATGGGGTTTTACTCTGTGTGATTATGCTGTTCTTGCTGTTGTTAGGGTCTGCTCTGTAAATAAGTATTTCTAATTTACATGCCATATAGGTTTAATATGGGACCAATTTTTAGCCCAAAATCTACTTAGACAGTTAAAATACTAAACAACTATGACACATAAAAATAGAATTTTTTAAAAAAGCTGAGAAATGTGAAATCTGAGGATGAGAAGCTCCTCAGCCACCGACATGAAAAGAAAATAATAGACTAAAATCAATTAATTATACATAAGAGTTACAAAGGGAGTCTGAACATAGGTTTAGAAAAATGTCTGGACACTAAGGTCCATTCCACTAAACATCTAAGAATTATGTATACTATTGTGATAAGTAGCCCCACCACTGCTGGAGAACTGATCAAGGCAGTAAATGGCAAAAGCAGTTTTTGCGCAGTCAGGGTTTTTTGGCAGAACTGCACAAGGTTTGAAGGTTTCCCATTTTTATGTCTTGAAACATTTTTGTTCGAGGTCTTTCTGTTAAGTTTTGCCAGTTATACCTTAGACCTACATAAGATACTTTGTTATGTTTGATGGTGAAACAATAACTTCACAGATTTTCTGTGTCTTTAATTACTAGACGTCGGTAAAGTAGAAAAGTTAAGTTGTTAACGGGTTCTTACATATTTTTAAATTATTTTTTCCAAAATTGTGGATTTTTTGCAGAGTGTCACTTTTTTTTGAAAAGAAACAAACCTCAAACCTGCAGGTCATTCATTTTTATTGCCCTCTGGAAGAAAACAGAAACATGCAAGCAATGGAAAATGTCAAAACCAACATTCTCACTGAATTGTTAAAGAAGTCCTGATATTTTGGTGAGAAAAGATTCAGGAAAAAACCCACTTTTGACTGGCATGTTTACAGACTGTCATTCCATAACCAGAAGGATCTGTATTTAAACCGGATAATTACTAAATTTAATAATGGCACCTTGCTAGAGACACTGGCTAATCAGTCAGCAACTAAATCTAGGCCTAATTTATCAGACAAACTTGATTAAATAAATTTTATATTGTACACTGCACAAAACTGAACTCAATAATTGGGATTAATTGCCACCTTCATCAGTTTTAGCAAGGTCAAGGATTAAGCAGGCTGGCAGAATGATCTGACCTCTCGTTGCAATTCTGCTTCCACTGAAATTTTTAGCTGTCAAGGTCACAATTGTAGGTTTGACAGGAGATTGTCACTAAAGAGATTTTGATGTGGTATTATCCATGTCTCACTTCACCCAGCCATGGAATAGCCAGACATCAACAAAGTTGTTGCTGTGAAAAGCAATGTGAAAATAATATTAAAGTGTATGTTTTGATGTTTTTAGCTACAGATTAGGAACTAAAGCCAAAAAATCAATCACATTAAAAAGAGAAGAGATAGAACAATCTTAAATTTTATGTCTATAGATTTTGTAGAAAAGTTTTGAATAAAATGTGGGTAGCTGAAAATTTAATAGAAAATATTTTTCTATGGTTTATCGTTTTAACTTTTCATGAAAATGCCCCTAAACAAAATATTTTCAGCCAAAAACTTGTCTGGTTTTGGTTATTTGGGAGGGAGGAGGTTGAGGAAGAATTAAGATTTTACAATATGGGTCTAGAAGTGCTCTTCTGCACTTGGTTATGTATATTTAAGACATATCTCCCTCCTGGCATGATTTGCAACACAATAATGGAGCAATGTTGAGAAACCCATGCTATTGCCCTCAACTTAAATTCCCAGAATTGTCAATCTGGCAGCTGTCACAGTAAAACATTTACATAATTTTTAAATTACAGACAATTATACAAAACTTTTCTCCATCAAAGGATTGGTTTCCTTCCCCACCCTTCCCCTGAAGTCAATAGCAAAATGTTCTTTCTAGGCAGTGGGAAAAAAGTGCCTTGGTTATACTTACAGAAGAGTACTGTATGGTTGAAATCATATTTTTGCTTTTACCTAGTACCATGATATTTGAGAAAGTATGTTAGTAATGGGGATGCTATAAATAGTGGCTATGAAGTCTTTGATGGTAAGCACAGTTCAGGCAGAGCATACATGCTGACTATTTATGGAATGCTAAGAAATAAACAGGCAAGGATGGCTTTCTGGTTTTGTAAGACTCTAGACTCCCATGACTTGGAGTTAATTAATAATTCTTTTCCCCTCCTTTTTTTACGAGAAAAAATCAGCATTTTTCTAAATGAATAAAAATTGTAATTGTCCATCAAGGAAACAGTTTCTCTCTTGTCTCTTTTTTCTGGCCTTCATCCCTTCAGCTATATAAGAATTACATTTTTTACAGCTGTTAGAACAAAACAACACAGGATTGCTCTTTTCTGTCCCTGGTGCTGTGAATTTTTTAGCCAAATCACAGACAGATGGGCAGATGAATACGACGCAAGTATGAATGACCTGCCAGGGGTTTCATTTCAGATGGCAAGGTAAGCCTGAGTGTGTGTGTGTGTATAATGCACTCTGTTTGTGTGTAGGCCCACGTACTCACACGTGCTGTGACTGGTGCTTGGCCGGCAATGCGAGACAAAGTGAGAGAGACAGAACCTGAGTGCTCTTTGTATGCTTTTTACTATTAGTCACAAAAGTGTTTGGCTGTAAAAAGCTAAACCCAAATGTTTTTTCTTTTGCTAAAGCAGCTGTTCATGTGGGGAAAAAAAAAATTAAAAAAGGGAAACAGACAAACCCAGCAACTTTTCTTTGATTTTACTGCAGGATCCATGCTCGGCTGCTCCTCCGGTGATGCCCACAGTGCCGTGGAGCAGTGGACCTTGCCCCTTTTTGTAGTTAACTGGTGAAAAGGACTGCATCTGCTTATTCTCAGGCATTAATACAGCTAAAGGAAGAAGACATCAGAGGCCTGCAAATGAGAAGGTCTTTTTAAATTTACAAAGCATTTGCTCCTGAATCCACCTCAGTCAGTTTGGGGAAAGCGCTTTTGGCACCAAGTCACCCTTCAGGGAAAGACTGATAATGATCACTAGAGACATACTACGGGCTCCTGCCTCACTCACTTCAAAGGCCTTCTCTCTTAATCAACATTAAATCATCATTTTGCCTTGGATATAGGGACAGCTGTACACAATCTATTTGTTTTAAAACAGATTAGGAATGGGTTCTCTGCCAGAGTATAAGCTGCATGATAAATGTACTTTAAAGCCATAACTAGGGAAAAACATTGCTCCCTTGGTTAGTTGGATTCCAGTATTAGCTGAGAACTCACTCTGCCCCGGGACTGGACCCTTTGGTTGTTTGGCTATCCCCAAGAGCACTCAATATGACAATTTTGAAATATGACAATTTCAAAAAAATCCAATGTCTGTCGATCTTAGTTGCGTCTTCTGGTGAATTTTCCATGAAAAGCAATAGTCACAGGAGTAGTATGAGATTGTCTAGGTCTGCTTTCTTCTTCCTTTTTTTTAATCTCAGAGTTAAAAACCCTATTTCATCCACTGACAGTCTCACAAGGTGACAACAAAGGCCTTTTATTGCCCAATTAAAAGTTGATGGCCAGATAGTTGTTAAATAATTAAGTAAAGGCCCTAAATTACAGGGGGAAAAAAAATCCCTTCTCTTGATCCATGCTGGAGATATTTTTGTATGGTTGCTAAACAACTCCCTATAAGCTGTTTTTCTTGCACAATACGAATGCACTGGAATGTGCAAAATTTAAAAGAAAAGTCTAGCAACTAGCCATATTTCCATAACAGGACATTATGTACTGAAAAGCAGTGGTTCCCAAAAAATATTTGGGAGTCAAAATGAGTACACAAAAGAATATTCGGAGAACATTGTGATGAAATGAACTATTCAATTTTTTCATATGTAGAGGCAATATTGATCATAGAAAAGTGAAATGAGTCCCAATTTCCACTTCAAAGAAAAAAGATATTGAAAATTAAAATATTAAAGTATTACAAAGAATATGTCTCACAATGAGAAACTTATAATATCCAATGTGTATTATTAAAAAAAGACCCAACGAAAATATTGGCAGGCAAAGTGATTTTATGACACTAGCTCCTTCACAGTGGGAAAAGAGTGCTTTTAATACTTCCCATATTATAGAAGGGCAAAATTAATTTAAGGAAGTTTAAGCAAAAGTGAGACAAACCCAAATTAAAAATGAGGCCCAGTTTCTAAGAAGGACCAGTAGAAAAATCTATCAAATGAACAGGTACATTCTGCACTTCTTTATTTTCTTGTTGTGCTTAAGCCAAGACCAGTCAACTTTTTGGGGGGCTGTATCCCAATTAAAAACATTAGCTGCTTTAATTCAAATTGCACTCCACTCAGAAGAAGCAGAGTGAAATGCAGTGCCTTCCAAAATAAGAGTGATAGAGTTGGACAGGATGAGCTAACATCTCATCTTGAGCTGTAGCTTTTCTTACATGTCCTTGGTTCAAGCACACTTGGTGACACTGCATGGCATTTTCAAGCATCCACCTTAGCTGAACATGAATCACAGGCCTCTGCATGGGAATTTCTGTGCCAGTGGATGTCACCAGTTACACAAAGAGAGCGCATGCAAGGGATTGGGACTGTTGTGTCTACTCAGAATGACAATAATTCCTATCTATTTGTTTGGACACTTTTCTCAAGCCAAGAAAATAAATTATGAAAAACAAAATTTCAGATTATTTACATTTTTATGATAAATCACCATTTTGCCTTAAGCATCATTCTCTCTTTAAATACTCAAGAAGCAAAATGAATGTTTGTTCTTGATACTCTTATGACCAAATTCAGAATATTCTACTCTAAAACAAGTCTGATTGTTATTTCTGTCTTTTAATATATATATATATATATATATATATATATATATATATATATATATGTGAATACTCTATTTTATGATAAAGATAATTGAAGATGAGGAAGTTTGCCAGAAAACTAGAACCCAGTATAGCAAAGCAGATGCTACCACTGACTTGTTTCCACACTGTGTTTATCACATGGTGAACAGGGAGAAAATGGGAAATGCACCCTAGCTTCTTAATGTAGGTGCTGTCATAAAGAATATTAGACTTCCAAGAAGCCAGGCATGGGAATAAAGGAAGAAGGAAAGACAACTAGATTAAATTTTAGCTAGCAAGCAGTAGAGGCAATCAGCTAAGCAAAAGGAGATGGGGATATTACCTCAGTAAAAACTGGGTAAATTTTTGGGAAAATAAATAAGATTAAAGATTAAGAGGGGAAAATCCTAGTAACATGGACCAGAAGGAAACATTCCATGTGTGGAAAAACTGCCTCCTATCTAGAGAAAGGCTTCACTCAGTAGAGCAGAGCAAGAGGGGCCTGTTACTGTCCTGCCAGAGAACCTATTTTTCAGTGGATGAGAATGCACCAGATCATCAAGCTAGTGAGCAGGATGCGAGGAAGGAAAAGCCATATAAAATGAATCTTATGCATTTGAAAAACAACAGAATGCAAATCAAGGCAACATAAATTATAGAGGGGGAGTGAAAGTTACTCCAGGGGTTTTATCCCCTGCCCCCACAGGATACAAGCTATTTCCTTTGAGTTTGCAATAGTAATTTCAAAATGCTACTCCTGGCACTGTCTGAACCACATGTATTTTCAGCACTTGGCAAGAAGACATTTAGAAGATAGAGGTTGCTCCTTTACTTGGGAAAGGGAATTGAACTTCTTGCACTGTGACAGTAAATAATGCGTTTCTCCACCGAGGTCACCGCTGCAGACAACAGTAAATTTGGCATTTCCTAATTTTTTGCTCCTTGACTTTACTACCTAAATAGCTTTCCTCTTCACTGAGTAGTTGTCCACATGGAGTCCATTTTTATTGTGTGTGTGCTCATGGCTAGCTGAGGCACAGAGAGCACGTACAGTCCAAGAATGGACTACATGTGCATAACACATTTCAAAGAAGTACAGTTCCTGAGAGGTAAACAACTCCTTACTAATGGAAATATTGACTAAATTAAGAGGGGATTTTCTGACAATTGCCAATGCAAATTACTAATCTTTCATAATGTATACTAGATAGAGAGGATTCTGATTTCTCAACGAATGTTCACAACGGAGTAATTCTACAAAGTAATTTGAGACAATTAGTAATTTGACAGAACTGGAGAGTTATGTCCCTTTGTAAAGCACATCAGACTGACTAAATATTCCAAAATTAATTTCCACCAGTATGTTATAGTTCTCAGACTACTTTATCCTATATGATATAAAAACGTTAATTGGTGTCCACAATCAACAGTAATGATGAGGGAAAGGCTATGGCTTTCATTTATGAAGGCAGTTATAGGACATAGGAATAGCCATTCTGGATTAGATCTAAGCCCGTGCCTGTAACAATGACCAGTAGCAGATGTTACAGGAATAAAAGAAAGACATGGCAACCCCTCCTTTCCTGTGCAATCAGACACTGTAAGCCTATACCACCAGGCTTTCCTGTGAAAGGGCACATATGCAAGAAGGTAGCAACTGGCCCATATTTACCTGCTTATTTACAGAATTCTGTTTTCTAGAATTCTCTTTGATGCTGTGAAAGACTGCAGCCTCTTGCCAGAAGACAAAAGGAGTTTTTATATATCACTGATATTTTCTGAGCAAATGATATCACCCTCTTCAGAGAAGCTATGGCATGCTGAATATCAAGATCAAGCAAAATACCCAAAGTGTAAATTTAAATTTATTGTTATTATATCTAGTGAAACTGCTGAGATTTCTGTGCTCAGTGTTAGGGTATAAAACTCACTGACCCAACTTGAAAACTGATCCTTATTGAACAGGCAAATTGCAACTTTGATTTTCAGTTCAATCTAGTAGTAAAGGTAAAACTCAGTTGTAGAAGGACAACCTTCAATTTTGTGTATTTTTAATCACCGAGTAAATTCATTTCTTTCTTGTGGGAAGAGAAACTTGTGTTAGCTATAGCTGGACATAAGAAATGCGGTTTTAGTAGTTTATGTATTTCCGGTCTTGCTTTGTCAGTAGCTATAATTTTGAAAAATTGGAAAACTTAAAAGAATTCAGATTGATAGTTTCACTTTCAAGTAGTGACCAACGTACGCCAACATGCAGTATCACATAGTTTAGAAACTCAAATATATACCTGACAGATACAAATAAGAAAAAGGGAGGAATCTAAATCATGGCTAAACTGTATCTGGTTTGGATCTTGTTGCTCTTTTTAAGATCTGATTAAGAGACTCTGAGCAGGCAGGTTTGCTTATAGGAAGCTATTCTGCAAATTATAATGGGGAGGTCAGAGTCTCAAACTTTCATGAAGTTGGTTGAATTCATTGCTGTATCTGGGCACCAACCTAGAGACAATATCAGGACTTGTGTGGAAGCAAAGTGAATTGATGTTGCTGTCTTTCAGCTAATGTGCTCCCCTAGATGAGAAAGGGTTAAGCATAAGTTAGGGATGGATGTGAAAATATATGGGTGAAGTAGGGAAAAAAAATTCTCATCCAGCTTGAGCCACTCCATCTGTTCCCTTAATTCAGTGGCAGACCTTGATCGGACCCTGGGATCCGCTAGTCCCACACTTCATACAGCTTCTCTCTGTAAATTAAGTTGTTGGCCTATGTTACTGAGGGTTTAGGAAGGTGAGTGATGACCTTGGTTTGAGTATGTTTGTATAGAAACATGTCACTGTAGGGTGATGTCTTTCCTCCAGGGACATAGGGCCCAATACTAACCATTTGTTAAGAAAATACCAAAGCTAAACATATCCAGTGTATGAAAGGATCCAACACCCTTGCCAAGTGTAACTTACACTCATCTTTGAAACATCAATGTACACAGTATTTTAAAGGTTATTTTTAGCACTTGTCTTTTAAACTGTTTCCCATCTGATGCTAACATCTTGCAACTTTCAAACTAATATGAGTTATTGTTATTATTAAAATGGGAAATGTCTTTAATATAGGGTATTATGACAATATGTTTAATATATATTTTTAAAAGGAGATATAAAATAGTATTTATTCTCAAGAATCAGGACCCATAATTCCAGAGAAGTACCACAATGCTTTCAAGTTCTGTGTTTCTTAATATAGCTAAGATTAAAAGTAAAACTTTAATGACCACGTAGTTCTCCTTTATTCCCGCTTCCCTGCAATATTTTCCCAGAAGTGATCTATGTTCCTAAGTCTGATGCATGCCTGTTGTTGTTTGGAGAATCAGTTGTGGTTATTCAATTTTCTGAGAAAGTCCTGTTAAATCATGTGAGTCCTCTTACAGCAGTTATTTTGAAATAGTAATGTAAAGAGTTCAGTCAAATCAGTAATTTTCTTTAGCTTGTGAAGTACACTGGAAAACATGAAGACAGAAATTCAGATTAGAACCACAGTTTTCAAGCCAGGTAGTTTCAAACCCAAATTCCTAAATGTGGTTTTAGACTTGAACTTTAAGCATATGAGCCTGAAAGTGTTGGCCTTGTTTCATATTCCTATTGAGGATTGATTAATGTACACTCAGGATGTTTTTCCGTACAGCCAGCCTATAAATGCTGCCTTTCTAAAGTTCAGCCCATGCTTACTTGGTGTATCTTTAAATAATTTGCCTTCCATCTCTACACTTTTTAAATACTTCAGATGATTTCAGTTTGTGAAACTGTTGTGAAAGTGATGATCTGGTGCTAAAGCTTCTCTGGGGTGTGAGGGGTAGCTGGAGGAGGGGACAGCCTTTGTTTAAACAGAGAAGGATGAAATTTTAACCCCGACAGAGTCAGTGGAAGCTTTGCTGCTGGCTTCCACATGGCCTGGATTTTACCCAGGTATCCACCTTTGGTCTCAAGTGATGTAAATCAGGCATGACTGCACCAAAGACTGTGAGGATGCAAAATGCAAGACTCGTATGTGGAGGGATATCAGGCCAAAACCAGTCAGAAGAACTATGAAAAGCCAGACAAAAGAAAGTGTCTGTATTAGACAAGGGTGTACTTTAACATTTTCTCCCCTACAAAATTTTCTCCAAAAGTATTTTTCAGGAAATACAGTCTACCATCATGTGAAACCATTCTTAATGGATAGATCATCAAAAGTAAATTATACGAATGCTGCATATGTGGGATTTTAGCTTCTCCACAATAGCTAAAATAGTTACCTAAAACTGATGATGAACTGTTTCTAAATATCTCATTTCCTCCACAGGTTAACAACCTTTTTGCCATATCTGAACTTCTATAAATTCCCAAGTCTTGCTCACTCCAAAATAAACAGAAAACCAAAAACATGTTTTAGTTGTTCTTCTATTGCAACTGTGCCATTCTATTTCAAGAACTGTATTAGATAGGAATGACAATGTAAAGAATGCACTCAAGCTCTTTAGCTGAAAATAATCTTTATTTACAATAGGTTTTGATAATTTTTTTGGAAGCTGTAATTCCATTGCTTTTCATATAAATCAAAGCAGAAAAGAAATGTGTTTGAGAAGAAGTGGGAATTAAAGGTCATATCATTCAAGAAAAGGCATATGCTTTATTTGGGCCAGCCCTGAAGAACAGAATGAAAGATTGAACAGATATCTGGAGAAATGTTCTGAATATTTTCTGGGTGAGAAATAAATTAATAAATTAATAAACTTTAAAATAGAATAAAATGTTAAGTGCATTTTGTTTTATTCCGAGTGCAAAGAAGAAAATAACAAACCCTTTTAGGAGCAGCCTGGATATTATTCCAAGAATGACTTCAAGAGATGCAAAAGCAGGGTTGGAGGGCATTAGGCAAAATGCTCTGCAGGAGCTGGGGAAAACCACCTGTATCCCCCTCCTTCCAGAACACATCTCCCTTTTATGACAACTTTCAGACTCTAATGGAAAGAAATCAAAACCTTTAAAACCCTCTTAAAGCAAAGAGTTTTCTAAATTTAATTTTTTCTGTCAGAAAGAGAAGGGCACACCAGAGGGTCCTATGAAATCCGTAGTGCTGCCAGCCAAACTCCAGAGGCGTATGCTGGAGCTGGCTACCAGCCTGCTCTTAGTTTTAATTGACACGGGGGGCTGTGAGCTGCAGCAGTGGAGAAGGTGGGCTCTGCTGAGGAAAGCTGGCTTCCAGGCAGAGAAGCAGGGGTGTAGGTGAGGCAGTCACCTCTGAAACTCCCTCACCTTGTGGTATCAAAACCTATAGACTGGAGATCTTGCTCTGCTGAGCTGTCAGAGCTCAGATTTCAGTATCCTTCTCTATCCTATCTCCTGTGAGCTAGCTCACTTTAGCAAAAGGTTTTTTTAGCTTTTCTTTATCAGCAAGCAAACATATACAGAAGTCTCCCACAAATTAGAAAGCTCCTCACCATTTGGGAGAGCAGAAAATGCCATAACCTGGCTAAATATTAAAAACATTGGATGTTGGAAGACGTGCTGGATCTGAAAATACTATGACAAAACCTCCTGCTCACAAGGGGCTATTCAAGTACCCATTCACCATCCCTACCTGCGGAAGGAAGGTGCTTCCTCACCTGAGATCACTCCTTGTCACGAGATGGAACATCTTTGCTTGATGGTTGGAGAACATCTGCTCCTTCTGTTTCCCTCTTTCTTGCTCTGTTTCCTGCCATTGCTTTTTTCCTGCCAGGACTGAGGAAGAATTAATTCCTACTGGGACAGTGATTAAACAATGAAGAACTACTTGAATTTATTTCCCCTCACCCCAATTTCTCTGAGACCTTTGGTAGAGAACAAAGTGAATGCAGCAAACGAGATAATATGCTCTACATTTTGAAGCATTTTGAAAAGAGATGTTACTAGAAAAGGTCAGCAGTATCCTGCTCCTCTTTTTTCTTTCTTTGAGTTGTGGATTGGGCATAATTGTAAGATTTTTTTAAGAATATGTTGGCTGATCTCAGTTTAAGAACCAGAAACTTCCTTTCCTTAGGGTCAGTTACTTTGTGCTCCCAGACAGAGGAGAGGATCATGGGCTGAACAAAGGCTGTTTATAGGTGACACTTCAAGTGAATTTACAAGCTTGTTTGAAGACTTCAATGAGTTCTTGTCTACAAGAGCTCCTTGTGTGGCTTGTCATCCACTTGTCAGATATGTGTATTTTTAACCTGATTGATGCAAATCTGAGAAAATATTGGTTTCATGGGGTTTTGCTACTCTTTGTCTCGATAACCTATCAGTAATGCAACATTTCTAGCATTCAATTTATTATTATATTCATCACTTGTATAGTAACTTTAATGAATAATTTTTTGCCTTGGTTAGAGCCAGTATCCCTAGATGTTGTATATTTCCATAACCACAAAACCTGAGAAACCAGGGGAACTAAACAAAAATAGAGGTGGCAGGGAGGCTATTTAAAAGATCTTCTTGCATTCTGTTTATTAATGCTAAATGTAGAAAATTACAAGAAAAATTATTTACACCCTGAACACTTCAGACTTTAAACATTTGGAAACAAAATGATACACCTATGATTACTGCATCCTTTTACCTATTTTTGTTAGGCAAGTAAAGTGTGACTCAATTATGTCACCCTCAGATGCTCCCTAGAATTAACTGTTTTGGTAAAGAATGAAAAGTGTATGACTGTACCACTTGGAGGTAGGAAAATAATGGTTTCAAACTCTAAACCAGATTTTCTTCAAATGTGCTTTCAGTCATATTTTTAAGGGAAAGTCTGCAGATGTCAGGCAGTGTTCAAGTGCACATCTATGAATGTTTTTCTATTTAACTAAGAGTTTAATTTTGCTTCTCAGTATTCCAAAGCTGTAGGCAAAAATATTATTGAAAAATATGTATTTCTATGTAAAATAAATGGCATTGTTAACAGAACACAGGCTGAGCTTTCAAAATCCATATTTGGACTCAATTTTTTCAATAGTTGATGATTTATTTTCCTTTATTTCCTTTAGAGATTAATTTAGTGTGTGAAATTTTGGCACAATTGACACCTGAGCTTGTCACATCATTTTCCCTGACTGGGGTGTTTGGATTTGTGCTCTGATGAACTTGTTCTGTAAGAAATTATAAGAATGCTTCCTGGCAGGCTGAGTTTTTCCACAGTGCATTTATTTTCTTGGAGATAATTTGTTGTGTCTGTTAGGACTCATTTAAGAAAACCCTCCAGCAGCAGAGTACCTAAAGAGCAGTTACTTTTCAGCTCTTTTCCTTTAGAATTTAATTCAAGTTGAATTTTAGTTTTATTACCCTTTCCCTCCCCCTATGGCAATCTCCCGGAGAAATGCTGCATCCAGAGATGTTAACAAACAGCACAACCCCAAGGTCCCACCGCTGCAAAGCGAAGGGAGAAGCAGCAGAGGGGAAAGAGTGAGAGCTGGGGAGCACAGGGGCTTGGAGGGACACAAATCGAATCAGCCCCCTCTAAATTTCTTTTTGTGTCTTGTGGCATTACATATACAGATTCCCCCCCTTCTCCTTGAAACAGGGAGGAAGAAAAAGGTTAAATCAAGAGCACCGGTGGCCGCCACGGAACAGAAAGCAGTGCTGGTCCTGCCCCTGCAGCCCTGGCACCTTGGGGTATCGGTTTCAGTGCTCAGCTGGACCACTGTCATAATGGCAAAGAGGAGTTCACTGCAGGAGGTTTTGTTGTCCATACAGAAACAAATATTGAAAACTATATACAAGAGCAACATTGAAGAGACGCTAAAATTGAAAAATCTGGGCTTCTAACATGAAAAATCTAACGCCAAATTCATGGACACATATTTTTTTGCAGTCTGGACTCTGCAATCCTAATTCTGTTATAATGTGCATGAGTATTAAGATGTGACTTTTAGTTTTGTTAACTCACAAGGTTTGAAAATTACTAGCGTGACATTTTTAGCATAGTAGTGAGAACTTTGCAGCACAGACACGCTTGTGCTGAATTTGAAACAATGGTATCTTAAGATACTTTTTAAAATGTAACTTCAGAAGTAATTTGAAGGATAATTTTCTTCTTAACTCCCTTGTAAAGATCACCAAGATTTTTGAACTTGAGGAAAAAAAAGTATGTGATACATTCAGAAGATAAGCCAATAGCAGTTTAAGCCCCTTAATACTTTTCAAATTGAGAAAATAATAATTTCAGCCATCTGACTTCTATAGTGATGGCAGAGGGAAAAATTTATAAAGCACAACTGAAATTATCACAAACTTTTCAATAATGCCGAAATCATAATTGAAAACATCTATTTTACTGCATGACACGTTCAATAGTGATCTTGGGAGAACATATGAAGATAAGTAGGAGAAATTAACATAATACAGGGATAAATCACTTATTTCCTACTAATCCCACAGAAAATTGTATTGAAATCGTAGTGGGGGGGGGTTAATGACGAGTATGAAATTTTGTTTGCTTCTTTTCGAGTCAACACTTTCTTAGCTGCAATTAACAGCTCTTGGATGGCCCAAAAACTGTGAGTGGTTTATTTGAGGGGTTTCTATTGCCACCTAGCGGCTCCCGCGCCCTTCCCCTGCCCTGGGCGCTGGCCCCGGCTCCCGAAAGCTTCTCGGCTGTCAGGAGCAAACGCTCCCGTTAGCTGACAAGAGAAAAAAGTGTAGCTCTTTAAACTTTTTAGACATAACAAAAAGAAAAGCTTGAATTTAAATGTCCTCATTATATGGACAAAAAAGAAAAAGTTCTTTGAGTAACTAAGATATCCCCCAGCTGACATAAATTAGGAACCGTACAGTAACTCAGTAATGAGCACTACTTTGAAAAAGAGAAGTTTATACAAGTGTGCTTTTTGTTGTTGCTGTTGTTTGAAACAGATTATATAGATTTGATTTGATTTGATTTGATTTGATTTGATTTGATTTGATTTGATTCTGTCTTGCCTGAGCTTTAGTCTCCTGAAGTCTTGCTGATTTCTGTTGAATTGATACATTTTTATCTCTGGAACAAAACCTACTTATACTCTTCTATAAAGAAATAGAATTCCATGTTGGTCATGACAGGGTATGTTGAGATAAGCTGTAAGAAACAAAAAGTCTCCAGTTTTCTTTACTTTTTGATGATAATGGTAAATATGAAAAATTTTATGGGTTTTCACCCTTATAGGCTGACATCTGAGAGTTAAAATAGAAATGAGTAAGAGTCTTAATACCTCATACTTATGCCACCATAAAGTCTGTGGTTTCCCTGAAGCCAGTGGAGGTACTCATGTCTATGGAGGTAAGACTTGCTGTAAATTAAATTAGATTGAAAGCCACAAACCTGAATAAAGTCCAGAAGCTTTTCATTGTACCCAGTCTCATGTGGATAGTACAGTACTGTAATGTAGATTATAATACATAACACCTGTATATAAGAGCTCCTTGTATCAGTTTCATTTCTCCATGAAACAGTTTTTCAAAATATATTTCCTCTTGTATTAAAAAACTTTCCTCCATAAAAATTTGCAATTTTTTTTTATTTCAGGATAGACTAAAAAAAAAAAAAAAAGTGATTTTATTTCTTGAAAGTTCTATTTTAATGACAAATAAAAATCGTAAGGATTAATTTTTGCCTTCACTGCTTCAACAGAAATAGTGTGTTCTGAGTGATAACCACTCCTCCTTTTAAAATAAACCACACACTTTTGCCTTGGCAGACACTCAGCTCTAGAAGACTTATCTGCTTGTAAAGTTTTCCTTTGCATACGTGGTCACTCTGTTTAAACACATTTCAAAAGTATGGAGCAAACTACAGAATGGAAAAAAGTGTGAAGGCTTTGATATATATATATATATATATATATATATATTCTATTTTTACTCCATGAATATGCAGCTAACTCTCTCTTTTCTGGTGAATGATCCGTTCCCCTGGACTTGGTATGTCTTTCAGCCACAAGAACTGCCCATCTCACACTTTGACTTCCTACAAATGGAGGCTTTTCTGAATATCTTTAATGCACAAATTGGCTGGGAACAGGACTGCTAGGAGCCTGACATGGAACTTGGAGACACACATTAATTTTCAGACTCAGGCACAGCCTTCCTCTGTAACCGTGACCAGTTCACTTAGGCTCAGATTTTCAACACCTTTAAAGCACTTTAAGAGGTACTTTTAAAATACTCTTCTGCCTCAGTTGCCCACCTATAGAATAGCCTGCTGCACTGTGGCACCTGCATTCCCTGTCTCGTGCTTGTTTGTGGAGGGTATTTAGGAAGAGCAAAGCACTTACCTGGCTTTTGTCTCTGCAAATCCCTCTGAAAGACTGAAACTTCTTGGAGGTTCAGCCTGTCCTCCCACAAGAGGATCTACCTCAGCTAAGTCAAGGAGGCCCCGTGCTGGGTTGAGACTTTGAGTCACTGCCACGTTTCAAGCAGTAAAATAGAACAGGAAACCAATGTGAGTGGTCATTCTTCAAACTGAGTATGGCTTATTCACGCTGAAACTTCTAATTGCAGAATGAGCAATTGCAATGATTCTTCCCTAAAATAATGAGCACAGTTGATGGAAAAGACAGCACACTTCAGGGAGTATTGCAGGGCTATCTGCCAATCCTGCACCCATGCTGGCTTGGCAGCTGCAGGACAGGAGCTAAGCTGGTGTCCCCAGGAACAGTAGCATCTCCAGCAATTCCTCAGGGAAAGCAGAGCCAGTAAGAGCCATCAGTGGTTTGCACTTCCAGGTTTCTTACTTAAATGCAATTGATCTATCTACCTAGATATAAAGGTATTTACATAAACATTTAAACCAGGAAAATGTTGTCAAAATTCACGGTTCACAGGGAAAATTTTCAGTGTTCTCTTGCATTATTTCTTCAAGTGTTTCAAAGTTCATCACTCCAATACAATTTAGTAAGAAAATACATTTAATAACAGATTTTTATATATTGCTCCCTTTTTTTTAAAATCACTCTAGAGAAATTTTTTTTCTCCTGAATGTCCTGATTATGCTAATGCAATAACCATCTTTGAAGTAGACTCTCTAAGTGGTTTGTTTGTATCATATTTCAGTTACTTTTCTGAGTAAATTTAAACTCTGGGGTTTTTTGTTTTGCTGGTTGACTATTTTTTGGGGAAGGCTTCTGATTATTTTCTTTTTTAATGGGAAACATAGGTTCCAAACGCTAGGGTATTTTTTCTCAATTAAAACAAGAAAAAGCCTTTTTCGAGCCTTTAAACTCATCTGTTGTGCTTCAATATGGTGAAAAGTAAAAATACCTTAGTTTAAGGAGAGGTGGCAGCCAACTGAACAATTTCCCTGGTTAAAGACAGGAATCAATGGAAATGTGAAGTTATTGTTACCGCTCAGTCATGTGTTATGTTTCCCTCTGTGCTGCCAGATTAAACTGTGCTTTACAGGTCCTTGTGCCAGGTTACTGGTATCCTGCTCCCACACAGCAGTCACACTCCAGACAAATGTAAACTTTCCATGTGCAAGCATTGGAATGGCTCTGTTTAAGCCGCAGAAGCCTAAGAAAAAGGACATAACCTAGAAAAGCTCGACAGCTCACTGATGGGGTGAGAAGGTCACAGGGAAACGCTGGTCACTTGGATGCCTGAGATTGTAAATATCTTTCTGAAATGTAGGGATGTTTTGTGTGTCTGCAGAGAGTGAGCAAAAAGGAGAATGAGGCATGTGGGAAAAGACTGAAAAGTCTGAGATACTGAGAAGTAAGTGCTTCTAGCTGCTCTCCAACAGGCTCAGTGATTGATGATGGGTTTTTGTGAGTCTCTGGGTTGCAATGGGTATAGTTACTCAGCACCACAGCCCTCTGGGGTGAGCCCAGGCAAGTTCAGGAGTTGTGCCTCTCTGCACAGCAATGTGACTGTGTCCTCTGCTGGTCCTCACCAGACACCCCTTCCACAGTAACCATACCTTGCTGTGTGCTGCAAATACTTTCTTAATGGTTTAGGATATTCTTGAAAATGAGAAAGACAATTTTACTTAACAAAAATAGACATGACCATGGAATTTTGCTTCTCTTCCATCATTCTGGAAGTTAAAATTAATACTGCAGCAGCTTCTAAGATGCCTGTGCTACCAAATGGCAGTGTGTAGCTTATCTCCTAGGTAGCAAAAACATTTTCTGCAGTTCATTTGGGTTCTGCCTGGGATAGCCCTTGCTCAAAAGAGATATCAAGAGGAAGATGAAGAGGAAAATCTGCTGCCTCACCATCGTGAAATCTGCTCATTGTCCTCACTATGACCCAGGAAATGAACAAACAATTGTTATCAGTCTTCAGGCCTCCACCACCACACCTTCTCTCAGTGCTGATGTAAAAGGACATGACGTCTCCCATCAGTGAAGTGCACAATCTGAGTAGGCAGGTGAGTAACCCCCTTCCTCCTTAGTGAGGCAAAGCATGTGTTTAAATCCTATGAAAGCCTGTTGGACTTAAACACATAAAATTTGGTGAAGTTGAAAGGCAGAGTTGGAGCTGAAATGCAGAAGTGGAAAATGAAACTGAAGAAATGCAACTCTGCCTGCTGGCTTAACAAAAGGCTGACTGTACACTCCCTGGGTGTGAATTCTAGCTGCAGTGTTTTACTTACACAAATGTCCTGCTACAGACAGCTAATATCTGTGAGAGCATTGCCATGCTTTGCAAGTAGATCAGGATTTAGTTAGGTCCTAATTGCCTTCATTACCCAGGTGATTTGCCAAAGTTACATGCTAGGCACAAGAATGTGTTTTTGCTTCTACAAATTTTGGGCCCCCTACAAGTATTTGACAGAGAGAGAGAAATGTCAGTCTATTCTGAAGATAGTTTGCATTTGGAATACATATTTTCTGAAAACTCCTCTCCAGGTAAATAAACTCTGCTAAAAAAGCTCTCAAGCACAAAGTTTTAGAAGGAAAGTGAAATCCCACAGTGAGTGAAGAGATGTGTTATGGATTTTTTTTTTTAAATTATATTTTCTTAGGTGAAAAAAAATGCCTCTCACCAAAAATGCCCAAAACCAGCACCACCACTGATTTTTCACTAGTTGATGATTCTGAAACCCACTCTGGGAGCAGCAAGTCAAGCTGCTGAGGTGGGGGGAAAAAAGCACCATTGCTATCAGGCCCCCTGGGTTCTGTACTGCTCTGCTCTCTGATGACACACAGTTCATTTCCTGACCTCTGGAGAGATGACAGGGGTGAAAAAAGAAAGGAAGAAAGCAACTCTTAATGCTAAGGAACGAACATGGAGTTCAACTTGAAATATAGGGAAGAGAGTCTTTCAAAAGTTGTAGCTGTATTTAGCATCAGAGTTCATGAGATCCACATGTCCCATCTTCTTTTTCTACAAATCCCAGAGGGGAAAAAACCCCATTTATTCTGATAGCCTGGAAGGAAAAAAAAATGTCTGTTCATCAATTTCCCCTTTTTTGAAGAGATAACCACTGACTCTACCCGTATGTTATCTTTATCCTGAGGCAGCAAATTTATCATAATTTATTCTGGTATATTCTAAATTTACCATGTTGATTACCACTGTATAAACAACGTCTGGCATTTGCCTCAGCCAAAGAATTGAGGCTGGCGCTGATTTGGAGTAGAGATCTGTGGAAGAGCTTCAATTTACTGAAGTGGCTGTAATATCAGTACAAACACCAGAGATAGATAGTTAAGGATATGGTGGTTTTAAAAGGAAAAAAAGCAAGGATTCTTCTCCTGTGTGATGCTAATGAGCCACTTACTGAAATGAATCTGTTTGGAGAGGGAAGTCTGAATGACACAAGGTTAAAAAACATTAGAAAGTGGTCTGCAGGAACAGCTGACTGGACTCCATCATGGAAAAGCTGCTCTTAATTCTTCTTAGGTATCAGTGGGTAAGGGTTGAGAAAATCTTTATGTAATTACTGCATACAAATATGAGCAACATGAAAGGATTCTCAGAAGATTGGACTGAAACCAGTCCTAATCTCTGGGGACTAAAAAAAGAACTTGAAGGAGGACCAAAAATAAGGGGAGAGACTGTCTTAACTAGAGATAAGTTTCTATTTACAGTAAAAAAAAAGATTTATTTGATCAATTGGCCAAACTGCATATTTACTGAAAAATAGGAAGATGAAGAGGAAGATCTTCCTCTTTTTTCTACCTGAAACCCCACCATGCAAGCAAGAAGATGAAGCAAATTTTATGTATTTTTCCTCATAGAATTACAGTGTATTTCCTTCAAAACTCTTCAGTCATAATTCTAATTCCCATAGTAAATTCTGATATTAAAATCAATTTATGAACCAAACTTTTAAAATAATATGATGAGCTCTTTCATAAAATAGCATATTCAGGATTGAATTTCTATTTACATCCTTGAAATCATGTTTTTCTGTTGTCCTCTGATCATACTTATTCTAGAACACCACTTTGGCATTAAGATCTTGGGTGAACTGTGCCTGACTTTAATGAATCTGAAAAAGCCTTATTTACCTCCCTGGCCCACTCTTTCTTGTGGTCTTCTTTTCTTCATGTGAGAAATACTTGGTTAAATGATATATCTTCTTTTCTTACAAAAAAACCCCAAAAATCCAAAAAAAAAAAAAAAACCCAAAAAAACCCCAAAACACAACAACGACAAAGAAAACAACCAAAAAATACCTATCCAAAAGCAAACAAAAAAAAAAAAAAAACAACTGAAAACCCCACATGAACTTGTCAGTTTGGAGTTCTATCTTGTGTGTTGGCAGATTAAAATGAAAAATTAGCTCCTGTTATGTGTGGAGTGTGCACTGTCATGATCTGTGTAAACATGAGAGCTTTTAGGCAAGAAGTGTGCGTATGAGTTTAGCAAATGCTTCTTTGGAAGCATCTTAGAAAGTCTGTCTCTAATATTCTGTGGTTTTGTTTGGAATTCTTTATCTTTGCTTAATACTGTTAGGAAAATTCAGATCTAAACTATGTTTCTGGTTTTCTGAGTTAAGCTAGAAAGATAATTTCAAATTGTTTTCCTCCAACTTGGCCCTTTCTACTTTTTCTGCTGTACTATGCTCTTCTTCCCTTAAAGAGTTTGCTTAAATTTAGAATCAAAATAGGATTCATTGCTAAGGAACAGCAAAGAGAATGGCTGAGGTTATTTACAGCAACAATAATAAATGCACTTTCCTCTGTTTTCAAAGACTGCATCTCAAGGGGAAGGCAGATGATAAATGGGACTTCCATACAAGGGATGTGGTGTCAGAAAATTCTGTTTCCCCTTAGACCACAATTGCCCTGAGCTCACGTGTAACTTCACTTCCTAAACCCATGACATTGGTTGCTTTGTGGATGAAACTGGATGGAACAAAATCTTGCAGGACTAAATATTAGAATGCATTTTCCATGCATTTTTCAGCATTCAGTTGTGTCATTTCAACCTCCATTTGGCATCTTTGATTTATGTGACACACGCAGAAGCAACAGAGGTGTGTCTTCTAAATAAGAACAACAGGAAAGTATGGGGATCATATCTAAATAAAAATAAAATTCATCACGATTTTGAAGTCTCTTTTGTGCCAGTTATCATGTGAGTAGCAAACTCAAAGATTGACACAAGTGAGTGCACAAGCATGCACTGACCTTTCAGCATGTCACCAGACCTGTAACATCACATGCTTGTAGGTAAGCACTCTGTTTCAACATTTTGCTTTTTTGGGATCTATAAAGTACGGTGGCTTTCCCCACTGAATCCAAAGAAAGTTGCTATTTTTGATCTTTGCTCTTTACAGGATGGTATTCTGATATGGAGCATTCTGCATGACACAGAAGCAGTATGCAATCTTATTTTTTGGGGGATTTTTTACAATACCTGTCAACCAGGAAATGAGATTGTTATAAGAGCAGCTGAAATTGTACTTTTCTTTTTTTTTTACTCTGAATTATTTGATGGTGGGCTAAAATAAAGCCCTAAAACCCTATGTTGCTGGCCAATTCAGCCTCTGACCTCTATGCCTATGCAAGGTAGGAAAGAAAACAAGAATATTAAGACTCCACATCAGCACTGGGTGATTCCTTTGCCCCCTCTAGCACAGATTTAAACATTTGCAGCAGGACAGAAGCCATTTGGGACAGAAAAAGGCAGCTGTGGGATATGTTTGTTAATGAGTCTGTGTAACATTCTTGGGCAGTTTTACCAAACTCTGTGCATGAGCAGTATGACTGTGATTTTTGATCTGTGTGTTTGTAACATGAATAAAAATGGGGGTACATCTCTGCAAAGATAGTTGCTTTATCCAGTCAAAAATTAAATAATTTTTGCTTTAAAGCGACAACACCCAGCATCCAGCAAGTATTGCAATGCTTGTTATTCCACCATATACGGTGATTCTTTTGCCCTTCTTTATTCCTGAATCTTCAGCTTGGTTTTCTATAAAGTCAGCAGATGCTGTGTAGACTTCTGTCAGGCCCTTTTTGTGTTCTGTCCTGAATGGTTTTCCATACTTATAATTCTAAGTACATTTTTATAGGAGCATTTTGAAATGTTAAAGTTCTCTTAATGCCATCATGATTTCCTGGGGCTTGAAGACAGAGATATTTGTTCCTGCTTGATACCTTTTGAATAACATTCTCCCTAAATCCTGTATTAAATACAAGGGAAAATGCAATACTACCTTGAAGGGCTTTTTGGCTGGAAGACAGAGATTGTGTCTTTGCTAATGTATCTTAGGAGTGCAGTATTGTGAAATAAAATATTTTGTTGATAGTACAGAACAAACACACTTTACTAGGAAAAGAAAGCTGTGCTAGTCCATTCTGTGGTACAGGAGTTTCTTCTGTGGTTTTAGCAGGTAAGCCATGTTATTCATAGATCAGTTTGGAAAGCAGTTTGAGATCATTCAGAAAATTATGGTTTAAAAAAATGGGTGAAACAATTGCATGTATTTACATCCCATTCATATACAGCCATGTGTCTAGTAATGCCATTAAGAAAAATGTCAAATTCTTTCACAAAATATAATATGGCCTAAAAATTAATATAACATTGTCCTGTAGTACAGCAATTATTAGAAAAAAGTGCAATCCCTCCACAAAAGAACGCAGTTTGTTTCTCCTCACAGACTGCACGCTAGGACACAGGCTAACAAACAGAGGAGTGCAGTATCCAGTTTAAGCCATAGAATAGAAACAGCCTCACTGCTTAGGAGAAGGCTGTCTAATACCATGGTGAGGGACACAGAGACCAGGCAGGAGCCTTTGCTCACCTCAGACACTGATGGTGCTGCGTGAGATGCAAGTGGTGACCACTGCTGTGGGGCAGAGCATGGCTGTGGGCAGCACTGCTCGTGCTCCTCCCTGTGCAGTGTCCTGGGAGTCTGGGGAGCTCCTCTGGCCCAGCTTTCCATGCAGACTCACCTCTGAGGGATGGCACTGCCCCCTCCCAGGAGGGCACTGGCCAACCTCTCAGCTGTGTGACAGTGGCTCAGGAAGGAGAGCAATCATCCTGCAGAGTGGTTTTGGTTTTATTTCAGTGTTGTGTTGGGATTTTTTTCCTAGGGTGGATGGGAAGATTTAGAAGCTGAATAGAGAAGCTCTTTGAGAACAACTGAAGCCATAGCTCGATGAAAAGTATTGAGGAATGTCTGCCAGCCCATATGTTGAATGGAATACACTGCAGAACATAACATTACACAAAGAACTCCTTAACACAATTTTTAACTTGGGAGCAAAATGGATGTTCAAAGAATGGCTTGCTTTCTTCACACAGTGTACAAGCCCCCATGCTCTGATGCAGCGTGGTGAAAATGGTGGAGGTGCTAATACCAGCATTTTGGGGAAGAAATTGTTACCAGAGCCAAGGAACATTGTCTCTGTTTGTAACTAGAATTATGAGATCAAGAGCTGAGGGAAATGTCGCAGCTGTCTCCTAGGAGACTGTTTAACAACATTCCAAAAAGACATGGAGTTGATTTGGGCAACCAAACACTAATCTTGGTACTTCTGGTATGAATGGAACAGGGAGAAACCTACAGATGCCATAAATAGAATTGGCAGTCAAACAGCCTACATTTCCTGTGAAAATTGCTCTTTATGTGAATGTTGGTTTCCCCACACCTGTTTTGCATTGATGACATTTTTTTGGAAGTTTTTCTTTAAATTTGGTTGCTGAAGTTTAATCAGCTGAACTTCTCAACTGACTCAGCAGGGTGGGCACAGGATCTTTAAGGTAAGAGCTTGTTTTCCCAGAATAACATCACTGTGTCTGTTTAGTTTTATCCATATATTGGAAGCTGTTTCCACTATCATGAGTCTAACCAAAAAAAGAAAAGAGAAAAAATTATCTAAGTCTGTTTATATTTTCAGCATTTAATTTAAACAAGGTATTATGAGGTCCTTGAATCTAAAGGAAATTTTTGCTGCTTTGACACTGCAAAATGTGATGCTGTAAACTAACTGGATCTTTTCCAGCTCTACCTTATGTGCCTGGGTTGGCCTAGAACCAGATTTTAATGTTACTATTGGGAGTACATTTTCAAAGTAATAAACAATTAAACAGTAGCAATGCGGTGGTGAGTAAATTTCTTTACTGTTAAACTTCAGTTGGCTCAGGTTTCTGTTTCCAGTGATTTTACAAGCAAACACTAAATTCCTTCTTTTTTCTTTCCTTGGATGACTTACAACTAAAGCAGAGCAGGAAAAGTTTAGTATCATAATTTTACAAAATAAAGTAGATTTTATTAATTATTTAATTCTGTGATTCTCTGACAATTATCCAGAACCAGACTTTTTCAATCAATGGTCTCTCTACTACTATTTTTATCATACTTTCTGTTGATGGAATTGTAGGACCAAGGATACATATACTATATAAGGTCTCACTGAAGTGTAAGTTATATTAGTGTGATTGCTATGGATTGCAAGAGTCATGAAGAAAATAATATAATAGTGAATGAGAAGAAAGCTTTGAGGGAATTTTTTAAGACAGTTCAGCACTGACTTTCACAATTCTGTAAATGTGGAATAGGAAAAAGTATGTGAAAACCTATCCCCATCCTATAGTTTTGTGCATTCTTGAAGACCTATTTTCAAGTGTGTTACACACATTCAAAGCAGATTTTCTCTGTCCTGGAATTCAAATGGAATGCTCTATGCTTTCCAACATATTAAAATGTCTATGGGGTGTTCTGTGTGGGTGCTCTATGCTGTCTGTGCTCAAAAAATAATATCTGAATGTCAGTCATGTAGTGTGCTAAATTTAATGATAACTTAATATGCAGTCAGAATAATGGATGGGCTTGTTAGTGGAAAGAGTTAGTTAAAATTCTCAAAGGACAAACATACTAGCAGAAAGACAGAAAAGCAAAAGCCAGAAAACCAAATTGCATTGGGAGGAAAAACCAAACTCAAAAGTCTCATCCTGCACTTTGGATGTGCTGTTTAGTATCAGTGGAAATGTTAGATAGTAATGGAGGGGGTGTTGGAAATCCTGAGAAGCAGTGACTTTTCTTTGGTTGCTAATTTCTTTGATCTCCACCAGTTCCAGCAGCATGGGCCTCCTGACACATGCAGCGTGCCAGCAGTGCTCCCAAACCTGTGGTGCATGGATTGCTGCCCTGGGCTGCAGAATGGGCTCAGGCTGTGCTTCTACCTCACTAGAGGTCACAGACTTTGAGGTGTCCTCCTCTAGTTGCAGTGCTCATGTGACTATTACCCAAGGCATTTTATTTCCTGCTCTAGCCCTTTCTTACACTTGATCCTGTGCCACAAAGCTTTAGCATGCTTCATTCTTGCACAGATGGAATAAAGCAATGCATGTCCTTGTAAGCTGAGATCAAGACTGTCCCACAGGTAAAAATGGTGTAAGATAATCCAGGAAGCCCTTTCCCTCCCCACTTCTAAGTAGGCTTTTTTTGTGGTGCTGCTTTCCCAGACATTTTTTCAAGGCATTCGACTGTAGTGTCACATTTTAAATCCTCGTTCAGTTGATGTTCCTTGCATTGACTTTAAAGAGCTTTGGATCAAGCCCTAAGTAAATAATGAGAATTTCTTCCACCTTAATTTATGTTTAATTTCTAAACTAAGCAGTTATGTCTTTCATCTTTATTCTTTATATTTTCTCATGACTCTGCTTGTTATTTTAAGGAAGCAGTAATATATACAGCATCTATATACACAGACTGCAATATATGTATTCTGCCTGAAGTACAGTGGATTGTCTTGATGAAGGGATGAATACATAACTGTAAGAAGCCCTTTAGAGTTCATCCAGAATACATAGTTACTTATTGACTTGTAGCCTGGATTCAGTCAAAGGTGTATTCAACAGCAATGTAAGGTTTTTCTTTTTAAGCAGAGCACACTATGATAAATGTTTTGGAAAAGATGCATATCCCAGGAGGATTAGAAGCACTCTTAGTATTAAGCTTGCTGCTTAAGACTGCAAAAATCAGGAAATGTTATTAGATGTTCAATAACAAAGAATAAAGACTATTATCTCATCTACCGACCAATGGAAGGAAAGTGGTTCCCAACTGCACATTTTCTAGAGTTCAGTCCCCAAACTAAGTGCTTTCAACTCCATTCCTGTGCACGTGTGCATTTATGTGAGGGCTTTTCAGTACAAAAATCACATCACACTAGAGATATTGGCTTCTCCCTTCCACTTTCCAAATTAACTGTTGTCCGTGAATGATATCATCATTGGCATGCTGGCTTGAAGCTGTTTTTGCTATGACATGAAATGCTTTGCATCATACTGTACATTTTGTCCCACAGCAGCTTTCATTTTCATTTCTGAGTAGAAGGATAAATATTGCCTTTGCAAAGAGTGGCAGCAGAGGAAAGAGAGAGGATGGATATTGCCGTGGTTGTTGTGCTTCAGCAGAGCATCCTGTGAGGTGTCTGTCTGCATGCACCCCACCACCCCATCAGGATGGAAATTACCTCTTTCATTTGAAGTTACCTGAGCTGAGACAGTGTAACCTTCACCTTACCTCTCTTACGTTAGCTTTGAGCTGCACAACTGATAGAAAGGCATCTCCAGAGGGGAATTTGCATTCCAGGTGCCTCTCCTCACTACTAGTGAGAGGGTAATGGGTACCTCTGTGCCTGTGCACCTTTGGTCGCTGTTTTGGCAAGGTGGGATTTATTGAAATTTTGTGATGCTGTGAGGAGCAATAAACATTTCAGGGAAAAAAAAATTGTATCTAGACATTTTGTGTGTAAAAATGGCCAAGGCATATTTAGGGGACACACAAGAATTTTTGTGTGTTTTCACTTCTGTAGATGAGGGAAACAGCAAACCATACAAATGCTAGTATTGTCATTCAGATATTGACTTTATTTTCATAATTTCTTATTTTAACTAATATGAAAAATCTCTGGCCAGTTTTCCAGGGCTATTGAGCCTTCAATACTACTGCTGAAAGTGTTCATTGCTGACACTGAGAACCTCTGTACATAGTCAAACTTTTCACACTGCTATGTGTGTGAAGATTGTCTTACAAATTTATTACTTCTCCTGATAAATTTTTTGTTTCTCTACGAGGATAAAAACTCCAGTCATTTCTTGTTTCTTAATAGTAAGGTAGCATGAAAAGAAATCTGCAAGGTACTCTGTTAAGCTGGGTGTGAGGGAGGAAGGTGGAAGTGGGTATATATACATGAAGTTCATAGCTTTGTATTTAAAGCAAGGCTGGTTAACATGCCTCTGTGTAATGGTTAAAGATACAATAAATGCAGAAGACATAAAATATGCAGTATCATGATTTCACCAAATAACATAGGAATCCTCTTGAAAATCTAATGCAGGATCATAGAATTAAAGCTGGATAAATGTGCATTTGCATGAAAAGGCAACTGATGTGGGTAGATCACTTGAATTTAGGCAGCATCATTGTGGCATTTCTAAAATTAAGACACCAGCCTTTATATTTTCTAAGTATCATCTGGAGCATGAAAGTTATAAAGGTATTTACCATTTTGCTCAAAATGTTGGGAAGAGTTTGCTTTGCCCTTATCCATAATAGTTTGAAAGTTTAGACTCAGGAAAGTAAGGGTGATTTCAAGCAGAAGCTGATACACATGATAAGAACCCCGTAATTCCTTGGCATCTTTTGGTTGTAATTAAACATTTTTCAGTTCTGTCACAGATTCTCTTAATCTAAATGCATACAATCTTTATTTATGTTGAAATGCGTGATAGTATTATAAACACTCTCAGAAAAATATGAATAGACCCTTGAAATATTTAACTATCCCTGTATTGTACTATGTCAAGAATTCAGAATATGCTGTTTGGGTGTTTTAAATTCCACTTTTGCACAGACAAGGTGCTGAATCTGAGATTTGATACTAACAGGAAATAAACAGCAAAGCCTGTGACAGGAAAGCAACTGAGCTTCTCTGAAAATCAACTCCAACTACACCCTAGCTCCTTTTGAAAGAGGGATTCTCCCAGTCCTTCCTCCTTCTGTGACCTAGGGAGAGAAAACCTATAACAGAAATTTATTAAGTTCTTTATTTGTATTCTTGTACTGCCTTTAAGTCTCGGTGTTGGTCATGAGGTAAAGATGCTTCTTTGTCTAGAGACACTGATAGAAAGAGGATACTGTGTGAAACTACAGCACTTAAACCAATAAATATAGTGTCAGCTTGGAAATTCTGCAGTTTCTTTAAGGTTGCATGTTTGAGTGTGATGACTAAGTTATTCACAGTAGGAAATTAAGCAATTTTATTTTGTTAGTTTAGAAATACCATATCTGAAGAGAGAAAAGATTGAATTACTCTGAAATGTGCATGGAGTGCTTTCCTGACTGTGGTTTTGACACATGATATAGGAAGCAAGTATAACACTACTGTTCTGATCCTGTGTCCTGGTGCAGTAAATATAAAGCTTTTAGAGGTACAAAGTGCCTCAGGAGTTTACAAAATAATCAGGGTTTACAAAATCAAGCTTCAGAAAGTTAAACATATGCACTTACAAATATAGCTTAGAGAATTGTGGACAGTAATATCTGTGTAAAGACAGACTTTTTCACCTCTTTCTCTTTCATTTCCATGCACAGTGTACACGACCAAGCATAGTTGATACCTTGATAGTTGCACACATAGTGGTCTGTTAAATTTGCTGGTATCATTTAACTTTTTCATAAACATGAGGTTTTTTGTGAAAGTAATTAATGAAAGGGAGATTACATTTCAGAATCTTAGCTGGTGAAGAGATAAGAAAAAAGCTGCAAGATAAATATGTCAATATCATTCCTGAAGCAGAGTAAAAAATCTCAACTCTAGCAATGTCAACAAAAACATGTTTCTCTTCAGATTTAATTTCCATGAGAAACTATGTTAAATTAAAACCTTCCAGTGCAGTGTCCTTCCATTTTTTGCATTTTTACTACCTAGAGATCAAACAGTTTGACACAGCAAAAATTCTAGTGAGTTAAGAAGAAATGCTGATTGGTTTGTTGGCTGGTGGCCGGGGGAATGTTATGACCAAGTAATTATGTGTTCTGGACAGATGTATTAACCAGGCTTCGGGCTGGAGCCACTGCATATTATTTTAGTCATAAGACTAGGGGAACTGAATCATTTTCAAAGAGCTGGCTGGCTGACACTGCCTTAGTGATGCCTGTTCCAATGATTCTTTGGCAACAACTTCCAACGCTGCACTTAAGACACAGTAAACAAAAACTACATTAAAGGTTTGTTTTTTAATCATAGAGAAGTTGAACATTTCCACTGAGCTATTTTGCTGTTTATCACGAAGCACTGAAGGTTATTGTACAGCTTCCATCCTTGTTTCCCTTACCAAAGAAGGGGAGCTGTTTAGCAAAATTGTTTTAGATCTGGTGATAGTAAAAATACTACAGAATTCAAGGTTTTTATCAATTCATTGAGTTCTTATCTGGAAACCCGCTGTGTCATGTTTGTTTATTCACTCACTTTTTGTGGTAAGAATTTTTTTTTTTTAATTGAACTGACAAGTAAAATGAAGGAGGCTTTCATTGTCAGCCTCAAGTTAAGAGATGGTGAGATTTCTTCTGTTCTGGTAAGTAACAACATTGTTTTGCAAGATTCTGAAATATTATATTGAGAGGTGAAGAAAGAATTTGGAAGGGAAAATAAATCTGTATAAAATGCAGCCTTTGCTAAAAAAATGTAAATTTTGCATTAAAAAACAGCATAATGTGTGCATACATTAATATTGAGAATCTCCTAAAGGTGATACTTGAGGTATTTCAGTAAGATTTGTCACCCAATAAGCATTAAAGGGCCTTTAAGTTTTGAAGAAAAGTTCTTTATTAATTTTTCAGCCACTTGATTTTTGCAACTACTTTGTAACTGCGCATTGCCAAGGTGTGGTTAATTTGCAAATGCACATTGTACAAGGGTTATTTTTTGGGGATGGAGGTGTTCTGTGTTTTTCATAGTTCTAATCCAACTGGTTCTTTCCCAAGGACACGACATAGAACAAGAGCAGCCCTTCATAATGAAGCGGGAAAGAGTCTGTTGTTTTGATTTCCCTCTGCAGTGATGGATTATGAATGTAAACTGTTTTGTAAGGTCATTTTGAACATTGCCCTGGAGGCACTATGTCAAGGGAAGCATAGCAAACAAGTCAAAGATTCTCTTTCTTGGAATTGCAGTGGATTTAAATGAGAAAAGCTCTTTGCTGCCCTCTGATTCTAAGGGCACACTCTGTGACTGGAAAAATATAGATCTGCACCTAGAGCCCTGGCAGCTGGTTACAGGAGGCTTGAGAGGAAGCTTTATTTTTAGGTCTCTTACTTGCTCCTTTGACTGTGGTAAATGGCAAACCCTGTGCTCCAGGTTCACCTTCTGTAAAGCACAGGTGATAGAGTGTTGGGGCTGACGACAGCTACTGTAGTGCTGAATGTCTGAGGCTTGTGGGGTTTTTTGGTTTGGAGGATGCTGTGAATAAATGAATAGTGAAAAACACAAGGGAAAGAGTGTGTTATGGTAAAATGTAAAAGTCAGTCAAAACTCTCCTTTCAGATTTGTGCAGGGGTAAATTATCCTTGTCCCTGGTGATTCATGGTGTCTTTTGATGTGCACGCTGGAGTCCCTTATAATTTGTACACCCCAGTCAATTATGAAGGACCAATTTGGCCTGCAAATTTGTCTTCCACTCCTGTTGGCAAAAGAGGGGTTTGTCTGCAAGCTTCCTTTCCATACACCTCAGCTGCCAAAATTCCAGGGTCAGTTTGCTAAAACAGTGAACATGGGAAAAGTGAGATCCTGCTAAGGTATTTGTTCTCTTTTTTCACCAGGGCAGCACAGCATTTCAGAAAAGCATAATGGTTTTTCTGAAAGAAGAAAAGAAAGATACAGTAATTTGGCACCTGTACAAATACATATTTTATTGTTTAATTGTTTTAAAATGTTTTTGATAAACTGTAAATTTTTTCTAATGAAACATTGAGTGTTGATAATTTCTATATATATTTTTGGCTTGATAGAAACTTAGTGAACAGAAGACAAAGAAATTCTTCTCTAACACAGACCCACTGAAGGGAGACTCAAGGCATGCCTTCTGTTTAATTGTCAGATCAGTAATGAACTTGGTCACTACTCTGATTTGGATCTTTCAAGAATCTTTTTTGTCCTGGGAAGGTTTGAAAGAAAGTTGATATTTTTTTCTTGTCAAAATCATGACATGGAATCAGAGAAGCAAATGCTTAATTTTCTGCATAAGTCTTCACTCTCTCCATGTTTGTGTGTATCCATGCAAGTGCATCTGCCTGGGTGTGTGCTAAATGATTCAGATGATAACCTGAAAGGCATTCAGTGGAAGACTAACAGACAAAAATTAAAGCCTTAAGTGGCATCTATAAATTTGTTCCAAACTCCCAAGGTATCTGAGCCTGTCCAAGAGAAAGTCTGAAAATGTCTTCAAGATCTGTTTTCTTCAACAGGCCAAACCCAAAACACCCTAATCTGACTAGGAGACCCTCCTTTTGCATTTGACTGGTTTGGAATGGGCCCAATGGATCCAGCAAGTTGATGTCATGAGAAGCTAAGGGATTGCATATGCATAAATATGCATAAATATAACCCTGCTGTCAAAATTCCGTTAATTTAAATCCCCAGAATGTATATGAGTGTTCAACAGTTATTTATTAATTCCTTATCCATCAGGATGAGCTTAAATTGTGAGCTGAGTCCCTGGCAGATTTATGCAAGTTTCTTCTTTTCCTTAGTTGAAAAAATCTGTGATGGAAATTTTTTTGTTGGTGGTGGTGTTTCTGTGGATTCTTTTTGTGTGTTTGACTTTTTTGTTTGGTTGGTTTTGGTTTTGGGTTTTTAAGAGTGAAAACAAACCAAATCCTTCTGGTTTAACAATGATTTATTTTCTTGTAGTTACATCCGAGATGTTAACACTAAAATGCACAGCCCAGACCCTGGAGTCTCATGAGGCAAATATGTTAATGGCTTATAGATTAAAATAGCTATTATCTCATTTACTCTGGGAACAAGCTATGAGAGCTAAAAAATTAACAGTATAATGAATAAATATTCTCCAAACAAGACCAAAAGATGTCTTCTAAAGATGAAAAGTGGAAGATCATGAGACTTCAGGCTGGCACTTTTTAATAAATTGTGTTGCCAATTGTGTCAGGCTGCTATAATCCTTAGGCTACGCTATACATACTCCTACAAATTTCTGTAAATGGAAATAAACAATGGTCCTCAGGGGGACTGGCTTAGCTTACAAAAAGCAAAAGGAGCTCACTGACAGTACAAGTGAAGACCATCTTTTTTCCTTCAGTTAATTTCTTCATAGTTTGCGTATACAAATAAATCTATGAAAAAAATTGAAATGTAGTCTGCATTGGATATATGGATGTGCACAGAGAAATGAGATGGATAAATGCCTTCATGAAACAGGACCAGAAATCCATGCTTTTTGTGATTTTGAATGGTAAATAATCAACTGGTATAATCCTAGGAGACGAGAACCAACAGTGTGTTTAGTGAGCATTTACCAAAAACTGACATCTCACTGCTTCTGTGGTATTTGGAAGCCAGAGGAAGGCAGGAACTGCTACCTTGAAAAAAGCTGAATCCTGCTCATCTGCAGGTCGGTGACATATTTCCTCCTTCAGTCACAGCAACTCTTGAATCCTGGTTAGCATATAAATTTAGTTTAAAAAATTTATTAATGCAACATTCACCAGTTGCCCTTAAAAGCCAAAGCATTTTTATCTTGTGCCCAGCGTGGAGCTGATGCTAAGTGCCACCTCTGCTTTCCTCACTGTGTTCTGTGTTCCCCAGCTGTGACACCCAGCTTAGCCTGGTGCTGGGCTGCTACCTTGCTTTTCAGTGACTAGATGAAGTGTGGGATTTAGAGGTTGATTTGCTTGGCCCTGTTATCTTCCAAGCTAGATTTTTTTCTTTTTTTTTGGTGCTGGCAAGGCTCCTGATATAGATATGTTACGGATACAAAGGAAAGCAGAGTATGAATGAAGATATTTCCTTTTGGTTTTGAAACAAAGAAAAAAATACAAATTCTGGTGCTTACTGGGTTAGGGATGAGGATGTTTACAGGATAATTTGAGTGGGAACAAAAACAAAAGGAACATTTTCATCCTTTCTGATTAATAGGTGTTTGTGCAGCACCATGAAGATGAGAGGCATGTTAAGTGTTATTAATTAATACTCTTTCAAGATATTTATAAGATATTTATAATATTTATGTATTTATGACAACAAAAATATTTCAATATCAAAGCGAATTATCCCAGGAAAAAATGCCAAGCTTTTGATCTGCTTATACATCACATCACTGCAAACCTTTTCCTTTCAACCTAGAGTTACATTCAAAAGCAGGAAGATATACAGCTGACGTTTCGAACTGAACGACACTACGATAAACTAGGGTTTCTCTAGAAGATAAAATACATCATAAATCGGTGTAACACTTACCTCATTTTAAATATTACTGTCTCCTTTTATCAGGTAACACTATATAACCTCCCTTTGCCTCCTTTCTTCCCATATTTTATTTGGTATATTAATTCTGAACAATGATCACAAGCAGAATTTTTTTTTAATTAAAATCAAATATATGGCTTTAGAGGCTTAGGTTATCTGATAAAAATATTTTAATTAAAAAGATTCCAATTCTTTTGGCTCCCTGATGAATTGATAATAATTGAAATGTACAGTGCTAATTTTAATCTGCAGCCAGTTGTTTAAAAAAATAATTCTTACCCTTTCTCAAAGTCAAAAATAAATAAGTAAAAAGAAATTGCTTAAGGGGAAGAGGAACCTCACCCGATGGGCTTTTTATTGCAGATTGTCAAAGAATCACCCCGTATTGGACAGAGCTTATTACGTTTATTTATAAAGTTATTTTATTTTATTTTATTTTATTTTTCTAAGGATAAAGAAATGCTTGTCTGACTAAAGTAACTGTGTTGTTTCTACTTTATATCTCTTACAAATGTACTTTCTTTACAAAATGTTGACTCTGTCATGGTAATTGGGAAATGTATTTCACTAAAGCAAGGCTTCACACCTGGGTCTTGCCCTGAGGAGTGTGCACAAAACAAGGACAGATTTCAAACAGAGAAAATTGTTTTTATGTTGGGAACACGCCCGTCGTGCAGCAGCCCTGCAATGTCCCATTAGAGAAATGTGGTTTAAGGAGAGGATAGCAAATAGCATTCTCATGCTCCAAGAAAAATATCAAGATCATACAAAAAACAAGAAAGGAAATGTCCACTTCTTATACTTTTATTTCTTTATACTGTAAACCACTATCAGAACAACTTATCTTTTCAGGTATTTATAAGAATTTCTGGATCAAACTTCTACAGGAAAATCAATTTTAGTACAAGCTTTTTAGGATGGACCAGAAGTTTAGGAATGGATAGTTATTATTTAAAAGGAATATCCAGTGTAACATGAATTTGAAAGCTGATACTGAAACAAAGTGTAGATATTGAGTGACAGTTACCATATAAGAGCTTCTATATAAGAAAAGTTGAAAATGCCAAGTACAGTGCATAAGTCACTAAGAAGTTTTATTTTTTCTTTTAGAGATTGTAGGACTTAATTAGATATTAATTCCAGGTGGGATGTTGCCTGGAATTCTTTCATTTATAATGATTGATTTTTAAGATCTAATCCGTTTTTATAAATCATTGGATGAGTATGGCTTCATTCAAAAGAGTGATTTAATTCTATTGTGACTGTTCTGACCTTAAATAATATGCAAACTTGGGATAGTAAGTAAAATAATTTTCTAAATAAATAAAAAGCATGATTTTTATTTTCACAGAAATTTGAAGTTTATTTTCTAAGTATGACAGTGGTTATGAAAAATCAACTAGCTACAATCAAAACCCCCTACATTCAAACAAACACTCCTGGTTTTGTTTGTGGTTTTTAATGTATCAACTTAGGTTGATCAAGACTTTGAAATAAAACAAAAATAATAAAATGTTTGGAAGCAGAGCCAATCTGTGTGTGCCATTGAGCAACATATCAGAGTAAAAAATGTTACTGTGCTACCCACAGAAAAAATAGCATCAACTATGCACGGGAGCAGACCAACTACACCTAAAGTGTACGTGCAAATGTTAGGATTTGGAGGGCTACTCCCTGCCTTAAGTGTGCCCTCTGCCTAACCAAGCACCTTAGCTAGGCAATTCAATAAGGATTGAAGTTTCCAAATGTGCAGGACACCTTCCACTAACATTACTGGGACCTGTTGGCCAGACTTCAGCTGGGGGCTAAATAAGATCCTGAGAGTTCAGCCACAGGCATATATCTCTAATGATTTTGTTCAGCAGCCTTAACTTTTAAAATTTCTTAATCTATTCATGGTTGATTGCTGTCGTTCTTTCCAAATATTCTTGTCTCCAAATATTCCTCTTTCCAAAGATTATTCTTGTGAGCTCTGTAAATAGTGCCTAAAAACTTTCTTGTGTATCACTTTGCACTTTTTGCTGTGATCCTGGAATAGAGAAAGTACTCGTGCATACTACTTCTTATTTTATAGGGTATTTCAGTGAAAGTTTCATGAGCTTTTATAAGATTTGTAATTTTTTAATATTTCCTGAACATGTAAATGTTTTTAGGGTATGAGAAAGAGCTTGAGCTGGTAGATCAACAAAATCAGAAACCAGAATTGTAGAAACAGGTAGGTAGCTGATTTTAATTCCTTGACATTAAACTAATAAATATTGGTGTCTGAAGTGGTGTCGTTTTATCATCATTTAATGTTATAACTTGACATTTTTGCCTTTCTTATATCTATCTAATTACAATTATGTAACCATAATAAAAGAATTAAGGAGCCATTCAGGATAGATATTTTAAATCAAGACTAATCCTTGCTTGGTGAGCAATATTCTTTCTTTAAGATAAATTGCGTTTGTTATGGACTCCACAAAAAAAGCATATTAATTTGGTGGGTTTTAGTCCCCTTTAACTCTGTAGTAGGAAAAAATAAATTAGAAATCTTATCTTCACTAGGTCAGTGGCATGGTTTAGAAACAGGTTAGTGGAAACCAGATATACAGTGGCTTTTACTTGTCTTTCCTCTCATGTCTATAGTGTTTACTCCATAAGACTACTTCAACAGAAAATATCAAGAGGTTTGGGCTGCTTAAATGTTATGTCACTCAGTCTGTGCTTTTCTTGAGTATTGTTTAAAACAGCGTATTTCTTCTCTCCTCTGTTTGGATTTTTTTTTTTTTCCTTTTTGAAGAATCAATCTTTTATTATCTCCCTTCACAGAAGGGCAACATTTGTTTCTTTATTTTTGTATATGAATTTACTAAAACAGATAACAGGATATTGCAGTCTTTGAGATGATTTAGAAGCAAGGGGGGGGGTTCTTTCTTTTTCCTTTTTTTTACGTGCTGTTTCTTTACCTCCTTTGCTTTTGGTTTTGCTCATGTTGGATTGACCTGCACATGTGCTGTAGACAGTCTTCTGGCTTGCATGCATACACACACATGTGGTGCCTATGCCAAGAGGATCCACCACCAGATCTGCATGCACTCCTGCAATTAAAACTGCTCTCGTTTAAAAATAGGGCTTATTGACACGCGTCACTGCAGACAAACAAAAGAAAAGAAAAAAACAACCTCAAATTCAGAGTTTCCTGAGAGAGGAATGCTCAAAAGAGATGCTAATATCTGGGGGAGAGGTCTGGTTTTGTGACTGCTTTTCACTTCCCGTTTCTCTACGGGAGGAATCCTAGGACTGTGTGGGGTAGGCTTTCAGCTTTGGAAAACACACACAGCCCACAGAGCCCACACCCCCCCTACGTGCTCATTGCATGTTTTGGTGATGATCAATACGTGTTGTTAAGGTCATTTTTGGTTTTCTGAGAAAGAGGTAGAAATAATCGTACAGGTCACAGAAAAACAGAAATTTCTAAAAAGCTACATATTCACCAGTTAAAATGGCAGTTGAATAGCCTGCTGAAGGAGAACGTTGAACAGTTTAGCCTTAAAAAAAGTCAGAGGAAAATCAAATGGATTCTTTTGAGATAGCATTCATAATTTTGATTATACATAGAGCAAAAATGTAAACGCAGTGAATTTTGCCTGAGTTCAAATTTTGTTCAGAAATTCGTTGTACTAATAAAATAGGTTTTGTCTTAAGAAGGAATAAAGAAAAACCTTTTAATTACCACAAATTTTGATACCAAGTTTTGCATTTTATAAACTGCTATAATTTTTTACATAATTTTACTTTGTCATCAGAAAAAAATATTCTGCTTCTAGCTGTGCTTTACTGCTGAAGGTATGAAAATCTGTTAAAAAGTTAAATTTACTGTTAAATGTATTACAGAAGTGAAATGCTAAAACACTGCATTGGTATGTTGGAAGCATTTAATTTTGATAGGCATGATGTATAGCTAGGGAAGTAAATGTACTCAAATTATGCTGTCTTTGAAAGACTAGGTAATTTAAAAGTAGATTATCCAATGAGACCGAAGTAGTAGTTGTCAAATTTTCAGGAAGTAATTAAACAAGCAGAGGGTCTCTCTTTTTTACTGGCTGTTTCTGGGTTGCATAGAGATTATGAAGAGAGACAAGAAAAATGACAGAGCAGGCTAAACAGCACATCAAACTCCCCTTGAAGAAAGCTTTTTTTTTTTCCCCTTAGTGGCTTTCTGAATAAGGTAGGTAATGTTTTATGGTATTTTTGTTGCAGGTATCTGGTAAAATGTGCCCTTTGGAAAAGCAAGAGGCACCACAGGCAACTTCTTTTTTTTTAATACCTCTTAATGAAAACTGTGTTACTCCAAAAGGCTTCTTGCCTATATATGGTTTGGTTTGGTTTTGTTGTTTTGTTTAAGATTTTTGTTTAGATCTCAGTTCTCCTGGTTGACTGCCATCTAGCACTCTGCCTTTTCTTTCCAAAAGTAGGGCCACAATTGCTTGTCCAGCTGCTGCTGGTGCTGCCCAAGCTTTCACACAGCTCCACACTCACAGAGCATCTCAGTCCTTCTCTGGCACACACAGCCTCACTGTTACTCTGCTTTTTCCAGTTTGCATGCTGCAACACGGAGTAGCTGCCCTGGGTTTGTCAGCACCATAACATCAGGCAATGAGCTGGGGACTCAGTTTGCCTAAGAAATGCCAGTGCCTGACCCTCAGAGCAGAAAGCAATTGTCCAGAGTGGGGATGAAGTTAGATGATAAAACACAACCCTCTGGCCAGTGTAAACTTGGAGGGCAGGGCTGTGCCTTTTTATTTTGCAAATTCCTTCCTATGTAGCCATTTTAGGAATCAGCCCTCCAGTACCTAGGTAGTAAGTGCTGTATCAAATCAGGAGGTTTTCTGACTTCAGGGAAATGAGAACAATGAGTGTCTAGCCATTAAAATGGCTTTCATGATAATTCTCAAATCCCTCTTTCTCTGTGTATTACAGTAGTGCAGATGCAAGAAGAGAAATCACAATGGTACCAACTTAGAAGGTGAGGCAGCAGATCAGATTACCTTGAGAAATCAGCAGTAAAACCCACTCCTGAGTTTTCAGGAAACCTCCTGCAGTGTCCCGTGTCCAGATTTGTCATTGCAGCACACAGAGCAGTAAGGGACCACCTGGGGCCATGACAGGGACCTAAGGCAAATCTGACTGACCTCCCAGAAAAATAGGAGGAAAACATAAGGATTTTGGATAGCCAGACTGACACTACAATTACCTACAAGTAGCCACTTCCCTCTCGACTTCTTCTTAGGCATATAATTTCTGCTGTGAATGTTCTGTTGACCTTGCCCTTTTTCAGTTGCCCAAAGAGCTAATTCTGACTCACAGCAGTCATTGCTCCAGCCACTCTTTCACCTAGTGCTAGGACTAGTGTGGAAACTTTCCATACTGACAATAGAGCCTCAAAAGGCCTTCTTCACCTTCTTCCCCTTCTTTTTCTTGCCCTTGCATATGACAGACTAATGCACAATTTCTCTCTAAGACATGAGGATTTATATGTGTTTACCTTACCTATTCACTGCTTTAAACTGTGGGATGTAGACTACTGATTAATGTTGCTAACTACTGAAAAACTGCTGCTGTGCTCCCTGAGGAGGACTGGAAATCACCGATGGGATCTCTTGTAGGCTATAGCTATCTGTGCATCAAATATTCTGATTACATTTCCATAACTAGACCTTATAAATTAACTAAAAATTAAATCCACACTTTAAAATTAAAAGTAGGAATTTGAGAAATTGAGAAAGAATATTTTTTAAATTCTTGAAAGAGTCACCTTAAATATTTTCAGTTCCAGATCTCATGACAGTGGGGACATCTTTTTAATATGGAATTACCTTTTTAAGTTATTATCTTATCAGCTTAATATGTCTACATGAAAATTGCATTTTCAAAATACTATTTCTGGTAGCTGGAAAATTAAGATGATAGGAAATTATGACAGTAGATGAAGGTGATAGTTATTTTTCTGAAGGATTTCTTCAGACACAGTTGTAATGGCCTAGAGTAAGCTAGAGGCCACTGCTTTTCTGCAGTTGCACCATCTCATTAGCAGTGTAGGCATGGCTCTAGATAGCACTGATGACACTAAACAGGCCCTTTTCAGCCCAGATATGCCCCTGCACATCAAGAATATTCCACACCAGTTGTGAAAGACACTTCCAACTGCACCCACAATATACAAGGGAGGTATCAGAAAAAACACTGATATTTGTTAGAAAAATGCATATGTACACATTCAGTTTCAGGATCCTTTAACCGACTGCTTTTTTTTCTTTACTGAAACAGATGAATGGAACAGGTTGTACTGTCTTTGGAGTAGCCAGCCTGATGTTTTTTATGGAAATGATGCTGGAAGCATTGTCCAGGAAGAGGCTGACTTAAGAAGAGGCTGAATTCTTGCAAACAAGTTTGGGACTGGTGGGGAAGGGCTCCCCTTGATACCAGGGAGAGTAGTATCTGAAAGGTCACGTTTGAGAAAAGAAATGTTTGAGAGTTGCTCTGCATGTGGTAGTAACAGCGAAAACTGCGAACTGCAGATCATCAGTATATTTTTATCTGGAGAACACTAAGAGATAGAAAATTGGAGCTGTTAATCACAGTTATTACTGTGGGTGAATGAGGGTTTAACAGAAGGAGTAAGATTGATTTGAATATGTCCAGAGCATCCTTTGGTATTATGCACTCCCTCAAGTTAAAGAGCTAAATTCTTCAAACAAGTGCACTGTGAATAAATTCATGGTTCTAAGGAAAGGTTTTGATCATATTCATTATCCTCTACATTTGGGGAATTATTGGGCATTGATTATAAAACCAGGGGGAAAACTTGTGGTTGTACGTAAGACACCAAAAAGTCTTGAGATTTTTTTTTTTCCCAGTCAATTATCATATTAGGTTGTCTTAACAAAGTTTCAGCTTTGTCCACAAATAATTAAATATAACTGGTTTTGGAAACCCTGTTTGATCCTTTGGCTTCTATGCAGAGAAGCCAAGGCACCTCATTTAAAAAGAAGAACTCCAGAAGTGCTGTATCTTTTCACCAGGTTTGTTTGCGCTTTTCCAGTTTTGCTGCCCGTCTGCCCCTGGCGCTGCAGGAGCGTCCCGCTCCTCCCCAGAGGCACGGCGAAGTCTGGCTCCCTCCCCGCAGCGGGACAGCTCTCCGCGCCGCTCAGCCTTTCGCCCCAGTTACTGAGCTTCTCCCAACACTTTTTTTCCTCTTTCTGTCTGTCTCTCTTTGGACGGGGGAGACAGCCGGGCGAAGGGAAATCTGCCGAGGGCAGGACCAAGGGGAGCCCCTGAGCTCCCCCCGCTTTCCCCGTGCTCTGGCTTTCCTCTCCCTGAAGCCCTGTGTACACAAAGGGCTCGCTTCTGCCTTTCAATTAGGTAACCGAGATTTATTTACTTTTACTCTTTCTCCCGTCCCTACACGTATTTGGTGTCTGTAGCTCCTGTCAGCTTTGGGATTGGGTGTTCTTTTGATTCCCCCCCCCCCCCCGCCTTCCTCCTTATTAAGTTATTTTTTTGCATTTCGCCGGAGGCAGATTTAAATCAAATGTCCGTGTGAGGGAGGACTCCATCCAGCCTGACTCCTACACCCTGCGGACAGACGCGTCTCGGCCACCCCGCCGCTCCGGCCGAGCCTGACCCTGGTCTCGGCAGTGCGGGGGCTCCCGCGGCTCCCCGAGGAGCCCCCGCTGGCTGGGAGGGGCTGGCGGAGCTCAGCCTCGGTGCATATCCCCAGGGGGAAACGCCACCAACAAAAAAAAACCAACAACAGAAAACACACCAAACCCCCCAGGGCTGGAGAAGGAGGGTTTCCCCGTGTTCGAGGAGCTGAGGCGGGGTTGGGTGACACGAAGTGTCGGGGACAGCGCTTGGCACCGGCGGGTCCTGCGGGGCTTTCCCGGAGCGCCTTATATGGCGGGGGCGGGGGGGCCCGGCCCGGTTGCAGGCCGAGCCCCAGCCCGGGGAGCGTGTGCGGGGGCCGCCGCGGGGTGCACGCTTCGTGTCCTTCTAGGGGACGCACGGAGCGGACGAGACGGGGATCTCCGAGGAGACCCCATCCGCCAGAAGGGAGGACCATAGCAACCTTCCCGGCCACGAAAGGTAAATGAGATTTGGTCTCTGTTGGTTGTATTGTTGTTGTTTGGAACTTTTTGTTTGGACCGGATTTGTTTCGTGTGGGAGTTTTTCTCTGTGTGTGTGTGATTAAAAAAAAAAAAAAAAAAAAAAGGTATATTTTTTCATTCTCTCCCTTTTCCCTCCTCTCGTGGTTTCCTGAACAGCATGGACCTAGTGTGCAGAGGCGGCCACTGGCATCTCGGGGAGCGCCGCCGCCCTGTCCCCGCCAGCTGTGTGTCCCGCGGGGGACGCGCCCCGCCGGCGGGGGACCAGCGCGGGGACGCGGAGCGCCTGGCGCTGCTCGCTCTCGCCGGCGGCCCCTCCGCCTCCCGTCCTCCTTCTGCTCGGCTCTGCCCGGCCCCGCGCTCCCTTTGCTGCCGGCCACCGCCGGCACTCCGCGTCCCCTCCGGAGCTCCACGCGTGGCTTCGGGAAGAAATGAAGTGGAGGAAGGTCGAGGAATTTTCTGTTCGGCATTGAAGCGGGGAAAAAGAAAAACCGCGAGTTCGGTCACCTGCTCTGCGTCCTGACCGGAGGAGCACCGGGCCCGGCCGGGGCCTGGGGAGCTTTTATTGCCCATAAATAGTACCGGGGGAGCGGCCGGTAATGCGATCAGGAAGGGAGGCATTAGGCGGAGCGGCGCTCAGGCACCGGGTGCCTACAAGCGCTCTCTCTAAAGACGCTTCGAGGCGAGCCGCAGTAAAGGTTTTATTGCTAACTGGGAAGCGCCTCGCAGCCGCAGATTTGGCATTAATGAGCGCTTCGGCGGGTAGGAATTACACTGCCGGGCTGGCGGCGAGACCCAGCGGGCAAAGGGCGATGCGCGGTCGGAACAAGTATTTACTAAAGGATTTAGTGCCAAATGAATGCCGGATTTCAGCCTTCGATCTCACGGATAAATTTTTTAGTAACTATGAAAGCAAGCCAATAACTTTTATAGAGGAAAGAAAAATATTTGAAGTTACAAACTTCTCTAATAGATGAAAATTAACTTTTGACAACAAGCGGGATTTCTCCTCCTCGTTGATTCAAAGAAACATCTATACTTTAATGTTACCTTAAAAGATCTACTATTTAAAAAATAACAGCACCCGGCTGGGCAATTTTCCAGATGTAGAAGAACCTTTAAAACCAAACCGCAGCGTTGCCTGTGGGCAGACGTGTTTAATGCCGGTGAGAGCAGAGCATCCACAATATTTATGTTAGGATTTTCGGGTATGCAAGGAGCGCAGGAATGTTATTCTCTCCTGCAGATCCTGAAGCCCTTCCTACAAGATTTTCTTTTTGATCTGCTTGTTGTCAAGTAATTAGTAAAAGGAATTACCCTCTCCGGCACTGTGCCTTCAGGTACCAGAGGCATTAGGGCTATAAACTTCGCATTTTCTGCATATCTCCGGCTCGCTTTCCTCCCCCATCAGCAGCGGTCCTTTCAGAGGGGTTAAATTTTAATTTAGTTCCTTGTAAGCTGTGAAGGGATGTGTTATGTCGCCGTCTCTGCCCATTTGAAGTTAGTAGACTGGTTGCAGTGAGTTTGCCTCTCCGAGAAAAGGCAGTGGGGGTTTCGTGGCGAGGCAGTCGCGGTCCTGCCTCCCGGCCAGCCCCGCGGCAGGGCGGGCAAGCACCGAGGCACAGCTGGCAACATCGGACCGCGCGACCATCAGAGCAACTTCCACTGTCCTTGCTGTCCTTGTGAAGGTCTCCTTTTGTCTTTGAAAATATCTCACACGAATTTCCCCAGGTGGACAACTGTATTGTAAGATACTCTGGAATGTTAAGGTTACCTTGGGGGGCGGGGGGAAGAGGGAAAGAGAAGAAGGCACAGGCACTTGTAGCTAATTATCTTTGAATTTTTGCCTTTTCTCGGAAACGGATTTAACATCCATGCAAACGAAAACAGTAAATACTGAGGTACGGATTTAAAGATTCCGAAATGAACACAAAGTGTGACTGTGTGGGTATGGATATAAGCAGTTCTGTTAGAGCACTTCCATTGAAAAAGAAGAGAAGCTGACAAAACGATTATCCCTTTATCAGATTGAAAGCCGTCTGTTATTTTTAAATGTTTAGGTCCTTTCATCAGGAATATGGCTGTATTCCAAATGATGAAATAGAGGAATTTCACTCGTAACAGGAAAAAAAAAAAAAAACCCAAACAAACAACAAAGCCAACAAAGAAATAAACTACTCCAGCCCCAAAAGATTTTTTCACCTTCCTACCTACAAAGTAACAACAAGACTCCAAAGTGTCCCAAAAGTTTTTGTTTTTATTTTGATTTCATTATTCAGTGCTGGGATTTAACAATTAAAAGTTGGAAAACCTATCTGAAAACAGTAGGGCCACGTTGCAACAAAGGTCTGGCCAGCATTAATCTAGTGTTTGGAAAACACTTGACAGTTGCAAGGGCTCCCCCCTTTCCTTCGGTTCCTTTAAAAGTCACCCCTTTCCAAAGAGAATCACAGCCCCTATCTCTGTTTCTCCAGATAGGTTCCCTTCTCTCTCTCTCTCTCTCTTTCCCCTTGCACGAAGGGGTGAATTGAAAAATCATTTAATTATTTTCATTCTAATCGCCTTAATCCCCCTTACACTAGGAGCAAATGATGATAATGGGATCCACATGGAAAAGACCCCCGGATGGGGGGGCAGGGCAGGGACCCTCCCGGCCCTGGGCCTGGCAGGTGGAGACGGGCGGGGCGGGGCGGGGCTCTAACATAAATAAAGCATTGGACTAAGCCTTCTTAACCCGCGGGCCACTTACTTGTCATCATTTCATTTTTGCTCCAGGTGACGCGGCTGTGAAGCGACCCGTTTGTCGCTCTGGGGTAACAGGGGACCCTCCTGAAACAGGAGAAGAAGAAACAAAACCCAGCTCGCTTCCCACCCCACGCCATCCCCCCGCCTCCTCGGAGCCTAAGCAAGGGCAAGCTGATTAATTTTCCCGGGTCGCCCTGGCAATCCCCGGGGGCCGCTCCGCTTTGCCGCCATCCGCGGCCGGCGACCGTGCAGAGCCCTCCGACTGCGGGGGCTCAGCTGCAGCCCGAGGCCAGGAGGAGGAGGAAGAAGAGGAGCAGGAGGAAGAGGAGGAAGGGCAGCTCGCCGGCGGCATTAGTTATAAGCACCGCCGTGACAATACTGCTGTCTGAGGCTGCAGGAATAGAGCCAACAGCGAGATCACCGGGCGCTGGGTTTTCTTGGGGCGTTTGCAGATCTGTACAAATACGGGGCCTGCCGGTTTTCATAAACAACATTCAGGACACAGTCAATCAATCATGCTGGCAAGCAAGCAGACCAGGAGCCTAGGATATATACAAGGCATAAATATATACGTATAAACCCTGTCAATTTTGGAGTAGTTACAATTTTTTTTTCTATAAGCCTAAGGGAAACAGTATCTAGAAAGATTCTGACAAGTCAGGAAATCACAGTGGGAAAGTAGAAGGTATTGTTAGAAAGTTATGTTACGTTGTATGTTTTAATACCAGCAAGAGAAATATTGGAAAACAGAAAGAAAAAAGTGTCTAAGCAAGTCAAAGATTTATAAAAAACATAAAATATTACGCTTACAGTCAGAGAGACAATTTCAAGAATATGTGGCTGAAAACATGAAACCTGACCACTTTAAAATACAATGCAATAGATATATCTGTAAAAGACATGAGTTTACCAGATTTTCTAGTCTGCAAAGTATTCCTTATGCTACAGTCATTTCTAGTCTTAATTTGAAACATATTTTGTATCTAGGGATAGGTCCATGCAAATGCACTGTGTTGTTTTGTTCTGTTTTTTAAAAGGATCTTTTGATAATAAGAGCTCTGCACAGCATGGAGTTTGTGCTCTCTCTTTCTGATCCTGAGTCTTTTTCTTGCAAAAGGACACGTGTGAACAAGGAACCCATAAAATGAAGGGTGCAGCAGGTTTGAACATCCCAGTACTGCAGAAAGAATAGTTGCACATCAAGGTAGGAGAAAGATAATCAACTTTCTGGACTTACAAGAGAAGGACACATTCTGTGCTGGTGTAAATTAGGAGTTCCACTGAAATAGAGGACTGGTTGGTACTGCAGAAACTGAGTGTTGTTCTCATGGTGCTATGATCCAAAACTGTGACTCCTTCTTCTGCCTAGTGAGCATTGAAGCAAGCCTAGGCAATGATGTTCAGAGAGCAGAAGCTTAGCTCTAGGAGAAAGCATCAAGAGGAGCTTTTTCCAGCTGGTAAAACCTGCTAAACAAGCTTGTAAAATTGAGGACCAGAGTACTGACTTTGCTCAGGAAAGACATTGTGACTGCATTGCCTCTATGGCACTATTGCCAGGAACAATTTTATTTTTTTGAAATTACTGCACTTGTTGTGTAAGTTTTCATATCAAGAATAAATTTGGTTTTGGGTCGTTTCACCCTGTGGCTGTTATCTGTCAAAACAAATCCTATAAGGAGCCTAAACAAAAAACTACTCAGGTCAGGAGAGTGGGTTTTGGTGATGACCTTCCAAGCTGATATAAGGTATAAATAGTTGCAAAATTGTGTCACTGCCTTCTCAGAAACTTAATGTGTTTAAAGATGTGTATGGTCAGAAGAATAGGGATTGGGTTTACATCTAAGGCCTTCCCCTTTTAAGGACTTATGTTTAAAATGGATGGGATCATGAACTTGCTTAAAGGCAGTTTCATTTTTTTATAATAATTTATGTTTATCACTATATAAGTGAATGCTTCATCAATTACAGCTTTATTCTTGTGGATACAATGTATTATTTTTCATAGCAATATATTATGGAGGCCTTTCTCAGAAACTTGCCTTGATTTGTGTTGTGTAAGACTGACACAATGAGCGATAAATGTATTAACTGACAATCTCCAGTTAAAATACCATATAAAATATAAAAATTAAAGTAGTATCTGAAGACTCTGTAAATATTTAATGATTTCAATGTTATTTTAATGTTGTGAAAAGACTGTGAAAGCTCACACACTTTTTTTACCCTCAAAGATCCAGTTTGTTTTGCTGGGGCTTTTTTTGCATTCCAGGTTAAATGATTGTTAAGACTAATATAAACAATCTTGTCTGGAAATGAAGAAAGTGAAAAGGGAAGAAAGGGCCATAGAAATACACTATATGTATTGAAAGTATCAACACCTCACCCCTTCCACACCATAACCTGGCTTCCTTCTGCCTTTGAGTACTCCTTCTAAACTTTGTAATATGGCAAGTGACAAATGTCTTTCCAGAAGATTTTACAATGCTACTGATTCACCAAAGGCTGTTTGTGAGAAGTGCCTGCCACAGCAGACAGGTTTCCTCATCAGCCTAGTAACACACAAATTCTCCTGTGCTCCATTCTGTGATACACCTATGTACTGAGGCCTGGCTACAAAGGGGGTGAAGCCAAATGGATGTTTTAATCACTGCTTGAGAACATTAGAGTTATAATCTTACATATATAGTTACATACTAAAACTGAGACTTTTTCCTCTACACCAATATACTGCTGCACCTGTACAGGTGGGTCTCTGCTATTTATTTTACAGATCTCCTTTGCATCATAATAATTAAATTTGACTAATTCTCTTTGCTCTGAGTTAAATGATTTTCATATGAAGTATAACTTGTATGAAGTAATGGTAGTACTAGCACTGCTTGTAGTAAGCATGAAGCCTCCAAAGTCTTGGCCTGCTTTTGGCTCCTCTTCTTTATTGAGAATACTTTATCCAAGAAGATGTGAGAATACTGCTTTGTTTCAGTTGGTAACACAATGACATCTATTACCTTACACAGTGAGTTGACCATGGCTCCGTTAGGAGGTGAGTCATTTAAGATATTTCTAAATCTTTACCTCTTCCAATGCAATCACATCCTGAATCTCCTTCCCTGAGTTACCAATTTGCTTTTGACAGAGGCAGGGCAACAACTTTACTAGGGTGTAACTTGTTAGGTGTGTGGCAAGGAAAATGCAGATAAGCTTCTCTAAGCATTATCTCATATTCTGGGTAAAATTCTTCTTAGTTCAAATTCGTGGTGAACAACTTCTAAAACAGACTTAAGATCATTAATTAGCATGAAATGAAATGTGTATGGTTTTGGAACAGATTGAAGCTATTGACATAAAACTGTCCACTTTGCAACATGGGCTTCCTTTTCTATTGCTTTTGTATAATAGAACTGTCTATACTTAGAAAATACTGATACTCACTGAGAATACCTCTTAACTGTTAATTTCTCTTGTCTCTGTTATTTAACCACTGTGAAGAAATTACAGAGAACACTTTATATTTTAAAAATAACAAGATTACATGCTGTTTACTAATTTGGGTGGAAGAGGTATAGATTGCAAAGAAATACTGCTCTGTTTTCCTGTGGAGAGCTGTGGAGGGGCATGGATGTGTTGGGCAGGGCAGAAAAGCTGTTATGTTACTGCAGAAAAGAGGGAGGATGAGGTATGACTACATCTGGAACCTGGTATCCTCTTACAGAGACCACCAATCTCACCTCTTCAAAACTTTTGTCTTGATCTACATTAAAACCAACGAATTTTAGCTTTAATGAGATCTTATCACAGAAAATTTCCTTTGCTTTTTTTTTTTGTTTTACTAATTTGAGTCTTTAGACTCAGGCTATACATCTTGATTTATGACTGACAATTTAACTTAATATTATTAAATATGACTAATTTAATTTTCAATACATTTCAGAGTCTTTATGATTTTAAATAAAATCTATCTTACATAGGAAGCCAGAATAATGTCTATGTTCCATTTAGATCTTCAAATTCACCCTATAAGTGCTGTGATTTTCAGTATAGGTTATGCAGCACTACACACATTGTGAAGACTTAATACCAAGAAAGGGAGATCATATTTTACTTTTAAAAGGTTGAAAAAGAATTTAACAAAAGCTGATTACTAATCATGTGACTTCTGTATTTTATTACATATCTAAACCTTATTTACATGCAAAAAAAAATGCAAGCATTTGTTATTGAATTTTTGCAGTAATAGATGAATGTTGAGTATTTACTTTAATTTTTTTCTGCTACTCCATGGGAAAAAAACCCCAAAAAAGTCAGCTTTTGCTAGTACAAATCAGAAATGGTACTGTCAGACTTCAGACAGTGTGGAACAGTAATAAATACTTTTATTGATATAAATTCCTATGTGGAATATAGAAACAAGAAGTTACATTTAATGTGAAAAAATACAGCATCTTGATTGTTACTAAGAAGCATGCTGAGAGATGCACTTCTTTAGCACTTGTAAAGAACTTCTGTGATTTCATTTGTTTTGTCATTAATCAGCAAAAGGCAAGTAAACTCAAGAAGTTCTCCAGTTATAAAAATATATTTCAGTTCAGTTGTGCAACAAGAAATTATGACAATTAGCCTGAATTCTGGATATGAAGACAGGGAAACTGCAGTTGGGAAAATATTTTTTAAACATATGAAAACAGCTAAGATAAAAGTAATGCAAAGAATACATGTGCCATCATGCCCCTCAAAGGAGAACGTCCTGCCTGCTGCAGCAGAGCAGTACAAACTCCTTTTCACCACCTACATCTCTGTGAAGGCTGCAGGATTTTTTGCCTGCTGAGTTAATGGATGGAACTGGTGTATAAAAGTGGTCCACAGGAGTGAATTCAAGGTCAGTTTTTTGACACAGCACTATGTGATTGCAGGACTTGCACAGCACAAGCAGGCATGTTTTCTCAGAAGGGGATGGCTGCTTTTGAAATTGAAATAATCTTTCTGAGTATTTCAGGTAAGAAAGCACAATGCTCAAACTGTAGACCAACAGAACAAACTTCCACAAGGAAGCAAAAGAGGACAAAATGTAAATAATTTTCAATATCAACCTTAGATTTCAAAAGAATTACTCATTTGCTTATGTTATGGTCATATATGAGAAGTATTGCAAACTCGTCAGATTTTGGCTCTTGGCATACACACTGATGCATCTGTCTCAAGTCCAACAGAACGTTCCTTGCTACTCAGCAAGCTACTGGCATGCATAGTGCTCAAAGGATGAGTTCCTCTTAACAGAATATAGTATTCAGATTGAATAGATGGTCTTTCTTCGGAAAAACTTAGCTAAATAAGCTTTGATACATATTTTCCCCTTTTAAAGTCTTTCTCTTCTGCACGGATTATAGGATTTTCCATAAGGTTAAAAAAATGGCTATGCTTGCTCTAAAAATTTAAGTTCACACTGGTATCCACTGTCAAAAACAGACTATTGAAATAACAAATGAGGTTCACTTCCTCAGAATGTGTAAATGTCCCAGCTCAGAGTTAAACTTTCAACAGCTGAAAGACAATACCATCCACACGTACCTGGCACTAGTTACTCAGGTTTATTTTTTCCTGGAAAGCAGTTTTGGGCGACAGAGTGGCGTCCGGGTTTCCCAGGTTGTTGGGCTGACAAACTGCAGTGGTGGTAAAGGCAGGGAGTCTGACAAAATCTCATTAATCATTTTAAATTAAATCCAACATTCCACTCCAACACTGCCAAGAAGAAAGCTAACTTTTACAAATGAATACTCTCTCAGAAAATAACTGGTATCCTGACCATACTGCTTTCACAAAAACATGCTTGATTTCTGTTAGGTACACATACACTACTCTTAAGCTTCAAAAAAGCATTTTTTTGATGCTCAGAATCAGAAAAGTGCTTTTTGCTTCTTTACTCTATTACGGTCTATGAGTGAACCACACAACTGAAAATTAAGAGCCTCTTTTTTCTTTCAATGAATTGAAGTTTTTTTGCTTTTCTAATATTTTAAGTACAAAAAGTTTGTTTTTGCAAGTAAATTTCACATAGGAAATGGAAGTACTTCATTTAAATATTTTCTCTAAGCATATTTATATGAATAAGAAAGGAAAGCTGCAAATCTACTAACATTAATATTGGTAGAAACACTGAGGTGATAAAGAAGCAATGTGATCTCTTTTAGGTTTTTTACAGACACACTTCTGTAAATACTCCTAGCTATTTGATTATGATTTAATTACACATGGCAAGTCTGAGCTTTAAACATCTCATAAATAATATTAGATTATCACATAAAATTTTATCTTACTAAAATCACTAATAAATTCAGATTATAAAAGTTTGTATTTCTCTTTCAAGGCAAAATAAAACCATAACATGCTGATGTGAGACACAGGAATCTGTTCTTTGCCCACTTTAATAGTGCTTTTGAGCTTAGAGTGGGAGATTTTACAATGGCAGAGAACAAGTTATCAGCCTCAATGTTTATTAGTTTGAATACAACCATGAAATATTTTAAAAGGAAAAAAAACCCTAATTCAATAGAGGGCAAGTAAGTCTGACTTTCCCAAATACTTATAATTTTGACATTTTAACATAATCAAGGAGGTATACCTCAATTTTGTTTAAGTGCTTAAAATAATACCTGTTTCCTAAAAACAGAGCTATAAACAGTATCAGATTGCACAATGACATCCTTACACAGAGAACAAAGGTATTACCACACAGAAAAAGAGCAATTCTTCGTTGATAAACTTGTTTATGTTAGGAACATTAATAAACTGCAGAATACTGAAGAAGAAATAATAACATTTATTTGCCCAGCTAGTCAGTTTATTTTCTTAAAGCTGTATTTTGAAACTGTTTACATTTTTTCTTTTTCCAGCGTGGGGGGTGGAAGGGAAAGATTAAGGAGAACAAATTGAATTCTTTTTCCTGAATGCAAATTTCTCACTTGCTTCAAAATCGACAAACATGTCTCAAACTTGTATTTGTTTGGGTTGATATATGTTGCAGCAGCTTTGATTTATTTTAGAAAGTCAAAGCTGCATAAATGTGTTGTTTAGAGTCTGGATGGAACGTATTCTAGAGAGAAATAGTGTTTGAGAAAACAGATAATATCAGATGCTATCTAAAGCTAAGCTATGTGATTATCTAATATATGCCATATTCCCTCAAGAAATGCAATCAGAGCCTCAGACTTTATAATAAAAGCAAACATGAGCTGCATTTGTGTGACACTTTACATGGACACAGGTACACTCATTTTCCCAACACAAATAGAAAAGTTTTCCTTCTGTCACATCTGTGCATACTGAAGTTACCAAACTTTCAGAAATGGCCATTCAGAAAAATTCTAGTGTCCTTTAGGACACGACAGCGAGTGATTGCAGAGGGATGGGCTTCAGGCTCACTTCTTCCTTCAGTGCTGTGTACAGTGCAAACAGTTTAGGCAACACTACATGGCCAAAATTCAAAGGACATGCAGTGGTGGTTTCACAATAGCTTGAGAAACACTTGAGAGTTATAAGCATGATCATGCTCACAAAGTTGAACTTGAGATCCTCTGCCCAAGTCTTCTGAAGTGCTTGATCAAGGAGCTATTTCCACATCACATCATTTAGTGACACATAGATCAATGAAGCATCATTATTTTAAAATGTGCGTGGAGACACCAAGTGCATTGAAGAAAACACTGCATAAAACTTTGTTTTTTAAAGAGCTTTTGGAGGACAACCAAGACAATTTTTTTCACTTTTTAAGAGTGATTAAGACTTTTTTTCTCCTTTTAAGACAGAAAATTGCTTAACTTCATGTAAAATCTAATTGCTTAAATGCAAAAAATTACTCCTCAGCCACTTTAGACTCAGACTCAAACTGGAAAAAGAAAAAGGAGAGAAGAAATGTCTGTATTAATTAGCTGCTTCGCGACTGCCTCTGAGGGAATTCGCACTTGGCATGTTGTGTTTGCTATTTTCTGTTCCACTCTGATTTAGTAACATAATGTAGGAGCATGAATTGGGTGCTAATCCTCTAACACTGCTCAAAATCTTGTGAAGAGCAGATGCTGTTATCTGCATGTCATTAGGGTTTCGTTTTCTTTTACCCTAGCCTTGTCTTATGGAAATTTGAATTGTATCATTCTGTTTCTAATTTATCTTCTTGGCTGCTACACTGGCCTGGAAGTTTTCTAGACCTTGCTAATAGATGTACTCATCTATTCCAGAAAAAACACGTTCTGTCTGCCTGAAGGTTTTGTACTGCATCAGGGTAATGGGAAATTAGGAGAAATGCAGACTAACAATTCATACTTTCTTACTAGTGCAAAATCAAAACCAGTATCACTAATGTCAACCTAAGCATATGCCAGAAGAGAATTAAACCTCGCTCTACATTTGTGGTTTGAGAAGAAAATATTTTCTAACAAGAAAAGTTCTAATTTCAAAATTCACTTAATTCTTCTTTTAAAATGTGTAACCTTTGAGGAGTGTTTCTTAGGAAACTATATTCTATCTCCACTTCAAATCACTTTAAAGAGCCCAGAGACACTTGTCCTTTATAACTGGTCTTACAAATTACATTAAAAGCTTTCAAATTTTTTTTCTGTAGTACAGTAGCAGACACCTGTGCCTTAACACTGTACCATACACTCTTATTTTGTGTTTGAGATTAATTGACCACTGCAGAACGCATCCTTGGACTTTCTGCAATACATGAAACAACACCGGGTGAGGAGTAGTTATCCTGAGCAAGGCAGGTGATACTGTAAACCTGTCTGTAACACAGGCCACAATAGTGCTGGGCCACGATACTGCTGGCTCCTGGCTTTGGCTGTGTATGCTACATAAATGCAATGGCATTTACACTTGATAAAAGGTAATGCAATAAAAAAGTACTTTTTTTGCATGCATTTTGGTTTGTGGAGCAGAGCTATAAACACTTGAAAGTAATAGCTACATCTTTTTCTTCCCATCATTTATGTAGCCCTTGTATGGACTGTCCTTCTCACATCTAAAACAAAGGTAACACTCCCTAGGTGCTAAACAGAAAGCAGCAGCATAGGCAAAGGGCATGGCTGTGAGGGGTCATTCCTGAATTAAATTCTTGGCTCTGCAATAGGCTTTCTACGTAAAAACTCAGATTAATTCTGTTTTACAGATTAAGAATACCTTCCCACCTCACCTCATGGTACCGGAGGGAAAAAGGTGAAAGATACTTCTTACCATGATGTATCCAGATGCTACTGATAGCTGAATATTATGTAAACAAACATAATCAGGAACAGCTCTTACTTCAACTACATGTTATATCAACTGCTCCTAGAGCTGTCTGAACAAAACCTAGGCAAATCCTTAGTCAATTCCAGCACATGCACAGCAGTTCCACTGCTAATATTCTCCACACTTCCGGAAATGTCAAGACACAACCTGAACAAGTAATTTTTGAAGTATTTCCACAAATTTAGAGCTGTTTAAAATGACCAACATGACCAACTTAGAAAGCAATTCAGTATCTGACTCTGAAACAGTTCTCCAATCCTGGACAGCCACTGCTCTAATCTCGCACTGTCAGTTTTTAACAGCTTTAGCAACGAGTCATCTGGTATACATTTGCCAAGGCATTTCTATCATTGACACTTCTAGACTGAGGGAACCAGTTGAAAGCAGCAACATGTTACTCACTCCTACCACTTTCCCTGTTCAGAGATTTTCTTGCTTACTGTGTTGAACAGGTGATTGTAGTTGTCCTGTTTCCCAAAAAAAAGTATCTGCAAAATAGGTTGTGTATGTAAACGATGTAAACCTCTCTGTACACTGCATGATTTCCCCTGGATAACCCTTTATGGCATCAGGGTTCATCTAAAATAGAGCCTGTAATCTTTAAAGTTGGGTGAATAGCAGATTGGCAACATGCTAATTCAAGTTAATAACTATAGTATAAAACATCAGCTTAGATATTTTACAAGTGTTCTATCATCTCCTAGAATAAACTTTATTGTAGTATTCAGATCAATGTTCCTCTAACTTAAGTATCTGAGGTAGTTAGCATTGTAAAAAAATGCAAACGAAAAGTCCAACACTAATTTAAGAGATAAAGGAGAAATTTTAGTTAAAATACTTTACAATAAAATAATTATGATTATAAATCTCTTTAGTTAAATATATACACATTACATGGTATTCTAAAAAGAATGAACTTATTAAAGTTTCAAGCAGATCTAATGCACAAATTCACCACTTTTTCAGCTTAGACTGTAATGTCAGTTTAACATTCATAAATGGCTGTGTCAGACTAATGGCATTGTTTTGTGCAAAACTAAAAAAAAAAATTTATGAAAAACAAGTCCTTCTGTTCCCACAGTTAATAGATAGAAAAGGTAGTTTACACATACACACACTTACACACACAAACTTTGATTGCATACAGAGGTTAGAATGACCAGCACTAAAATAACCCCCATCTCTACAAAATAATTAATATCTTGAATTGATGTAGTTTTTGAAAATTACAAATTTTAAGTGCTAGCAAATTGTGCTTTTAGGCAGCCACGTGGCCAATAAGGTAGATGTTGTCATAAAGGTGCCCTACAAAATCTTCACTAATATTCTGTGCAGCTCGTCGCGTATTTCGGATGAATTCCCTCTTTGACATTTTGTTCTTCACGTGAGGGCTTGTTAGATCAATCGAAAGTAGAATCAAAGAGTAACACAGTACATAAACTGCATCTAGACAAGAGAGAATAAATAAAAAAAGTTTAAAAAAGAAACTGTGATCATTAAAAGTATTTTTCCCTAAGAACCTTATGGTCTTTATCATCTAGGCTCATAATTTTACATATATATATACATACACATATACATACAACTACTCAGAAGGGTATCCATGGAAATAATATTTAATACAGCAACTTTCAAAGTAATAATGTCAGCACACTGCCAAATGAGAATTTACAAATCTCTTAATATTTCTACATAATCTAAAAGCCACTAAGGGCTTTATACATTTTCATTTAAACAGATTCTTGAAGTTTGTATAAACTGAAGCCAACATACTGCAAAAGCTTATCTTTTAAATATGTAAGCAGTTCCACTGCTGAAAACTGCCTCCTCCAACCAATTAGAAATGCTTGTTAACTTGAACGTGGCCCAATATTCCCTTTCATTTCTGTGAGACTATCCACAAGGTAAAATGTTAAGCATGTAAGACTCTGCAAGAGAAACTTCAGAAAAGAAAAAAGCTCAAAGTACATACAAAAATGGAAGAAAGATACCATGGAAATAAACCCAACTAATCAGCTAAAAAAAAAATCTGTGTTTTTTGGGTTTTTTTCCAATTGAGTAATTTTGTACTTTCAGATATACATGTTTAGGTGCTGCTTTTAAAGCTATCAGAAACAGTAGCATCATCCAGAAGTACAAAGACTGATCCACTGCTCATTTTTGCTTACCAGGGCTAAGGCCAAGCTCTCTCATCAAATCAGGATTACAAGCACAGAATCTGTGAGAGAACTTTGTTATGAGAGTTTCAAGGTACTCCCCACGCTCCTCAGGAGCGTGAATGTGTCTGAAGAACTCTCTCAGTGCATTTGGCAAGAACTGATTTCTGAAGTTGTGCAGTGTCACAAGGTCATCCAAAACATCTCTCCTGGAAGAACGAAAACCCATATCATTACAAAAGTTTCTTTTAACTGCTTAAATATGAAAATGTGTAGATGTTAAAAGTAAAAATTAAAGCTTTAGAACAGCATGAGCTTTTGTTTTTGCTAAAAGGCAAAATTATCACTAACAGCACGAAGATAACATAAACACATGTTCTTTGCCTATTTGTAGCCAAATACTACAAAACATACATGAATCACAACTCAAAGTTTTTATGTATATTCAATCAAGGTCTACACAGAGGCTTTGGTTCCTTTAATCTGTGACAAACCATTTAAAAATACAGCAAAGGGAATAGATTGATGAGTGCCACACATTTTGATGTCTAAGCAGAAGCTGTTACAGGATTGTCTTGTTAAAACCAGGCTTCAGCTAGGCAAAATTTGCTCATGGGAGTCCATCAGAATGTGATGTTCCCAAGTGTTTTGCACTGAACACAAACACATATGAATGATTCAGACCCCACCTCTATTACCAGATGTGCAAAAGACAGTAGAAAAAAATTTGGAAGCAAATTTGAAGTGAACCTAAGAATATTTTCCTACGTTTAAGCTGATTTTTACCTTGCTTGTGAGTTTCACCATTTAAAAAAGTAGTTTTTATTTTTAGTGTCTGATCATACTCTGTTTATGAAAGGAAGATAAATGGCAGTAGGAGTCATTAACATTAACTTGCAATCTCATCCGTTAAATAGTTTTGTATTTTTATTATTGTCTAAAAGATTTATAAATCTGAAGTTTTACTGCACAGGACTTCCAGTGGTAATAACATTACAGATTCTTTTTATTCCTTTAGTAGCACAGGCTGAAGAAGATGAGAAGCAGGAGAGGATTCCTGCTGAAGTGCTGTTGGCCCTCTGTTCTTCCTATTCAGGTGCAGTTACTATTCTCCTTCATGATACTGCTCTCCCCCAACCTGATGGCAGGAGAAAGCACTGTGGAGACAGAACACCAGGCTACAGCAGGGAGAGAGCTCCCTTCTGCAGCTCCTGATGTCTCCAAGAGGCTGCTCCCTTCCCTGTCAGGAGGTGTGTGCAACTTCCAATCAAGAAATATCAGACAACCAAGTAATGGTCAGATGATTCAACATTAGTTAAAAAGCTATCATCTCTTAGTAAAGTGATAATTACTTTTTCTGAATAAGACCCACAAGAAAGGGAACAAAACCTGTCAAGTCAAAAAAAGCAGCAAAATATCCACATAAGATTTTGTGAGGATGTGAGATTTATCATTTATAGGTGATATTTTTGAGGATTCTTATTAAGTGCTACAGTCACATAAATACCTGAACGGAGTAACTGTTCAGATTTAGAAGAACCATTATCTAGCTGCATTTTTTTTCCTTTTTCCATCATTGAAGTGGTATCTCTACATTCAAAATATTGTTAAATGGGGCTGAACATTGAAAAGTAACAGAAAATGTCTTAAGAGAAATTTTAATTACCTTTCATCAAGGTAGATTCTCAGCTTCTTCCAATTCAGTGTTCTTGTGCAAAAGATAAACTTAGCTATTTCTTTCGGTGAATCATCTAGTATGCCTTTGGACATAAAGTAGTTGACACCCTGAGATAAAATACATGTACATATAAATATGTTTAATCTTCATAATGTATTTAGGAACAAGTACTGTACTTTACAATGTAGGATTGTAATCCTACAAATTAACTGGTTTGTTTTTTCAGATTGATTCCTCCTCCTCCTCTAAATCACATTTCAACATGCAGAATACACTCTAAAATTATAAATCAAATGCAAAGAAACAATTTAATGTTATGGTTGAGATTTTACATATAGTCATAGTAGAAAATTTTAAATTATGAACCCCACAATGAGCATGATGGTTCTTTAATAATTTCTTTACAGTGCATATCAGTATTTTGCTTTTCATACTACTGTAATAGTATTTAAAATGTTGCAGGGACCATAACCAGAAATTTAATAACTTTTGCAAATAAGAAAATCTTAGCCATAATGTCTTTAGTCTTCAAAATCTTTCATTAACACAGTAATGTTCTCACATGTATACAATGTATCACATTCAAATAGATGCATTAAATGCATTTGTTTAAATGTGTAATAATGCAAATAAACACAAGCACGCTGATTTCAAAGCATAGGTAAGTATCAACAGATATAAATATGCATACACATAAATAAGAACACTACGCCTAACATAAAAATAGTTTAAAAATACAGAATTGCATATAATTTATACTCATGATTTCCAGAATTTTACACTTTGACCAAACACAAATTTCTTATAGAATAAACACAGCAAATTTAAAGTGTTTCACTGATATTCTGGATTCTCTCTGGTCATTGAAATATCCCAAAGCATAAAACTATTTTCCTTACAATCTCAGAAATCAAAACTCAACTAATGGATTTTAAAATATGTTCACACTTTTCAGCAGCAAAAATCTAAACCTGAGAATAACTAACCAAGTTCTTCTGATTCAGTTTGGCAGGGGCTGGGAGCAGTTCTCAGCATTTGTTACCAAGAAGTGCTGCAACACTTAAGTACAATAGATCTTGACTACAGCAGAAGGATGAAATGTAAAATGAGTAGGACAGTGCATTTCTGCATAGAATAATGTACCAAGGCCACAACCTAAATCACCTTTAAAATATGTCTGAAATATTTTTTCATAAATCTTCTGATATCAAACTTCACAATATTTTTTAAGTCTGCCCTTTAAGTTTACATTACACCTAAAAAGATGTAAGGGCAACCTGTCATTCAGTATATAAACTAAACTTCCCAGTGCTCTTGAATTTTGTGTGAAAAAGAAATAAAGGGCAGAGTGCAGGTTTGGAACATTTTGTGAAGTGTCTTAGTAAAGCAAAGTCTTAGTTGCATAAAGCAGGAAAATAGTTAGAATATATGTTTAAGAATACAAATTAAAAGCCAAAAAACATGTGTAGTATTAACTAGCTATTTTTACCAGTCCATAGTTTTTGCTTATATATTTATAGAAAACAGCAGTTAATCAAGCTACATTTATTTTGTTAAAATAATGGTTTATAAAAATAAATAAAAATGTAAAGGTTTTTAGATAGATAAAACAAAAAAGCTAGTAGTGCTATGCCCCAATTTTAAGAGTAATCTATACTTAGATGACAATGTAATATGTGTTGCTTTATCAGCTTGCATTTCAGTCCAAAATTAGTCCAAATTAGATCATATTTAAGTTTGTCCATATATGACGTTAAGTACTTTCTTGAGCCAGAGCTAAATAAGAAATTAGAAATGGGAGATAGCAACAAGGATTTGGGCAATTTATGTAAGATGAGCAGCAGAATATCTCCTTTACATATATCCCAAGTTAATGAGATTTATGTGTTTGCTTCAATAAGAAGTATTAGTTTAAGGTAATACAAACTGAAGCCTGGTGGGGAAGTCTTGAATAGCATTCCTGCTGCAATTAATAAACACTTCTGCAACACATCCAGAAAATACCTAGCATGACATAGCAGAGGCAGGATGACAATAACACCTTCTTTAAGGTAGTGGGTTTCTTTCTCTGAGACAGTAAATGCTGCAGTTTCTTTCTCATGCACTAACTCGCAACTAAATGTAGGATCTCCATCTGACAGGCTACAAAGTCTTTGCATTATTATTCTCTCTCACTAATTCCTTTCTTCCCTACCACACGTAATGCTTGACAGTATCTTTCCCTGTGAATGCATTTTCCTCAGCTCCTTCACATGTAAACAGGGTATAATTAAAATATAGTTCACCACATGCCATGGTTTTTCGTTGCTTTTTATTTCATCCTAAGCTATCAAAAATACTTTGCAACAGTAGAAGCCTGATTTCTCTTTTAAGTTCTTAAATTTTGTCTCACAGCAAATGAAATTTATTTACAAGATTTACAGCATGTCATTGAATCTGTTTTTCATAACACCATAAATACTACCTTGAAAACCTCTCAGAACCCTTGCTTCAAATAAATCACTTTTGGTAGCTAAAATGGTCACTTGTGGCATATATACTAGCTGAAGTAGGTAGACTACACACTATTAAAACCTATGCTAGGATTATTTATCAGTCAGCTGGTAATTCTCTTAGGAAACCTTTGACTGCAGTCAGGTAGGCTATTCTGTGCCATGATCTATCAGCTCAGAAGAGGCCTTTTTAACACCTGGGAAACATCACAGAATGAGCACATACAGTATTTTTTTAAAATTCCAATTCAGAGGACTGTAATATTCTTAGTATTAGAGAATTAGGAAGGATGCCTTAAACCTCGCCTCCGTGGCAAGCATGTTATCTCTGAATTTCAGACAGCTCTGGATAAAATATTAATGTATGGAAGTGTTGATTTAAATTATACATGCAAACAACAACTTTAAACATAGACTAACAGTAACAACAAAAGCCATTTGTTGTATTTCAGTATGTTATTTTTTACAGTTGTTTTTTTCCCCTCAAACACAATGCTTGTTTTGCCAGCCAATTCTATTACAGCACTGACACTCCTTGCTTGTTTTCCACCTGTTTCCAGTAGTCTTTGGATTTGTTTATATCCATACAGGATCTCTAAAATGGAAAACTTTTCCTTTTCAGTGTTGATTCCATTTCTGCATTGACTATCTTCTTTGCTAAGAGTACTTTCAGAGCACTTCAGTACAGCAGTCAACATTAAAACTTTTGTAGTTGCCTTTGGGACCTCTGTATAGATAAGTATACAAAACAAACCAGACATATCCTAAGTTACTGGCACAGAAATTTTGGAATCAGTATCTAGTATAGTAGGGTCTCAACTTCTGCTGGTGATTCTAGGTAACACTAACATTATTAATAAATAATAATTAGACACATATGGCATCATTGTTCCCATTTTTCTAGGGAAGTACACTATCTTAATATATCTAATAGTATCTAATGGTGCGTCTTCTGGAACAATGCAGAGTATTGACGAGATACTGTATAATACAAATTTTCATGATGGTTTTACTAAGTTATGAATCAAGTCATTTGGTGACAAATGTGGACACAATATGTAAGATACATTTCAAACAGTGTCTCTTTCACTGTATGCCTTTAAAATACCGTCTCAGTGATTCCAACAGGATAGCAGAAAGTGCAAAAAGATTGCGGAAATATTTTTCACGTTACACAGAATCAATAACTAATAATTTACAAGATTAAACCATTCTGATTTTAATGTAGAAATATCAAAAGGTTTCAGCTCAATGTTCCTTTCAAACTTTTTTGGTAAGTCACATAAAAGAAATTTCTTTCCTCTACAACATACATGTACTTATAATATTCTTCAGACTGATAAATCAAATAATCTCAAAACTGGCTTGCTTAGTAGGTCACTATGAAATAGGGTAAGTTTCAAAAACCTTGCTTAGAAATACAGCACAGTAAACAATCCATCTACAGACTATCTATAATTAAAAGTCAGGTAAGATAGCGTTACACAAGTGGCTAACAATTTATAACCAGGAAAAGATCAGAAAAACCGAGCCTCACTTAGTCAAAAACTAAGGGCAGCTTGCAGAATGAGACAACCAGAATAGTGGAAAGACAGGTTTAGTGTAAGCACTGTGTTACTGTACTTTATTATTATGCTATGCAAAGGAAATCCTGACCTCACTAAAGACAGTTTTGGTACAGTACAGATTCCACAAGATACATAAAAATAAATGCTATTTAATAGATCAGCTAGAACCATTAATCATGAAACAAAAAAAAATAGATCTTTCCTGACCAAAAGATTCTTGTTTGCACCTCCAGTTTCAATTTTAGCTACATAGCATTGATGCATGTAATAAACTTGACAAAATATTTTGTAGGGAGTTAGAAACTGGATATAAAACAATGGGAAATAACTTCTGGTTGCTTACAAATTCTTAGTCATAAGCACATAAGATGAAATGAGCACTGCATGAGAAACATTTCACATACACCATACACTCGTTAAAATAAAATATAGCAGAAATCAGGTAGGCAGATTAAACACCATATTTATATTCAAGTGCTAATACTAACACTAAACTATCTCCTCTCTCCAAAGAAAAAATAAAAACCAGATTCCAAAATCTTGTCTACAATGGCGGTGCCATATGAAAAAAGCCCAACAAAACCAATCAATCAACAAAAAAACCCCAAAACCAAAACCAAAAGAACAAAACAAAAACAAAACAAAAAACCCAACCCAAACATGCACTGGAGGTTTTTTTTTCAGATTACACGTCATGAGTTTATGCACATCCTTTTAGCAGAATGTGAGCACCTGCTATGAATTATGCAAGCTCATGCACACAATCAACACATTAGATTACAGCAGATATCACAACACCATGCACACAACAATGGCTAACCAGAGAATCCTACCACAAAGTGTGCAGATGCTCTTCCCTACCCCGTGAGCCACCGCTAGCTCTGGAGCTGTTGCTGCGGAGCCTGGTTACCCATTTTCATGACATGGGCGGTGTCCTTTGGAGAATCTTGCTCCTGTGGCTGTAAGTATTCCTATTTTTATAGTAATTTGATCAGGTCTGTTATCAAATGTAAAGCAGAGTTTGGCAGGAAATTCGGAGACACAATTTGTAATAGTGGAATGTCATATCATTTGTTCCAGTCACAGTGTCCTTATAATAATAATAATAATTCTGCCAATATCACAGTTGTAAACACTAAAAGCAACAGTATTTGTGAATTCTCCTGAAACTCAGGCCCTGAATGATTCCTACCAGGCTATGGTGCTCCACAGGGAGAGAGGAACAGAGCCCTTAGGAGATACCCCGAGGTTCTCATCTCTCATTGAAGCAGAGTATTTGTACTTCTATTGTAAAATATAACCACAATGAAGAAGCAAGAGTAGCAAAATAAAGTTAATAACTAATTTATGTATGCCGTAAGTTAGCTCTAATTTGCAGATTTAAATTGTCTTTAAAAATAATGAATCGTCTATTAAGTGCCTTTTCTGAAGGCTCCAAATACTTTAAAGATACCAAGATTACTTTAAATAAGGTTGAAATATAATGGCACATTATAAACAGAGATAGTTAGGTAAAAAAACTGTGTTAAAAAATTGAAATACAAAGAAAAATTTGGACGCACAATGCTACTAGTAATATACTTGATGTATTACTGAAAACATGTAAGTTACCTAAATATTGTATCTTTTTTGAAAGCTTTCACATTTATTACTAAATTTGTGAAAATTCTAATACTAATCACTCAAGTGGCCAGGTGGTGATGTCTTCATGCTGTGCATCAGAGTTCAAAGCAGAGTTATACCAGAAAAATTACAAAATACTCTATTTGTGACTGATAAAAATAATGGTCTCTAAATCAAGCAGAATATGAGATAAAGCAAGAACTTAAACCAAATTACATTATTGCAATGATTCACAGAACTGCTTTATTTATTTTACCCCATGGTCACAAGTTCACACTTTCTGTATCATATCAGTTGAGTGAAATTTGCTTCTAGAAGTGTTTCTTTTCATATCTCAATCCTTTTTCTACTTGGGATTTATTCAATTACTACTTCCATGTATATGTGTAACTATATGCAGGAAGTTGACAGCATTTTTGTTCAGTACTGTGTACACTCTTTTCCAAGGAAACATGAAACAGGAGTCTGGTTTTATACACAAAAGACTCTCTCTGCCACTTGGGCATTAACTGTCTATCTCCCAGGCAAAAGCTGTCTACTCTCAAACTGTTTTCTTCTTTGAAAGGTGATAGACTGAAAGCAGAAACTGACTTTTCCAGTTAGTTACATGAACTTATAAATGGAAACCTTTCAGTCTGACAAGGGATTTTTTTTTGAAAATAAATTTATGCTGTTCTATAAGAAAAGATTATGCACCACAAACACCTACAGAAACTAAATCAAACTGATCTTCAGGATAGTTCAGCACTAGATCTTTTTCATATTTCAGGATTTGCTCCTTGATAGTGGGAATAGATGAAAATCTCCTACAAGAAAATGTGATTGCGATAGAAGTAATCAGACTTTATACCTCATCCTGCTTTGTCTAAAGTGAACCAAACTCAAACTCTGCATTTTAACATTTTTATTTATGTAAGCTCATTGCTATGCTCTTCCAATTCACACTGTCTCTTCAGTTAGGATATCTGCCTCGTTCCTTAAGTTAATACGTGGTTATGAACTTCTGGCATCCACAGAAGTGTACAGAGCACTTAACAGGCAAGTCATGTAAATGATGTACACAGGTACAATACTTAAAAAAAAGAATACTGCTGTAGCTCAGTATTAGCCACCCCTACAGTAAAACAAACACTGATTAAAACTTTTTTTTATATAGCTATAATTATAAAAAACCAATCACAATTACTGTAACTTTTATTACTGTCAGCAACAGTTCACTTACCTCATCAGGGTTGGCATTAAAGGTGAGACTGCCCTCATCTAGCTGCATATACAATTTTCTAAAAGAAAATCCTAGAGGCGGATTCTTATTGTATATAGAACAGTGACCCCAAGTGGATTTGCACAACCTATGAAAATAGAATTAATCTATTATAAAAATTCCTTTTCAAATTTCATGGATTTTACAGAAGCAAAATGTAATCAACACTGCAAAGCTAATACTAGAGCTATAGGAAAAGTCAGAAGTAGGTTGCTGTAATAATTATTAAGTCTTTTTGCCATGTTTTTCTAAAATCTTCAATTATATGATTAACATTTTCTTCTCATAGAGGTTTTGGTGTATTTGAATGCAACATCAAAACATATCCCAGTAGGTGGCATCATAATGACAACCACACAGCAGAGACCTCTGGCAGTCCTAGAACCTGAACGCTGGCGAACAGCAACAAGTTGCTCTCCTGGGGTGCTATGAGAGATTAAAACATTCTGTTTCTTTTCCTGGGCCCCAGTTGTGCAGTGAATTGGACACTGTATCTGCACACAATTATGTCATTAATTCAGCACTTTCCTCATCTGTCCTTCTTCACCCAACTCTTCTTCCTCTTGTCCTAATTGGCCAGTCCTAATGACTAGATCCAGTCCCATCCCCCTCTATCTTCTATAACTTTTGAGCTTCTTTCCTTTTTATTCCACCCTGACTCCGTATCAGTTTCATCAGTTTCTGTCCTTCATCTCAGTTTCTTTGATGATACCATCTGCAATTCCCTTTCTACACACTCTAGATTCCTTATTGAACTGGTAGCTCTGCTTCAACAAACCTGCCCTGTAACTAATTAGGAACAATGTTTAGGACCCAGCAGGTAGTCACTGGAGACATGGCTAAGATTCTGTTTTCAAATCTGGAACCTGGGTCTTATTTGGACTGAGTTTGGAACTGCAACCACAGTACTTGCCAAAGCTAAAACACACCCTTATACGTGCGGAATAGTGAAGATTTTTACAGAGATTATGCAAATTTTAATTTTTATTTATTGCTAAATCAGGACGCATTTTCATTACCAAAAGAAATGTGGTATGTATTGTGAGTATTATCTGGAAAGACTTCACAAAAAATGGTTGAATTGTTTCCCAGAATGAACTTCAAGCAAAATATGTATTTCCACCCCACATGTTAAGAATATATACTACATGTAATTAAGAAGCTCTACTATCTTCAAGCTTTGGTCTGGGGGATTTATTTGTATTTAGGCTGGGTTTGATATCAAGAACTGAGCACAGTACAATGCATATTGATAAACTTAGAAGCTTACTGGTATCCTTCACTAGAATTCCCGTTTCCTGTCAATAGAACAGTCCCCAACAGCAGAACAGCTGTGACTATAAGTTACACTGCATCATCCTTTTGCTAGGTTCAAAAGCATGATAGGAAGGGAAGCTGCTTAATTCAAATGCAGCCGGGCAAGGAAACAGATGAGGGGAGGAAGAGATGTAGAGCATAATGAAAGATAAATAAACAACCTGAACAGCAACCCAACTGCTACAGTAGTAATACTGTCTGTTAAGGGAGAAGAAAATGTTGTGAAAGAAGTTACAAGTTCTGCTAACCATCTACTCTAAAGATGATTTCATGAGTGTTTCCTAGTGCTGTAAAACATAAAATACCAAAGAATATGTTAATGACATTTTGATATTACACTATTTTATCTTAAAAATGTTCTTTTATTTATTTCCCAGACATACAAATTCTGCATATGTTATACGTAAATGTGTTTCAAGTGTTAGGCTGAAGAAATTTCACTTGAGAAAAAAACCTTTTCTTTCCTCCCTCCAGAGCCATCTTCCAAGAAAGATACACCTAATTTGCTTCAAGTGTAGTAGATGAGTTCTCACTTCTCTTCCTTTGGAAGTCTGGCTGAATAGGTTTGCTTGCTTAAGCTAGACAACTGTTCAAAGTTCAGAGAAGTAATGATACAAACACCTGAGATGTGCTTCGAGATAATACAAAAGTGAAGACAAGTCATGCTATCTCAAGGTGTTTAATAATACACGTGTACACTTGTGCCAAGCACACTTGTGTATGTAGCAATCTCCAGTAATACCCCATGCTAATCAGAAATCCAGAATAACACATTTTTAAACTATATCTGTTTCCTCTATATAAATCTCATTTAACTTAGATAACCTTTGCTGGGACAGAAAGACAAAAAGCATTTACTGAGGCAAATTTAAAATCTAATACTTTTTACTATGTCCAGGTGATATTTCTTTTTTTGTGCTTACCCTTGCCAGAGGAGCTCATCATTAGCAAGATCCTGCCAGACACATGATGCTAGACAGAGATCAGTTGCATTCAGGTATGACAAAATGGTAAAACTGAGCTCTGGTGGCAACATTTCCAAGTTAATGAATCCTTCTTGTTCTTTAGATTTTCTTGTCTTCAGCAGGTGGTAGATGTCAATGCCTCCTTGAGCTTGTTTGCGGTGGCTTGTATTGGAAACATTGTTAGCAGGTATCCTCCTACCATGCTCCCTGGTAAGATAGCCTTGTCCACTGTATCCTTGCTGCTGCAATTGCTGGTTTCTAGCAATTCTCCAGAGTCCCTGACCCATCTGCGAGCCTGCTGGACATAAAATCCAAATTAGATGTTGACAGCTATTTGTAAACATTTGTAAGACAGACTTAGCACATGAGTCAAATTTTAGGACTGATCTGAATAGGTAGAAGGTGAGTTCTGGCAAAGTTATGTTGACCAGGTAATCGGTCTTCATAGGGCAACTGAAAAAATACTGAAAACAAAACCCACTAAAAAAACCTAGATTTTTTTTCAAAAGTTTCCAAGCTTGAAGAGCTACAAAATTAACAATAAGCTTCTTCAAAGAGTACTAAATATTATCTATGTCTCATGCAAGTTAAGAAACCTTAGGCTTCAGAACATTTGGAATCTTCAAACTTCCTTCAAAATTTCATAAAAAGAAATTTCATTCTAGAGTCAATGAAGGACTCTTTAGAGTCAATAACTGGATAACACAGTGACTGACAATGAAACAAAGCTTAATGACTTCAGTGATAATGCAGTAAGGATTTTGAGTGCTCAGAAACAAGAGCATAAGTCTCTTTTCAAGCTTTCTTACCTAGCAGCATAACATAAAGCCTTGATAATAAGATACTCACATACATATACAGAGAATATCACTGCAGAAATAGTATAAAAAGCCTTTTTGTAATGTAAAAAAAAATTAAAAACATATTTGCTATTTCAAGGACGAACTGAAGAAATTTCACAGAAGAAACAAAATGAGACAGAATTTAAACCAGTCTAGAACCAGCTGCTGAAAATCCACAAGCTCTGCTATTTATGTAGCTATTCAGCAGCTTATATGCCATTTGTTAGAACACATATAATTTTCCCAATCACGTAATTACTTTCAGCATCGTAATAATCCAGGATGAATGCTTTCATATTAAAAGATGAGCAAACCCATTGTTATGAAGCCTTTTAACTAATGACGTCAAAGACTATATTTTGAAATAATTTTGAACCTGTATTTTCAATCTTCAGATTCAGCAGACCATTCAAATGCATGTTACCAAACTTCTAATAATGTAATCTTATCTAGTAATTGAAACCTCTTGATAGCTTGGATATCAAGAGAAGCTACCACAGTAAAAATAACATCGAGCTTGTTTATAAATCACTGATCTTCTCTAGCTCTGTCTGCTATCTATCAAAGTCTGATTTAAATTCTAATTGTGTCTTCCTCATGTTACTTTGCTACTTACTGCATAATAAATTCTTTTGGAGTGTTGACAAGCATGATAGGATGCTAAAAGTAATCTAGATTAATGCTGCATTAGTATTGGATTCTACTTTATTAAATAAAAACCAACATGCACTCTAGATATAAACACTCTTCACTTCATAGTAACTGAGCCCTACAGTTGCTGATTTGCAGCCACGATTATCCCAACAGGAAAACGTTCCTTCCTTCAACGCAAGCCCATCGAAGCCGAAGCTTCGTTCATAGCAGCTGCATTGCAACCGAGGCCTGCTGGTCTCCCCCAGAACGTGAAAACCCTTCAATCCCGACTCCGGGCAACCAGGCTGGCGGGCAGAGAGAGACACACAGCCCGTCCCCCAGGCCCAGAGCCGCCCCAGGGAGCCGAGGCCCGAAGCCGCCCAAGACCGCACCGCGTCCCGAGAAGCTCCGCAGCCGAGCCGCCGCCCGAGCCGCTTGTCCCCGCGCAGAGCGACACCGAGACCCGGCCCGGGCACGGCCGCCCCGCTCGGGGCACCGGCGGTCGCGGCCCGGCGGGTGCCGCCCCCCGGCCCCATTGGGCTGCTCCCGGAGCCCCCGCTGCCGATTGGCCGCGCCGCCCGCCCGTCCGCTCCGCGGAGGGCCCCCCGCGGGCCCTACCTGTGCTAGCTCCGCTCCAACCGCCGCCGCGACGAGCCCGGCCCGCCTGTGTGCGAGGGCCGCGCCGGGCGGGAGGGGCTGCGCGGGCCTGGCGGCGGGGAGAGGCGGACAGGCCCAGGGAAGGAGCCTCAGCAGGGTGGCCGAGCCCGCCGACGCCGCCCCGACTCCTGCCCGGGCAGCTCTGACGTCTGCTGTTGTTGCTGGAAGTGACGTCCGCGGGGAGGGGCGCGCGGGGAGCGGAAGTGCCGGTCGGGTTCGGCGGCGGCAGATTCGGTCTGCGCCCGCCGCCTCCGGGAACGGCCGCGGGGCCCGCCGCGCTGTGGGGAACGGCGGCGCTCCCGCCGCGCGGGTGAGCGTCAGCATCGCTCTCGGGGCGGGGTCTGTGCCCGCCGCGGGGGCCGGCTCCTGGCCCGGGGCTCTCCCTCTCTGCGCAGACGGCGAGCTCTGAGGAGGGCCGGTCTCCGCTCTTGTAGGGGCGAGGAAAGGCGGGTGGTGTTAGGGTTAGGGTTAGGTTAGTGGCCCCGGTCCCACTCTGGCGAGTTTGACGTAAGGCGCTGGTTCCGGGACCGCAGCCCGCCTTGCCGTGTCCTGGCTGGAACCCGTTGTTTTCCCGCTGGTGCCCAGGGCGACCAGCCGAGGACGCGCAGTCCCTTGTGCCGCTCACTGGTGTGTGCGAGTGGCCTCTGCGCGAAGGGTGTCGCAGCTGGCACGGAGGAGAAGTCCTGTATTTGTCGGTGATGTTTTTGCAGCTCTGCGTTAATGGTGCGATTTCCCCCAGCTCCCCGCCCTGTGCAACCGGAGAGTCTGGATTCAGCTGGAAAAAATCAAAAGTCTAATTGTTGGGCAATTCAAAGGCAGCGTTTACAGTGTTAACATACTTGGTAACTTGCGTGGGGTCTTTTTTTTTTTTTAGTTTTTGTTTGTTTGTTTTGGTCTTTTTGTTTAGTTTTTTACATTGATCCTTTGAATATCTATCGTACACATTTTTGACAGTTGTTCTTTGAGCCACTTCCTCAAAGCTCTATATTATTGTACCTTGAAACTTTGTAATACTCGATTTTATTCTTCATAGCCAGTGCTCTGTAAATTCTACAGATTTCTACAGATGAAAGCTGTGTATCTCATTTTACTGGGTTCACCTTCCCAAGATTTGCTACCAACTTGACTGTTACTTTTATGATCTCTTAGGCTATTTTGTAGTGACAGTAGTTACCAGTTTTTACATCCAGAGGCCTGGTGTAAAAAGAAAGGATTTTTGATACTTTTGGGAAACAGCCTATATAAGAGTGCCTTCTGTGAATATTTGCATTGCAGATTAGAGCTTCAGTTTTATGTCGTATTCTTTGAGATTTGTCTTGCTAGCTAGTTATATTTGCAAAACTATGGAAGGGATCACATTTTATTATAGTGCAGGAAGAATAGCTGCCTCAATTTCCAAATAATTGGTTAAATTCTTTCAAGCTTTGAAAAGTAAGTATTGTGTACTGCTGTTTAGTGCAACTAATAACCCAGAACCTAATGATTAAAATAAAGGAACCTCATGATTAAGTAGGAAAAAAATCCTTTTAACAATGGCAGAACACATGGGAAGAGCCTAATCTTGAGGATTGCTGATTAAACATTGCAGAAGCACAAGAAGAAAAACACCCACAAGAAACCCAGCCCACTGTAACTGGAAGCTTTAACTGTTTCTTGAGACCATCGCTTCATTTATCGGCTGTGTGACTGTGCCTCTTCACTGCTTCCATTGGTAGGCTTCAAAATACTTGTTTTGTAGCAAGAAAAGAAATTCAGTGAGGATAGTGGCAGGTAATTGTCTCCCAGGTTCTAGCAGAAAGGTGAATTTAAGTGATTATTGCATTTTGTAATTTTTTGTGTACATAATTCTTTTTAACAGACGCACTTTTTTATGTTTATTTCATAATCTGAAAGAAGAATAGCATTTGGAATAATGGCAACAGGAGACCTAAATGGAAGTTTAAGAAAAATAGAACAAGGACTTCGCTTGTTAAATTATCCACGAGATGTGGATTATACAGTGTAAGTGGCAGTGTGCAAACTTATGCTAATACATGATGACAGCAAGATGTGTTAACAAGATATGTATAAGGATTAGCATTGCACCCAGTGATAAGCAGAACATAACTGGGAACTTGGGGTGTGGTCTGTGTGAACTGGAATAGAAAAGTATGCAGTTTTGCTCTTCTGAGCAATCCTTGGAGCAATCCTGGGCTGTATTACTGTCTTGCTCCTCTTCTGCCCTTCTTGTCTTTATTTTAGTTAATCTCACCTTTCGGATTCTCTTGAAGTGCTTGCAAAATTTCCTTCAGGAAATTTCATCCTGTAAAGATTAGAAACAAAAAAATTGTCTGAATGTTGAGCTGAAAATGCTGGTGGGCTTTAGACTTGACAGTATTTAAATTCTATGTTGATCACAAAAACATTTTTTTGAGCATTTTACAGATAACAGCAAAGATGGCTGAATGAGAGATGCCTGGACAAAGAAATCTTAGAATGAAAGATATTTAGATAGAACCTGCTGTGTATTTATTTCTTGCAAGTTAAATGTTGGAATTCATGTAATGAAAAGCTTTTGTTACCTTCTGCTGTGTAAAATACTTTTGTTTCTTTATAGGTTAGTAAAGGGTGATCCAGCTGCATTTTTACCCATCATCAGCTATTGTTTTACATCTTTTTCAACTTGTATAGCAGAGCTTTTGGTAAAGTGTGAGGTGGAACTGACAGCCAAGAGTGACTTGCGTTTTATTGAAGCTGTTTATAAGGTATCCCTTCATGTTCTTTGCTAAAGAAACAGGGGTTTGTGTACAACTTCACAGAAATTAAACATTTACTATGAGCTTTACTACAAAGTGAAAGTTTTTGGAAATAAACATGAATTTTAGTTCTGTTGGGATTTAAGATGAGTAATAAGTCACTGTGTGCAAGTTTTTAGATTTTAATGAAAATAAGGGTGGATGGTGGTAGCCAAATCTCAGTTTTGAGACATTTGCAGAAGCAGTAATATTGTTAGATGTTAGTTTTGAAGAACACAGAAATTTTTATTGGACAAAAAGATTTATAGAAGTAATCTTGGCAAAAATCTTAACCACCAAAAAAATCACAAGGAAGTCAAAAAATTGTAAGCACAGTTTAAAAATACAGCTATTTTGAAACACTATGCCATTTTAATACATAAAGTTAAATATTAACCTTTTATAAATCCGAATCAAATTCTTAACTGATTGAAAATAACTTTGAACTATCCTTAAAATATACAAAAGCATGTTTTTATGAAAGGTGGATTGATGAATTGAGAAATAGTGGCTTATTCAGGCTAGTTTTCCATCTGAGAGGAAAGGCTTCTTTGGGAGCCTTAAGTAACCCTCTCATGTATTTTCTGGGATTAATATAACTTTTTATTGTAAATTCACTTTAAAAGCTCTTAGTTTTAAGTTTTTTTAGTATTAATTTGTATAGTCGGTTATTTCTTGAATCTTAAGACTGTGAGTTGAAGTTTACAAGAGTGATGTGAATGAAAGAGGAGATATGTTTAAGGCCTAGTTAAAAGAAACAGCTATATATTTATTGATTTATATAAAAATAATTGAATGAGAAAAGGCTTAACTGCTGAACTGCAGAATGAAAGGCAAGACTGTAGTAAAATAAGAATATGGACATGCCATTCCTGCAGCAAATTGTGAGGTGATTTTGAAAGTGAAGTAAACTCTTATTTTGTTGCAGTTTCTTCGAGATCAATTTCAGTATAAACCAATTTTAACAAAAGAGCAGTTTCTTCAGGTTGGCTTTGCGGAAAGGAAAATGCAAATTGTTTGTGATGTTATCAACTGTGTGGTGAAGAAACATAAGGAGTTGAGTAACTCTAGTAAGGTACTGATGAAATGGTTGCCTTTTTTATAAGTTTCTTTTGACATGTTTGATGCTGCAGATAAACTGGTCTTCAGCTTCTATTTGATGATGCAGCATTGCTTATGGACCAAATAATGGAAAGTTAGTATGAAGTTCCATTGTAAGATGCTTGAATGCTTTCATTCAAGACATGAAGCTGCCAATACTTTGTAGTATAAAAAAACTAGAATGAAGATAAATCTAATTGTTGTTTTTACAGTAAATTATATATTTTCTTTTACACTTCTTGATAAGTGAACATGTGAATTAATAAACTTCTCAGATAAATTTAAAGGCAAAACTAAATCCTCTCATATGTTGAATTTCTGTAACAATTCAAAAATGACACTTGTGTTTGTTTCTCAAATCTGATTATTTTCATCAGTGATACTTGTAATGGCATTATTTTTTATCAGTGTGTGTGGTGTATTGGTCTCTGCTTTAATTGAAGGAATTTCCAGTCTTTATATTTCACAGGATTTTGTTTCCTTTAAATTTTTAACAAGTCTTCAGAACTTCTGCATTCTTAATTTGTCAGTTTTGAAGACATAACTACATTTTTTGTATTTGTTTTTCTTTCAACTCTGGTGCAAGTTGTCTTTTCTATTTTTAACCATCTATTGATGCCACCTAGCATAGGTATTAATGAGTGTAAAAGTATGGCATTTACTTCTGGATCTGTGTTCTCTATAAATTTGGGTCTTACTTAATTTTTTGAGACATTATTGTACTACGGAGGTTTAAATGGGTTGTGTGGGGCTGCCATGAAATATTAGTGTCAGTCAGTGATGGTGTTAAAAAGTGGGGTGTGGAATTCTGAAAATTTTCCTGTGTTTTCTTCTGTTCACTTTGGAGGTTAAATCCCAAACAAGAAAAAAAATCAGACCTCTTAAATTTGAAGTATGGTCAAATTGTGGTAAAGGTCTTGCTGATCCAAGTCGCAGTGCTCTGAATTCCAAGCAGGTATGAAAATAATTTTTGTGTTTTATGTCTAAAGGTTAATCTTGTTTGTAGTAAGTCAGGCTCTTGCTGGAATTTTTTGCTTTTGTTTTGGTTTTAATACTTAATCAAACCAGTTTTTATATGGGCTGGTGTTTTTTTGTTTGTTTTACTCCAAAGTGTGGTTGGCTGAAATAATAGCTGAAATACAGAGGATGTTGCCTCTCTTGAGTAGTTGATCTCAAAGTCTTGCTGGTAATGACCTAGTGTAGTTTATGCTGTATTTGAATTATATCAAGTGTAAGGGAAAAAGATGGAATGGGACAAAGATAGATTTTTCAATGGAAAACGATAAAATGGGACAAAGAAGCTGTATGGTGTTTGAAGAGTCAAGTGTACTTGGCCTAGCATGTGTTTTCAACACAGCTTTCAAAACACTGTTTGGTGTTTTATCTGAATCTGTTCAGCAAGTTTTCATAATGTAGTATTCCTTTTGGCTTTGGTTTTACAAAGGTAAAATGATTATGCATTAAGTAAAAATGTCTATACATTATGCCACTCTTGACATGTGAAGGAGGCAGCTTTCTTGATATTATCTGCTAAAAGGGTGCAAAATAAAATTGTAGAAAACTTTTAGGAATATGACTGCCTGTTAATAGCTGGTGGTTTCTACTTGTAAGGAAAATACTGCTTTTATCAAGAAAAACTTTGAATAAAGTATTTGGAATGGCTTCTCTGTCTCTTCTAGTTGTTTAATAGTAGCACTGAATGGGATAGATATGTGTGTTTTATGAATTCCATAGTAGAGGAGAGTTTCAGCTTAACTAAAACATTGAGGAATCTGTACATGTTAAGATGCTGCACAGAACTAGTAATTGTGCATTCTTAATCATTAAGTATTTAATTTTGTGATAGTATTATAAGATTTAATCCACCTAGAAGGAATTGCAAAATTTCTCCTTGTTTTCTCTAAGGAAAGCCTTCAAAGGAAACTAATGTATATCTCATAGAGCTATTTTGCTGACAGTTGTCAAGAAAAAGGAAGAATTCTAATCTTCCTAGTTAAGCCTTTTTTGTTCCTAATGTTTTAGTCATGATTTTGGTGTTGAAACTGTCTATACATATGACTTTTGCTGTAGGTAATAACATATTTTCCAGTCCACACTTAGAAATCTAACAACCTTTAAATTAAGGGAGGACATTTATGTCTTCATTACTGTTTATGGAAAGGAAACAAGGTACGTGGTATATATGGTAAAATACATGCGTATTTGTTTTACAGCACCTTCAAGTCTGTGCGATTTTTAAAAAAAATTAAACTGCCTGCTCTTGCTTTCTGTATTTTGTAACCAGTTGGGATAAGACAGTTAGATTGAAATAAATTCTGAAATAATAGGTCTTATGTGTTACTACTTGGCTAATGAATTGAAATATTCTTGTTATGAATAACACCAGCAGTTAGTTGGGTTTGTTTGTTTGTTTTTTAGCACACTCAAAAGAAGCCTCTAGTCGAACGGCACTCAGGAAATGAAGTTAGTGGTGATCTTTGTCCACTACCCCTTCCAGAACAGGGAGGGACTGAGGAAGAATTGTGCCCAGATTATGATATTGTGGAAGTTAAATGTGAACAAGTAAGAACTTCTATTTTAAGATGTCTTTTTATTACGGGATTTGTCTAAAGGGATAAAAGTTTTGACATTATATCTATACTTCAGGAGCATGCAGTGGATATTTAATAAATGTATTGGAAAAGTTGGAAAAAGGAAAAGTCAGTTAAATTGTACTGTCTCTTTCAAGACACAGTTCTGTCAACAGCTTCTTTTAGAAGCTGTGTTCCCTGAGTAGGTATATTTTGATAATTCTGGAAGAAAAATAATTTTCTAGTGTAGCAGGATGTGGTTACTGAACTTGAAGATTTGCACCTAATCCGTTTGATCAAGCAAGGAATTGTTTCTGGTTTGAAATTCAAGGATATATTCTTATCGCTATTTTCAGGTCATAGAAGAAAATTCACAAATTGAGTTTTTAAAGAATCAGCTTGCAGATTTCCAGGAAAAGCTTCATAAGCTAGATTGGATGGAAGATAAGCTACACGTTTTAGAAGAGAAACTGCAAGGAAAGGTGATCATAGATGAGAAGGACTGGAATAACTTACTGAATCGAGTTTTGCTTCTCGAAACAGAACTGTTGTTACAATCCAGAAAGGTGTGTTAACTTCTCTTTTATTTCTATAACATAAATTGCCCAAACATAATCTTGTTGGTCTATTTCTGCCCTCCCTGCCTCCTGATGTGTTTTTGTCACTGGTTTTAAAGGTATAGTCTGAATGCAAGTGCTGCTTATGAAGTTGATGGGGGTTTTTTTTCTTAACTATTAAATTCTATTCTCTGAGACTCTACGAACCAAAGCTCACCATCTGTTCTCATTAGTAATGATTCAGTGTCATTTTATTTACTACTAAAGTTATAGAAGAAAGTGTTTGAACTTAGAGTCATCATTCTCTACGACAAATAGTGACAAAAATGGATGGCATGCACAGTGGAAAATACAGGGTTAATCAAAAAGTTATTTCTTATTTTAGTCATATGTGTAATTTATGGGTCCTTGAAATTTGTAGTCTAATCAATGGGGTTTTTTCTCCTATTCCCACTCTCTTCCCCCACTTCCTGTTTTTTGTCAATGATGTTCATTGCGTTTTTGAATGTGTGAAAGGACTGCAGTTGTGATGTGGCTACATTTGGCATAGCAAATAAAGCCTCTTGTTGCATTAAGACTGGGTTATTTTTCATGCTGTTGAAAGGTCCTTGTGTGCACATTATGTACTTTGATATATGCACACATGTAAATATTTTGAGTTGCAGTGAACCATAGCATCGCTTTGAAATCAATAATGTAATCCAAAAATTTTGTTCTCTCATGCATCTCGTGTATCCTTCAGACACTGTCAGATGCTTTCCAGAAGTTGAAAATCCTTGTGGAAAATAGTTGATTGGTGTTGCATTTTTCTTTGCAGCTGTAAAAGTGTTGAATTTATTCACAACCAGGAGCTCTGTACATTTTGCTGACCCCACAAATTTGAAAATGTTGCTGATACTAGTATACAAGACATGTTTTACTGTGTGCCTTGCAAGTATGGTGGTTATGCAAAGTCTTGAAATAGACAGGTGTTCAGACTGATCACTAGGTTATTTCTAAAAGCTGTAGCTCAGTTAGTAAGGATAGATATTCTCAATCACTTTAAAAAAAAAGTTTTAGGTCAATAGTAGCTCATGTGATTTTACCATCTGAAATCAGATTCTTATGGATCAGTAGACCTCTGTTGAAATAATGCCACCAATGATGATGTGTTTTTTTTCTGGAAGCAGTCTCAAGAGATCTTCAGGTGAACAGCCACAGACACTTTTTCTCCTGTTTCAAATGTATTATTTTCAAGAAATTATTGTAGCATGTGAGAAAGCTCGTTTCAGACTAGACTTGTTCTTTTGTTTTTGTAAATTTCATTTATTACTGCTTCACTAACATGTTTATTGCAGTTGTTCATATGGTTGGAATAGCATTTGGAAAATACTCTCAAAAAGTACTCAGAAATTTGCAGCGATAATTATATTTCTGTACTGCATGTTACTGAAAGAATTAACCTGCAGAAACAAGTTCAGTTATAATTTCTGTATGGCATTCTATGTACAAAAATATAAGACTCTATATATGTATATATATCTATATATAGTCTTCAAAGCTAACTGTTTTGCAATAGACATTTGAAAACTGCTTAGAAATAATTCTTTGGGCCACAGAATTGCTGCTTTTTTGTTTGATGGAATTGCATCCAAGTTGTGCTTCACACAGAAACAATTCAGAATTACTCCTCTCTTACTCTCGCACTTTACAGGGAATTTTTGGCATCTAGCCAACATAGCAGGAACACTCTAAGATCTGTCTTTTGCTGTTGCCAAAGTAGCGGCAGCTGTGCATTTAAGCTCTGGGAAAGTCTGAAAGCTACCAAGTCCATTTCAATGAAAGGAATTGAACAGACGAAGTCTCTGCAGATTCTATTTCTGTGTTTTTTAAGAGATAGACATTATTACAGTTTTTTTTCCAGCGTTTTCCCATACAATACCTACTATTTCTCCTTCATTAATTTATTTGGGTGTAGTATTCCCCTGTTAGCTGATGTACTTACTCCGGTATATAAAGTGACATATTTTAAAGGCTGAGATATCAAATCATAATGTTTACTCAGTGGTAAAAAAAATCTAGCTGTTGTTTGAGTGTTTCATTTTTTTACTTTGAATTTAGAAAGTTGAACTCAAAAATACTATTGTTTCCTTGCTTATGAACAACCTTTTCAAAGTTACATGAAGTTAAACTGAGAATGTTTCTTAAAAGGGCCCTCTCTCATTTAGGAGCCTGGGAAACCAGCTTAAAATAGCCTTCTGGGTTCTAAGCATTTAGGTGCAATGAATTTCAGTTAGTCTATAGGCTATTTTTTTTAGGACTGGGGACTCTCGTTTTGAATATCATCCAGCAGTAGAAGAAGGCACACTTTAAGCTAATGGCAACCAATGTTGAGATGAAATTATTAGTACAGGCTAAGAGCATTCTGATTGTCCATTCTACTCATAAGTATATGCGCTGTATTTTGACCTGGTTTTGACCTCATCATGAACAGCAATATTGATATTTTAAAAAGACCTATTAAATAGACTAGTTTTTTGATGAAGTGCATTTTTGGAATGTTGAATTTTTTTAGTCCTGTGAAGATATTTGTGCAGTGCCGACACATCTGCATGGTGTAGCAAGCAAGTACACACATACCTGGTACTTTAATATAGTTTTGTTCAGTCAGAAGATGATTTAAACAGGGTGTTTGGCTAAAATGCAGTAAACTTGTATTTCAGAGAGACTTTCCTAAAGACTTCAGCAATATAAATCAAAAAAGAACTTCTAGTAGCATTCCAGTTTCCCTTGGTGAGTATGAATGATTTTCCTTCTAATTAATGTAAATATGCTAAACATTTCTTGCTGACCTTGACTAAAATAGTTCAAGTAGGTAACTGCAATTTAGTGACCTCTGAATTTAAAACCGTCCTGCGGATTAGAAGTTAACCTCCTCATTATCTCATGTTTCTAACTTATTCTTTAGATGATTTAGTTGCTATAGCATAGTAAGTAATAGTTTAAAATAGCTACCAAAAATATCAAAGATGCAAATTAAGGTTCTGTTACTAAGGCTGTGAATAATAATACTGTCATTTGGACTTTAAAGCAGTTATCATCATGTTCTAAAAAAGCGCTGTTCTCAAGCACAAATGGAGTTATTTTTGCTGCCACTAATAACTTTTAGGTTGCTGTTTTCTTCTTTAATGGGGCTCAGACAAATCACGATTCATAATCTTTGTTGGTTTTCAACTCACTACTAAATGTTTTCTGTATTTCATCTCTGAAGCAGTTAGCAGCTGTCCAACTGGCATTTTTGATAAACTTTCTTGTTTTGAAGAGAAAGTCAAAATCTTTTTCTTCGTTTCCAACTTCCGTTTAATTTTGATAACCTACAAGAAGTAAACAAAGCAGACTTGAGTGGGAAAGAAGTTAAAAGCACTGCTCAGGCCATGAGTGATTTTTCTGTCTTCCTCAATGGTAGCTCTTTAGCATTTAGCTCTATCAGCTCCCTCTGTTCTCTTCCTTGATTTGGCCTGTTTCCCTTGTGGCAGCTGTTATTCCTACCACCAGTGGTAAGGAGGATATTCTATTTTCCATTCTCACATATTAGGCTTTTTTGTCCAGTGTTGGGCTTTTGAATTGTAAATAAAAAGGAGTCTTAGTAATCCAGTTTCCATGGAAATTAGGAAGGCAGTTCTTGGTTATGTCGAAGCTTGTTTTTATTGTGGAGTCTCAGAAATGGGACCTTCATTTTACAGGACTCAGAAAGCTTGCAACATGTTTACTTCCTGTGATAAGTTTAGTGGTGTGTTACTGACACTTGGGGATTTCGTAGAAAGTAAACAGGCAGATGGGTTTTTGAAAAAGAGAATTTTCAGACTCCCCAGATTCTGAATTTGTCATTCCTGCTTTTCTGAAATTCAGGAAATTTTAAGCATAAAAGTTATGAGGACAGTCTTAACTCTTTTATCTGAGAGTATAGTACTTGGGATCCTTTCTGGCTCTTTTTGGTTGTAGTACTCTTCAGAAATCACAGCTGTACCAAATAAAGAATTTTTAATTTTTATTAAAAAACAGTTTAAAATGAATTTTAGATACAAAATAGTGTAGTTACATTTGTTCCAAAGGTATGGTGTATAGATGGTGACTTTACTAAAAATGGGTATGGGTTTTTTCAAAATACTAAATTCTCTTCCCTGACAATAGTAATGTAAAATTACAAAGAATATCACAGCTTACAAATGAAAAAGGAAAAGAAAAAAAAAAGACAAAAATTGTGCTACTTATAAGACAGGTTACTTAGCACAAATTATAGACATGTTTGAGCAGGCAGTTTACAATAAAAATAATGTAAACTATATGAAATTACTATTAAATGTTTGGCACTGTAATCAGATGTTCATAAGCTTTGGTTTTTTACTCTTATCAGGAGAAAATAATCTTCTTAGTAATCTTTAGAATTTGCTTTTTGTATTTTATATATATTATACATAGTGTCATATTGCACTTGTTTTAAAAAACTGAGAAACCTGTTTTGGACTGTCGTAGTAGCTTTTTCCTTCCCCTCTCTAAACAATGCATTCTCTTCTGTTATTGCCTACTGTAAATCACATTATTTGATAGCTGACCTTGCAAAAGAGAGCAAAAAGGCAAAGGTGACATAAAACTGAGCGTTTCTCTATAGATACAGAGAGGAATGAGGAGATGCCAGAGAGTCATCTTCAGTCGTCTGGATGCAGTTCACTGTTATCCACAGACCAGTCTCCCAAAGACATGACCATTAATTCTCATGATCTGTCAGACATTTCAAAGGTAAGTAAAGCTGGTGAATGCTCAGTTGATTTCCTTTGAGGTCAAGAGAACAAGTAAGCATTGGTTTTAGTTGTATATACTGATAGAAAAACAAGGAAACTATGCAAAACTACATCTAGATCTGTCTCATAAAAATACTTTTCATATGTAAACAGTGCTTAAAGTCACATTTTCTCCGAATTTAAATTGAAAGTCCATCTGAAGAATGTAAGCTTTGAAGAGTTCACTAACTGTGTTGCTTTTAAATTGTAGGAGACAATAAGACAAAGAATGGAAAAGATAAGTAAAATGTAAGTAATAGGAAAGGGCAGCAGGAATTTATTTCCCAGGAGGGAGTTGTGCTGTACTAAGGCACACAGAGAATGTACATATGTGTTCCAAACCTCAAAGGTCTGTACATCAGGTGTGGCATTTCCTTATGGCTCTACTGGATAATAAATCCACTTACAGTTTTGTATTTGTGGGATGAGTCACTGTTTTGGTTTCTAAAAAGCAGTAGAAAGCACTCTTAGTAGTATTAACTAAGAGTGCTTTAGAATTTGGTTGAGAAAAAATAGGAATATTATTTATTTCCTGATTGAAATTCCCTGGTGCTTGCAATTTTTCTTCCTGAAAAATACCTATTATCTTAACTTTTTTATTATTAAAGGAAAAGTAAAACAAATTTCAGCCTAGGCATTATAATAACTATATTAAGATGTATTTGATATTAATTCTGAGATCTAGAATAAAATTTTTTGTTATATTTTTATTATGCTTGGAAGAGAAATGTGTTGCTTTACCATGTTTCTCTAGCAAGATGTTTCTCTTCTGTAAGTGTGTGACCTATAAAAAGCTCTAGCCTTTTCTGTAATTTTAATTTTATTGTGTGGGTTACTTCTTTTTTTGTGTACTTGAGGTTTATTGATATATGGTAGGCATTTAAAATAGAAACCAACTGCAGGGGAAAAGGGCGGGATGAGAGAAAACGTATGGGGTCATGCTGCTTATTAGTATTTTGGATAATTAGGAAGTTAAAAGCAAGTCAGTTGTTTTGTACCCTATTTTATTAAGTGTATGTAAACTAAAATTTATTTTCAGAATTGAAGAAACCTTCAAGTTGTTCAAAACACCAAGCCCACCTCTGGCAATACCTGCAGGCACAGGTCTTCAGACCTGGTCTCTGCAGACTTACGGATACCAGAAATAATCTGTATGTTTGTACAGCGTTAAATTTTTAATATATCAAATTTGTAATGATCAGCAGTGCTTTTATTGCTTTGAATAAATACTTTACTCATGCATCTGTGTATTGATTTCCCTCCCCACGACCACAATTTTTGGTTTTAAAGACTGTTCAAATAGCTTCTTCCCCCCTCCTTGCACTTTTGTAAATTGAAGTCATTACAGCAGTGTATTCTTGTGTTGACATTTGTTAGCAGTGTGCTAAGTAATATGTTTTTTAAAGTGCGGGCTTGAGGACTGTGGTTTACATCCTGTTGGAAACATTCCAGCTGGAACTTGCATATTGCACCCAAGAGGCATTCTTACATACCATCTTACCATCTGTACTCTGGAATAAGTCTTAATAAAAAACTTACATACACAGTTTCAAATATGTACCTTTTTTGCTGTTTTTTTTTTTTTTTTTTATTTTTAAATATAAGTTTTCATGCTGAGCTGGAGAGCACCAACACTTTATGGCTTCCATTAACACTGACAAAGTGGGGGTCAGTTTGATCCTAAACACAAAAATGTGCAAGTAAGTCCACAGACTTTGACTGCAAGAGATGTGTTGAGTGTTTTAGTGCTCTTACCCAACACATTTTAAGACCAGCAGCACAGATGGAGACCAGTCAGTATACAAAGAAGCACAACATTTTCATTATTTGAAGCCATATTAAGATTTCTTACATAAGAAGATGGAAGACTTCCATAAACATATGATCAAACCAAAGATGTGTGAGAGTTGATTAGATTTATTTAATTGTTTATTGCTTTTTGTAAATTGGTAGCCTATCACATCAAGGTTCCTTTCTGTTTTAATACTTCACTTTAAAAGGTTTTTTGAGTTTATTATTACAGATCAGTCAGAATTTTTGGGGGGGAGCATGCAGTATGCAGATGAAGGCAAAAGCAGCTGTTTAACATGCTCTAAAAAGTGATTTCTTTGTTTTAACAATAATTATGTTTTTTTTCTATAATCATATGGAATATAAATGAACTTTATTTTACACAGAAACAGAAGAGCTTTCGGCGATCTGTTATGTTCTATAAACTAGTTCTGGGTTTTTTAGACTTCTGTGACTTCTGTGATTTTTCAGTTGTTTAAAAATAGAGGAACCTATAAAGATTGGATCATAGGAATGTGTTTTGCTCTTTAATTGAAAATAGGCCTTGCAAATCACTGTTCATTATTCTAACAATGAAATGAAATGAGGTTTCCTTCTAAATGTTAGAACAATTAATGTCTTAAAATATGACTACAGCACCATCTTGTGGAAATCTTTATAAAGTCATCAAAGAAGTAAAAATTAATATTTCTGCTTTAAGTTGCTATGATCAAATATTTTGAATTATCTCTCCTATTTTTCCTCTTTGCCTTGAAGTCAGAGATGCTTTTATGTTCAGTAAGTATATATTTTCTGTGATATTTGTTAAAGTTTGTGGCAGGAAAGAGAGGAATGGCAGTTGTTAATTGAAGTCATGGCAAAAATGAGAAGTCTTAGTATACTTGATTCTAGTTACAGAGACTTATCATTGAATGCATCTGGGGAACACAGCAAGTGTTAGAAAAAGTTCTTTCTCTGTGTGTGCAATTCAATATCATCTCTATTTAGTGCTGTAAAATTGAAAATCCCAAGTTGTTCAATTATTCTTCCAGCAACATATATAGTACTGAAAAGCTAAAATCAAGGATACGGACAAGCTGAAGTTTGAGCAGTGCATAATGGTCTTGCAAAGGTTAATTTTTCTGGAGAAACGGGAAAGTAAGATGATCAGTGTATATTAGAAGCTACTGATTGTGGAAATTTAGTTAGTTACTTTATTTAGTTACTTTGTATTACTGATGCTTAAAATTTTTTACTAGTCACTAGTGAACAGGGCTTGAAACAGCCTTTTTCTATCAACTACTTGTTTTGACATGTTAGCACCATTGCAAACAGTTGCAGTTGTAATATATTCTACTTTAAAATTATTTATTTGTAAATTATTTACATTTATCTTTTCAAACACTTCATGCCATATGTAGTTTCCGTTTATTTATTTTTTTAGGATCTTTTTTAGCTGTGTGGTGAAAATAATTTATAATCCTCAGACAGCAAATTATGCTTCCTCAGGAAAAGTATTATATCTGCAAAAATGGTTTAATGATAGTATTTTGCTTCTGTCATCTGTAGGCAGATTTCTGTGTGTTAGAGATCTGTGTTGTGGACTTTGTAGGAGATACTGGGGATGATGCACTCTCATCACTTGTGCCAGATGAACAGTCAATACAAGGATAGTGGTTAAAACACTTTTAACTTGAGTGACCCAAATGAGGAAAAGAAGTTTTTCCAAAACTGTGATATTCCTTCCCCTGAGCATCCTATGGCTTATTCAATGAGGAGTAGTAAAGTTAGTATTTGTGTTTAGGCAATGTGACCTTATCTGATAGAAGAATGCTGTATCAGTCATTGCAAAACTCATTCTGTTTAGACAATCTAGAGCAGATGTTTGATTTGGAAGAGGTGAAGCTTTTTACTCTCTAGGAGCAAACTGCATTAGTTACACGATCACAACAATTAGCAGTAGTGTGGAGCACTGATGTTCTAATGGAGCATTGTGTGTTGGTTTTCCTCTCCCCTTTCCCTATGCAGTTATTTTAAAGAAAACTTATGCTGTAAATCAAAATCACTTGATAATAGACTCAAAATCAACAGAAATATAATTTTTCCAGTGTTAGGTTTATAATGATAAAGTTTTAGCATAAGCAATGTCGAAGAATCTTATGCCTCAGGGTGTTTTAATCAAAGGTGAAATTCTATTTCTAAAACATACTGATAGGTCTTCATAAACTTTCACACTTGCGTGTCTGTTCTCTTACCTGGTGTTGCTGCACTGCATTGAGTGCATGTTGAAATATGAACTGGGATTAAGAGTTAGAGAGCCTTGAATACTTTCCACGAATGCTGAGAATAGTTTCACAAAGCTGAAGTTTTTGGCAGCTTAAGGGATTTCCTCCCAATGCTGATCATTCCCATCTGTCTGTGTTATCAACTGTGTTTTCTAACTGATGTGACTTAAATATACCCTTCTGAAAATAAATAATGAGGGGTATTGGTTGTATTTTTTGGGTGGTCTTGTTTTTTGGGCGTTTTTTCCTCATTCACATCAGCTCTGTGATCAGGTTAAGACATTGCATCCAAATGTTTGTGCCTGAACTTTCAGTTGGAGTAGCCTGCTATGCTGTCAACAAGTAACCGTGCAAGAGGAGAGAAAATGGATCAAGTTGGTGTTTTATTGCTGAAAGATACCTTTCTCTGAGTCTGCAGAGTGCTAGAAGTGAAGAAGTTCCTATGCAAAGTCCCAATGTACATATTCATGAAAGCTTGTTTAGTGTATTTTTGAATTGATTGAACGAAAGGGCAAACGTGTGTCTGAGAAAACATGGAAAATAGGATTAAAGGAAATCTAAATCTGTAATTTGGAATTGGGTCAGTTCTCAGGAGCTGAAATAGCTCTGTTTTTACATGTGCTTTTTTGGTTTTTGTTCTTTTTTTTCCTTGGCCTGTTCTCTTGGATTTAGAGACATATTTTTCATATGTTCAAAAATGCCTTAAAAACTCAACCTGTTCTTTGCTGTGTAAAATTACCATAAAATATACAGGCAAATACAGACCCAATCCTTGGGGAATATTCTTTGTAATCTTTTGTGTTGTGTAATAAATATATATGAATATGTAACACATTTAAAATATTTCATGTAGGCAATCACTGTATTATAAAAATAAGAAGCATATTCTCCTTACAACCTTTGTTTAACTGTAATGATAAACTAGGCAATATAATTCATGGATTTTGAAGCATTTCATTGCTATCAATATAAGCAAATTTCAATATCCAGGAAGACTCCTCATTTACTTCTAGCAGTGTGTGTTCATTTGCTCCATAGGTGATCAAGTAGAATGCACTATGCCTTTCCTGACTAGTGGTCTGGCATTGCATTGTTTGTTTCCCTGTATTATGGCATAAGACACTGATAGTAATTTCTTTGCCTGCTTGCTCTGACTGCAAAATGAAGAGATTCCCCTTGTTTTTCTCTCGAGTATGATGTGGTTTGGTTCATTGTTTTTGCCCACTTTGAGAATTACTTAGGAAAGAAGCCAATGGAAAAAAATGTAGTCTGTTTTTTTCTTGTAATTGAAACCATCCCATTGGAACCTATTGAAGGAACTAAGGGTAAGTTCATGAACTTACTTGAGCTTATGTATTAGTGGTAACTTCAGGTCCAGCTTCTTGTAGTTATTAAAGTGGTTGACAGCTGTGATAATTTCAGTACAAGTAGTTGTGCTTTTGTGTCAACTACAGAAAAATAGGTGCTGATATGGTAGAAGATTACTAGCCTGAATGCTTTATCAAGTTCCATTTTAAGCTGAGATATAACAATTTAAGATCAGTGACTTAAATTTTTTTGGTAGGTTTTTTTCTTGTATTGCTGTTGGAACATTTCTGTATAGCTTTTTTCATGAAGATATACCAGCAAACAATATATTGCTTTAAGTATTTTGTGATTGGATGTCATACTCAAAATGTAAATATTTTTGTTTAAAACTGACTTGGGCTGTGTTGATTCACTGACTGTAAGTTGTCTTGGATATAAAATATATGGAGGGGACGGATACAATAGTTACATTACTTTAGCTTGGAAAGGACAAAAGGTAATTTTTCTAGTGATTGAGAAGGCACTGAGATTAATGTTATTTCATTGTTGTTCTAAAGGCTTCAGCCTTGACTGAAAGTATTTTTCTTGCAGGAATGTCTTTGATAAGTGTTTGGATTTTTAGTGAGTTTTCTGATGGTTTTGCCCTCATTTTAAAGATTGACATAAATGCGTGCTAATACGGCTCTAGTAGTACAAGCAGCAGCAATGATCTGTAGGTGTTCTGGTAAGGTTTGTGAGCTTTGCTGTACAGGTGTAGTTTCACCTTAGCAAGACATAAAGATAAGTTATCTGTGAATCCCTTCTTGCTTCAGGAGAGAAGTTGTCTTGAGTAAAGAGCAAACTGATGTCCTCTTAGAGGTGAAGCCTTGAAATATAAAAATCCAGAATACAGAGGACTTTCCTGGTTATTAAAGTAAGGTCTCTGGAAATTCCTCTGGAGGAGATAGAAATGGATCTACAAGGGAAGCAGGAAGAGGCTCTGGATGATCCAAAACTGGGTATCAGCAGGATGTATTTTATTTAAGTCATGCTTTAAAAGTTACCTACAGAATGTAATGTGTGTGACAACCAAGCAGCACAAAATACCAATGAGGTGCATTTAATTAAAATTGTACTCATGTCAAGAACCTTTTGAAATTAAAACAGCTCAAATGAGTAGGAAAAATTCACTGTAGTATGGCGGTCATCTGCATACGACAGGGTTAGGTACTGTACCCATGTGAACAGACCAAGCGACCCTGCGACCTGTGGCTCCATACCTAATACACAAATGTTTAGATCAAAATTGTTTCCAACCTCCTCTGGACAGATTAGTTGTTATCTCAACTCTTCATGCCCTACACTGGGCACCAATTAAGGCTGTCCTGGTTTAGGTATGGTATTCCCCAATTCAGTGCCTCCACTGAGACTCCAAAACCGCACTGCTGCTTGTTCTTCTCGTTTTGCCCTCCCCTTTCCTGCTGGGTGGGATGGAGTTGAGAATTTGAGGCAAAAAAAAGCAAAGATCATGACTGGGACAAGAACAATTTACTAGAAACAACGATGAGATAAGAAAAACAGCAAAAGCAACATGATTAATAACCAAAGGGTTCAAAAGAGAGAGTGATTCCATGTAAAATACTCACTGAGCCTAGAAGGAACTCCTACCCCCTGGACACAGTGTCTGTCCCTTTCCTTGCCCTCAGCAATGAGGTGAGGTGATACAGAATAACCTCTGTGTCCTAATCACAGCCTCTCTCTGCTACTGCAAAAAATTAACCCTTTCCTGACTGGAACCTGGATAGACAGCAACATTGCTTCAGCAAATAATTTCATAAACTAATCAATAAAAGGAGGTGGAATGTGACAGTATCTTGACTCTTGTACAAATCACATATTTTTATTTTTATTTAAATAAGAGGTGAAAACTAAATTTGACAGGTTATCTAAAACTGCATAGGTGTCAGGGAGGGTTTTTGAGCTTTTGGTAGTAGACCTTCAAGACCTGTGCTGACTGACCTCAGCAGCATACTTTAGCACGAAGCTAACTTTAAAATGTCTGCCTAAGTTAAGCTGTCTTGATTACTCAGCTCCTCATTTACAGTGTCTTGCATTTTTATCACCATTTGAGTCCCATCAGGCATGCTAACAGTATTTTTTTATGTTATGCTTACGTATTTAATGTTTGGGGGGGGGGAGGAGAGTGAAGAATGACTGGTGTGGTTTTTTTCTGTCTACCCTAGTGAGGTTTAATGTGAACACTTAAGCCACCACTGTACGCAGAAGCATATGGTAGCTCAGGTAATCACTCTTAAGTCCATGTAAATAGAATTGTTAACTGTAGCCAGTGTGAGCATTCCTCAGTTATCAGTAACTTGAGGAGCTCAGGTCCTGACTTGTTGCTGGGGCTAATGTTGGGGTCAGCAGAGGCAGCAGGACCCAGGAAGTTTGTGAGTCAGAACACGCCAATCTCTGCTGCAATAACTGCGCTCTTGCTGATAACCGGGCTGGTTAGGTGACTCCAGTCTTAACATCTTGGACAGCAGCACATACATCACAAACTGAATGTGAGATCTGAAGTTAAATGGTGCTCATGTTATGCAGTTGAATTATCTCATGCATCCCACCATGACTGTTGTATGTGTGCTTTTCTGTCTACCTAGGGGATGGATATGTTTATAAATATCAATAAAATATTCAAAACATAATTAATACTAGTTTTTAACAGAAATGGTAAAATCAAGTAAGGATAACCTGAACTCAAGATTTCTGTTTTTAAATGGGCTCAATGCTTTCCTGTTAAAAATGGAAGTATTCTTTGGAGTGATTTAAGAAATAATATCCTGTTTTCATGTAAAGTAAGACTGTAGTTCAAGTAAAGCTTATCACAGAATATCCCACGTTGGAAGGGGCCCACAAAGATCATCATCCTGGCCCTTTGAAGGACTATTCCCCAAGAGTCAAATGTTTTTAAATCTAAACATTAAGTCAGACAATTTGGTAAAGGGTCATTCTTTTTTGTTGCTCCAGTGCTAGTCGTTGCACAAAATTAAAAGTTGACTCTTACCAAAGAGATCCTAAATAAAACATGCAAAGTAGGAAACATATTTTCTATTTTGGTGTATTTTACTGGAAAATGTAGACAGACTTGTCTACTATAATGTAAACAATTTAGTCTTTAAGCTGCATTTTTTTCATTAAAGATTGACATTTGCTGCTTTTTCCAGATAACAGTAGCCAATGTTGTCTTATCAGGAAACGGATTAGCTGCAGTTCTGTGAGTCATGGAGAAGATAAAAACAGCTTTGAATAATGGAGTAATGGTGCTCCACAAGGTCCTTGTGTTTGAGAAAGATTAAATACCAAACTTCCCAATAATCTAACAATCAGCCTTTTTTTCCCCACATAAAATTTCTCAATCACTTAGAAATTTGAACTTCAGATGAAGATGTTAAATTGTAAACCTTTATATGAAGATTTTAAGCTTTTAATCTTTAGAATTATGAAGCTGCCTGCAATGGAGAGAATATTTCAAAATGATGTGTTTTTTATAGGAGAAATTAAATTTAATATTCATGAACAATAATTTTTATTGTTCATGTGGGTCCTTATTTGTAACGTTGAGTCTCTGTTCCCTTTAATCCTGCTAATTTAATATTTTCCAATGTCTAAGAAAAGATATCCAAAAATATGGTCTTAGAATCTCTATAGAAATTGCTGGGTTACATTTCATGCATCTCTTTAATGTCTATCTACTCCCTTGCTAGGAAAGATTTTCTTGATGTGAATGAGGAGTGCATTACTGCACATGATTGCAGCTCTCTTGCTGTTATAATTAGTATGTATATCATTTAGTCCTTATTGCATGTTCACTTAGAACTGGTTTTGTAGCTGAAAGGGAGTTTTACTCCCCTTTCACTTCCCTTCCTTGTTATCTGGCCTACTAAGGTTTTCCTTCTTTACAAATTGAAGCTATGCTTTTCTGTTTCAGAAACTGCTTCTTCAATTTAATGTCTGGATTACATATCTGGGGAAAGAGAGAAGAGCAAGCTCGTTGCTTCTGCTACCAGTACTAAAGCTGTTCTCCTTTCTTGTTTTGTCTTAATACATTTATTTTTTGTTGAAAAAGAAAAAGACCAACACTGCCCATACTCTAGTATAATCAGAATAGCAGAATTAATTTTGTGATTATGTGAAAAAAAAAAAAAACACCCCAAAAGCAGGAGCTTTTAGAAATGTCAGAAATACTGTTTTGGCTGTATTATTGTGACATGACTTTTAACATACATGTTACTCCAAGCCCTTGTGTTAACTTTTTTTGAATAGCATTACCCTTAAGCAATTTTTCTCTCCTTCAGTAAAGAAGAAATTGTTAATGATGTTTATTACTGTGTCCAGTCAATCTGTGAGTATTTTACTTTCTTTTATGCCTTGAAATAGTATGCTAATACTTTCTTTTATGCCTTGAATTTCAGAAAGAGACAGCTGTTGTTGTGATGGGTTTTGTGTTCCAGTGACTCTAGGAACAAGGGAGGGAATAAATTAACTGGTCAGTCAAGTACCGTGGCAGAAGTGCTGTTCTTGTTACCTCATTCCATTCTGTTGGTAGAGATTCTGTATCAATTAGGATAATTTTTCAAAAATGTCCACAGGGGACATTGTGCAGGCTGTTGTAGAATGTGTACTATGAGAGAGGTCATGGTTTAGAAAAGTTAAATTTGGGAAATATTCCATGGAAGCTGTAGATAAGCATACTAGGAAGATTGTGACTACATTTGCATAATTAGCAATTATGTGACTGGAGGGAAACAGTAGAGACAAAATACATAAACAGCAAACATCAAGGATGAAAACAATGTTTGCAGAACACAAACAGGTCAATAGGAAAGGAACCTGAGGATTTCCAATGTTATTTGGATAGGTAGATATTAGCTTGAGTTTCTGTATAATCATACAAATACATTCCTGTCTTCTGTATTCTGTTTGAAACCTGGATTCTTCAAAGCAAAATGCAGTGTCTCTGATATTTTCCAAAGGGGCTATTTTGCCTCTGTGCAGTGAGATACTGTACATCCAGTATCTCATTTTTGCATAGGGAGCATTAACTTAGAACTCATTGAAAAATTAGACTTGTCATATATCTTGTTTAATGTTTGTCAGCATTGAACTATTTCAGCAAATTGCTTTTTCTCTCAGTATTTTCAGTAAATATTTTTTCATCATTTCTGATCTTAACAGCCTGAATATTATCAGCCAAAATGATCATACCACAAGATTACCACCCCTTCCAGAACATTTATTATTAGATTTGGATTCGATATTTCTAGTAGGAGCAATACACATTAAATCTTTGTCCTAACAACCTCTTTTAAGTTTTCTTCAGCTTTTTGTTGTCTGACCCTTAACATAACATCATTCTAAAAATTTCAGAGAATTTTCTGAAAGAAAATTTCCCCAAATTCAGGAATCATCTGAACCTCTTTGAAATTACTGACTTCTTTATCCTTATATTTCTCTTTCTTTACTTGTTCCTCCTGATTTATCTAAACAAAACAGTTTTATCTTTTCCCTTTATTTTTTCCCTTCCTTAGGTCAAACACTGGGTTCTTTTTGGCATGTTAGGTCTATATGAAATGTGACCTGTAATGGAGAATATTGGAAGCATAATATTAAAAAGAAGTTCCCACCTAAAAATCCCATTCAAATGAAGATGTTGAAGAAGGGTTCTGCTTCTCCTTTTGAGTCCTTTGAGGGTATTGTATACCTAATGTTTATATGACATGAAGAAAATTAGGTTTTTGTCACAGAAAAAAATTGATGGATTCTAGGAAATGGGCATAGCTATCACATAATTGCAGCACAACTTTGAGTGCAGCATCCTTCAAAGGGAATTGAATTTCATACTGTCAGTAGTGTAACATAACTTATTACTTGGTGCTTAATAACAACTTTAACTTGGAGGTAATGATTTTACATTTAGACTCCCATTAAAAAGATAAACACCTTAAACTGACCACTCAGATCACTTAACCATGGTGTCTGTTTCATATAAAAGACTTCATGAATGTTTTTCTTCTTTCTTTGGGTTTCTGAGGCCCTTTCTGGCCCTTTCTTTAACAACTTGTCTGCCTGAGCCCTTAGGGCTGCACAGGAACCTCTGGTGAAATTGAGGAAGATTCAAAGCTCCTTACATTGCTAAAGTTGCATCAGGTGACCTGTGAGAAACAGGTATCATTGCAAATTCAAGTTAATGTTAAGATTCCTGTCAGCAAAGGCAATTATTTAAGCCCTTTCTTGCAAAGCAACCAAATAAAATATTACTCAAACATCTGTCAGCAGAGACTTGAGGTCTAACCCTCAGCTAAGCTAGAAACCCATAATGAGGGACACCTGGTCCAAACTGCTTTTGCTTAGACAAAGCTTCAGCACTTCTTTGATATATTGGTAGGCCACACTTGTGACAATAGAAATAATCTGTCCAGCCTAATTTATGCAGTCTGATTAACTCTTCTTCATTAGGTCTTGCTGTTTTTCTTCATATTACAAAAATTTTCTGCATCTAAATGTATTGTGCCTTTCTTTAAAACTTCAAATTTAAAGTGCTAGCTTTCACTTGTAAAGCAATTAAGCATTTAATAATCCTGAGATAAGTAGAAGCCTTCTAATCTTTTTTCCATACTTATGTACTATAACAAGCCAGCAGAACCCCCTTCCTTCCTTTTCTAAAATGGTCAATATTCCACTATCCATTATATTCCCTGTGACTTCTTCCTCTGCTTTAGTGTGCATGTTTGCTAATTCAATCTTTGATACAGGGTGGGTTTATTTCCTTTAGATTCTCCACCTTTTTAGGTACTCAGGTGCTTCTAGAAGTTTTTCAAAGCTCAGGTTTGTCTGAAAGCTGAGAGCTAAGAAATAAGACTTCACATTGTATTTCCAAATAGGAGAAAGGTGTAAGTTGAAGGGCTGTTTTTAACAAAACAGTGGATAATCATTGTCACCTCAACAGGGAATCTAACTGCTGCTCTTGACTTGAAATAGGATAGTTCATTTACTTGGAAAAAGCATAAGAATGGCCATTAACAGTTGTTTATAGAGCATAACAGATGTCACCTTACAATTACTGATATTCTACTGATAGTAACCTGAATCTTAGAGTTGTCTTGGGAAATAAAAAAGTCAGAGTCCTACAGAAAACATGATATTTGTCTCATTTTTTCCCTCTTCTATTAAGTGGTGCTACTGTTAAAAAACTTTAAAGTAAATACCTAGTTGTTAAAACTATTGCTGAACCTGAAGATGTTTTACACTGTTGTTCATTTTATTATTAAAATTAGAATTTTATGGGTTTTATATATTGCAAAAGCCCTGTGTTTTCACTTGTAGCTTATTTGTAGGGATCCCTGCTTCTTTGTTTCAAGCACTATCTAGAAACTTTTGAGGACAATTTAAATTGCCAATTACTTAAGGAGTGGATCTCTCTTGTGGTATCATAAGGGAGGATTTTTTTTTTAAGTGAGTATATACAATGAGAATCCTTAATTTCTCAACCATGTAGATAGAAATCCTGAGGGACCTTAAAGATCATCTAGATCCAGCCCACCTGCCATGGACTGGGGCACCTTCCTCTAGACCAGGATGCTCAAAGCCCCCTCCAGCCTGACCTTCCAGGGATGGGGCATCCACAGCTTCTCTGGGAAACTTGTGCCAGTGTCTCACCACCCTCAGAGTGAAAAATTTCTTCCTAATATCTAATCTAAACCTGCCCTTTTTGAATTTGAAGCCATTCCACCTTGTCCTGTCACTACATGCCCTTGTAAAAAGTCCTTCTCCATCTCTCCTGCAGGCCCCCTTAAGGTACTGGAAGGCTGCTTAAAGGTCTCCTCAGAGCCTCCTCTTCTTGGGGCTGACCAACCCTAACTCTCTCAGCCTGTCTCCATAGGAGAGGTGCTCCAGTCCGCTGAGCAGCCTTGGAATCTCCACTCTACTTGCTCCAACAGGTCCATGTCCTTGTTTTGGGATCCCAGAGCTGGATGCAGCATTCTAGGTGGGGTGTCACCATAGCAGAGCAGAGGGGCACAGTCCCCTCCCTCAGCTTGCTGGTCACAGTTCTTTTCATGCAGCCAGGGTGTGCTTGGTTTCTGGGCAGCAAGTGCACGTGTCTGGGTCACGTTGAGCTTCTTGTCAACCAGAGAAAGCAATCTGTGATCAAGGAAGGTCTTGGCAAACAGTTTATCAGCACTATTCAGGCAGTCCACCCCAGCACCCTGTCTGTAGAGCATTGAAGGTAATTTTCCTTCTAATTAAGTAAACCTGAAGTATATCAGTGAAGGTTTCCTTTCCTGGAATTGAAACATAGAACATAATGGAAGTGACTGAGTTGCTCACTAATTGAAGCAATCAGTCAAGATAATGAGGGAGGATTTTCTAGTGAGTGGTAGTGGTGGCTGGGGGGTAGGGGAGACATTCAGAAATTCCTTGAAAGTAGAAACATAATTAGTGGGTACAGACTCAGAAGGATTTGTGTTAGGTTTGGCAAGGAAGAAGTTGTGCACTCTGGACTCAGGAATAGTATTTGAAAAGGTTGTTGCTTATGTTTGTGGTACCAAACTGTTTTATTCTCTGACAAAGCAGGTTTTTCTGATATATGGCAACTATGGAATAACTACTGGCTTAAAATGGAAGAGTAACTGCAATTCTAATTTAAATTGAATTGTTACTTAAGGGTGGAAATTTTTCTTGCTTGCTGTAGTTCTTACATGTATGTGATCTGGATGGTGTTCAGCACTCATTAATCATGTTTGCATACCCATTTTACAGCTGGATTTTCAAATCTGGTATTAAAGTCCATTTAACATGCCTTCCAGAAAGTAAATATGTCAGTAAGTTTTGGTTGGTTTTACATACTCATTCTTCAGGTAGGCCAGCTTTGTACAAACCTGTATTGCATTCGAACTTTATTCAGAGTTGGTCAAGACTAGTTTCATTTCAGATTATGGAGTGATTCAGGAACACCTGGAGCCAAGATTTATGTCTTTACCTAAATTTTGAAAGTACTGTGTTTTTATAGCTCTTTAGAGGAAAGGCAGGAACTGCATTAACACTTGTTAGAGCAACAGTTAATGCAATGCTGACTAGAACTTAACCTCCTCAAATATTAATGTTAAAATGTCAAAAAAAAAAAGAAAGTGGGGAGGGGCAATAAGTTTAAATATTTGTTCTTGGGAAATTACTTATTCTCCTTTAGTTAAGAAGTAGTCAAGTTTTAAAACTTTTGTGAAATATCATAGGAATGTGAGCAAAGTTTGCTTCTTTATTTGCTGCTGATCTGACATGAAAAGCAAAGACCTCAAGTCTCCATAGAAGTTATTTCACTGGAATAAATATGTGAATATTTTAAAGCCCAGGAGGTTATGTACATCAGTCACAGACTTCGATGCATTTCTCAATTGAAATATCTCATTGAAAATTACTCTTTGGTTAGCTTTTTCTTGTGCCAGAGAGATTCAGACTCAGTATGTTAGAAATCTAGATTTCAAGCTGCAAGGATTTGAAATCATCTAGCTTTGAGTGCTTCTGTATAGTAATGCTATATCATTTAGAAAATTTGCGTCTGCATAATGTTGTACACATATTTAAATCCTCTCAGAGATGATGAAACTTACAAATTCCTTTGCTTAAAGTAGGTAGTAGAAGGCCAGGGGTTATAGAAGTTCTGGCAGGTTTCAGCACTCCAGCCTGCTTTCCCAAACTGTTAAACAGTGAAATGATACCATCTTTTTCTTTCTTTAGAAAATTTCAATCAGCTGGAATTGTTGTTCATCACTGACAGCACTCCATTCAGTATCATTTCTCTTGAGTCAGGGTGATAAATCATACTCTGCAATTTCTCTCAAGAATATAAAACCATTCCAAAACTACATCTGTTAAGAATATAGTGCTTGTCTTTCTATGCAGCAGAATGTAGATTTAATCACCACAGCACCATTTAGAGGTGTCCATTCATGGATTTGAATATTTTGCCTAAGCAAGATGGGTTACTTGCTGAATAAGAAACAGAAATGTCTTGGGATAATCTCTTATATTCAAGACCTTTTCTTTATGAAAAGAGATTTTGAGATATACTTGTTTAAAATACTTTCAGGAACTTGAAAGCAACAAGTGTTTCCAGTGTTTCTGCAGCTGTGTGAAACGTTTTACGTCTCAAAATGAAGGTGATGAATTATGGTTACACAAAAGGGGCAAGCAAATTCTGTTAGGACAGTCAGCAAAAGTTGCTTTTGTAACTTCCTTGAAAATGATAAAAATTTTGCTGTTAAAAAGCAAAATAGATGAAAAATTATGTATTTGAATTTTCATTTATTTTTATGACAGTGCTGTGATGCATTATTTTTTTGTCTGCCCCAATAAATATGTTCTGGAGAAAACCAAATTTTTTCAGGTATTAGGGTGACCTAACAAAAGTTGACAAATCTTATCTAAACAGATTGTACACTCTTCGTTTCTTGCCTAAATCCCCATGACTCATTCATACATTATCTTGTCTCCTCAACCTGTATTCTTTCTGACCCTATCCTAGATTGTGCTCTGGACAGGTTTTACTCCTGTGCAGCCAATGTGACCCTATGGTGGTCACAGTCTGCATGCTCTGATTTGGGTCAGACCCAATCTGTCCAAATAGACTGAATACCTGGCAGTATTTTGAATGTTTTAGCTCCCCCACGTCCTGCAGCTGGCCAACTGTTGTTGTTGTTAAATCTGAACCATTTAAACTTAATCAGAGGTATATGTAAATTTTCCAAATAAGTGACAAAAAATGAAAAAAATCTAGTTTCACTTGAAAACTTTAGCACTAGCTGCATGCTAGCACTTTTGCTGGCATGCAATTAGTGCAAAATTAATTTGATAGTATACATTGTAATGCTGTAATTGTTTGTACTTTTAATTTTTCACTGATTGTAGTTTGAACAAAATGATGATCAACTTAAATAAGGACACCTAAGCACAGAACTGTCTCTCAAGAGCCACCAGAATTCAAAAGAAATATTAAAATATAAATTCATATAATACAGAGCTTGATAAACTTGAACATCTCTTTTTGTCCAGTTCTAACCAGTTCTGAGAAGCTTTTCACCTGGTCCTTATCCAAAACCAACCAGCTCATTTACACATATTTCCTGGGGACTGGTCTGATGGATGTCCTTGGAGCCCACTTACTGCACTGATCATGCAAGGCTGGTGGCAGGATTACATGGGGGAAAGGCTGTAGATATTGTCTACCTGGACTTCAGCAAAGCCTTTGATACTGTCTTCCACAGCATTCTGCTGGGAAAAAGCTGGCATCCCACAGGCTGGACAGATGCACAGTTCACTGGGTTAAAAACTGGCTGGATGGTCGGGAGGAGAGTGGTGGTGAATGGCGCTACCTCCAGTTTTCAGGCAGTCACCAGTGGTGTTCTCCCCCGAGGCCTGTCCTCTTTAGTATCTCTGTGGAAGAGGGGCTTGGGTGACTGATTTCTGAGGGAATATTGGTCTGCCAGGACCAGGCAGGTTATTCAGCGGGATCTGAGCAGACTGGGTCCTGGGCCAAGGCCAATTGCTTGACGTTCAACAAGGCCAAGTGCCAGGTTTTGCCCTTGGGTCACAATGACCCCATGCAGCACTACAGGCTGGGGCAGACTGGCTGAGGAGCTGCCCAGAGGAAAAGAACCTGGAAGTGCTGGTTGGCAGCATCTGAATATGAGCCAGCTGTGTCCAGGTGGCCAAGAAGGCAATGGCATGCTGGCCTGTATCAGCAGCAGTGTGGCCAGTGGGACCAGGGTAGGGATTGTCTCCATGTCCTGGGGAGGACTGGTGAGGCTGCACCTCATGTATTGTGTGCAGTTCTGGTGCCCTCACGACACGAGGGACATTGAGGGGCTGGAGCGTGTCCAGAGAAGGGCAATGGAGCTGGTGAAGGGGCTGGAGGACAAGTCTTGTAAGGACTGGCTGAGGGAGGTGGAGTTGTTTACCCTGGACAAAAGGAGGCTCAGGGGAGACCTTATGGCTCTCTACAAGTCCCTGAAAGGAGGGTGTAGCCAGGTGGGAGTTGGCCTCTTCTCCCAAGGAAAACGTGACGGGACAGGAGGAAATGACCTCAAACTACATAAGCAGAGGTTAATGTGAGGCATCAGAAGGAATTTTTTTCATGGAGAAGGTTGTTAGGCGTTGGAACACAACACCACCAGGGTGGTGGTGAGTGTTCAAGTAACTGGATGTGGCACTTAGCGCTCAGGTCTAGTTGACAAGGTGGTGACTGGTGGAAGGTTAAACTTGCTGGTCTTGGAGGTCGTTTGCAACTTAAATGGTCCTGATTCTGTGACTTGCCTTTTGTGTTATGGCTTAGGACATGTAGTAGTTTTCTCAGTGGTGGGAATGGGAATATGTGTCTCTACTTTCAGGAATTGTCTTAACCACCAGTCTGTAGAGCAGTTCTTATAAGAAATGTGGTTTGGTGGTTTTTTTTCCTGCTTCACAAAACTTTTCACTTCTTATTGCATTATATGTAGAGTTACAAGGTGAGCAGTCTTGGGAAAAGCAAATGGAATGTAAACTGTCTCTCTGAGAGCTTCCTGATGACTAGACCAGAATTTCATGGGGTTTTTTTTTGTCATTGTGGCCCAGACAGTTTCCTCTGGATTACTTTATAGATGTCATCACCACATGTGTTTTAAGAGAAAAATATCGTACTTCCAATAGTAAGTAAGTACTTTTAACTTAGTGTTTTCTTTTGTGATCACAAATAAAGAGAGGCATTTAACTGGAGGTAAAACACCTAACCACCAAAGATTTCTTTTTTTGGTGAGAGTTTTCTATTATTGGTTTATTTCAGGGAGCAGCTTAAAGGAAGCAAGGAATGGCTGGGGTCAGGGAGGAAATGCATGGGAACATCTTAAACTGGCTTTACTGTCTGAAGACAAGACAATGAATCATGTAACTACACTCTAATACAGATGTTTGTATTCCTTTGAGGGAGGAGCTGGTCAAGTGCTTAAGTAGTTCTGCAGCACCTCTAAACTTTTTAGATGTGAAATGACAATTTATTGGGCTGTGGATTGCTTCACAGTCCCTGTCAGAATTATGCACTCTCAGCAGTACAAAAAAAAAATCATTTTTATTCAATACCTTTGCATATAGTCCCAAATGTAAAGCTGCATATTTTCATAACCAGCAATTAAGTTATTAAATAGGTAATATAGATAAAAAACCCCAAACAAACAAACAAACAAACAACTTCTACAAAACTCAGTTTACATGTAACCCAAGAGATAAGTACGTTGGATGCAGTCTGTGGGTTACTTTTCTTCTTTTGTTTCCCTCCAAGAACAGTTCAAAACAAAAGCATAAATTTATCACCCTTGGCCAAAGAGTTCATATTCAGGGAAGACATTTTGTGGGGAATGAAGTCTTCTCCCTGCCACCATGCACTTGGATCTCAAATGCTTTTCTGATTTGGGACCTCTGTCAACACATAAATACAGAGGAAAACAGGCAAGATTAGCAAGTGAGTTGTAAATAATTACTTAAAGAAGAAGGATGGGAAAATGGGGAAAATTGCTTAGGGAATATAATTTTATGATAGATACTTGCAGGTGGTGTGTATATTTGCTGTTCTTCTTGAGTAGTCCTTGCCAAGAGAGATTATATGCATGAACTACTTTCCCTGATTTAATTTAAATTTAAAGTGTTTTACTAATTTTGTCTTCATTCAGATGGCAAAAGCAGTTAAAATGAAGTTGCCTTTATTTGCAAAGATCACACTTTGTTCTCCTTTTCTCTGAACTGTTTCATGTTTTCTTTCTAATGTCTTATTTTTATTCAGTTGTCTTTTGAACACATGCTCACCTGCTTTAGGGGATCCAAAGCTGCTAATAAAAACACCCCATAATATATAACAGATGCAGAAGTGTATATAAGTGGAAACAGTTGAATAAGGGGAGCAGACCCAGAGCTGTCATCAAGCTCCTCATACTCACTAGATTTTTTTTCACCTGCTCATGCAGTGCTTGCTCAAGATCTGTTGGCAGTGACTGTATGTTTCATCTCTCACCATTTTTCCCCCTCCACCTCACAGGCTTTTTCTGGAAGTTTGTGAGTATATTAAATTCATCTTTAAATCCTGCTAAATGTGCTAAACAATGTAAAGTGGTTGCCATTAAAAAGACAAATATATGTGCTGCCAATATTTTAACTAGGACCTCCTTCTAAAATCTGTCCTTGGAGACTTTCTGGAATCCTTCCAGCTTTAGAGAAACTGGTGTGGAAGGGTGTATGTCAGCTTGGTGAGGAGACCATTGGAGGGCTAGGAGATCTTTTGACTGTTTTTCTTTATAAACAAATTGCATTTTGGGAAGAAATATGGAAATGCTGTTTGACAACATTTTATGCAGTACTTGGAGTCTGTGGCCTAGTCATGGTAGACATACAAGACCTATTGAAAATACCATGGTTCTGTGTGTAAACTTGAGAGCAAAAGAAAATTTATCTTTCTTCAAAAATGTTTTTGAAAGCAATTGAAGTTTGCTCTTCTCTATCCACACATGAAAGATGTGTTTGCAGATTTTTTTTCTAGATGTGTGAAGAAAGTTTTGGGCAAGATGTCTTTAAACAAGATGCTGAGAAGCTTTGATTTGTATACAAAATTCAGAACTCCAGAAATTGTAATTTCATTGTAATTTCAAAACACTTCCAGGAGTGTTTTCAGATTCCACACCAGGCTTATGTTCTTTGTGGATTAAAAAAAAAAAAAAAAAAAAGAAAGTAGAGGCTATTAAAACAAGCTTAGAATCTAACAGCTGATGTGTAATAATACAGTCTGTCACATTTTTCATTGTGAACCTTATCTCCATTTGTTGGTTGTAGTAATGTGGTTGTACAGTAAACTTATGGAATAAGGACCTTCTTGGTGGCACACCAGAAAAATTCTCTTGTGTTAAACCAGAACACTTAAAAGGTGGTCAATTTGATTTCATTTAAGTTCTGCTTACGTGTCCTGTGGTACTCGGCAGTACAATGCTGGAGTGTGAAATAAGCTAAAGAGAAAAATATCTTTTTAGAGGACGTGTGACCTGACTATCTCTGTTGGTAGCACGGAGAACACATCCCCAGTTTTCTACCAGAGAGTGCAGAGAAAAATCGTTCTGGTCTCCTTCCCTTTCTCTCTCCTCTTTCCATTATCCCACATGAAATGAAATGCAGTGCTCCTAAAAAAAATTGCCACTTTTTTTTCCCCCAGCTAAATTAAACAGTGGCATTTCTGAAATTGATTGGTGCATGTTCAAAGGAGTTTTGTGTTTTGTGGTGTTTAGTGAGTTGATCTGTGTTCATTATGACTGTTTGACTTTCTTTCTAGAACTGAGCTACAGGGTCTTCTGCTTTCTGTTCCACAGACCTCTTGAAATCTCACTTCTCTCTTTGTTTTGCAGTCTAGTGTCGCTTGCCTGTTCAGAGGCAGAGCAGGACAGCTGTGAAAGTCACTTTGTCATTTTGTGTTATACTCTGCACTTCTTTTCCCCCTGCTCAGTATATGCCTTTAAATATAAAGTTTAAATAGGCTCTGAAATGGAGAGATCTGTCCCTCTGTTCACAGATGCTTTGTATTGGGCATACAGACAAATTCTAGATGGAACTTTATTCTCTTTTGTTTGCAGCCTCTTTAGGTCTGTGTGGTTGATAGTTTAAAGTATGCATAGAAATAAGCCCACACTAAAACATATGGATCCAAGTGCTGACCTCAGTTACATCACTGTAAATCTGGACAGGAACTGTTATCATTTGGTTTTATGCTGGTGCTATTAAGATAAAGAAAGGGAGTGATTTATTAGTGATGAACGGAGTTTTTATAGCTGTCTCAGCCTTGCACAAGTTTATAGGGGTGTTTTAGTACCAATACTCACAGATTTAACTCCTTCTTTTATTATGTGCAAAAAATTCTAAGATAGGTCATTCCTTGCATAGTAAGTGAATGGTATGTAAGGGTATATTAATTAAAAGTCATGTTATCTGAGGAAATTACTTGTTGGATTTTCTTTAAAGTTTCAGAGCTCTTGTGCAATCCTTAAATCAACTAGTTTATTGTTTTTATGCAATGTTTTTGTCTGATATGTATCACTATTGCATGAGCATATCCTTGGCTCAAAAGAGGATCATTAGCAAGACAGTGAATGTTTGCAATTTCTTTCAGGGATACGGACACATAAATGTGTCTTGACACATTTTCTGGACACCTCAAGAAATTTTAACCAACATTCAAAAGGGAGAGAGGCACGAGAAAAACTTTTTACAGGGGTATTGATTGTGATTCAGAATTATCACTGCTGCTTGGTCTCTTCTTGTCTTTTCGTTCACAGATCTCTGTATTTTTTCAGGCTGTACTGTAAAGAAGAGAGAGAAACAAATAAATAAATTTGCATATGTCGAAAGAATAAAGAATAACATATTTGAAGAATAAACACTTCAGTCTAAAAACTTTCGTCCTGGTTATTTTAAATATTTAATGAGCACAAAATACTCATGTCTTTTGAATGGTGTCTAAATTAATGAACATTGTGGGGTATAGTTAATTATATTATTGATGAGTGTTTTGAACATTTTAAGCATTTTTGAATGTGCACAAATGAAACTTTTTGTGAGAAAATTGCCAATAAAATAATTTTAATTTAGAAGTCACAGAAAAGGCAGGAATGACTGCTGTTACAAGTCCTGGCACTGCACCACTGAAGTCTGTGCTGATATTGTTCACTAATCACTGACTCTGGATAAACTGTACAATTTCTCTTTAAAAGGGCACCGCAGTCATTTTATATTTAAGAGAATTGGAAGGCTCAAGATGTATTTATCAACCTCATCAGAAAAAAAGTAAACTTTTAGGCGGAATGCTTAAAAAATAAGTCTTTTAAAGAAGGTTTCTGGTTTCTGCATTCTGAAAAACAGTTCAATGTCCAAGAGTATAGCACTGAAGATATTGAATGCATAATTTTTCCATTAATATAAGCAACATGTAGGAATTTTCCTGAGATACATATATAAATAAATGCAAAATCAAGGCCTTAAAACAGCCCAGATATGCTTAGCTCTCAATGTCTACAGCTTTTCAGAGCTGGCACTACTTTCACTTACCTGAAAGTGGTTTTTATCTTGACATGCATATATAAAACTTTTATGAGTTCCCAAGAATCTGTGAGAAATTATGCAAGTATACTCTGGGGGAAAGGGGCACAAAATCCCCTAAAGGTGGATGTTTAAATAATACAGAAAAATTGTGAACTAACATCAAATCCTTATTGAACAGCTCGTGGAGACATGGTCCTTTCAAACACACTGAGTTGAGAGCTCTAAAATATTAAAGTGATTTCTGATGTTCAGCTTTAAGGCAATAAAAATAGATCTTCAAATATTTATGTATGAATACTGGGCTTATACAATAATAATGGCCATCAGGGGGATGCTGCAGATTTGCAGACCTACCATTTTCTGTTGTGGTATGCTGCACATATGTTTCTTACTTATATAGTGCTAAGTCCTGGGTTTGAAGTGGAAATTATTTGATGAAGGTTTTTTCTGTGTACACTATTAAAGCATGCTATGCATTGGTCAAGACAGAGAGAGCTGGCATGTAAAGGTACAGAAAGTGTATTTGGTCTTAGACCAAATACCAAATGAACAGATAAACATTTATGGGTATACATGGTTTCAAAAGATTGGATGCTTCTATTAATCAATTATTTTTTCCTTGTTACCATTTACTGAAATTTAATAAAAGATGGGTTCAGAATTTGTCCCATTTCTACCTGGATTTATTCTATCTTCACTTGAAACTGACCCCTAATCTAGTTCCTTTTCACTTTCTTCTCTTGTGCCAAAAATCCCATGCTGTTTTGGGTATTGACTTATCTTGGGCAACAGTACATTCCCCAAAGTGTCTCTGAAAAAGTAACTTCATGCTATACAATATTCACATATTATTAATATATGAATAATATTTATTGAATAATGAATATGAATATTAATAATATTTATTTAAGTAAGTAAACCTATTGCATAAAACCTTCCTATGATTTTGTTATTATTTCTCACAACTGGAACTGCTGCAGAGGGGATGAGGATTTCTGACTTGGGTCAGAATGTGGTGTTGCAGCTGCCTTTGTAGAAGAGCCTGAGGACAGAGGAGGGGAGAGGACCAGGATGTGTACAGAATAATTCCCATCCTTAGATAAGAAACCATTTGGAGTTATTTCTTATAATAAAAAAATTTAGGCAGCTTTATAGTTTTTAAAAACTTTAATGTAATTCTTGTCTTTGGAAACAGAGATTTTACCTTTCCCTTTGATTTCAAAGCACATCAACTTCTCCATTTTAACAGACATGTAAATTTAACAGGCAGGCCATCTTAATAGGTTATGCAGAAGATGATCTTATATTTGCAGGATAAAACCAGGATATTTTTGATAGAATTTTGCTTGTTGCTAAGACGAGCTCCAGCTCAGCTTAGCTGCTGCAAAAGAAATTAATTCATTGAAGTTCCCTATTGAACCAGCAACTGTGGATAGAGAACTACTTGGGTGTTTCTTGGGTTTTGTTTTTGGTTTTCCAAGGTGTGTTTGAAATAAAAAACAGCTGGATTTTTGTGATTTGGAATTTCACCTCTCTCCAGGCCTGCGGTCCTCCTATATGTCATGAGGATGATTCTGACTTAAATTTTACATTCAACTCTGACTGTAAAAGCCTTGACAGCTTTCAGTCAAAAAATTTATTGTTGTTTTCCTCATTCTGAAGTCTACCACACTGAGGTGGGCAGAATTTTATTAAGATTTTAAGGTCTCTGTATCACTGTTAATGTCATAAAATACTTTGTCATAGCAGCTAATTGTTATGCCACATACTTGAACTCTCTGCTTACTGACACAGAAGATCTCTTTGCTCTTCCAGTAGGAAATATTATCTCCTGTCTGGGCAGGCCTATTAAATGACTCTCTTATGGTTCATCATAACTGAGGAGGGTCTTATTGGTTGTTGCAATTTTCCCTCAGGTAAAACATCTTCCATGTGTCCCACCCCACTTTGGGCAGTAATCTTCTCTGCCATATACATGATGGACAAAAGTTTCCTTTTTTGTGTCTTGGGAGCAAACAGGACCAAAATTGTCTCTTTTGTGGCATTCAGGATCTTAGAATTCAATAGTCTTCCTGCTGAGGACAAGAGAGGAACACTCTCTTAAAAAAACGCTATATAATCTTTGTGAGCTCAAGAATGCCAATATATTTATTTATGGCTGTTTGGAGAATATAATGTACACCAAGACATATTCACAGTGGCCCGTGGAAGTGTGGTAGAGAGGGATAAGGGAGCATATTTAGGAAGATTGCTTGAAAATGGAGAAGGTCCACATAAACATGTGGGAGAGTGGAATACGTATTTTTAAAATATATCAAACTCACAGCCCCCCAAAAAAGGCATCAAAGCACATTTGCAAAACTTCAGACTTGATCCCAACTGGAATTTTGCTGCAGTTAGTGTTCATGCTGCACAGTTTTGTATCCTGTGTTATGGTATTTTGCTTTTTTTAAACTTTTATGGGTGATCCCTTCAAGATCATCAATCTCAATATAAAAAAAAATCATGAAAATAAAAATTAAGCAAGTTGTTCTTTGGTGAGAACATGGATATAACACCATTTGCAACTGACTAATGTTTATTTACCACCCCTGAGTGAAAAATACATGCCTTGTGGTTCTTAGAGCCATCAGTGGAATGGAAGTGGTTTTAACCTGTAAAGGGTGATGAAGTGCTTCATTCATGTTTGCAGGGGAGCTATTCCCACTCTGACCGTGAATTCTGGTCAGTGACAGCTCCTCCAAGGGTGAGAAATGTTGTACAGGTGTTATTGGGGACATTATTTGAGATGCTGAGCAGGTGCTGTTTACATTTTAGGTGGGAGGATGTGTTTGAAAGGGGGATTTTACAAATATGGTTCTGAAAAATGAGAGCATTCCATTTGGTCACAGCTGCATTCACTGTACTATGATTTTTTTCTCTCTGAGTTGCTGGTTTTATCTGAGTTGATCTTTGAAGTACTAATTTGGTGCAGAGTCTGTCTCATCATTTTTATGTTATATAAAAAAAATTAGTTGAAGTTAAACTGATACTGACCTGTTAAAAAAACCAGAATGTTTACCTGTCTGATAGGTAAGAGCAGTGTACTAAAAGAAAAGGAAATTTCCTTTTGAGGGGGTGTTTTATTCAGGAAAGCTAATCATTGGAAAATGGATACTTTCCACAAGATGGCAGTGTAGGTGCATTTTTTTAAATTTTCCTGAATTAAGAGAAATAGTTCTGAAAAACCCAGGAGAGAATTAGTGGTAAATTAGCCATTCATGACTACAAAATAATTACTAAATGTTGTGTTAGTGTAGTTATTACTAAATGTGTCAGATTCTGGGTGATACAGAATTTCAGTAACTTCCTTACTACTGGGTTTAAGTATATTTTATTTAAAATACATTTAACTGTTTTCTTGCAGTTTGTTTTGTGGTTAGAAAACATAACCACTCTAAGAAATGAGCATATTATATTTTGAAAACATCTGATAAAGTTGAATCTAGTAAGCTGGAGAGTTAATATTACCTTTTGGCTGTATTTTTTTCACCAAATATTTGAAAACAGACTTCTGTGAATTATTGTATAGTCAGAATTTCTGTGTGGAGACCTGTGGTCCTTTCCTTGGATATCCATTTATCTGTGTGTGAATTCTTAAAGGCCTCATCATGCATTCAGTCCTCTACTTGGTATTAACTGCTATCTATGTTGCAAGCTTAAAAGCAAGGTAGGATGCTCTTAAATAATAGAAAATGTGATTTGAAAATATTCCCTGCATTTTGCTTGTTTTTTTTTTTTTTTTTTTCCCCTAAATGCGTGGAGTTAACTTGATGAGATCTTTCTCTATTCAGTATAATAAATTTTTTTTGCTCATAAGTGCTCCAGCTGGCTTTTGCACACAATGCTTGAGCATTTGCTGTTAAGTGATCTGATTTGTAAAATCTAAGTTATTTAATTTTCTGGAATTTAAATAAAATAAGCTCCTCCCACCTGTTTTCCCATGTACTTGAAAAGGCTGGAAAAGAAAAAAGGTCAAACCATGGCATTAAGAGTGTATTGAATCTCTAGTGAACAGTTTCTTTTGATTTCATTCTGTAAAATTATCATTGAAGTAGAAGTGATAGAAAGTTTCTTGGATTTTTTTTTTTTTTTGAGGAATGTATTACATTCAAACCAGATTCAAAGCAGATGATTGCTACACAATGCAATCTGACAGTGTAACAAACTCAATTGTGTTTTAAAATCCCATTAATTTGCTGTTAAGCTGGTTTGCTCCAAGTTGAGGGTAGCAATAATGAAAACCCAGAATGTGAAGACTTAGGCTTCCTACAACTTGATTTGATTGCAGCCACGGGAAAGTGGAAAAAATGGAGGGGTTCTTCAGTAAGAAGGAACCATCTTTCATCACCATGTAAGATGTAATGGTGTTTATCTCTGTTCAGTACCTTGCTGTGTTGTAGCTGTGCACAAAATCTGTTCTACAGTCTTGGAGGCCTAACAAGTTTATCTTTGTCCTTTTGGCCTATTTTTTATCTGGCTGGCACAATCAAATCTGTGTGGGTTTCAGGGAAGTGTTGAGGCTTTTAGTGCTTTATACAGGTATGTTACTGGTTAGCAGTACAGCTGGATTGTGTATTATATGTCTCCACAACTGTAGTGAGGATGAAAAGAACAACTTGATAGCGTATGGAAGATAGAATATGTTTGATTAATCCCAACAACCAGTGATTTTGTGCAAAAATGTTTATTATTTTGTGGCCAGTAGGATCTGTGTTATGTTACCTAGGTTATCATACACTTTCAATATGCTTCTTCCATTTATATCAACTTCTGATGTTCAGGAATTTCTCTAGCTGACTGACAATTATTGTACTGAAAAGTAGTTGGTAATATGTTTGTCGGTGAAGTCATGGAAATTTACTGTACAGGTTAACTACTGGGGTTTGTTTAATAGATTTCTGTACCGTGTTGAGGTCTCAGTCACTGCCCTGAGGAATTTACAATCGAAGATACGTATAGATAAGAAACCCACATTGAGATTACTTGGTGAAAATTGTTAGCCAAACCAAACATGACACATCAAGCATGATAGATAGCATATACCTTGCATTCCAGTGTCAGTGAGCCAGTGAAAATAATTCAAATTTATAAATTAAATACAGGAAAAATTAAATTTGAATTAAGACCGGAGGAATACTGTGGAAAATGAGGTAGCTTTCATTGCCCAGTGAAAGCTTTAAAAGGAGCAGATTTTTATATTCAAAAATGATATGAAAGTTGGAGAGAGGATTATTTATTATTCAGAGCAAACTGTTTACATAGAGAAATGGCCCAGAAAGGGTTGAGCTTCAGTATTGTGTATAAAAGTCAGGATGAGAGAATTAATGTTTAATACTTGGAGATTTTCAGTTATTCCTCAGCATTTTGATGAAAGAGCTGATATGAACTTTCTGTAGGAAATTACTTTTTTTGATTGCCTTCAGAACAGACTTTTTTTCCTGAAAGCAATTTGTCTCATTTAGCTTATTGGGTCAATGAGGCCCCGACCTGGAGCTGAGTCCCAAAGAGTGCCAATTTCCTGGCAAGCTCAATGCCATCCTGCTTGATTCTCAGTTTTCTCTGTTTCAGAACACTCTACTTCATCACATCAGTGTCAGTACTTCACAGAGCATTCAAGTGCAAGCCTGCATAGTTATGTGTGCTAAAATAGGCCACTGAATTTTTATCAGACTTGAAGCTGTCGTTTCATATCTCATCCAACACTGATAGTGATGTATTTTATCACTTACAGAGAATTACTGCACATAAATTGAATGTCTTGTCAGTAAAACCATTGTTATCTATGTAAATAAATTGTTACAGATCCATTGTCAAGGTCATCTCAATTCTTGCTCAGTTTGACTGAACAGGTTTATATTGGCTTTGTGCAGTTAGATGGAAAAGATAAAGGAAACACAAGAAATGTGTTTTATTTTCAAATTTAAGGATTAGTAAGCAGATAAATTGAGTAAATCCAGATTTACCTCATTCATCTTCAAACATTCTCATTTGTTCAGGTGACAAAAGCTTCATCAGACGAGAGAAAAAATTTGAAGGGGAAAGCTGTGTGCTCTAAGGAAAGAATCTTTTCAGTCTCAAGAACTTGTAAAAGGAATTTTGGATTACAAAACCCAGACAAGTAGATCCAGGAGCTTTGATGACATGAATTTCAAAGGGCAAAAGCAAACCACTTTTAAACAATGGTAAGTAGAAGGAAGAGCCATCAGAATAGTTTAAAAAAGTAGGCACTGGAACAAAATGATAAGGAGGAAGGCTTAGAGAGCCTTTTGGAAAAGGGGACATGGTGTATGGGTAGAGGAAAAATACATCACTCTCTACAATTACCTGAAGGATGGTTGTGGCCAGGTGGGGATCAGTCTCTTCTCTCTCCAAGCTATAGAACAAGAGGAAATGACCTCAGGTTGTGCCAGGGGAGGTTTAGGTTGGATATGAGGAAAAATTTCCTCACCAAAAACATTGGAACAGGCTGCCCAGGGAAATGGTTGAATCACCATGGCCAGAGGTATTTAAAAGAGATGTAGATGTGGTGCTTGGGGTCATGGCTTAGTGGTGGACTTGGAAGCACTGGGTTAAAGATTGGAATAGATGTTCTTAAAGGTCCTTTCCAACCTAAATGATTCCATGAATATTGAGTGATCTAGAGCACGAGAGAATATGCATATGGTCCTTGCACAGAATAGGGCATCAGACTTAATAAAGGTAGTGACTTGGAATAAAATAAAGTCTGTTTTTCACCATGAGAGGGCAGAGGGATAGTTACTAGAAATTCATCCTCTACAATAGCTGTGTTTGTGAATGTTGAATGTATATAATGCAGGCAAACCATTAGGTCTGGTAATCACACTTGATGTTAAATTCACTAGCAAATTTTTGACTTTTCATCTACTAAAGGAGAAGCAGTGAAAAGTATCTTTTTTTTTTTTCCAGAATTAGGAATAAGTTATTTCTTTACTTTTTCTTATCCTTTCCAGCTCCAGGTCCAATAGAATATAATTATGTTATTTTATTTAATTGTTTTTCATATCCAGGTCATTTCAATTAGAATAAGGCTCCCAAAGAGTTTATGCATTGCAGTCTAAGCAAGCTCAGGAGTATGTTTTAATTCAGATGGCTTCCCCAGCTTGTGGATTGATGGACCCATGTATTATTCTCTTTTCAGTTTCCTAGTGGCAAAATTTAGCCTGAGGAACAGGAAATTTAAATGTCACTCGAGTGATAAAAAAACCAAAACAAAGGGAAGAAAAAATCCCAACACAAAAAATATCAGCAAACCCAAGAAACCATCTCTGCAGGAGTGGGTTGTTAGTTTGGAGCAGAGGCAGTAGCCCTTGTAATCATTAGAGCTGGGTAGGAGCTGTGGCTGTGTTATCCGTGCCGTGGATATTTTGTACCTGTTGAGAGTGCTGTACTTTGATGGGAGTCACAGCAGGAGATTTGTAACCTGAAGCTAAACAGTCCATTAAGGGATCATGCTACTGCATTTTCTGCTTCTGCGGTTCCTGAAATCCTAAGCCAAGGGGTGTTTTACTAATTGGTCTAAGGAATAGCACCTTTTATTTTATGTGTTGCTAGTAAGGTAGTTCTGGAGTTGTAAAGTCTCCTGTGGAGCCCTGGCAGTCTTGACTTGCTCTGGATCTTATACCTCTCATATATGGTAGGGTAGGCTCATAGCATCATTCTTTATTACCGGGTATGCACACAGTTAGAATAGGTCCTTCAAAATGCTGCAGAAAACAGAATGATGAAAATGATCTCTAAAGGTCACAGTGCATTTCCCCTTGTTTGTCTTAAAGAAAGAGATCAAATGAGGAAGCTCCTGGCTGATAATGTCCTGCTTGCAAGTGAATGATTTCCTTCCCTGTTTCCTTAGAATTTTGTAGGAACCATATGTTCTAATTCAATCTCAATGACTCAACAGCAATATATTGTTGAGAGCTATTAAGTGTCTTGTCTGGTTGTTAATCCTTTAACAAATGTATTTTGTATTTCAGATTTTTCTTTTCCATTTTCCTGTACATCCTGGCATCATACTGTGTTCACTAGCAATATGCCCTTTGGGATGAATCACACATGTTATGGCACTAGTAATATGGACTGGAGTATCTCACTGCACTCCCAATAATAATAATAATAATAATAATAATAATAATAGTAGTAGTAGTAGTGAGTATGAGTCAGTGCAGGAGTGGCTAGGATTAACTCAGAGTTTCAGGGAGCCAAGAGATGATTCATCCTTTGAAATAAAGAGAAGCTGCTAATAAACATTAATAGACATTTTCAGTTTTGTTTGCAGCATACCAGCACTCGCTGTAGATACTGAGGAAGCAACGTGAGGAACTGAGACTGTCATACTAGCTGCAGTTTTATAATCAATGACTTGTGCATGTTGATTTGTCACTGCTATAGATATTGGCACTGTCTACTGTCATGATACAGCAAAAAAACCTCACTGGTTTTGCTGCTGTGGCAGATTTTTATCACAGTCCTTAGAGCTGATCTTTTGCGCTTGAGATTTGCTGGGTATTTCCTCAAATTTCTGAATGCTAAGTGCATATCAACAACAGCTACATTACTTTATAGTATTTAAAGTGGCAAATGACTCAGACAACATGAAAGTCACTCTGATGTAGATTTGCTGGACTGTAGAATGAATTTGTTCTTCACAGAGTGGATGTGCTTGCTCTTGCATCTCTGCCAAATTATTTTAATTGGGACATCATGCTATTCTGCCTTCTGTGACAGTCACTCTGAACCCCCTACTTCCTTGTTGTGACAGTCACTTTTGAACCCCATACTTCCCTGGAGCCATCTTCACACTAAAATTCGGAACTGTACCCAACTATTGACCATGTGCTCCCAGCTCATGGAGAGCTCGCTTGCTTCAGGTGAAAAACAGTGTGATGCTTGCTTTTTGCAGCTGTCAAGCAATGTCTCTGACTTCCTTGCTGCTGTGCTTTCCTGCCACTTGCAAGAGAGCATTTATGTTTTCTAGTCACTGCATGTGCTTGGACTGGTTCTGTCTGGTCAAAGGAAAGACCCAGGCTGGAGTCAGACTCGAGAGTATCACTCGAGAGTGATAAACTCCCGTTGGTATCCAGTGTGATTGGAGCTTTCTGCCCTCGGGAATTCCGTTCCTCCCAACGCCTTGCTCAGAGTGTCAGCTTGTCTGATGTGTCACAAACTGTCATCTTTTCCTGTTATATTTAATGAATGTACAACTGCTGCTTTTGTTGCCTGTGCAGTGCCTCAGACCATGGTGGCCACTAATGACTTATCTTTACTTTAGAAACAGAAATAGGACGGAAAACACAGATCATACTTTTACTGGCCATGCTCATTCATGTCCTTGATGTTTTAAAATTATTTATTGATTTTTTTTTAGTATCAGGCATTTAAGTTGGCCCACACCTACTGCACAAAAAAAGATATGACAGGCACTTTCCTTAACAAAAATACACTCCTGTCATCTGAGTGTCTGTAAAATTAATCTTCAATACACGCTCTTAAGCTATGGTTTTGGTGTTTTTTAATCAAGAGGAAAAAAACACTGTAATTTTCATTCCAATTCCTCTTCTGCATTATTGGTTTCTCACTGACCTTGTACCTCCTTTGAGAGTACCATTCACACACAAAAATGTCCAACATTTTCTCAGTTTTCCTACTTGTCTTCTTGAACAAAATTCTCCTGTACAAAGGTGAAAATACTCAGAAATAATTTTGCAATTTGTCATTTCTTTCAGTGCTCAAATATCTTGAATTCAACATGTGCACTGTTAAATGTTCATTAGTTCTCTTCTCTCAAAAAAAAGATTGACTTAAAACCTTGGGATAGCTGTTTTGGTTGTGTCTGTATGTGCCTGCCGTCACATGAAAAATTAATTAAAAATTACTGCAAAGTACAAGCTTGCCTTTAGAATTTGATGTTTTACTTTCTTTAAGTGAAAAACGTTGAATAGACAGTGTTTTCAGAGATGCCTCTACCCCTCCTCTTAAATATTTTTTCCCTTTTCATGGCTTATAGCAACCTTATTTATAAATGGATTTGACCTGACTGTCGCATATTTGACTTACATGTTGTTAAAAATTTTTATATGTTGTGATTCCTTCTTTGCTGATGTTTGTGAGTGTACTGGTTTTGGCTGGGATAGAGTTCATGTTCACAGCAGCTTGCATGGTGCTATGCTTAGTACTTGTGACCAAAACAGTGTTGATAACAGGACTGTTTTTATTATTGCTGAGCAGTGCTTACACAGAGGCAAGGTCTTTTCTATTTCTGTCCTAATGAACTTGAGAGTATTGTGCTGCACGTGAAGAGTTTATTGATCTGCCCTTCTTACCCATTCAAAAGTGGGTGCTCCTTGGCTTCAGTGAATAATCTGTTTGCATGGAAAATATTCAGACAGCATTTGAGTGGCTGCCACAAGATAACACAGTACAATTATCTGTAAGACAGATGGAATTAAGAACATGTAAATATTATTTTTTAAAAAAGAAATGTAAAACAATGCTTGTGTGATCAGTGGAGTGATTACTACCTTTTTATTGTGCTGCATGTTTTATTAAATCAATAGTTTTGTCCTGTCTAACAGCTCTTCAGAAAAGAGAGTTGTATTGTTGTAATGACATGCAATATTAGTGAATTTCTATCCACCACAGGCACTAGAAATCCTTCTACCTTACAGGATTAACTACTTTGTACAAGTACTTGATTTTTTATTTCTCACACTCTCTAGTTATTACATGTTACTTGAGTGGCATTCAAGCAGATTAACTTTCTTTCCCTTTCAGGTTGGAATGCACACACGTAACACTTCTCTTTTCCCCAGGTAGAACTGGCAAGTGTTATATAAATCAGATACTTCCTAAAAGTTTTTGTTACTCAGGGAAGCTATGCAGTTTTCCCAGGTTGAGGCATCTTTCTCCATACCTTCTTACAAAAGAACTCAACTCTATTTAATTAGCATTGACGTGCTATCCAGTGATGATTGTACAGTGTGTTCAGAGAGCTTTGTGTTGCAATGTGGTGTTTCTTTTCATTGTGGTGTTTCTTTTCATTGTGGGATGACTCTGCACTAATGGCCTCCATCATAACAAATTAAAGTTTAACCCATTCATGTTCTGGAAATAACGGGGTTTGCCAGGTCCCACTACGCTTCTGTGTAGGGGTGGAAACCTGCCTTTGTGGAAAGGCTGCATCTTGAATAATTTAATGGGAAAAACTGTAACCATTTTAGGATTTCTGGATAAATAGTTCTCAGACAATAATTAACAACATCTATATACACACAACAAAGTTCACATTGTTGAACATGGAGCGAGGAATAAGGGAAAGAAGAACAGGTGAGAGAAATGAGAACCCAGGTTTTTTATGCTGAAGATATATCAGATTCCTAGTAAGGCAGGGAAAGGATCAGAAAATTGCAAGACAATTTAATACTGAGCTCTCAGGCAGATGGAGTCTATTGTGTTTTTTCTACTCTAAACGGTAGACTAATGCCTCCCAATTAAATGTGCATTTCAGAGTGGGAACATTCCTGTGGCCTTGTGAAAGCCAGACTTGAGGTGATTCATAGTAAGACTCTCCTTTGTGGGAATCCTGAATTAATCAACATACTTAGAGAGAAAATAATGTAGATACCCAGCATCCTGTAAGACTGAACAGTGCTGCTCAAATTCTTTTTATATGGTCTATTTTTATTCATCTAGTTGTGCATAAAATGCTACTGCCACGTGAAAGGGATGTAAAAGTGATACTCCCCCTCCTCCTGTTGTGAAATAAGTCTTCACAGTGCTGTTAGTTTGGAAATTTAAAGTACATTAGTCAGTTACTAATTATTTATTAAACAGAAGAGTTGGCAGTGTCAGTTATTTTGGAAGTTTGCATTGCTGTGCTGGTTCCCAGAGTACCTCACACTAACTGTGAGAAATTTTCCTTCACTTTTAGAGCACTTGGTGGCCTCTCTCTTTTCTGTCTCTGTTTTTTTGACACTCAGCTGTGACATGGCCTGCGTCTCTGTCCCAAAACTATTATTTCAGATGCAACAACGAGGAATTATTTAGTATGATCCACTGAGCTGTAATCCAGTACAACAGGATGGAGTCTGTAAAACAAAACTCAGATTTGAATATATGAAATCTTCGTGAGAGTGAAATCTATGAAGAAAGGGACATTTGGTAGGAGATGTGGAAGTCCCAACATGGTAGATTTTTGTAGAACAAGCAATCTTGCCTGGAAACCTGTCTGTGTGGAGATGTGCTGGATGATGTAACCCAGCAGGGTCTGTCTAGGTTTTTTATGAAATGCCATAGAAGGACTGGATGCAAAAGATAAGGAGAAAAGCTAATTTTGAAATCCTGTATTACTGTTCTAATCATCTGATATGAAAATACCCGGCAACAAGAGGAACATAAACTACTGTTAAGGTGAATTGCTAAATTAAAACCCTCTCCAAAGTTTCACCTAAATCCTTCTACCAGGTTGCTTATTTCTCACTCAATACAAGAACACTTTTCCACTGTAACTTTTCCTAACCTTTTTTGAAAACTATGATTCTATGAAATTTTATTCACTTGACATCAGATATTGATGAAAATTATTTTTTAGGCTTTTGATGGAGAAAGTTTCATGAGTTTACAAAGGATCATGTTATTATAAAAGTTATTTAAATTTATTTAATGCTTAATTTTCTTTTCAGTTTTTCGAGTGGAAATACTCAACATTCACATGGAAAAAGGTCCTTTTCCAATTTTCTTTTTCAAATCACATTTGAGATTACTTTGAAGAGATCATGACTTCTTACAGGTAAGCAGAGTACTAGGGCTGTGGAAAAAAAAAATTAAATTGTTCTTTTGATTGGTTTCACATCATGCCTTAAAAATTATATACATTTTTGGAAGGTCTCCATGACTTCCAAGTTGTGTTGTCTGATGCTAGGAGGCAGCACCAGGTTCAATAATAAAGCAGAGAGTGTGAAGGAATCTACTTTGATATTGCTAGTACATTTCCATAGAAAGTTGAGTAATAATATCTAATAAATTCTGAATTTTTATGATGGCCAAATACATTGCATAATTTGAACACCACTGATATATCTTGAGGGTGGTTGTAGAGTAGAAACCTGGTACAATTTGTTTCTGTATGCTGCCACTGGCAATCCTGCACTAGAAGTGTGTCTTCTGCCTGGGACAAAAGAACGGTCTTGTATCATTAGGCAACAAAATTGAGTAAGAGATGGGATCTTGTGATGTGATGGAGAAATGAGATGTTCTCTTGGAAATACACTAGGAGGCCAAGAATTTTCATGTAACATCAAAGCCAAAGGACTAAAGAACAGGCTGCTGCTTTGTTGAGGTAACAAGACTATTTGTATTTTTTTTACAGTTGTTTTGATGTTAGTTATCTTCTAGACATGAACCAGTTTCAGAGGGTGGGAACAGCTGTCCATGTTGATAGGGATATCTTGTTACCGGCGCCTGCTTTCTTCTGACAGTGATAGTGACTGCTATCAGAAACAGGACATGGAAGTTTGACAATTCCTGTGTACTCTCATACATCCACTGTTTGTGTAAATCAGGGGGAAAAAAAATACTTTCACTCTGCCTTGCTTGTGGTTTTAATGGAGAAAAGATCCAAAGAGACCACATGGAAAGCCTGTGTGCCAGAAAAGTGCTTCATTAAACGTGCAGGAGAAGCTGCATGCATTTCAGATGTGTAACTTTTTTACTAATTTTTTCTTTCCTCACCCTGTAAGAGGATGGAACACAAAAACTTTGCTGTCTCAATTTCAGTGATTTCAAAATAATTTTGACCCCTGTTTTTCTGTTTAAAAAAATCCAAACAATGTAAAATAGCTGCTAAATATTCTCACTAATGTACTCTCTGTCCAACTGTAGTCAGTTTTGGTGCTTAGGATCTGCCCTGTTTACAGTGCCTGAAATGGATAGATTTTCTGAGTTTATTGGATTTGTCTTGGTATAAATTTACTACCCTTCGTTGCATTGCATTGCACTTTTTTTTTTTTTTTTAATGTGGAAGTGTTTTAGGAAAAAGAACAAGATTAGAGTAACTACTATACAGAGTGTTCCCAAAAAGCCCAGCAAACAAAAGGAAGCCAAGATTGCGACAGATAAGGAATGTCATTACCAGCATAGCTCAGGGCTATTCTGACTTGTGGCCATAAATGCAGGAAGTAATTTTCCTCTTGGATCCTTTTTAAATATAGGAACAAAATAAAAGTCTGATGATTGCAGGTATAGTGCGTGGGAGATACTGAAAGGTCATATAAATATCCAGGCCATAAGATGAAGGTGCATGTATGTGAACTCGTAACTCCTAACTGTTAAATTTTTTAGGATGTTACCACCAATCCACCAGTATCTGTGATGAAATTACATAACTTCTTAGTAGTACTTCCCTTCTTAATAGTCAAATAATGTGGTAGGATGTCCCTGTTCTTATGCTCTGAACAGTATGTTCACAAAATTGCTTAGAAAAACTCTTCAATTCTGTTTCCATCATGTCAGCTACAAGAACTACACGCAGAAGCTTTAGTCATTTTAATATTTAACTGGAGAACTGTCAGGATTGATTAAAAATCCCAGACAAACACCATGTATATGAAACAAATTAACCCTGCTGAGATAATACATTAAAAAAAAAAATTCCACACCACTACCTTCTTTAGTACAGATCAAATAGTGTATATGTTTCTCTCTACATGCACATTTTATATGTTTATGAGGTTTTTTTTCTTTTGATTAATAGGTAATTGCCAGTTTTTATTTACATCAAAACCAACTGTACTCACTGCTTTCTTATGAGCATTTGTTAACATTTATGTTTGTATATTATACACATGCTCTTTAATCTCTCTATAACCATGTTCTTTAGAAGGACATTTTTGGTGCTAAAATTTAGTTGCAAATCTTGCTATTGTGTTTTTGACTCAACTGCATTTTTCAATTTTATTTCACAGCTAATTCTTGCAAATTAAAATTGGCATCATGTTCAGCAAAAAAATATACTTTATTCCTTATCTGGACATCTCATTTTCCAGTTGCATATTTCCTGCAGCTCACTGATTTTCCCTGATTTAAAAAAAAAAAATATCCGTAAACATTTTTCCCCTACTATTTATTCTGCATTTTAAATTAATTATTTCCCACATCTCTGTTTGTTGGAAATAATTAATAACTAAACCCTGAGGGCAAACCAATTGCCTTCCTTTTAGATTCAGACAAGCATCTTCCAAAAAAAACATGAGTGAAATTCTGGTGACATGAACAGTTTACACATTACAGGAATTCATCCTGTAAAATTCAGTCTAAAAACTGAAGTTCATAGAGTATGAAATGAGAACACTTAAGAGTGAAATAACCTTCTGTCTAGCTGAGTAAGGGGTTGATGTTGGTGGTAATCTTGGAGGTTTTTTTCATTTCTCAGGGTTTTCTAAGGAAAGTGCTATTTTGCTTTCCTCCACTAATTAAATGCTTGCTAGGTGCAAAGAGCAGCACTGGTTTGTATAAAAAGGACAGTTAAAGTGGTTAAAGAGCTACCCAGAAGTTTTTTAAAACATTCCATAGCCACCAAGTGCCCATATGAATTTTTTAATACAAAATACTATCTCTTTTCAAAAAAATTGTAGAAGCTCGTAGCCTTCTTGAAGGTGGGACTTCATCTTTAATGTCTTCCTGTTTCAAGTGCTCCACTGAAAACTGTAGTTCACTTCTGCACAATCAAGCATAGAAATTAAAGAGTATGCTTTATTCATGTGAGAATAGGTACTGGTAGTAAAACATAACACAGCAGTGTAGAATGTGATTACAACCAACACTGGGATTTCTCCAATGTATTTAATTTTGCTTAAATTTCTCTCTGTATGGATCCCCAACAAAATTATGAATATTAAAAAGAAAAATTATGAAGTAGTTAGCATTCCAGAAATCATACAGCAGACTCTGGGGAAAAGCATGCAAGCAAATTAAGTAATGCATATTTCATTTCATCAGGGATTAGAAATTGTGTTGATCAGCATATAAACAAAAGATGGCTGTTAATTTTTAACTCTAAGTGAAGAAAAATGTTTATATTGAATCAGTTGAATTAAAAAAATAAAGTTTATATGGTCCATTCACTTCAGAGTTCAACTCGGTCATTCTGGGTCCCTTCCAACTCAGATAATTCTGTGTTTTGATGCACATTAGAAGAATGGAATGTTGGCTTCAGTGGCTCTAACTCTAGACTGCTTTTCTTAGAAGAGGCTCACCTACATAACCCATATTCAGCAAAAAACTGTGTTTCTGAAAAGGGGTTCTTGGTGTTTTCTTGTTAAGAGAAAGAATTTTGAGTTTGTTTTGATATTAGTCATTTAAATGTTTAGGGGCTATGTCAAAACAGGAGCTGAATAAGAGATGAAACCAGTAAACATTGTGTAATATTTCTATTGTAACTTCTGGTGTTATTTGGAATGTCAGTATTATTTGTTTTGACCTCCATTTTTCACTCTGTTTTCTAGTTAGGTTTTTAAGTCCTTTGCCACTCCCAGACAGAAGCTGCTGGTACTGACTTCTGCAGGTTCCTCTTTTTCAGGGAGGGCATTTTGAGAAAGCAGTTTAGGGACAATGTCAGTGGGCTGATAGACCCGAGGACAGAGTAAAAGGCTCCAACAGGTTCCTGGATGAAAGAGGCTCTTGAGTGTGGTGCAACAAAAAAAAAAAAAAAAAAAAAAAAAAAAAAAAAAAAAAAAAAAAAAAAGAGAAGGAAAGAGGTTGCTTGCTCCTGTAAACACAAACCATTTTTCATGTTCTAGTTCTGTCTTTGACTGAGAACAGCTTGTTGGTAGAAGACAATGAGAGGACAGTCTGCCACTGCCTAAAGACCACATAGCACTTCACCGTTTTTTCCCTGGTTTTCCACACACACCCTAAGAAGATAACTTCTGCCAATCTTATAACAGGAAGTTAGGATTTACAATGAATGCAATTTTTCTGCAGAAAACTTTATTCACTCAGTCTAGGGCTGCTGATTTTGCACTGATTGTACTGTTTCTTCTGAGAAAAAATTTCACATGGAAATTTCCCAGAAAGTAAGGAATTCACACGGCATTTTACTGGCAATGTTTCTCTCCATATTTTCTTTTTAGTTGGTTCATAGATCTTTCATATTTTTTTGTAGCATTGGCTGGTGCAAGGTTTCTAGTGAGAGAGAGAACATTCATATTTGTTAAAAAATGGTTTTGTAGTGTACCAGAAATAGCAATTTTTTTTGGAAATTAATGATACATTGAATCCTCTGATGCAGAACATTCAATTGCAGAGAAATGAAAGATTTTTTTTTTATAACAAACTAGCAACAGACAGCTAAAAGGCAGAGAAAAAAGCCTGAGGCTAAAGGAGAAAAAATTTAAATGCACAATTTAATCCCTCAAAATTTCAGCATCCATAAATCAGCAAATGTCATCTATGCTTTAGAAATGAAATATTTAGTTAATCCAATAGGCTTTTCTCCTCAGGCCAACTGTATGAAAAAAAAGCAGAACATGCAAGCCTGGTCATGCACTTATAAACATCTTTCTGCGAGATCAGGATGTGGGTTTGCTAGTCATTCCTGTGCCTCCACCATCCACACCAGTGCTGATGTCAGTGTTCCCCAGTGGTACGAACTGGCTCAGCCTTCTGGAAGTTGTCACACATGCTGTGAGGTACAAGGACTCTTGGATTACTGTGGCACTTTGCCAGCAGCTGGCTTGTTTAGAGGAACAGCTCGTTGAGGAAGCCTGTAACAGGACCAAATGGGACGAGCATCTGGCAGTGAAGGACAGGGGCAGTGTGGGTATGGCCAGGCTCCTGATTCCACTGTCTCTTCCCTTTTAACCTGTCATCCTAAATTTCAATACTACCTGTGTATTTGAGCATGTCCTCCAAAGCTGAGGCTTTTCAATAAGCCCACTTTTGTTGCTGTTTTCTTTTTTTTTTACACAAGAAACAGAAGGGGGTATATTTTGTTGCATTTTTTTCTCATGTAGCCTATGTAGTAAAAGTGATTATCTATGAGCAGGAAAAAGCCCCAAACAAACATGCACACATATATGCTCTATCTAATGTTTCTTTAAAAAAAAAAACTTAGGAATCACAGGTCACATGTTTATTGCTACATATCGCCACAAATCAAAGCAGAAACGTGATATTTCAGCCTTTTTATGAAGCTTCATTCATAGTAATGCAATGTGACCTCCAAAAACCTGTCTGGCTGCTTCTAGTATTTACAAGAAAGTAGGGAGGTATGGAGTGCTGTTACATAGATGTTTTTAAATATAAATAGAAAGAAAGTATCTTTCAGCTCTACACCCAGTTTCTTTCCTTCTAGAATGTATTACACTTTGAAGCCTGAACTGTTTGCAATATGAAAACTAGCATTCATGAAAAAAATAGAAACTGTATTTGAGTGTCAGTTCCTAGTTAAAAGATAAAATTGCTACCCCTGCACAATAGGGTAGTCACAGCACTTAGTTGTGCAGGGTCAAAGTGAGTTTCAGTTCCAAAGAGGTCATGGATTCTTGAGAAAAAACAATATGAGTTCAGGCCAATAAGGATAGAAATGCTTTCAGTGGTGAAACAGCATACATTACCATTGAAATAGAAATATTTTGGCCTCAGCTCCCTACCTGTGAAGGAAAATAATGTTAGTGATTGCATCTAATGATCCTAGCCTGAAACAGGTTAAAAATATTCAGGACTGTGACTATCACCAACAATAAAATTACCATATGGAGTGGTTCTGGGTTTCCCCTTAATGATAAAAAAATATCAAAAGCCTTTTCAACATGATGCTAGCACAAATTTCAATATTTTCTTAGAAAACACAAGGAAATCAGAGGAATTAAAATATTTATTTAGAATTTAGTGTTTTAGTGTGAGGAATCCTGCCTTAATAAAGTAATCTCATTTAATTTCTTCACTGAAAGGATTGTTTAGCCCTGGAACAGGCTGCCCAGGAATGTGGTGGAGTCACCGTGCCTGGAAGTGTTCAAAATTCATGTGGACATGGCATCTGAGGACATGGTTTAATGGTGAGTATGGTGGTGTAGCTGGGTTGACAGTTAGACTTGGTGATTTTAATAGACTTTTCCAATCTTAATAATTTTATGATTTTATAATTTGACTTCCGTTTTGAAAATTGTCTGCTTTTGCAAAGACAAAAAGTGCTGTATCTCCATAAATCCTGCAGCAGTGTCCTCTGAGTTCCTTCTTTAGCCTTTCAGTCCATTTTGCCCTCTTGCTTTCCAAGCTTGGAGCTGTGGGTTTCTTTGAGATGATTTGCAAGCTGTACAATTAGGAGCACTTGGGGATGCATTTCCCCCATAGTCCAGACCAGCTGAACAATTCCTGCTGGTACATGGGCCAAGAAAGCAGATGAGGAGGGCAGGTACAGTAAAATGCCCAAACCTCCTTCTGGGCAGAATTGATGTTGAAGGGATGCACAAGCATTCAGATTATTCTATTCCATCCCTGTCTGTCATGTCTCGATTTTCCTTAATGTAGCAGCATATTGTAGCTTTGGAAGCCCTTTGATATCTTGGATCCCTGCTCCCCACAGCCATTTCCAGGCCAGTGTAGGACAAACTCCTCCTTTTCTCAGACTAGACTAGATGTGTTCTTTTGGTTGACCAAGGGTAACTCAGAAGAAATTTAAACATTGTGTGTGGTGCCCTCATGCTGCTAACAGTGCTGGGTTTTTTCTACCATAAAAAGAAATTTCCCTTCTTTCATCAGAATGTGCACATGGAAGTAGAACCTCTGCTGTTTTAGGCAGAGGCTGACCACACAAATGGTTTCAGATTTCCTCCTTCCCATTACACCACAGTTAGCAGTATTATCTATTAATTTTATCAAGGTAAAATCCTGCAGCCCATTCTTCTGTATGATTTCTAAACCTCTGGATCTGGTAATGGAAAGTAGAACTAGGCAGCCACACTCAGTGATTACAAGAGAAATCAAAACAAGGAAAAAAAAGGGTAAAACCTGATTTCTCTTTAGGAAGGAAATTCCTAGCCATACACTGTCACTGTACAGTGGATCTTTATGCCATTGCTTGCCAACATTTGACATAAACTATTTGTTGACTGATTAGAGTTCTGACTGGTTATGGGGTGTGATGGTGGTCTGAAAATTACTAGTCCCAGAAACAGCATAGTATAACCCATGTAGAGGATATTAAAAAAGCAATGTGCAGAACCACAGAACAGGCTAGGTTGGAAGGGATAAAACCATCTGGTCCAACCTTTAATTGAAAACAGTGCATAGATGAGATTATCAAATACTCTAGAACATCAGGGAGCTCTTTGTCCCAGAGGATATGTCCCTAGAAAAGCTTTCCTGCAGCTTGTTTGGATTCTTGCCTGTCTCCTTATCCTTTATTCCCTTGACTGATACTGGCTTTTCTTCCCTCAGTAGAATTTTGACACTTCACCTCTCAGGCAGTGGACTAATCTACAGCCAGTGAGTAACAAATTTCTGTTTAAGTTCTTCTCTGTTTAGTCATCTGATGAATGTGTTACACCAGAATTCAAGTGAAACTTATCCAATACCAGTCTGATTCTAAAGAGCAGGGGAAACACTGATTCTGTGTCCTCTAGGGTGATCTCAGGCTCTACAGAGTCTCTTCCTTGATGGGTTCCTTTACTTCACCTTCTCATCCTGGACCATCAGACACCCTACCTCAAAATGTAAAAAGATGAAGTTTTAGGTGTGGAAAGGTCAAATATGAAAAACAGTGTAATTCCATTTCAGCCTGGCACTAATAGAACATGAAAATAAAAACAATGCTTTACTTGATAAGGAAGAACTTACTGCATGTAGAGAGGCCCCAGTCCTCAACTATCAGATGTTCTATCTGAAACCACATCATTTAGAACAGGAAACCCAGAAAAATATGTTTCCTCCAGATCATATTGACGTAATGGTGTATATAAGGTAATTAGTATTCTGGATTTCAAACTGACCTAATGGAATCCTCCAAGGCAAAATGATATGAGAAAGCAAACAAAACATTTCCTTTCTTTTCCAGAGAAAGATAAATAGGAATATCTAAGCAAGTCCTGACAAGCTTTAAAATCTGATATGAAGTTCAGTTGTATAATACCACCTAAACAGGACGCCAGAGTTGTTGAGAGTTGGTTGTTCCATTAAATAAACCTTGTTTCGGAGCAAAAAGTAGCAGCTGGTGATCAGAAACTTTTTCAATCCAGAGCTGAAATGTAGTGTATCAGAAGTTTAAAAAGCCTAACCATTTTCTAGATGTTAGAGCATGCAAAACAAATAATCTCTCAAAGTGTTTACTGTTTGAGCCATTTAGTTAGGAAACAACTCTCAGAGGCATGAAAACTGCACGAAAAAAGCAGAACAGATCTCTGAATGGTGGAGACCTATTATTTTGGTATTGCATCCAACTTAAGCTTAAAGAGCAAACAGATGTGCTTGAAGTTTATTACCCTTTGCACTTTTATCCCTAATTTGATTACATAGATGGAGAGAAAGAGAAAGAGAGAATGTGATTTCTCTCTCCACGTAGGGCTGGTTATCGATATGCAGCATGCTGAATTCAATGCTTCTTGTGACAAATTGATTAAATTTGCTCTTCTGGTATATCTCCCAGCTTCTGCTAAAGGATACACTGTCCTCATAGCTTTTAAATCTGTTCTTTTAATCAAAAGTCTGATGTAAGGCAAGAAGTTTGTGTTTTACCAGCTTCAAGTTCTTGCCTTTTCTTTGACCGCCAAGTTAGAGGGTGGTGCAGGATGTAAAAAAATGCACTGATCTCCACTGGATTTAATGAGTACAGTTTTAAAACTAATTTTCTACAAATTTATCACTCTATTTATTTTTTTGATATGTGAGTGGAGTTATGTATCCAGTAAGAGATATGCAAACCCCTCAAAAGCTGCCAAAGAATACAAGTTATACAAGCGGGCATGTCACAGGCTGACTCGGTGACTCACGTCTTGGCAGCTGCCCTATAAACAAAGCTACTGAATTGGTTGAATCTGTCAAATCATAAAACCTTCTGTGCAGCTCACTTTCAAAGATATGCTGTAAAGAATTACTAGAGAGTGAAAATTTGATCAAAATGCATTAATTAGTAATGATTTGAAAAATTAGACTAGGCTTTAGAAATTCAGTTATAATAGTTGTATTTCAGTCTCTGAGTTTCAATCAGATATGAATGCATGTTAAATCTAAACCAAAGATTTGGAAATCAAAATGCATTCTCTTAGTAATTTCCATTTCTGCTCTGGGAGTCAGCCAAACAGCAATGCCAGGACTTCTGATCATCTGAAAAATTTTTGAATATCAGGTAAATATTGAGGATCCTGTAGTCATAGTCACTTCAAAAGTGATTGGAGTCTCGCTTATATATTCTGAGTGCTTTAAATATTCAAAAACTTCTGGAATGCAAGGAGAAAAAAGTAAAAGAATTAGAAACCAGTATCTATGTTTCTGCAGGTCAGATCTTTCCTCAGAGTTGTAGTGCTAGAGAGGTAGCCAGGTTCCAAGACAGGGTAGCCATGCTGCTGATTAGCAGTTATTTGCCAGTTTCTAGACATGTAAAATGTATTTATACTCCACAGTTCAAGAGCAATGAGTGTTAAGCATTAACAGTTGTTGAGGATGACTTTGCTGGCTTGCAAGCTCCCTTTAGAAAATCCCAGTACTGAAAATTTAGAATGATTACTATATTATAACACTACAGTCTTTATAGGTAGATTGGTACTAATCTGCACCTGTGACTGTAAAGTCTTATCTATCTTTCTCTTTTTTTCTGGAATGCTGTTTTTTTGACTTTCAGAATTGAGGACTCAATCACCTCTGCCTGGAGGGGAGTGAAAAGTATTTGTGGTCAATTTGCCTAGACATTAGCATTTTATTTAGAAATAGAGTAAGAAGTGAGTTTATGGAGATTTTCAACTATTCTTAGAAAATCTTCACAGTTTGTCAATGCTCTGGAGCAGCATTTACTGTTAGATAGTTCCTAAGTCCATGTTAATTAATTTCTTCTGCATTTTCTCCAGAATTGTGCAGCTCAGAAGCTGTAACCCAATACACATGGAGATGAATTTTAGTTTTCTGGGATAGGCCAAAATGACTTTTAACTAAATTTTTTCTTGAATATCAAGAAATTAAGGGACACTGGAAGCAAAGAGCTAACAAGCTAAGACAGCTAACACAGCTCACTTTTATCCAGAAGGTGGAGAACAATGCCATGGAGGAGGGAGGTCTTGGAGAGAGGTAGAAAATTCTATCTTGTTTCTTTGGGGGATTCTTGCATAGTTTTCCCCTTCCCTGACTACAAGGGCTGTCCAAAATTCTCAGTCATCACAGAAAGACTTGGCAAAGAAGGAAGACTCCATCAGGATCAATTTGCAGTTAATGCAGTGAATGCCTCAGTGCTATATGCTCTGCCATTATTTTTTGTCCAGCACAGGCTTGAACACAGATTCAGCTGACGTGTAGGCTGGTTCAGGCTCACTGAACTTGATGACATCTTAGCATTTCCCTGAAGCTTAGCATGCAAATCCTGCTTTAAATACAGATGTTTTCCCAGCATGACAAATGTTTCAGTGCTGAAGTGTCATTTAACTTGAGAACAAAAGTGCTTTGTTATAAATGCATCACCAAGGCTTGAAATTCACAGAAATTAAACATATTTAGTTTATTTAAAATGATTATGATTGTTTTTCAAGCTGTTGCTAATTGAAGAGGCCAAAACCAATGTCTAATAAGGTTTTATTTTTCATGTCTCTTACACAGACTCCACAGATCTTTGTTGGCACCCTGGAGAATTTTAATTTATGCTACAAATGTGTTTTCAGGGTCAAATGTTTTAAGAAACTTTCATTGGAAGTGAATTTTGAATTTCAATGTGTAGAGTGAGTACTGAAAAGTTTTTTTTCCTTAAGTTGTTTAAATATTTTTTTTTCCTAACAATGTGGTACAATGACAAATTGAGTGAAAAATAGTGGCCAATAGGAAACTTACTATCCATACTAATATTTATACAGGCTCTTTGTTGTTCATGGGAATGAACCTAACTCTTTCAGCTGCAGAGTTTGCACCATGCACATGGCATAGACAAATATCTATACTGCAAGATACAGCTATTTATCTTCAGTTCAGTTGGGTGGCATAAGCTTTGCACTTTATAGAAACATTTTGTTCTGTGATTGTGCTTTTTTTCTTGGTTTTTTTTTCTAAATGTTTGACATATTAGACATAATGGGGAATGATAAAGAATAGTGAGGCCAATCAGATGATATATTTGATGATTTTTCAAGTAACACAGTCCCAGAGGTCGGCCTAGTGACCATATTTTTGATTTTGGCCACAGTGTAGCACAATTGTTCTCTTTAAGCAGAGCCCACTGTTATATTCAGGTGACAGTTCTGTTCAATAAATGAAATGGCATTGTATGCTCTTTTATGCCTTTTTTGAGTTTTGGCATTATTGTTTCATTTGGTTTGCCCATTCTGCATCTAAAAATTAGCAATGCTAGCAGCATGAAGAAAAAAAAGTAAAACCAATATGAAAAAATGTAAATTTGCCCTGTCACAAGGGCGGTCTAAATTTTTCTTAAATCTCTTTTCCAGCCTAAGTGATTCTACAATTCTAAAGACTCTCTTATAAAATATTTGGGAAATGTCCTGTGTATAGCATCACAAACATTCCAGTGACTGTGATTATCTATGATAGTATATAAAATAATATGTAAGAAATTATAATAGATAAGAACATATCCATGCCTCAGCAGGTGGCATTTGAGGGATCCATAATATGTCAAAGATTATACATCAGCAAATGTATAATTGTTTAAATTAAAGAGCAAGTCTAATTTTGATATATTTCAGGAACTGAGAAGAAAAATGAAACAGAAAAGTCAACTAGGTAAAACATTCTCAATAAAATTTATGATTTTAAAATTTATACAGATTTAAGCTTATTTCATGATGTTAATCTGGGAGATAAAATCACTGTGAAACAATTCTTCTCAAGTTTTATAGAAGTTACTATAAGGGACATACAGGGATAGTGACTACTGCTCTAAAACAAAAGATTTCTGTTGTATGTGTAGATTGTGAGGTTGTGATTGTGATATATGTGAAGATATATGTATGTGTATATATATATATATATATATATATATATATATGCATATGTAAAAAAATGCTAGCTGCATTTTCCCTAGTCTTGCATTAAGATGTACCAAGTACAGTAGCTGTCTTAAATCAAAACAACAGCAATAGTTTTGATAAGTGTCAGCTAATTTGTAAGCATTGCTGAGGGCAGGGTATTTAAACAGGTTTACAATTGCAGAGAAGGATAAAAGCTCCGTAGAGGAACCCTCTATCTGTTTGAAGTGAAATTGCCAGAAGGATTTTGTACAAGGAAGCTCTTTCATTTTTGCAAGAACTGTTCCAGAATAAGTAGTAGAGAATTGAGTATTCTCTGCTCATCTCTGGGTCTTTCTTGAGAACTGCACTGTTTATGCGTGTAGGACGTTAACGGCTTGAAGTGTTAATTACTGAAATAATGCTTCAAGGTCAAATGCTGTTCAAGATTCTGAAGCGTTAGTAATTTAAACTAAGTAAATCTGAATAGATAGATGAGCTAAAATACAACTATTTTTTTTTCTGAAGTGTTTTACATTCCTGTATTCCAAAAATGTCTTTATTTCCTCTTCGCTTCTGTGGGCTTTAATTGCAGCTGTGGGAAAGTGCATTGAAAGTTATCTATGTGTGTGTTTTCTTTTTTTTTTCCTGCAAGGAAGCAGAAGTGTGCTTATTCTCATGTCCCATAGAGAAGAGTTCAAAGCTGTCTGACTGAGAGCCTGATTTCTTATTCTTCTTTCTTTCCTTTCAGAAGATTGTGGCTGCTGGGGGAAGTTTCCATTGCAAAGAGAAAAAAAATCTGCTGAGATACCTTGAGCCATTTCTTTGATGTGAAGCATCATATGAACTAATAATTTGGCTTTACAATTTCTCTGAAATCAGTGAAATGAGTGATGTCTTAAGTGGACATGTTCTTGGAGGCTGCTGAAGAAGCACAGCTGTTTTGGTATGGCTGGAGTGCAGGTCACTTCTGAAATCCTTGTTTAAGGTAGTCAATGCAAAGATGAAGAGAAGAAATTGGCAGAGCCAGGGTGACAAATAAGGAGTTAGGTAGATCTTCTGTGTTCTGCTTGGATGTCACTACCATAAATCTCTGCTTGATGAGGCTAAATCTAGAGCCTTCAACCATTCAGAATAGCTGGACCAGTTCTCAGATCTGTCACCAGATGATCATCCTGTCTTGTGCAGCCTCTCTTCTGTGTGAAAGGAGGAGGACTAGGAACCCTCTGATAAAAGTGAAAGCGAAAAAAGTGCAATTCTTGTAGCAAGAAATTAATTCCACCTCTGCAGTAGTAATAATCTCTGTAAATTTTGCCCAGCAGACACCAGCAGTGAATTAATACAGAGCTGGTGAAAAATAAAAGGACCTGAATATGTTTCAAATGCTTCATTGCTGAATGATTGCTTGAAAGAGTTCAGTTTTTTCCAGTAAGATTAATTTTTACTGTAAAGATCTTGATTTTTTTACTCTGAATCCCTGAGAGAATGTGTGTTAAACTGTTTTTATACAAATCGGAAAACATCCAGATTTAAAACTGGGCCACAGTGCATAGCAAAGGCCTTTCACTTAAACTGTGGGGTTTAAGTTATTCCAGGTTTAACATCTTTGCACCTTATTTTACCTCATCTGATCTCTTCCTATTTACTGTTCCTATCAGAGTAAGAGCATTATGCTTGTTTACTGCCCCTTTCTGTTTTAATATAAATTTGACCTGACATTAGGCTGTTCCTTTACGTACTGGAAGGGGAAAAAAAAAATCGAAGTCATATGGTGTTATCTTTCACTTTCATTGCACCATCTGGATTCCTGGAGCTGGAGCTGAAAACTGTCAGCATCTCTTGATGCAAAACAAATAGACTTAGCTAAAAGGGAAGTTCAAGCTGGAGAATCATCCTGTTGAAAGTTTAGAGCAGTTCAACACTGGAGGAAGGAAATCATCAGCTATCAAAAGAGGCTGTCCTGCCCAAAAGCCACAGCTTTAGGTACCTAATGCTTTCCTTGAAAGATTCCTCTTGTATTCATGATTTCAGTGGAAATCAAGTTTTGGTTCTATTGAAATTTATTTTTGGTCTACTGTTTGCAAAGCTTGTGATCCAAACAAGAGGAAAAGGCCTACTGTCTCATATCTGGACTTCCTTAATTTCAGAAAACTACAAGAAGGAGTTGTTACTCCATGGCTCACCCCATCAATAACAAAATTGATACCCATATGATTGATTTTGTGGCACTTATAATACAAGTTAATTCTAGGTCATTCTGAACTCTACAGAATGCAATGAACAATCCACATAATTATGTAGATTATATACCTCTTAAACACCTTGAATTAAGGCATTAAATCATTGAAATAAGCTAACACTGTCATGTAACAAAGCATTTGAAATGCCTTATGATTTTGGCTTTTCTGTAGGATCATAAGCACTGAAAAAAATGGAGTTCATTAGCAATATTTATTCTTTACCCCTAAGAAAAATCCTACTTGAAATGCTAAGGACACACTGAAAAGTAAACTTGTGTTACATGGGTTTGAGTGTTCATTCCGAATAATGGTCATTATATCAGTCTAGAATATTACTTGTTATTTTATGTTCTTGGCAAGTAGTGTTTCCCATTTAAAATATTTATTTTTCCTTTTGGCTGAGTTTCTCTATGACACTGGAACAGTTGTCTCAAAAATGATGGTCTCTCAGGCAAAATAAATTAAGTCTTGGAATTATGTCAAGACTTTTAACTGCAGATGAAGTTTCAAAACAGTCTTTGAGCAAAAAATGAAACTCACTTTCCCCCTTCAACTCATCTTTCTACCTACTGCTTCTCTGGTGTTTCTCTCTTCAAATCAAACATATGCTCTCTTTCTTTCTGACTGGAAGTCTTCCAAAGTTTGGGGGGAAGTCTTACAGGAAACCCTTCCAAAACATATGTAGAACTTGTTCTTCCTGTGCAGATAAAACCCCCAGATGTGTTTAAATTCAGACTATCTGAAACTGGAAAGCTGTAATTGGTTTGGGGCACTTCTTAATTAAAACACAGAATTTTGATGGTTATTTTTCACATTATGATTTGCATCAAGGATTTTGCTTCTCTGCACATATTTCTTCCAGTAGGTTCCAGATTTATCTTAGTTTAAAGGTATATTTGATTCTGAGGCTTCCTTATCAGATGATCAGATGGAAATCAGTGCAGTATATGCCTTTCTGGAAGTTTTCTGTATGGTTTTGATTTGAAAACATCTGTCTTTTGAGTTACAAAATTAATCCAGAAGAAAAGACCTATACATGTAAGATACAATTTAAATTCTTTCCCAGATATAGGCTTAGATTTTTTCTGGTGTCCTGACGTCTAATTGCATGTTTTATGAATCTAATTTTTTCTTGTGTGACTATTGATATACCACATAAATGGAATCTTAGAATAATGCCAATTAATAGATTAGAATTTTATAAAAGTGCAATATCACTAGTTAATTGAGCAATTACTGAAATGATTAGCTGTAATTAACTTCACATTTCTTTCTGGTTCTCTTCCCTCAGGGAGCATACATTGGACTCCTGGTCTTTTATTACTAACATTATTAAATTATTTATTCTTTCATTGATTCCCTGGGAAGTCAACCCACCCTGTTAGGCAGAAATTTCTTTTGGTGTATCAAGGAGCAGACATGAGCAAAAGCAATCAAACCAGCAAAGTACCATCAATAATATTCCCATCATTATTTGAAGTATGTTGCTAAGAGAAGCTGCTGAGTTACTGTGGAGTTTGGTGGTTTGGTGCATGTACAATTGTTATTATTAAATAATAATAATAATTTCCATAGTTTCTAGACGATGTTGCAATCCTTCTTAACAAGGAGACACACAGAGGTAGATGATTATCAGCTTAAGGACCTAACTAACACATGCTGACTTCAAGTTTTCACCACATCTTTTACACTGTTCTGCCATGTACTGGGAAATGCTCTGGTTTGTATGAGACAAATATAGAAATGAGACAAATATAGAAACGAATACTAACAAATCAGAAGGTAGTTTTTAATCCAGAGACATACACAGGTACTGTCAGGGATGCTGAAGGTGTGGCTAGCATCCTGTGTGTGTTCAAAATGGGCTTCAAAAATAGTGTTAACATTCCCAAAAATGCAGGCATTGGGAGAAGGATGAGCAATTCAAAGTATGTGTTTCTGTTTCTTTTCTTCTCCCTGAGCAGCCTTACTACTCCCTGACTTCCACAGAAGGTAAGTGCTACTGTTTTCACTCTTTCAGTAACAAAAATCAGGGGAATTAAAGTCAGTTCTCCTAAGAAGGGTAAATATTAACTTTCCAGCTTTCCCAGGAGCTATTAAATCTTACGCTATGAGCCTAAAAAAATTGCCATGCAAGAAATTATTTTTGTTAGGCATGTGACCCATGAAGTATGAAGAAACTTTTGCATAAATATAGCTGAGGATTACTCTGAATCCAGAAGGTCCAGTACTGCTCAGGAGATAGGAAGCTCAATTTTTATTTTTATTGCTACTATATGACATGCTATATCTGAGAATATGTACTGTGAAACCAAAAGACATATGTATAAAACATGATAAAAACCAGATTATTCAGGATTGAATTGAGATTTTACTCAATGAAGGCAAGTAATTAAAGGTTTAGAAAATAAGATTTAATAGGCAAGCAAACATTTCAATCAATGCTAATATTCATCTTTGTATATACAGAGTGAGAAAATTCACATATATATATATATATATCTATAAAAGACAATAAAAATATTTCTGAAATATTTTATAAATATCTAAAATCCAAGAAGTTAAAAATCTGTAGTTCCTTATATGATATACAACATATTAAGTTGCATTTATTTAACATTTCATAAGAGAAAGTTAATTCTTCACTCCTTATGGCTACATTTGTGATCTAGATTCCTGAACTGAATTCCTGGTCTGAAGAATTCAAGATGTAAATAAGTAGGCACGATAGTGAAAAGAATTATAACAAAGTAAATCAGATCAACTAAACTATGCTTGGAGTATGTAGATCAGAAAAACCAGAATGAAAAAAAAGTGGCCTCTAATACTAAAAAATAATAAAAAAAACTTCAGAGCAGTATGTTTATTCTACTAAATAAATACTGTAACTAGTGCTTACAGAATCAAAATAGAGTGGTAACATCTTCCCACAACAGATTTTCTCATCTATCTCTTTGTTATTAGGATGAAAATGTTTAAACACTGTCACTGATCTAGAAACAACACTAATCTTTTTCCCCCCAAAACTACTCTTTTCAAAAAATTTTCTATGTAAGAAAAGCCAAAAGTAATTAGCCCAAAACAATTATTTATCTCTTTGATGATGTAAAAGGTGTTTGGCCATATTGGTGAAAATGAATTCCTTGGGATGCTGTGATCTTCATAACTTCTCCATTTAGAGTATCATCTTCAATTATTGTTATCAATCCCTCAGCAATTATTGATGGGCTGAAAAAAAAGTTATTTCAGAGTTATGATACAACAGAACATGTAAAAAGGACAAGAAAATCAATGTAAATCTATATATCTGAAAATTTAAAAAATGGCATTTGAACAAATTTATTTTGAGGAAGAGCAGAGGTGGTACGTGTGTTTCAGGAGAGATATGTATTCTCCTCAATCAGGACATACATCTAAAGTGGCTACTTTACAAATCATCATTTGTTTGCTCTAGTTTCTGATAAATGCCTTTGGACATCCATCTGCCACTGGGCTTCCTATCAAAGTTTTCTCTGTCAGGGAAATGGACAGAAGCAATCCTTACACAATCCTCTGCAGCTCTTTGCTGTTGATTTATCCTTCTTCTGTAGCAGAGCTGACATACAAATTAGCGTTAAGGATAATTTCACATGCAGTTTGCTGTGGTCAATAGGTGCAAAATATTTTACATAAAGAAAAGTATGGGTGAAACAACATAGTCATAAAATTTCCTTGGTGCAGAAGCATCTTGGAAGCTAATTGTAAGAAGCTAAGAAAGTGTTAAAAAATATCACTTTATGCTTGCCATGTTCTCACAGTCTGTCCAAGCTGTCTGCTTTTGGCCTTTGTTGGCAAGACTGCAATGGGCCAGGCAACTCTGTTCTGATCCATCGTTGCTGCTACTGTGCTCTTAATCCAGTTTTGTCAGTTCATGGTCTGATTTCTATCTTGGTTCACTTGACAATTTTGTGAAAATTCTTTGCAAATTATACACCCTGTATCTCTCAACAAGTTTGATTAAACAAATTCATGAGGGAACACCAAAGGCTATTAAAAGCTAAGAGAACCATACTAAACTTTCTAAATTGATTTAGACTTTGCTGGGAAATGGGAATGCATAAAGGGATGTATCACTGTGCAGATGGTGCTCTTAAAATAGGCTTAGATATCTGCCTTTTTTTCTTCTTCCTATACAGATAACACACTTGATAGTCTTTTATCTGAGGCAGTATTTCCCTTTTGTTTAATTTTGCTGAAAGTGTCTCCTTGTTCTTCATCACCAAAGTGCAAAACCCGCATTGTATCTGACTTGACTTACTCCATCACGCCATAGAACTGCATCATATTTTTTATCTCATCCTTGTATGAATAGTATTGTCCCATATTCTCTTCTTTATCTATTGACTGAAGAATTGGTGTGTTGACAAATCCTGGACAAATTGTGTTCAGTCTCACACCGTAGTTTTCCATGTTAGCAGCTAACTAGAAAAGAGAAAGGGGTAGGCATTTGTCATCGACATTTTCAGACAGTATTGTGTAAGCAAATTTTCAAAGAATGAGATTTACCACAAAGTACTTTTCAGCCTTGCTAAGTAAGGAGATTTTATTACTGATTGTTTTAGCAACTAAGTTTGAAGTGTGTTTTCTCTAGTAATCACACTAGATTACTGGGAAAAAAACCGCATTTCTTTTGTTAGAAGAATAATTCTATGAGAAATCAGAACTCTTTCCATGAAGCTGTTTTTTTTTTTTTTTTTTAATACTTTTTGTACTTGTCTTTAGCATGTCATTGACAGTATTCTAGGGTGATATAACTCTTCTAAGCAAAAACAAGAAAAGGCTCTCCCAAACGTATGCTTCCGATGTTATAAGAGCTTTTTTTTTATTAAAAGAAAATTCTGAAATAAATAAAATAATCTTTAAGATACTGTATTAAGATACCTTCCTCCCATCAACAGAAATACAATATGTTCTCTATCCCTGTAATGCTAAACCTTTCTACTTGCTCTGTTGTCCCTGCTAAGGAATGAATCTATCACTGAACATCTCCACTGGAAAGTCCCTGTGAACTGATTTTTTTTTTTAGGAAGCAGCTCAGGAACATGATGCAAGAAAGAAGAACAAGTTGTTCTGGGAGGGATAGACCCCTTGTTTGTAGTTCTACCAAAGTGTGCATGTAACAAAGAAGTCTAATCAACATCCAGGCATTAATCAAATGAACTGGATGAGCTGGATGAACTTTCTTAGCAGTAGCACAGAACTGATGAACTATACATGATATATCCAAGAATAACCATAACTATTAAACACTGTGTTCTATTTATTTTAACATTTAATGAACTCCTTTCAGGTATAATCTAAGTCACATATTGTTTTCATGGCACGGCAGCCTGCCCTTTTGGTCTGGGGAGACAGGACACTGAAGCCATAGATGTAAGGTATCAGACCTGCCCAACATCAGGCTGTAGTGCCTTTCCTGGTAAATACTGTAGCTCACTATGTTTATTATTCTTTTTTTCCTCTGCATTCTCATGCTCCTTAAAGACAGCATTTCCTCTAATTCACTTTTGAGCTTAGATGTGACATTTATATTTCTAATGAGAAAACAAAAATGGAAAACTAGGTTTCATGTTCTTGATGTGTTTGATATGATATATGCAACACTTATCCACACTATTCTCTTTATGTTACTCTGAAAAAGGAGTTATTTATGTGGGGATGGGGGCATAAAATATGGATAGAGTGCAATTAATGTAATTAAACTGATAGTGTAATTTCAGGTGTTCAATTCTGGGAATCAGACTGGAAATCTTATGTGAGCAGATTATTTTTAACATTAATCTATTAAAGTGTATTTGTATTTTCTCCCTCCCAGTTGTTTTATTACACTGCTTGTTCAATTTAACTAGAAAGTTTTGGAGTTGGAGGCTGAAACTTATAATATGGTCATCTTACATGCCCCATCCTGAATGTGTCATTTTTCCTTTTCAGAGTATTAAGAATAAATATTGATGTGTTCAAGTAACTTTTTTGACCTTCAGTGCCTATTTATCATAAAAAAGTCATTGACCTGACTTAGAAATAAGGAAACCAAAATTTTAAATGACTGGGACAGGGTTCTGAAAAAGTATTTTTAAAACTTGGATTAGAATTTTGCTTTTGGACTCCTCTCACTGTCCTTAAATTACTCTGCAACATCTTTCTTCTATGTTCTCCAAACCTCAAATTGGTCATAAACACACAGATGCTGTTCTTATTCCGTCTTTGGATTCCCTTTATGAAAGGAGGGAACCCCCACTGCTTCACACACTTTGTTTTCTTTCATTAAATGAATTCCAGTTGTGTGGCTATAGAGGAGGAACATGAAAAACCTAAGTGTGTTCCCCAGGAGCTGCTGTCACCCCTTTGGGAAATGCATACTTACTGCTATGGACCGTGTGAATCCAATGACTCCGTGCTTTGTAGCACAGTACACGGGCTGGAATGCAGCAGGCATGAGTCCTTTAAAATAAAAAGGTAGCTGAATGAAGATGTGGCATATTCCTATTTTATGATGACCTTAAACACATGTATAGGTCTACAGTGTAAAAAACTTGTGTCAGAGATGTAACAAAATGGATTAGTAGGCATTTGTAAATTATATTCTGTAATCTGGGATAGGCTAAGAAAAAATAGACAAATAAAAATGGGCAGGCAAAAGAAGAGTAATAAAAAAAAATAACTTTCAAAAGGAAAATTTATATCTACAAAATATGACTTAAAATAGAAGACACAATGTGGAAGAAAGCACTAAAGAATGAGATTTTTGAGGCATCTAAGAATCAGTAAAGTATTTAAAGTATACTGAGGAGCAAAGTCTTTTAGGTAGGCTTTGATATCTAATGTGTGAACTGGATACCTGCAATCATTTACAGTGTGTTCAGGGAGGAAGTCTGGGAATAGGAGAAGCAAAATAAAAATTTTCTGCTAACACTGTAAATCTTTATGGTGTGAGTGGGAGAGCACAATATTTTTATTTGTTGTAGAGAAAGAAGAGAGAACAGAGGTTTTGGAAGAAAACTAAGAACTTAATTCTGGTAAGATTGAGTAGATGATAAAAAGGTAGTCAAGAAGAAATGACAGACCACAAGCACATATTCATTTCTGCCAATTATGCCAACAATTTCTAATATACAGTGAAAGCTGAACTGGGCCAAATAGATGCTGTAGTTCCACCTAAAAATTAGGCCCTTATGAATAGCAAACTTCAGCCTGTCAGAAAGCTAGAGGATAAAATGTTTTCCTTAATGTGCTATTCTAAAACAGGATAGTAATTTTAATGCCTTAATGTTTGATTCTAGTGGAAATAATCCAAATTAATAACTCATATTTTTTTTAATCTTTCATACTTCAGATCTTAAGGTGATGCTTTCTAGAAAGGGTGTGTCTTTACCTCAATGGAGATTAAGAATTTGCTATCTAACTCTAAGTATGGATTTGCCAGAAAAATTACATGTGCCAGACTTGCATGGGCTCTTTGTGCTGGGATCTATTTTGTCTGATGGAAAGAACTTTATAAGACAGCCCAAAGCTCTAATTACCAACCTGACACCTTGAAGGTTTTATCTTGATTTAAATGCTACCTTGATTATCCTGTGAAAGAAGCACGGTTCAATACTGGGAAATGAATAACTTAACCTATTGTCTGGTTGTTCTTTTAAAATTGTATTTATTTGCTTAGCTTGGATTAATGTGCTATGCTTCTGCTGAGAACTCACTTTATAAAATGGCTTTTGTGCTGTCTCCTGTGGTTGTGATCACAATACTTAATATTCCTCTGTTTGTTGACTTTTGTGATCACCATTCTTCAGATTATTGAAAGCATTGGAATATTGGTACATTAGAAATAATACAATACTATTTAAAAAAAACCCCAAACTCTCAAGTACTTTTACAGGCTTCAAATAAAGGAAATTCTAATCAGACTGCAGTTAACAGAAATAAAACAGATAAAGTCTACTGGGAAACAGAGAGGAAGAATTTAGAAGTAATTTTATTTTTATTATTTAACCACAGTAAGAAAAATTATCTTTTACTTGAGAGGGAAGAGAAACAAAGTCAAGAAATAAACAAAGGAAGGGCACAGCTCACAATAATGAGGTGGAATAAGGTTCAAAGACTTACTTAAATACCAAAACCAGCAGGAATAACTAGGCAGAAAGAGAGGAACTAGTAGCATTTTGGGGGTTTTTTTGAAAATCAGTTCTTTCCTAATTGAAATTATTATCTTTGCTGAAGTGGAGAACCAAGAAAAAATCATCTCTCTTTTGGATAAAGCATCTAAGACTTGTCCTAGCATTCCTCACATGAAACAATACCAGTCCTGTGTTACTTTTGTTCCTGAGTTCAGTACTCAGAACCCCAGTGAGGACTTTCCAGCTCTGAGCCACTTCCCTGCCCTGGGAAGAGCTGGGCCTCTGCTGGTGGCGTGTCCCAGGGACTCTCCTCAAGTATTTTGTGATGAGCCACTGTGTCACATTGAGTCTGCTCTGCCCACATATTGATTCAACCAGTGAGCAGAGAGGAGTTCCTAACATAATTTATTAGAAAATCTGGATTCCATTTGCTGCTGCCATGAATATTTAATTATCTTATGCAAAGCAGAATGGCAGTGAAACAGACTGGAGGCCATTATGCCCAAAATAATGGGGAGAAGAAGAGGAGGGTGTTCAAATGACTAGTGATGGGTCAGTGTACTTCTGGAAAGTGATACATTTGGGTTTTAATCTCTCTTAGATGGGGAGGAGGGGGTTGCTGCTATGGCTAGATTTTTCTCTCCCTAGATGTTGCTGCATGGTGAATAGAAAATGACTTTGTGATGACTCTAGACACCCTTCGGTTTACCAAAACCAGTTCAAGCAGACCAACAATAATTCTGTGCTCCAATGTTAACTGCTCTGTTCTATTTTTCTCAGTTCCTGGCAAGATGAGAGCGACAGTTCTTGCCCTTGCTTATATTCTCCTCTCCTTGTTGGTGTCAAGAGCACTCTACCGTTGATGATATGGTCCCAGGTGTCTCAGTACGACTCCTCATTTATCATGGTCAATAGTTTCAAAAAATACATTCTGAAAAATTAATACTGGAGGTGGAGAATTCTATCAACAAATTCAAATTGTATCAGTAGGCTTTGCTGAAACCTGTATTTCCTTTCATTCCACTTTGATGAAATGAAAGAACTTTGGTAAAAACAGAATTAAGCATTTTTCCCCAGTTATGCTCTCCCACAGAACATGTTGCCCTCAGAGATTTGAGTAAGTTCCTTTCTTTGAATAAGATTTATTAGCCTTTTTAGTTTTAAGCTGGATTTGACCTTTCTGGTTTTCTCTCTGCATGCCCCCATGATATCATTTTGGTCTTCCTGAGTGCCAAAACAAAGGTGCAACAGAAATCCTAGCAAAAATTCTAAGCTGTGCCGTTTCTATGTTTTTTTTTTTTTTTTTAATAGTGAAGTCTGAAGGGAATAGCTTCTAATTCTTGTTAACCTCATTCTGGCAGATTCTGCTAAGCATTTTGCTTTTCACAAAGGGGAGGGACGAGAAGCTCTGTCATGAAGCTGAAGTGAAGGCCTCAGCTGTACAGCCACTGACATTTCTGGTCTCCTGTATCCCTGTGACAGAGTCCTTGCTTGGTGATGTAACCATCTGCTTAGTTTTTTTCTCGTAATACATATATGATCTGCTCCCAAAAAAGCTTGTTTGCTGTGACAGGTATTTTAGGTATGTCTTGTGGCTGAAGCTTTCAACAAAGGGAAGGCAAACCAGCTCTTTGAGGAATCTGAATGTTAAATTTAGTTTTTTATGCTTTCTCTGTTGCTTGTAACAATTCCATTAAATTCAATTTAAGGTACCAAGTGTAGCTTACTACAGAAGAAAGTTTAGAACATTTTATTACTTGAATTTGAAAATTAAGTCTATTCCAATGCGAAAACCTGCAATCATTGAAATTGTTTCTTATGGAGCCAAATTTGAAGTAAAACACATTTCTCATTATCTCAGTTTAGCGGAATTACTTCTTCTTGATATGCATGCACAAATCAAATAAAATTAAATTTTGTAGCTTTGAGACAAAGTCGAGTGCCTGCTGCATGTGCTCACGTATTTCTTTCTCCCTCTTTTAAGTCCTGTCTGAGTCAAGACTAAAGAAAGGAAGACTCATTACTGGATAGACAGGCTCTGGCTTAGGTCCAGTTGAATTAAAACTTTTAAGCATCCACTTCACAGAAATAATTTCGGTAGTACCATGAGTGTTTGGAAATGTAATACTGTAAGGCTGGATTCTGTGCCTAGTCCAAATCACTGGAAAAATTCCCATGGTGATGTACAGATTATTATTAATGTAGCTAATTAATGTGCAAAGGAAATATTATTGAATTGTATATAAGCACTATGTACAACCCTTCTTGTTGCTCAAAAAGACATAGGAAGGTTTGCTGTCTGTATCTTACAGAGAACTTGGACAGTGGGGATCAAAACCACTCAGAAGTTTAATGATCAACAGAAACTAGCTCTGAGAAAACACTTGAAGGGGATGTTAAGCAAGCCAATAGAAGTTTGTCTTTCATATATGGAATAAACTGCAGGATTTAGACCTTCAGACTGGAAAGGAGAATTACAATCAGAAAGCACAAACAGTAGCAAGTAAATAAGCAATCAAAATTAGTATATTTTAGCTTTTAAAGTGTGTTTTTCCTTATGACCTTGGAAACAGTTGTTAAACACAAGCCATGTAAAACCAAACAAAGCAAAGAAACTGTTGTTTGTGTTAACAAGCAGAACAGCCAAGCTTTTAGGACTTTAAACCAAAATAATTTTGTGTTCATTTGAGACCAGTTAGAAAAGGAATCAAACCACTTACTAGTCCTACCCTCTCTTAAGCACTGCCTTGGGCATTGGTGTCTCTGTGAACATGTTTAATATTTTACTTGTGTTGATGACCTCTTGCACTGCAACAGCAGTTTCCTTCAGGTTAATTTGGACCCAATAGAATGTCCATTTCAGCCTATAGAGGTAAACTCACTGGTGTCAGTAGGCAATGTTTCAGGCAGTAAGAAAACTGCTGACTTATAAGGTACGTGGAGTCTTTTAATAAGACCCCTCACCCTCTGGACATATGTGCATGCATTAGATCCATATGCATTGTGTCAGTAGGGTGAACTGGACCTTTTATCACAAAAGCTAAGGTTTACTGGAGAACTTAAACTACTCAGAGCATCCACACCTGTGAACAATCAGATAACCATAGCTGGTGCCATCTTAACTGGCTTTTCCTTGGTAAAACACATAGGAATATCCTGGAATGAAATCACTAGAATTTGGTGATCTGCACAGACACAATAAAACCCCTCTGACAAACTGAGTGCTGGGAAGCAGAGGTATTATTTTTCACAGGCGGTCTGACAGTAGAAAGAGAGAACAACTTCTCCAAACAAAAAAGAGAGAATGCAAGTACTACCCCACAAAATTTTTGAGGAGGGTTGTCAGGTGACTTCATTCTCCATGTACAGTTTCCCCCTCACAGCAAAAGCTGTGCTTTTTTGCTGGGAGCCCAGTCACTAAAACATTGAGTATATCTATAGGAAATGGTGAATTCTATTACCTCTAATTGATGTAGGATCCAAAGAATTCTATTTTTATACCAATAAATTGAAATACAGTTATAGAATAGATAAGTAGGGAGCAAAGAAAGTGCTTGCTTAAGCTTGGTGAAATATGAGTGCTAATTTTATGACTCCTCAAGTACAGGAAAATCACAACAGGAAGGACTTGGAACACAGAGTGGGTATGTGAAAATCTTTGTTAATAAACTAGGTACAATCTAGCCTTAGAGGTTCCTACATTTGTGTTCCTCTGGAGTCGAATGGAGGAATTTACATCAGGCTCAAGATTTTAAATGAAAGACTGATAGGTTTGGAAAATTACTGATTTTTTTTCTATTGAATTGTGTTTAAAAAAACAAATGAAATTTGTGGTTGTTTGATATTCCTTCTATTGCTATGATGAAAACCAGTTCAAAATATTTCTAACCAGGAAAGGGCCATAAAAAGAAGATAAAGTAAGACTGATCAGTATGACTCATTTAGTTAGGAAGAAAACCCAGCAGATATTGTTTATGGGGATAATTTTCTCACCTGCCAAGGATGAGATATTAATGATCACTCCTCCATCACCTCCATTTCCTTTTCTCATGTATTCTATGCCAAGGTAGGTTCCTCTGATCACCGATGTCTGGTATAGAGAGGAAGGAATTATTGGAGATACTCAAAGATTATTTGAAACTATTCAAAATATTTTACTGATTCATTGATGTTATTCAAAATATCTATTGTACTTTTACAAACTGGAACTCACTTTTATTGAGGTGCTTAGAATCTGTATTGCTTTAATTTTTATACTTTGAGGTAATTTTTATAATTTTTTTTAAGCACAGAGACACTCCACAGTATTGCAACTCAATAACTTCAGAAGCACAATTGCAGTAGACAGAAGTAATAGCAGTTCAGTTATTTCTCTCAATAAGATATAAATAAACAAACTAAAATATTGAAATGCGAAATAAGAGCTATGAAGGAAATGAAACAAAGAGTAAGTAAATAATTTAAAGATAAAACACACACCTTATCTAAAAATATAAGTGGGAGATGAACTGATCTAAATCCCATCCCGTTTTTGTTGAGGTAGACTGTTCTGTACTGACTGTATCTGAAGATAACATTAACACTTAAACCTGCATTAGGCTCAAGTCAAAAGAAATTCACGTTTTTAGGATTAAGTACCATGATATATTTCTGGTCCCAAGATATTAAAAATGTGTATTATTTTCTGACTAAAGTTACAGGAGTTTTACCATTCCTCTCAAATGAAAGTTAGCCCACACAGGCTAGCCCCACAGAGAAGGTAAAAAATTTAAAAGAAAATTTCAGGGAAAAAAAATTCTGAGACCTGTATGTATCATCTTGATTCCTTAAAATCTGTTTCTGCAGTCAGAAATTCTGCTGAGATTCTTCTCACTGAGCTTCAGACTTTTAACCTGAGATGTCCAAAGACACACCAAGCCTTGGGTTACCAGCCTGCTGGGGGAATCATGAGAGAGTTTCTCCCAGAAAGTCACTTTACCTGAGAGTGAAACAAATAGTAAGAAAAAGGGAGCAGATATGGTTCCTGGTGGAAGATAATAACTTTAGAGAAATGCAAATTTCTCTAAATTTACTGCATTAGTGATGAGTTCCATAACTATTTACCAATTTTTTTTAATCTCTTTGTAAGAATTTCATATTTGCTTTACAATTTCTATTTAAATGGACAAATACATTGAGACATGCTTTTAGTCTTTTGGAAATATTATTTCAGCTTTTAAATGAGAACTTCATTTGTACTTTATGACTGTTTAGTGCTATTTATTGGCCCAAATAAATTAAGATGTCCAAAAGGTGAAGTGCGGATGATTATTTCAATATTTTTGACCAGAGAAGGTCTGCAGAATAATGGAGGCAGAAATTTCCCATTAAAAAAAACACTGAAGAATCTGTATTTGCCTAAAACCTAATGGATAGTGACTTGAGAAACTGGGGGGGAAAAGAGAAAAGCTTTTAAAATCAGAATGTTAACTATTTTTCTGTCACTATCTAAATTCCCAAAGCAAAATTGCAATAATCTTGAGATGGGTATTATATTTTATTTTCATTAGCTGATATGTTTAGACATGAATGTTATAAAATATAAAGTAATACTTCTAATTCATTTTCAGCTATCTTTCTTGCTTTTTTGGTTTTAATAGGAATCAGATTTGGAAGAGTGCATGTCCTACTTTATTAATATCACTGGTTCATTTTTCAATTAACATGAGGCTGCCCGTTGACAGAGATACAACAACCTGAGACCTCATTACCAAGCTTGCTTTGGAATCTTGATAATGAATCAGCTTTCCCCATTTTCTATAGTTTCAGCACTTCATGAGATATTTTTACAATAATATATTTTCAGAGTATCTATTTCCTGGAATAGTGTAAAACTCCACAAAATATGAATATTTCAAAATTCTGAAATAATATTTAAAATTTTTCTTAAAGAAATTTTTTTTTTCCTGGAAAGTCTTGTTTAAGCTATCCTTTTCAAAGAGGTATTTTGATTAATTTAAAAAGGATGCTGTTGATCAAATTCTTTAACAGAAACTTTCCAAAGAATCGTCTTCAGTATCTTGACACATACCAAACAAAATCAGATTTCTCTTGCATGTCCTGGAAAGTAGCAGAGTCCTTAAAAGGGTTGATCTAGTGCTGTTTAATGTTGATTGTCATGTGTAAGTTTGATTTATTGAAACCAAGATTGTTAATGTACAGTAGTGTTGCTATAAGATACACTTATTCTGAACATAAACTTATTGGCACCTCAACCAAATTAGATTTGGACCTAAGAGTGGAGTGTGTTTTCTAATAAATATAGGTATATATGTATGAGAGGCTGTACAGAAGATATTTAAGGAAGAAAGAGGTTAATAATGTCTTTGGAGAGCAGGTGCAGGTCCTGTCATGCCCTGGAGCAGTGCCTCAGCCTGCTGAGCAGAAAAAGAGAATTCCACTCAGGATGATTAGAGAAAATAAATCAGTTGAAGAAGGAAGTAGCTTGGGGCTCCTTGAAGGCTTTTCAGTTCCTTCTAATTCAGAGATAATAGAGCTAGATGAGTCCTTGGCCAAACCACAATTATAAACCAAGAAAAAAGTGGCTGTCCAATCAAAATTACTGTATTGTTCTTTTTCTCCCTCTGGAATCCATTAGCTTAGAACTTCTTCAAGAGGCTGGAGACATCTTCTCCTTTACATAAAAGCATTGTGGGAGGTGGTCTTCAATTAAATGCAGACTTCCATTTGGATATTGCCCCTTACTCCTGGTATAGCCTTGTGATCCTTACCTGTGATCCTTGCAAAAACCTCACAGAGTGTGGCTGATCTTGGGCCAAATGGCTATTTAGGATCTTTGGGCTGATAAAATACAGAACTCTTCTGCAGGTAAACTCTGAACCACATACCCAGGGTGAGAAGAACCTGCCTGCACTCTCAGCAGATGGCACTTTTCTTCTATTGTGTATTGGATTTCGCATTCTCTTGAAAGAATCCACCTCTCTCCAACCCTCTCAAAATTGATGAGTTTTCTGAACCCAGTTTGTTTTGGTTTTGGGTTATGATGAAAATATCTGTCATTTCCTTTCAATTAAATGAAAGAACTGAAAAGTATTTTCAGATTGTGCAGTTCCCCAATCATACTTTTAAGGCTAATAATTTAATCCCAGGTTCTTAGCCAACAATAATTTATAGATTATCTATTAAATAAAAATCCTAGGAAAGTTAAATTTAAATCTACCTAATAAAAAAAATTGTCTCAGTGTAAGATGAAAATATACTGGAAGACTGCATTTTAGAGCTGAATTTTTTATTATCCCTTTGTTTACAACTGCATTTAGCTCAAGGGATGTTTGTCATAAATATGTCAAGAACAAAGAGTATCAAAGTAGTCAGCTTTGTAACTAAATGTAGGTAAATCAAAAACTGGTACAGCTGACTCTTAATTAAAATTATTTTTTTTTAATCCTGGCTATGGAAAACTAGTGTCATTGAAGTCAGAAAATAATCTAAATTATTGTTCTTCTAGATGTGGAAAAACATATGATATCTCAGCAACACTCCTGTTTATTTTCTTACCAATATACAGCATTTTACTACAGCACATAATGAGGGTAGGCAATTAAGGTGCACTGGAGGTCTGAGTGTGCTCTCAAGGGAGGCAATTTTACTCTTCAACTGCCAGCAGAAAATTTAGGATTCTTTTAAACAAAGTTACGGTGGTGAGTGTGGGAACATGTCCTAGCATTAATTTACATAAATTACAGATTTAAATTAGAGGAGATCAGACATGCTGAAGTATCATACAGTAATAAACCCAATATGGTATCTGACATCATGGTATACACTGCAAAATAATTGTGCAAATACTCAAAATCTTTGCAGCTGCTTTTGAGAATAACGTATCAGTAATCAGTAACTTATTTAATGATTTCTTAAACAGCAATGTAGATTCCAGTGTCAAAATCAAAACTAAAACTTACAAAATCTTTGATTCTTTCTGTGTCTCCTTTGGCTGTATAGCTTTTATTCTATCATTCTAAAAAAAAAAAAATCATATATTGAAACTCTGATATTAATAAGGCTCAGTCTTCAGTAGAGCACTAATTAATTTTTTCCACCTTTAGGAACCAATGTCAGCCAATGTGTACAATGTTCTTGTATTCCAACATTATATCTGTCCATTTTAATACTTTGTGTTTCATTTTAGATTTATCTATTTAAAATAAAAAAAGGTGTTTTTTTGGTGATGGTGCCCAGGACATCATTAATCATCATCATTTTCAAGTGACAGTTGCTTTGAAAGTAACTGAGCACACGGTGCTTTTTTTTCCAAGTGTTTCAGGGCAGCTGTTCCAACTGACATAGTTTCTCACACCTATTAAATAAGGTTTTGCTTGCCACCACTTGTCAGATACATCTGGTACTTCATGCTGAGAAAATACATCAGCATCTTCAGTGCTGAAGATGAGCACTATATTGATATCAAGGTGATATGGTAATATGAATTCCTTTGAGAAAACAAAACAGTAATCAGTCCTAACATTTTATGTAGGCTCCTCAACTAAGATATTTCAGTGCTTGGGGTACTGAATAAAAATGAAAGAGCCACTAACTTGTGGTTTCATAAAGCAGGTTAGCACAGAGCTGGAATTTGACCTAAGATCATTTGCCTTTCATAGAGTGATGTTTTAATCAATGACTATCTATAAGGAAACATTTAAAAGTACCTTGTGAACTGTGTAAGATGAACTTCAAAATTTCAAAACTAAAAGTTCTGCTTGTGATATCCATGGAGAATTTTAGCATTTTGCTGTTGGACAGGAAGGTGGGACTAATTTTTTTTAATGCAGATTTTCTAGGATGTAGACAAGTTGGAGCAAGCATGCAAGTTCCTTGGCATTCCTATGTATAGGTTAGTTTGATTGCTATATGAAATTAAATTTTAAGCTCCTCAGTATGAATTTCCAACTCAAACTGTGGAAAACAAGAAGTCTAGAGAAGAAGAGGCCTAAAGGAGAAAGGAATGTATAGCAGGATTAGATAATTTGCTACGAATCAATAGCTCCTTTACAAGATGGGAATGAAACAGTATGCTTCAGTTTTTTATGGTGCAGATTCCTTTACTTCCCTCCCCCCTGTTCAATACAGCTCCACATTCCTGAAGGACATAGGAGCAGTATTCCATTTTGATAGCTGGTCTTATGTTCTTAGTTTGAAACCTTTGCTTTCCATTATACTTCAACACTGGTTACTGTAAACATATATTAAAACCATAAGCTGAAAAATTCATTGACCTATTGTGCTTATTAAAGTAAGTAACTGTGTCCTTCCTAGTACAATATAAACAGCAAAAATAATTACACCTAGAGGCTTCTTTATGTTCTTAGAGGATTGATCCTTGTGCTACTAATTTCGAGGTGTCACTTCTCATTTTTTGGCCACATCTCCCCTTAGATATGTAGTCTTCTGACATCAAATCATGCTGAAGAACATGCAAGTAAGCCATTGAGGTAGCCACTGGTTGTCAGTAAACCAGTCACCTATGCCATTTCACCTACTACAGACAGCACTGCTTGTTTTGGTTTGTTTCTCTCTTGCTGGCACTGAGAAATGGTGCTTGCCTTTGTCTCTGTTGTGGGACCTAGTGGTTATTTCCAGCTGCTGAATCCAGCCATGTGTCCAGGTTACACTACTTTGGGATGAAAGTTCAGTCACTCTCATTTATCCTGGTATGCTGGGAAAGGCCAGCAAGGTGTATGGACCAGAAGAAGGTTGCAGCACACTCCCTTTTACAGCTGGCACAGGGGAACAGCCCTGTGATGATCATGATGCCATTGTCACAAAAATAAATTCAATTAATCACTTCTGTTGTTTGCTCAGTTACCCTTCTGCCTTCTGTTGAAACATCAATTGGCCTTCTGAGAAACAGGTCCTCACTGATAAGCAAACAATGACTCTGCAAGGTTTGCTAGTTTCTGGAAGATGTATTTCCCCATGAGCCATATTGAAAGGAGTCACACATAAATATACAGCGCTGCATTATTGTCTCTGTAGTTCCAAACTAAGTATTTTGATGTTGGTAGACTTCATTTTAGTAAAGGACTTTTCTAAATTCACGGAAATTTGTTACTTCTGTCACTTATGGAAATAAATTGTGCAAACTCATGAAAAATGTAAAAGCTTGGAATTCTTGCATATTTCTACATTTTGCCAAATGATGAAGAATAAGACTGTCATGCACCTGAAGAAACTTTATGTGTGATTTGAATTCTACTTACTTCTGGACAACGCTTAAATAATTGAATCCCATATGACCAGGGTGTTTTGATGTGCCCAGGTTCTGGCCTGAAATTTAAAGTTTTGCCAGAATGTGTTAAAACTGCAACATTATCACATAAACAGGAGGTAGTCGTGATTTTACTTTCAAAGTTTTTCAGAATTTCATTTGGGGAATTGGTTTAAATATATATATAAATAATATTAAAATTGTAAGGTGGTCAAAATGCCACATAAAGTATTTCTAAACTTTTGATAATATTTAAAATGTAATATTATTTAAATTTTATTTAAATTAATATTAAAGGTAATATTTAAAATGTAAGCACAGGTGATACTAGTACTGCTACATTTAACTGTATACTGCAAACTATGTCAGTTTTCAGAAATCTCTGACATGAACATAAAAAGAAACTCTGTGTGTAAATTGGGGGACTGTCTTTCATATAAAATGTGCTGAGTGCATTTTTAATGACAAAAGACACTGTAATTATAGTGGCCTTCTAATTAAAGTGGTTCCAGAAAGCCACCTCAACACAAAATAAAATTGCTGAAGCTTCTTAGAACACCCAAATGTGTTTAAATAGCATATATGTTCAAGGCTCATAAAGATGTGGGCCCTTTTCTTGCTTTAGGGATTTGAAGAATAAAAAAAGTCAGATTATAAAATTTCTGGATCCCTTAGGTAAAAATTTTTATGAATGCAATAAAGACTGCCATGATGGAGGACTGTAGGTAGGACCCTTAAAAAGAATTTATTTGTCATACACTCTTGTGCTATTCTGTGCACAAATATGTGTGTGTGACAGACTGCTGAAACTACACTGGTAATAACTCTTTAAAATGGAATTCTTGTATGGTTGCCAAGTTCATTTTTTTATGGGTCATAATAACAAGAGTGTAACCTTGTATGAGTTTCACTAGTTGAGGCCTTTGATGATCAGGCTGATATCAACGAAGTAAACACCATGAGACTTGGGGTTTTGAGGTGAGGAATAGATGGCATTGCTGGACAACTTAAGTAAAAAAAATAGATGTATTAATAAAGTACTCCATTTTCCTTCCAAATCAAGTCCCACTTTTTGAACCTTCTTCTTCATGCTTTCTCAAGCAGTACTATCAGAGAACTTCCTTACACTCCTATAAAAATGCTCCTGAAGACCAACCGGTTCTGTGAACTGCTTTAGCCGTAGAGAACACACCCCAGATGTGTTTGTTCTGATTTATCTTGCTCTGTACTGCTCAACTTTTGTACTTTGTACTTTAAACTGGGGCAGGGAATATTTGTTATACCAATATATAAATGAAATCACTAAGACAACAACTGGCATGTCAATTTTTTTCCCCCCTTTTAAAATAAATAAAATATGTGCATAATGCATATCACACTGTGTGGCTATAGCAGCTATTTCTGTTCTTAGGAATAAAACAAAGAGTGCTTAAACTACCCTACAAGCAGGAAATTTAGATATTTTAAAATAATGTATTTCATATATATTTTGCTCCTTTCTAGACGAAACAGAAAAATATTTTATAGAATCAACCCATATAAAATATTACATGCATCAGCTATTTTATTTGGTTTAATTTAAAAACCAAAAGGTACAAAGTGTTATACTTTGTTTTACAGAAATTACACTAACTAGATAGAAATGCTTATGGAGATAAGCTAGTTAGTTGACTCAGTGTTAGGGAAAGAGCAATCAAATCAATAGGTGAGTGGAGACATTTGGATCTTAGAGTGACTTTGATTTAATGCACATAACTGTACTTCTATTCTGTTTGATCATTTTAAATATTCCAGTCACCACCACGCATTTATGAAATTTTTCAACATTCAACTCTGTATTAGGTCATTAGGACATTTATGGTGGACTTACATATATATAACATATAAAGTACATAATATTCCCTTAGGGGGAAAAACATAGGGGACTGCCTTGATAGTTAAGCATGTGGGTTTCTAAGACTTGGGTTTCAGAGTTTCTGCTACTTGAGACCACTTATGGTCTGCTTCTGCTCAATTACTTGTAATAAGCAAAATGAAAAATAGAATCCTGGAATTGTTTAGATTGGAAAAGACCTTTAAAATCATCAAGTACAACTCAGTCCAGCACTGCCGAATCCATCACTAAATCATGACCCCAAGCACCACATCTCTAGGCCTTTTAAATGCCTCCAGGGATGGTGAGTCAGCCACTTTCCTGGGCAGCCTGTTCCAGTGCTTGATACCCCCTTTTGGTGAAGAAATCTCTCCTCATATCCAATCTAGACCTCCCCCAGCCCTTCTGACTATTTTCTCTTGTCCTATCACTTCTTACCTGGAAGAGGAGGCTGTCCCCACCTCATTACAACCTCGATTCAGGTGATTGTAGAGGGTGATAAGGCTCCTCTGAGCCTCCTTTTCTCGAGGTTAAACAACCTCATCTTCCTCAGCTGCTCCTCACAAGACCTTTCACTGCTTTGTTGGCCTTTTCTGGGCACATTCCAGCCCCTCAATGTCTTTCCTGTAGTGAGGGGCCCAAACTGAACATGGGGTTTGAGGTCCAGTCTCACCAGTGCTGAGCACAGAGGGACACTCCCTGCCCTGGTCCCACCAGCCACACTATTGCTGATACAGGCCAGGATGCCATTGCCCTTCCTGACCACCTGGGCACAGCTGGCTCACGTTCAGCTGCTGTTGACCAGCAGCCCCAGGTCCTTTCCCAATGGGCACCTTTTCAGTCACTCTGCCCCAAGCCTGCAGCGATGCATGGGGTTGTTGTGACCGAAGTGTAGGACTCAGCACTGCATCTTATTGCAGCTCAGACAATTGGCCTTGGCCCATCAATCCAGCCTGTTCAGATCTACAGAGCCTTTATAAAGCCTTCTGACCCCTCAGCAGATCAACTCCCCACCCAGCTTGGTGTCTTCTGCAACATAGTAGGGGGAGGTTCTCAACATTTTTTGTTTGAAGCTCTTGACATCGAATTATTATTAAGACATCACTCAAAGTGAGGATATTTACCTAGACAGCAAGCATCACAGTCAAACATATTTCTCACATGGACTTCAGTATTTGCAGTGATTAGATTATTTCCGGACTAATTATCTGTGCTTGCAAATTTGACAGGTGGATGGCTGCCTGCATTAACTTATATCCTGTGTTAAAACCAGGCACAAAAGTAAAAAGAAATAAGTCATCTAGAACGCAGTCTTCTTTTACACTTAAGGGATCTGTACTAAGAGATACAGATGTTCCCTATCACTGAGGATGACAAACTACTGTTACTTCACAATATGAAGTTTCCTAACGTTCAATTTTGGAACATTTTAGAAATTAATTAAAGAGATAGGAATATATGTAGTTAAATCTTGATGAATACGTAAGGAATAGATAAAAAATCAATCAAGAGAAAGGCGTTATGAAACTTAATTTTTTTTTTTTCATGTACCAGTTTTCTCATTAATTTTTCTGTAACTTCTCTCATCTACAGCTTGTGTTATGTGTCCTGAAATTATTTTGTTCATTTGTTTTTTTTGGAGGCATTAGGATTCAAAGATGGGTATCTTTGTCCTTAAAATTTTTGACAAAAACACACCTAATTTTCATATTCTGAGCTTTCTTGTTGCACAACAAATTTCAAATGGGAAAACTCCGTGTTTTACTCTTCAACGCTTCCTTTTGCTACTTTCTTTGCAGTAAGTATGATCATGCAGTGACACTGAATCAGGACTTCACAGATGGTAGACTACAAGCTGAATTTCATTAACCTAGAAATTCTATTAATGCTAGAAAGGTCATTCCTTGGAGCTTAGATGTCCTAAAGGTGCACTTGAAATTAAAAACTTTTCAGCTGAGAAACAGATATTGTGGTTTCTTCTGACTAGATACCGGATAATATCAAAGAAGTGGTAACAGTTTGTTTGAAAATTAATTTTCCAGGGTTGTTGAATGTACTGGATTTTAGGGAGTAAGTGCCCTTAAGTAGTGTGCTCCTACCAGTGATGATGGTGAAGTGGCCTGTGTTAAAACTCAGATTTTATGCTGGCATGGCTGGTGAGGAAAGTGTGGAGGTCTTGGCTAAACAAATTTACTTGTAGTATCAACAAATGGCAACTCTAATGAAGGCCAGCTGAGCCTCACAAGTAACAAAAATGTTCTAAAACATTCATGTAAACAGACTGGCCTATGGTAGATGCAGCTCTACTGCCTTGGGCAGTCAATTCTTACACCTATTCAGGAATTAACTGGATTTTCTAGAAAGGGAATGTTGTCTGGTGATAGGTAATCTGAGCACCTCTACCCAGTGCTGTATGTCTTGGATAGACAATTTTAGGGACCCACCACACACTCAGTTATGTGGTGATTGTTTCAATAGCTGTACTTACCAATCCAATAATTAATGTTCTGCCATCTGGCAAAATCTGTACAAGCCACAGGCTGTTAACTGTGTTCCAGCATTAAATACTAAAATGCAGACAGGAAAGAAAAGATAGTGCTTACCAAGTTAATTTGTATAGTGCTTTCCCAGTCCTTCTCATTGTTCACTCCAGCATTATTAACCAGAATGTCCAGCCTTCCAAAATGTTCAATTACTTTTTTGAAAGCACCTATGGTAAGACCCAAGAGGGACATTTCTCAGAACTTTGGAAAGTAATATATAAAAAATACAATACATGCATAAAATGAATGGTTTATTAGTCTACCAAAATGTCTTCAATATTTTTTTAAACATTAGTGACCAACATGCAATTAAATACTTTATCTAATATGCATCAACATTAGAAAAATTTAGGGAAAGTGGAAGGATTAAGGTAACATCGTTGCCTTTTCATTCATTTTGAGAGCCTGGTAACAGGAGCTGTAAGTTCTTAGCACTTATACAATTGTATTAGATAGGATGTTTGGAACCCCAATTGTATAAATTAAGCATTTATAATTTGATTTGTAGTAGTTTTGTATAGCTAGTAAAGTCAAGATTTGACACCATCTATTTTGAATGAAAAACAAGAGCTTCAAGTGTTCAGAAAAATTTTCTTAATTCAGTCCAAATTTAATCTAACGACACAGTTTTTATTTAATGAATAATTGACATGACTATTTCAACTACAAATAATTAATCATGATTCTTGTTTAGATGTATCTATTTATGGATCAGTTATTATATATCCTACTTGTCAGGTAACTTTAATAATGTGTTTCTCAAATACGAAGCTTCCTTTTATTCTGAGGATAAAAATAGTGACTTGTCTTCCAAAGAATTTCAAAATGAGAACTGGGAAACTTCCACAATGACATTGTGTTTTCCCAGGTGACAGTGTTAGAACTGAGATAAAAGATTTGTATAGAAAAACATGATGATGTCATAATGAAGAGCAAACTTCTCAGGCCTGGCTCTGTTTTGACAAGATGGATGAGATGACTTCCAGATGTTCATTCCAGACTAAGATGTTCCAAGACTGAGGACATTTTCTGACATGTATGCATACAACTTGCTTGTTTTCCCCTCCAAATATTGTTCCTTGTCACTAAATATTTATTATTTTATAAACCAAGACACCACCTCCCCAATATTATTTTAAAAAACATTGTTTGTTATTTGACTCAAAATCAACAATATTTCAGGTATACAAAAATTGTGCTTGCTAGGCCTTGATGAAATTACTTCACTGGAAGGTGATCCCAGGAGCATCTTCCTTCTCTGATCCTTGGTGCTTGGCCCTTCATGGCAATCAGGTGCATAGTATCAGACTTGCTATCTTTTCCTGCAGCAGTTGCAGGGGTTTGCAAATCTTTTCCTGCAGCAGCCTTTTCTTTGCCTCAGGGCTTCAGATCCATCATAATCATCATCTTGTGATCAAAACAAGAGCTGGGAAGCTGATGGGACAGGTTTTATTTGTCCAGCTGCCTTTATTGTACAGATTTTTCTAATATTCCTATTCTATACTAGAATATTGTAATATTAATAAATATTCTGTTTTGGTCTGTGTCACTTTTATTTTTTTTCCTTATGTTTGTTGCCAATTCATTCTCTGATTTCTCAACTCTTCAGTCACTTATCTTTTCATTTCTGCATCATCATGGGCTGAAATGAAAACCTTTGGCTTTATTGAAAGCAGAAGTGAGTATTTAACTTATTTTGAATGAGTAAAATAAATACAATTTGGGTCCTTTTTTATCTTCCAAATTTTGGAAACTGGCTAATTCCCTTTTATGCCCTCTCTAAATAACATCTTTTTAAAGAAAGGTGTTTCCAAAGATTCTATTAAGAATTAGAATCTTCAAAAACCACCATGAATAATAGTTATTTTGCCAATGATTTTTTAATTAAATTTACACAGACTTGGCTAATTGTAGTTTTCTATTTTACATATTGAGAAAAGACCAAAAGTTTTTGCATATCTGTGTTTGGAGTATTTCTGGTAAAAGTTTATCTGCCTACAGTAATCCCATCTATGACCTATTCACAAATAGATTTTTGTGGGGGATTAGGTGAAAAGACCACCAGAGAAAAAAGTACAGGCAAGACTTGAAAGTAGATTAAGCAGATGATTTCTTGCCCATAAGCCTCATGTACTTAGAAATACTAGTTCTAGTACTGGGACTTTCTTCCTACTGTAAGGGCTAAAGTTAAAAAAAAAGAGGAACTTCATTCACACTCATGAGCTTTAACATAAAGTACAGGACTTGATTCATCTGATGAAACCTTTAAACCCTAAATGTGAAATTAATCTAAATTTGTGAAGTAGTAGCTTACAACTGCAAGTAGAAAAATATGAAAATAAAACAGTTAAAAACAAAAAAACACAACAACAAAACCAGCTCAGAATCCCCAACGCATTATGAGACATGATTGCAAATTTATGAAAGAAACCTGCAGCAGGATTAATTCAATGATCAGAGAGGCATTAGCAGCAGCAACCGCCTGTTCTTGCTCTTTTCTTTGCAAGAACCACTTCCAGTCTTACTCTGATTGCTTTTTCCCTACTGACTTGGTTCCAAAAACTCCCTTGTTGACCTGTCCTACTCACTCCAGCTCCCGGTTCACACCCTGTTGGTCCTGCTTTCGCCTGGCACTAAAGAAAGGAGGA